>NC_054382.1:123292942-123935442 GCF_017654675.1 Xenopus laevis | reverse complement strand
GTGTACTGAACGCTACCTTTTACGCTAGACTTCCTTCGCCACCTCAGACCTGGCGAAGCGCAATAGAGTAGATAGGGATTGTTTAAAAAAAAGTAAATTTTTTTTCTAAGCCCCAAAAAAACGCTGGCGTGTTTTCTACATGATGGCTGATAGGCTGAAAAAGATCGAAAAATTTTTGGGGCTCCCCTCCTTCCCCCCTACATTTCCTGACTCATGGCAACTTACCTAGACAGTGGGCACATGTGTAGGGCAAAATAAAATTTTTATTTGCAGATTTGAAGGTTTTCTAGGCATTTGTAGTGCAGATACGTGTTCCTCCATTGAAATTTGAATTTCGCGCCGTATGCAAATTAGCCTTCGCTAGCGTAACTTCGCTTTATATAGCGAATCAACGCTAGCGCAACTTCGCAACCTTACGCTACCCCTGAGCGCAACTTCGGATTTTAGCGAATTTGCGGAGCCCTGGCGAAACTACGCCTGGCGAAGTGCGGCGAAGTTACGCCTGGCGCAACTTCACATCTTAGTGAATTTCCCCCCATGTATTGCAGGATGCTTGAGACCTCAAATCTGAAGGGAAAATAAATGTCTATAAATAAAACTCTATTTTGCAATTTAGCACATTCAGTAGTTTAACATGTATGTGGAGTTTATACATAAAATATCTAGCAATTGTTACACAGTAACATGAGGCACGAGATCTTGGGCCAATGCATATCTGCCCTGCCAGGTCCTGCCATATAGAGTTGCTGTACTGGTGGGAAAAATAGACCAATCCTATGATTGATTGATTGATTAGTGTTAAACACCTGCCATATTTTCAGTCAATGTTTTAGTTGTTTCTCAAGAAATCCTGGATATCTTAAATACAATCTTAAAACTCTGTTTTAGGACATGATTTTACAAAGCTATTTTTTAATGCACAAAAGCAATGTCTCTTTTCAGCCAAACTGCCCCTATACCACCCTCAGACTAGCGCTACTTACTCATTGGGATCTAAACCAGCCATGATGGGAGAGGTCACACTGATTTGAGGGAATGTGATCCTTCTATAGACTGCAGTAGGAATGTGATTGGCCATGCATGCAAGTGCTGTTGCACCACATTTAATAAAAATAGAAGATAAACCTCTCTGATTTGACTTTTCCATCTGATTTCCCATTAGACATCACACTTTGTCAAGAAGCTTTTTTCCGATTCGTTCCTAACAACTGGTTAACAGCCATTGCGCAAAGACCGCCAAGCACCATGGTTTCATCTCAATATATAGAAGGTGTTCAAGAGAAGCGGGACCCCCAGGAACATGCCTTCCACTTGTTTAAATTATGGAAAGATCACAACAGAGAAAGTGAATCAGGCAAACACTTGTTTCAAGGTGAGGCATCATGAATACTGTTGTTGACACTAGAGAAGAGGTTTTGAGGGGTTCAAGTCCTCTTCATGATACCTGTGTATACATTTAGTGGTACAACTGTCCTTACTGAGCACTGTGGACACTACTAATCTCCCCCTTATCTTCTGCAGATCTCCAAGTTTGTGAGAAAAAAGTATCAAAACATATCGGCCGTTTGAACGTGACCGCTACACAATTGAGGACCTTAATGAAAAGCTTGCCAGGAAATAAGATCAGCAAACGGGAGTTAGAGACCACAGTAAAGATTTGCAGGCAACCCGACCAAGTCTTAAAGCTCCTCAATTTGTGGAGGAACAAAAATGGCGGCGATACCATCAACCTCCTAAAGGTCATCAAAACTAATCGACTTCAAAAAATGTTGCGCAGGACCATTAAGAAGCTTGAACAATTTCTCAATAGCGATGAAATGTACAGACTGTACCAGAAACTGCTTTTGGAAATATTTGGCAGCCAAACACAACCTGCTAAGGTGGACTTTAAATAGGTGTTCTTTTATCCGGAAACTGGAATTCTATTCTGTTGCCTACTGAATAAGCTCTTAATTTATAAATATATATTATATATATGAGTGTGTATGTATAAACATATATATGTAGATAAATATAAAATATGTGAGTGGATGAGTATTTTTTTCATAGGTGACCTCATGACTTGGAAGTTTGCCAGTGTGCGTGTGTGAGTTTGTGTGTATTTACTACAAGGAATCTTTTCCTGTGGCCACATAGATTGAAGAGTTTACTTTATGAATCCCACATCATTTCTCTGTATTTATTACCCTTTTTTTAATTATAGAAATGTGTTTTAACTTATTTGAATGAAGTTCCATATTTGGTTGGATGTATGTTCCAGCTGTGTCAATTCTCACATCTTCTTTCTTACTGTCCTTGTACTCTCGTGTAGTTGTTCTAGATTCATGTTCTAGATGTTTTTTTCATTGATCTGTATGTGATTTTATTTACAAAGAAGTAAACCCTTGACAAGTAATAGATTTTGTATTGTCAGTATTTGTCGGTACACGGGGAACAAAGCTCTTGATGGTTCTGGAGGAAACCATCTTTGGAGATACAAAAATACAAACAGAAATCACTTTCCCTTTGTACTCAGAAGTAGTGATGGGCGAATTTATTCGCCAGGCACATAGTCATTGTGAATTTCTGCATTTCGCCGCCGGTGAATAAATTTGCGAATTTGCAACGAAAATTCTGGCGCTGGTGACAATTAAACGCACGCCAATGACTTTAATGCGCATCAGAATTGTTACCGGCGTCGATTTTGATGGGTGAATTTGTCCCGTTTTCCTATAGCTTTTGAGTAGTGGTGGGTGAATTTGTCCCATTTCACTTCACCACAAATTTTTCGGTGAAGTGAAACGGGACAAATTCACCCACCACTACTCAAAAGCTATAGGAGAATTTTCATTCACTAAGCCCCTTGCAATACGATACTTTATGTGCAAGTGAATGGTGAAATCGTGTTCACTTACCCTTTGCTCAGAAATGCCTGTGAGCAGGGCCGGGCCAAGGTATTTTGGCACCCTAGGCAAGGGCTTCAATCAGTGCCTCCCCACCCGGCTGTTGGGGTAACCGGCTACTGACGCCCGGGGTTGAGAACAGTACGTACACAGATATTATGCTGAGGACAACACATACAGTGGTTGTGCAACGTAAAGGTAACACTTCACTGGCCCTACATTATCATTTTCCACCTTACCATTCATACTGTCCCCTGTACCTGTGCCATCAGGCATTATGTTGCCCCATGTACCTGTGCCAGGGCCTATCATATTATCCCTATTTGTACCTATGCCAACGGCAGTCAACACTCAGATTACCCCAACCCCCAATCTGTACTTGTGCCAGCATAAGACAAAACATCTGTCATAGTGTTACCCCCAGTCTGTAATTATGCCAGCAGCAACCAAAAAAATCCATCATATTGCCCCTAATTTGTACCTGTGCCAGCAGAAGCCAAAAATCCATCATATTGCCCCAAACATCTGTGTACCTGTGCCAGCAGCTATCATATTACCCCCATGTGTACCTGTGCCATCAGCAATCCCTCATATTGCCCCCAATCTGTACCTGTGCCAGCAGAAGCCAAAAATCCACCATATTGCCACAAATATGTAGCAGCAGCCAAGGGGGAGGTGGGGACTGCCCACAGTACAAATCACGGGCAAGAGGGGGTTGAAATAGGCGGTTTATACAATTAAAAAACTATTAAAGGCCAATCAAACTAGGGTTTAAAAAAAAAGTGAGCCCCCATCATGATTACAGCTAGAATCAATAAATGGTAAGTGAGCTTTGGTCTAAATGTGGTACTAACAACTCAATTTATGGTAAATGCATTTAAATTGATATGCACAGGCCAAATTTGGGCGTTGGATGTTTCTCCCTCTTTTATATGTCTTTGGAGTTTCATCAACTTTCATATAAATGTAAATATGCATTTTTATTGGGAATAATGTACTCCCTATTGTAACATATGAGGATATTATACAGTAAATCCCCAAGGAGTTCCATGCCCATGTAATAGTGCAATGTTGTCTGGTGCTACCCACGTTTCATTTCCCACTCAGGACACAGAAAAAACAATCCAAAAAGTATACACACAGTGAATTCTATGAAAGTGCCCAGAGAACAATGCCCATATAAAAAACAAAATAATCCCACACTCAACAGAATTAATGTATATATCAAAGGAAGCTGTAACTAAAAAAATGCAGTTCACTATTGTAGTCATGTATCTATTTGTGGCCATGTGTACAAATGTGTATTTTAGGATAACAGATCAATACCTCCCTCCCACCAAACAGAGCAACAGTAGCTCTCAGAAGCAGTTGGCTTACTCCTAGCTGCCTGGCTCAATGCTAGAGATCCGGCTTAATCTTTCCTGTGCAACTGGCAAAAAAACTGAGAACAACTGTCATTTCCTTCTGCCAACTCCATAGGACAGAATAATCTGTGCATCTGCCAGCTCTCACATACAGGCAGGCAGTTTAAGACAGGAAAATATACAGGGTCACGATTTGATAACCCTGTCTGAGTATATAATAAGTCCGTGCAGCTGGCTCTGGGCTGGAGCAACTGAGGAGGAACAGAGTGCTACATGCCTGATAATTGCTTAGTTGCATATGAAAAATTTAAAACATACTTTAAAATATTTTTGAGGCAAGAGAAATGAAACATAATAGTTTGTGTGAATGTTATTATACACATATATTATATATTATACTCATATTTATAAAGCATACATACATACATATTCTAAATAGGGTTGGCACGTTTGGCCCATCTAACTCTGGGGCAGGGGCAGTGCAGCAATGGGGTGGGGTTGTGTCATCAGGGGTGGGGCTATGACATGGCGATTGGTCGGTTGTCACGTCAATCATAGGAAATCCTAGGAAAACTGAGCAGGCAGATATGACATGGACAGCCCTTTAAAGGGCATGTAAAGTCTAAATAGAATAAGGCTAGAAATGCTGTATTTTGTATACTAAATATAAACATGAACTAACTGCACCACGAGCCTAATCAAACATATAATTTATGCTTTCAAAGTTGGCTACAGGGGGTCACCATCTTGTAACTTTGTTATACATCTTTGCAAGACTAAGACTGTGCACATGCTCAGTGTGGTCTGGGCTGCTTAGGGATCGTCATAAACAAAGTTGCTTGAGTTCTGCATGGCTGGGAAGTAAGGCGGGGGCTCCCCCTGCTGTTCATAAGTATGATTGTTTCTCTGCTCAGCAGTTAGGGACCATCTGACAATTCCTATCCACAGCAGTAAATGAAGGGAGAATTTCACTGCATACAGTCAGGTTTCTTATAAAAACTGTACACATTTTTTAATTAAAGTATATAGGAGATAGGTTTCTTTTTCATTAAAGAAAGTAAAAATGGGATTTTATTTTTTTGCCTTTACATGCCCTTTGAAAAACCAGGCTGTTCGGGTCAAAACCGGACAAGTGGCAACGCTAATTCTGCAGCGCAGCACAATAGATGGATGGATATATGCAAGTTACATACAAAAAGGAAGGGAAAATGACCCTGTTCTACAATCTAACTTTGGAAAAGAGGCATAAGACGCAAGGTATGGGGATTTTACATGAATATTTACATGAAGATTTTTTTTTTACCTCTTTCTGGGGGTTTTGTTTCTGCTTTCGGTGGAACTTACAGTTCTGAAAGGCTTTAATAGCTCTGCTGTGCTCCTTCAGCCTGTGGTCACTGGTAAACTTTAAGAATAACTGTCTGGTCAATTAAGCTTCTGCCTGTGTAACCCAGAAACCACCTTCAAACAGAGGAATTATCCCAACACTGAGACGCATTGGTCTAAAAGTTGGGTTTCCTGATGAGTAATTTACCCCACACAGTTTCTGTGGGCCTGTGGGATTTGCTGAAAATGCAGGAAAGGTGAGAAATGTTACATTTGAAAATGTGAATAGTTGTTTCACTGGAATCTCATTCATGGATGTACTGTACAACACACACAATCTAAGGCAATTTCTAAACAATACTAACAGTGGTGGATTAATGAAATGTAAGGCCCGTAAGCTCCACTTTCTACAGACCCCCCTTATAGACTACTCCCACTCCCAAAAGTCTAGAAATATACAACGGTTATTAAGGGTCATGAGTGCAGCAGGAAACACAAAAGGCCATGGTCTAGCTGTTTTCAATGATAATTATTATTTTTCTTTCCTTTTCTTCATAGGAACAGTAACACCAAAAAATTAAAGTGTTTTATATGAAAGCCTGTTGAAATTTACTGTTGTCCCGAACTCACAAAACTGGTGTGTTTGCTTTAGAAAAACTACTATAAACAAGCTGCTGTTCAAGCATAGGATACACAATAGATAACAGATAAGTACTACTATAGTTTATATAAACAAGCTGATGTGTAGCCATGGGGGCAGCCATTCAAGCACAGGATACACAGTAGATAACAGATAAGTACTACTATAGTTTATATAAACAAGCTGCTGTGTAGCCATGGGGCAGTCATTCAAGCACAGGATACACAGTAAATAACAGATAAGTACTACTATAGTTTATATAAACAAGCTGCTGTGTTGCCATGGGGCAGCCATTCAAGCACAGGATACACAGTAGATAACAGATAAGTACTACTATAGTTTAAATAAACAAGCTGCTGTGTAGCCATGGGGGCAGCCATTCAAGCACAGGATACACAGTAGATAACAGATAAGTACTACTATAGTTTATATAAACAAGCTGCTGTGTAGCCATGGGGGCAGCCATTCAAGCACATGATACACAGTAGATAACAGATAAGTACTACTATAATTTATATAAACAAGCTGCTGTGTAGCCATGGGGGCAGCCATTCAAGCACAGGATACACAGTAGTACGGAGATCCAAATTAAGGAAAGATCCCTTATCCCAGGTTCTGAGCATTCTGCATAATGGGTCCCATGCTTGTACTTCCATCCATAGGTGCACATAGGTAACATTGCTGTACATGAGGGCCCTTAAATTAGAACAAAGAGACACAAAAGAAAAGTTTGTTTTCTGTAAAAAGGAAAAAGTAAAATAAATAAAATATTTACAACCCTGGAGTAAAGTGGTCGGGCAGGATGGGTCAACAAGACTTGAATGGAGACGTGCAGGTCCAATAAGTTGTCCAAAATAACCTTGGAGGCAGAAGATAAAAAGTTAAATTGACTCCTCCTCCACAAGACTGATGCAATTAAAATAAAATGTTTTGAATGATTTTGTTTTCTGGTAAATGCAATTAAAATAAAATGTTTTGAATGATTTTGTTTTCTGGTAAATAATTAAATTTTCTTTAAAGTGTTGTGTTCAATCAATGTCTCTTTGGTTGCCCACAGGTCCCCAGCAACTGCTCAAACAGATGGGGAGATACAGGTCCTACCATGACTGAGTCTGTTCTAGTTTCAGTTTCAATAAACAGTGTTTATTTATCCTAAGTATTTTTAATGCATATTCATGCATAGTGTGAAACTGTTTTTGTTAGCAGCTAATTAATTTGCTTTTCATAGCAGGTATCTTTACTGAAGTGTGGTTTCACTAGATTTAGCAAGTTAAAGGCAATAAAGTGGCAAGTGCTTTCGATATTTAATTTAAATTAAGTGATATGAAGATGACTGTCATCTGCTGAATATGTCTGAATTAAATAAATATCATATGGAGGCTGTTAGTGAGGTGGGGAGAGACAAATAATCTATACTTATGCCTCCATAGTCCTCCAGATGAGTCCATAATAACCTAGAATGGCTCATCTGTAACAGAACAAGGGGACATAGTTATCAAAGAGTTGAAATAGAACCCAAAATAGTCCAAATACTTCCTCTCCACTACTGATTTTGATGGGTTCTTGGGGGACATATACAGGTATGGGACCTGTTATCCAGGATGCTCGGGAACCTGGGGTTTTCCGGATAACAGATCTTTTCGTATTATGGATCTTCATGCCTTAAGTCTACTAGAAATTAATTTAAACATTAAATAAACCCAATAGGCTGGGTCTGCTTCCAATAAGGATTAATTATATCTGAGTTGGGATCAAGTACAAGCTACTGTTTTATTATTACAGAGAAAAAGGAAATCATTTTTAAAAATTTGGATTATGTGGATAAATTGGAGTCTATGGGAGACAGCCATTCCGTAATTTGGAGCTTTCTGGATATCGGGTTTCCGGATAAGGGATCCTATACAGTGGCTTAACTAGATATTACTGGGCCCCATAGCAGATTATTTTTCAGGCCCCCAGGTTGACCAGTTTTACCAGTATTTATTGAAATTGTATATGAATTAGGACCTCATGGGGCCCCTATACCTCCTGGGCCCCCCTGCAGTCACAGGGTCTGCTTCCTCTATAGTTAGGCCCCTGATCCTATACCTGTACAGGTATGGACCTATTATCCAGAATGCGTATGTACCTGGAGCCACAAGCCTGCAGAAAGATATTCATTCTTTACAGGTAAAGCAGAGAACCTTGCCTGATTAGGGTGAGGTGGGCTGAAAGGAGTCAAAAAGGCCTTCATGTGCAAGACATACAACATAAAGCCATCTGAAAACAGAAGGTATTTAATTGCCTCGTGCCATATATATAGGACTGCCTATACAGCCTAATAGTTCAGAGCCAAAGCCAGCCTGTCTCCCCTAATGAGGCTACGTTCTCTGCTTCGCTGCTCCTACCCACTGCCTCTACCTAAGCCTCCTTATTTGTCCTAATTTAGCCATCATATATCCACACATCACATCTGCTAATATTGGAAGCCATTAGCCAGCCTGGTCAAGGTATATTGGGCCTAGTGCAATTACTGGTCAAAGCACAGCATCCTCCCTTAATTTCTGCCCAGAACCCTATTAGGTCTAAAACCAACTGTTTGCCTACTATTTACAGTGTTGCACATAATATGTTGTTAATTAGTCAAGATATATAATGACAATGATACACGTTGGCTGAGCCTGCATGGTTGAGGACCAAAGGGAGTCAATTAATATTATTATTAATTGATTTAAATGAATTTAGGCCAGTAACATACTGAATATTTACAACTTGCTCTGATTTGATCACAGCATATGTATTTAGACACAGTATTTTAATTACAATGATGAATAAGATCCTTGGCAGATATGGCAGACTACAGTAAATAAAACGTATTACATACAAATGAAATATTACGTCCGACTTAAGAAAAGCTTTGAACTTGAACATTTGTATTTGTTAATTTGACTCCCAACTCCCTGGCGCCACGGGATAATATATGAGCTGAACTCAGAGGAACAAATGCAATATCCCACATTTTTATTTATAGTTTTAATACAACGGACTGCTAATTGTTTTCCGAGTTACATGCAAATCATGTATCAAATATCCGTGACTATAAAGCGACGCAGCTGGGTTTTGCCTCTCCCGGGAACAGATTTCATTTCTCTGGGATTTCACTTTAGGTTTTAATTCCCAAATATATGCACTGCTGAAATGTTATTAATCACCGGAATATCTAATAGGTAATTGTATGAATCAATTCTAACATGATTTATAGTGTCAAACCTAAGTCGTTTTGTTTCATTTGAATGATGAAGTCTGATTAAGAATAAAGGGGAATATGCGTATTTGGTGCAATGAAGAAATATTATGGTTGTTAAGATTTCGGGTTTCAAGAGGAAGTTTAGCTGCGCCTGTTCTGCTCACTTCATGGAGCATTGCCTTTCGAGGTTCATTGAGGGACCTGTATTCTAACATGATGCCTACTCTCATATATGCTGGCCCAGGCTACATAGCAATTGTATAGACCCCTTTTGGAAATAATATGTTGATAACATTTGAGCATTAAGTTGATTAGCAGTGATTAGTTGTAGTATTTATGTAGAGACCCTGATGTTTAGGTATAGTTCCCCTTCAACATTCAACCACCTTAAGTGGTCCTCTGATTCACCCAGGCAGCTATTCCTATTTTCCTGGGTCCATTGTAATTGAGCTAGTTCAAGGTTTGCCCAGTAGGCGGCAGTGTTCAAAAGGACAACACACTTGTGCTTAGGGCTCTCTTCCTGGATCCCACCTTGCAGGGAGGTGGGTACAGGAGAGGGTCTGAGCAGTATTAGGCCTAGGGTTGCCACCTGTCCGGATTTCAGTTTTTGGAAGGGCTGCCCGGGTGAAAAGTTCCTATCTGGATTTCCAAATTAGGACATTGAAGTGAATGATATGACGATCAGCCAATCGCTGATCGACATGTCATCGGTCCTGCCCCCTGACATCACCTACCTGATGCCCCCCCTCGACATCACTGGCCGCCTCTGCCCATTTTTGAGAGAATAAAAGGCGGCAACCATGTATTCAGGCCCAAGTTAAGGTAGGAGTTTATGTCATAGTTAGTTATGGGCGAAAATTCGTGAAACGCATGACGCAAGCCACTATTTTTATACGCGCAACTATTTTTATAAAGTCAATAGGCATCCGAATAATTTTGGCGCACGTCAATTTTTATGCACAACATTTTTTTTTTTGTTGCAGCAGATTTTTTATCTGCGAATTTTCGACGCAGTTTTGCGAAAACATTCGCAGGTGGCGAAACAAGAAAATTCCCCAGCGTATACAGGCCTGCAGAATTTATTCGCCCAACACTAGTTATAGTTGCTCTAGGAGTGAAAGATAGTGGCAGTGTTTCTAGCGAGCAGCTTTCTGGCTCTAATAAGGAGAGTTGTTGGGGTTAGCACACTTGAGGTGATCAAGCCTCCAGACAGGGACACCAGTGGGTGAGCTCAGTAGCAGGGAAAGTGCTAAGGAGCAAGTTACGCCGTGGGATCCCTAGTGCTGTGGAAAATCACCAAGACAGACTGCACTACCCCCTGAGAGGGATCTACTGGAATTATCAGAAAGTGTGAAGGTTTTCCACTGTGTGCTGAGGTTGTATTTGGAGAGCGTTACTGCCTGACAGCTGTGAGCCATATCATCTGCCATTGTCCAATAAATAAGTTATTTGTTTGAAGCAATCACCCTGGACTGCTGTTACTTTCAGCCTTCTTGATCTGTGCACCAGGAGACACCCAGGATCCACCCCACTACACACTGCTGGGAGTTGCAGGGAGTTGCCCAATGCTAAAGCGTGCCCAGGTACAAGTGTGTCAGTGGCACAACACAAGCACAATGGTGTATTTATGAACATGAAACTGAAAATATTGACCTTATGATGCCTGCAAGGAATCAATTATCTCATTATTATGAAAATACCAGGAATCTATAGCTATCCCCACAGAAAAACAAGTTCAAAAATGTGTTTAAAGTACTTATAAGTACTTATTATATCTTAGATCGGCTTGGTAACAACAAAAAATATCAATTCTGTATATAATCATGGGTAATGTGCCCAACATCTGCTGGGATATTGCCTAACTGTTTCAATGTTCCCAGATTTAGGATGTCTAAAAGGCCAATGCAATGAAAAGCTGTGCCAAATCAGGGCCATCAATAACAAGTACTTTTTATAAGAAGCTGTGACAAGAACATTGCTAAATGAACAGTTAAGCTTCCCTGCTTTTATTCAATACTATACAGGTATGGGACCTGTTATGTAGAATGCTCAGGACCTGGGGCATTCCAGATAACGGATCTTTCCTTAATCTGACTCTTCATACCGTTGAACGTGGAGATACTTTTCATTAACCACATGAAATTCTGTAGGACAGTCTTGTCTCCTGTTTCTTTAAAGAGTGTCTAGGTACAAAAACAAACCATAACAAGCGAGAAGGTTATCTGCATCTGTTACCAAACAACTCACATCTGGCTGACAATCATACTTCTCATGCAAAGAGTATTACAGTAGAGATGCACAGATGATACATAGTGTGAGTGGGGCTGATAACCAGGGGCAGTCAAAAAGAAACAGACTATAGGGGAGCAAGGACCTGACCCTAGTAAAAGAAGAAACTCTGTAGTGTATTGCCCAAAGAGAACAGTTTAATGTGACGTGGCAAGGCATTTGCATCATGTTTAATTACTATACACCATAACATTTGCAAAAAACAATTAGGACATTTTAGGGGATACCCTTTATCAACCCAGTCACACCCAATTACAAGAAGACATGTCCCTGATCTTCTCCCATTGGAGCCTGACCAATTGGTGTGTATGTGATTTAGGACTGATAATTAGGAAGGTTTTGACTAAAGGTGGCCATACACGGGCAGATAAAGCTGCCGATATCAGTCGTTTGGACCGATTTGACAGCTTATCTGCCCGTGTATGGGGGATTCCGACGGGTCTTCCCGATCGATATCTGGCCACGATATCGATCGGGAAGGTTTGATTTTTAACAGACCGACCCGTCGGAGCCCCTTGGCGCACCGTAATTCGATCGTTCGGCCATACGCCCGAAAGTTCGAATTACCCCCGATATAGCCATGCAGTTTAGTGGCATATCGGGGAAAGATCCGCTCGTTTGGCGATGTCGCCAAACAAGCGGATCTTTGAGTCTATGGCCACCTTTAGTCATCTTAGATGCCCATTGTAAGAAGATAGTCAGTATCCATTTAACATACTGATGGCTGAGATAGTTATTGTGTGACCACTAAACCAAGAATTAGGCTTAAGTTCCATACATATTTAGATATTGGTTGGTTCTTGGTTGATATCGGTTCCTTTTTATGATATTGATCAAGGGCTGAACGCTGTGCATGCTTTTAATGAATTACAGCAAGTCCCAAGCGTGGAACATTCCAATTATTCTACTCACCAAGTTGGAAATCAAAGTGGGTAACATTCTGCTTATTTTAATTCATATCCAGCTTTAAACCTTGAAAGAGTAAATGCTTCCTGCAGCGATCCACCACATCATAATTCATAGAAATATCCAAATTTTTTGTGGATAGGGAGTACTGTGGGTGACGTCCTGCAGAAGCAAAAACTTTACATTTCCTATCATTTCAGAGAAAACCAAAATAACTTTGTGTTCAAAACATTTCCACAGTTCCAAGAAACATTCTTTTCAGTTTACTGATCCTAGGAGGGAAATGAGTGATTATTGTTTTACAAAACAAAATAAAACATGTTTCTATAAAACAAGGATTGCCACCCCAGCCTGCAATAATAGCCTTCCCTTTCAAAGCTCATACAATAAGCAAATGAACCAATATAAATCTTAATTGACTCATATCACTGTGGGCACATATGATAAAACTGAGAAACAAACTCAATCAAAATCGATGCAATAAGTGTATTTTTGCAGAAAGATTGCATATTCTCATAAAAATATACTTTGGCCATTGCAAGCGTAATTTGGCAAAAATAAAATAAGCATTGCTGCTCTTGATAAATTGGTGTATTTTATAAGTTTTGCAGTGGCATAAATAAGCCTTTTTTCGAAAAAAGAGTGCCATATGCCAACCACTATAAAGCAGGTATATCTACCTCTCAACCCAAATTACATTTTTAAACTGAAGCTGGTAGGTTGCAAAGTTAGAGTTTGAGACAGGAGAAAGTAAATTTCAAGTCAACATTGACACTGTTGGGAGGTCAAGTTTAAGTCAAGACTGAGACTGTCAGGTGGTCAAGTTGGTGTTAAGACTTGAGGTTGGTAGGGGTGAAGTTTAAGTCAAGACTGAAACTGTCAGGTGGTCAAGTTTAAGTCAAGACTGAGACTGTCAGGTGGTCAAGTTGAAGTTAAGTCTGAGGTTGGTAGGGGTGAAGTTTAAGTCAAGACTAAGACTGTCAGGTGGTCAAGTTGAAGTTAAGTCTGAGGTTGGTAGGGGTCAAGTTTAAGTCAAGACTGAGACTGTCAGGTGGTCAAGTTGGTGTTAAGGCTTGAGGTTGGTAGGGGTGAACTTTAAGTCAAGACTGAAACTATCAGGTGGTCAAGTTTAAGTCAAGACTGAGACTGTCAGGTGGTCAAGTTGAAGTTAAGTCTGAGGTTGGTAGGGGTCAAGTTTAAGTCAAAACTGAGAATGTCAGGTGGTCAAGTTGGTGTTAAGGCTTGAGGTTGGTAGGGGTGAAGTTTAAGTCAAGACTGAAACTATCAGGTGGTCAAGTTTAAGTCAAGACTGAGACTGTCAGGTGGTCAAGTTGAAGTTAAGTCTGAGGTTGGTAGGGGTGAAGTTTAAGTCAAAACTGAGACTGTCAGGTGGTCCCTGGATTGCCAAGGGTTAATTGCAATTTAAAGAGATAGTAACCAAATTAGGGTTACACTTGTGTGCACCCTATATCGTAGGATCCCAGGGGACGGCCCTTAGTTCTTAAAATGGCAATTTTCTATTTATGATTAACCAATGGCACATACCACTAAAAAAGTATATTATTATGAAAATGGTTTATTTACATGAAGTAGGGTTTTATATATATGAGCTGTTTCATGCAATATATTTTTATAGACCAACATTGTTCAGGGTATAGTTTTCCTTTAAGTTTCACACCTTGCAGGCTATAAATGATGTGTTGGAGGAGCTTGCTTTCAGTGCTGATGCTTCTGTTAAATGAGCCATGAACTGATGTGATGTGGCCAAATATGGCTGTCAGTACCCTGGAATCAGCCACAGGGGAACATTTATGTACAGGGGAACATTTATGTACAGGGGAACATTTTATTTATTTATTTATTTATTTATTTATTTTATGGGACGATTATGCAAAATGCTCTGGACCTGGGTTTTTATGGATAATGGGTTTTCCTTATCTTTGTACCTTAAATCTACTAGAAAATCCTGTAAAAAATAAATAAACCCTATCAGCTGGTTTTGCTTTGGATCAAGCACAAGGTACTGTTTTATTATTACAGAGAAAAAGGAAATTACTTTTTAAAATTTGGATTATTTGGATAAAATGGAGTCTACGGGAGACGGGCTTTCCGGAATTCGGAGATTGCTGGATAATGGGTTTCCGGATAATGGATCCCATACCTGTATTAGCAGTTGGGTCAATGTGTTTGAGGAAAGGTAAGGGAGCCGGTGCAGGGAGGGCTACAAGTGAAAACCATAGTGGGGATTTGATTCCATCAAGATGATACCATGTTTAGCTACAGTGGATATGGTTTCTTGGCTTACGCAACCTTTATATCCTTTCTATTCGGTCTCATTTCATCCTAAGGCCTTTGCAGGAAGCAGCAATACTGATTCAAATAGTAACATAGGCATTGGCTGCCCCCCCCCTCCAAGCAACAGAACAGCAAAGATAATTCAACAATTGCTATAAGTTATTAAACCAGGTTAAGCATTTCTGTTTTACTCCCTAACGCCAACAGCTCTTACAGACAGATTTTAGGAAATTAGGCTGTAAGCTCCCATGGGTAGGAAATAATGAATGGCTTTGTTAAGAACTGTGGAATGTTTGGAAGCATATAAACAAAGGCTAAAAATAATAGTGACCTGCACAATTGTGTGTCTCATAGGCGCCTTGTATCGCAGATGTGCAGCCCTTGGCATATACTGTGAGCAGTAAAAGAACAGAATGGGAGCTGCACTTCCCATAAGGCTGGAGTTGGCTGTAAGTACAGGACAGATGTGGCCAGTTGGAAGTGTTGAACAACTCGTCTGCCCTATTATCTTGTGAATGTGGAACATAGAGGGACCAGGGGAACTGCCTTTGCTTTAAAGATGATGTCTGTATAGGAATTAAAAACTGTAGGGAATGAACAGGCGGCTGATTCTGATTCCCATCATGATCCTTCCATTTCCAAGCCGACTGTGTCTGTACATTTCAGATTGCACTGATACTTTTATATTTTGGCTCAGCAGGCTAATTCAGGGCCAGGTTGAGCATCTGCTTCTTATTCCTAGAGAATGAGGAATGTGTTCTATACTCCCACACTGCTTGTTCTGTATCCAGGACTGTTTTAGGCTAGGGCAGAGGGAATGACCCTTAGGCTTAAAGGGGTTGTTCACCTTCAACAATTTTTCCAGTTCAGTTGGTTTCAGATAGATCACCAGAAATAAAGACTTTTTCCAATGACTTTCCATTTTCTATTTGTGACTGCTTTTCTAATATTGAAGTGTAGAATTTATTTTTGACCTTCTAAAGCAGCTCTTGGAGGCGGGTTCATCGACCCTGTAACTGGTCTAAATTGATACATTTAGTTGCTACATTTGTTATCTTTGTCCCTGCAGAGCAGAATCCCTGAGTTTTATGAAAGGGGTGGTTCACCTTCAACTTGTTGTTTTCAGATAGATCACAAAAAATAACAACTTTTTCCAATTACTTTCTATTTTCTATGTGTCACCGTTTTTCTAATATTGAAGTGTAAAATGTCATTTTTCACCTTCTAAAGCAGCTCTTGGAGGGGGGGTCGCCGACCCTGCAAACTGTTCGAAATTGATACATTCAGTTGATACATTTCTTATCTTTGTCCCTGCTGAGCAGAATCTCTGGGTTTCATTACAGGCAGCTGTTAGAATTGATACAATAGTTGTTAATACTCCAGAGATGCTGCTGAGAAATGGATCAACTAAATGTTGCAAAATTGTAACAGTTTAGAGTCTGCACCTGAATAACTGAGCTGCCAGACTCAAAGAGTCAATTTTATTATCCTTATAATATATATATATATATAATATGGGGAGCAAGCCTGGGGCCAGCATAGCCAATGTGGGCTCGTGACCACCAGATTGAGTGTCTCACCAGACCAGTCCTACCCTGCTTGGAGGAAAGATGTGCAGATAAAATTCCAAAAGTCGTGTTATATTGAATAGCCATTATCAGATATTCCCAGATAAACCCAAACTTCAAACCTCCAGCTATTGATGGCCTACAGCAAGTTGATTTTTTTTTAAAAAAAAATTAAATGTACATATAAAAATATTTCAACCAGTTACATAAATATGTGGGTAGAAAAACACATAGGGGCCTACACTATACTGTGTAAACTGAAATTCACCCCCCAATAAAAAAGTTGTACATAAACACCTAAGATAAATATAAATGGCAAATTTTATTTTACGCCATGCGAACGCCTGGTTTGCAGCCGTTATTTTACACTGCTTCACACCTTTGTAAGTGAGTTCTGGTGGAAGCTGCTGAGAAAGAAAAAGCAGGTGTTTCCATTTTCATGCCGTTGCGTACAGGGCCGCCATTAGAAATCACGGGGCCCCATACAACAAAAGTTTGCCTCGCCCGCACTGGCGCCCAAGCCCAGATCCCGCCCACTCCACATCACAATGAAAAGACCACACAGACATCAGCGCTAAAAAAGTAACCCCCCCCCCCCCCCACACACACACAAGTTATAAAAAGCTATTGACAGGGCCCCCTTGTAAAAGTTTTTTTAAAAAAGCATTGGTGCCAGTGCCCCCTTACAAGTTAAAAAAAATTGGGGCCCCAAAGAATATTTTTTTTAGAAAACCTTGGTGCCAAGGCCGCCCGAAGTGCTTCAAAACCACCATCATCAGTGTCCTGCCTCAATGACTACTGTCCTGTGGCACTCACCCCCATCATCATGAAGTGTTTTGAGAAGCTTGTCAAGAAACACATCAAAACCCTGCTGCCACCAGTACTGGACCCCCTACAGTTCACATACCATCAAAATCACTCAACAGATGCAATAGCCACCACCCTCCATATGGCCCTCTCTCATCTGGACAAAAAAGACACCTACACTTGAATGCTGTTCATAGACTTCAGTTCAGCATTCAACATTATCATTCCTCAGCATCTGATAGAAAAGCTGAGCCTGCTTGGACTGAACACCTCCCTCTGCAGTTGGGCTCTGGACTTCCTGACCGACAGACCTCAGTCAGTCAGGATTGGAAACATCATCTCCAGAACCACCACACTGACCACCGGAGCCCCTCAAGGCTGTGTGCTTAGTCTTCTACTGTTCACTCTGCTGACGCATGACTGTGCAGCCACCCACCGCACAAATCACATCATAAAGTTCGCTGATGACATGACCGTGGAAAAAAAAAAACCCACAAATTGGTGTTCAGTAGAATTGAAGTTGTGGCTCCAGGACTTCAACTTCACCCTCTTTCGTGACTTTGGGTCTTTTCGCCGCTTCGGCTGTTTTCGTGACTTCAGGTCTTTTCGCCGGTTCAAAAGTTCGGCTTCGGCTGTTTTCGTGACTTTGGGTCCTTCCGCATTTCGGCTGTCTGGGACTTCGAAAATGGCCGTGCGGCTTCGGTGCTCTCAAGGGGGGCCCCGCTCTTTCAAAAGCGCAGCACTGCCAGGCCCCCCTTCATGCCCGGGACACTTGTCCCCCCCTGATGGTGGCCCTGGTTGTGTACATTAAGATGCCTGGTGATCTGTGACAAATTACTTTTTCAACAATAACATAACATGCATTTGGAACTTAGACAGCGTAGTTATTATTGAGTAATATGAGCATGCAGTTTGTCTTCTGTAAACGAAGGGACATATAAATATTTAAATACATAGCATAACTGTATTTCTGTTTAATTATGTGGTTGAATAGCTTTTGTTTCCCCTTGGATTGGATTGGTAAGTATTATGCATAGAAAGCTGAATTATTATCCCTGCAGGGGAAACCCAACCAAATTGCTAGGTGCCCCATTTTGTGTCGCAATATGTGCCGCATGAACTACATTTTTCTGAATCTTGGATGCCAGTCCAGGACTAAACTGGTTTGTGGAAATAATGCTGGAAGCTTCTGTAGTTACCCCTACAAGTGCTAGCAAGACTAGAAAGGCACAAGTACTCTTACAAGCAAGTCGGTGGGGTTTGCACCTTGGCTAATTATTGAATGGCTATGTATAGGAATTCCCTGTTAGCATAGGGTTCAGCTGCAAGGCAATATCCTTGAAAAGTAGTAGGCCTACAATCAACTTTTAGCATCTTGTATGTAGAATTAATCTAAAAAAAAACCTAAAATATTCTTTTTTTTGTGTGTTTTTAGTCTGTTTTGTCTTTATTTTCTCCCTTCTCCCAGCCTAGTATTTATTTGGTTACTATGACAAGGGTTTTTTTTAGTTGATATGATTATTATAGTTAGCATAACCTCCAAAATTGCTCTTTAGCTCTGCCAAAGGCATCATGCTGCTTTTTGTCTATTACTTATCCCTGCTTCCTCCCTGCTGTCCATGTTTTTTGCCAACTCTGTACCACTAGTATTCTACATTTCATTTCCACATATTTTTCCCTCTTCATTTATTACCTACTTGCCTGGCCCTGTGCTATTCCTATCCATAATAGCAAGTTTTATGAACTTTTATTACTTATCTTTCCACTCAGGCAGGGTTGGACTGGGACTGCAGGACACCAGGAAAAAACTCTATTGGGCCCTGCCGATCCAGACCCGATCCTCGCTGGCGCTCCCCCAGGCTGTTGATCTTCCTGGTGGTACTTTAAATTGACACCCGCTCAGGGGAGGGGGTAGGGCAGGTGGCGGAGGCCCTGTAGATACAGGCAGCACAGCGGGGGTGCCATGGGGGTGCTGGTGGCACAGTGAGGCCCATGGAAGTGTGGGCAATGCAGTGGGGGGGCCATGGGTGGGTGCAGGGGCCCCTGGGACAGCAGCCCCATTGGGCCCTGCACCCACCAGTCCGACCCTGCCTGAGCAGAAAGATAAGTAATAAAAAGTAGCAACAACAATGAAGCATACTGAGCATTTAGGCTAGAACTCATGCGACGTGTCGGATGTTCTAAAGAAACAGGAAGTGAAGGAGAAATCGCAGGTAAGAACTACATTTATCCGACTGTCGGATGAATACGCAGCAGCTCTGCGCTCTCCTGCGCATGCGCCAGTAGAAGGGTGGCAGTTGTCGGGCAGGTGCCCTAGGCCCTTGGCCCGGCACTGACTACACAAACTTTTTCAACGCGATTCTGGTGGATTTGACGCGATGAGCCAAAACACAGGCGTCAAGTCGGATCTTGTCGCAACGTTCATCTGACAAGTCACTACTGTCGGATGCAGACGCTGCATATTTCTTACCTTTTTTTCCATCGCATCCAACTCGACACCTGCGGTTTGGTGCATCGTGTTGGATCCACCAGAATCACGTTGAAGACGCTTGTGTAGTTTTACCAAAAGAGTCAGAAGAAGGCTAATAATTACTAAAAAATACAATTAAGACCAATTGAATAATTGCTTAGTTTTTGCCATTCTAACCACCAGTTCAGTCATTTCTATCTACCCCTATTTACCCCTGTTTCTTTAATTTTTTTCATATAGAAGCTGTTAGTATCCTGGTCATCTGGAAGCTGTCAAATAAGGGCGGTTTTACTTGCCTCCCCTGTGTTGCGTTACCTTCTGCTCAGCTGCAGGGGAGTAGAGACACTCAATTATTGTCAAGGGGGCTGTACTCATATAGATGCATGTATGCGCCGAAAGCAGGTGAAATGCAACATGCTGCGTCCCACCTGCATTTGGCGCTTACATTCGTCTGTGTGAGTACAGCCTCCTTGACAATAATTGAGTGCGTCTACTCCTGCACCATGGCTGAACGGAAGAAAGCGCAACACAGGGGAGCGCAAGTAAAACCGCCGTGTGTAAGAGCCCTAACACCTCACAATAAAGATCATGTGACCCTTTGGACCCATCCACTGAGCAAATACCCATGGTATTTTTTGGAGCAAGTTGAAGAGTGCAGCTCTTTTTGTGGCAAGAGACACGTTTCACCCATTGGTGCTCACTAGTTTGCAAGTCTGATGATTGACAAACGCGCTAATGGGCACTGAAGGGAGCTGAATACAGTTCTGAGTAACCTATTTTGTAACCTATTTTTGTGTGCAAAACCTGTAGGGCAAAGTGAACCATGCAAAAAAACATAGTGTATTCTGTCAATTTTTGCACTTGCCCTGCTATTAATAAATGAACCCTATAAGGTAAGCTGTCCACTAACTTACCTCAATCCTTCCCGATAAGTGCACCTCAGTGCTAGCTATGATAGTGGCGGCTGCTGATGTTCATGAATAGCCGAAACAAGAATGAAGGAAACACCTTCCCTTTACTCCACAGACATCATGGTTCGTTTAAACAAAAGCTACGTGTTTATGAGCTGTATAGAGCTAACTGGAATGTAATGATCCATTAATCAGACGTCTCATTAACAAACCTTTTGAGTTTTATTCCCGTCGCAAGCAAGTAAATATCGGCGCCTTTGTCCATAAATGGATGTTGGGCATCAGATGAATATTTTACTGCTGTAGCGGAACAAACGCAATCATTATTTGGAGAGCAGCGTAATGACTAACAGGTGCTTTTCAGTCAATCCAAACAATCAATTCAGTCAGTCTGGAGTTGATTATGTGGCAAATATCCCCTAAAGCTTTTCTTGGTGAAATTGTAAGAATCTCAGGCCCACAATGCATTTTCTGGAATATAATTACTGAGACTTGGATCTTTACTTTGGAGTTTTTATGTAAGTTGTCTTGTCTGATGTTAATGAAATAAACACTTTGTTTTTTCCTTCTATGGGGCAGATGTACTAAAGGGCAAATGATTCGCCAGCGTTACAGTTTTCAGGACGCTTCGCTGATTTACTAACGAGTGCCGGTGTAACTTCGCTAGTGAAAGAGACAGATGCTAGCGGTCATTCGCACTCCATCGCTAGCCAAATTTTTGCTCTAGCGAATGGACGTTACTCCGCAAATTCAGTAAGATGCGGATTTTACTGAACGTTACCTTTCACCAGACTTGCCAGCGCCAGCTCAGACCAGGCGAAGTGCATTGGAGTGTATAGATCTTCCTCAATCTGCTGTTATTTACATCATATTTTTAGTAGGAAAAGTTTCTAAGTCACTAAAAACTCTGGCGTCTTTTCCTTTTTTCAGAGTGATCGCCTGCAAAAGTCCTAAAATTATTTTCGTAACCGGGTTCCCCCCTCCATTTCCTAACATATGGAACATAAACTATACAGTGGGCTCATGTGTAGGGCATTATAACAACTTTATTAAGGTTCCCTGGACTTGTGTAATGTAATGTATTTGCTGCAACATATACGTCCATTCAACTTTATAATTTCCCACCGTATGCAAATTATCCTGAGTGAAGACCACTAACGAAGTTCCGCTAGGCAGAATTGAACGCTAGCGCATCTTCGCTTTGATTTTAGTAAACACATTTTAGTAAATAGGCGTTGTCTAAGCGAATTTTTTCGCCGCTTAGTAGATTTACCCCTATATTTGTAGTAAGGCAACCAATGGAGCAGAAGCTCTCACCGTCCATGACAAAAATGAAAGTGCAGTAACATGTTAAGGGATCCGTTATCCAGAAACCTGTTATCCAGAAAGGTCCACATTAAGGAAAGGCCGTGTAAAATAAACTCCCTTTTATCTATATAATCTGAATTTTTAAAACAGATTTCCCTTTTCTCTGTAAAAATAAATCAGTGGCTTGTACTTGATCCCAACTAAGATATAATTGATCCTTATTGGAAGCAAAACCAGCCTATTGGGTTTATTTAATGTTTAAATGATTTTCTAGTAGAATTAAGGTATGAAGATTCAAATTACAGATAGATTAATTATCCAGAAAGCCCTAGATCCCAAGCATTCTGCATAACAGGTCCCATACCTGTACAAAAAAAAAAAAATTCTTATACCAGATGAGAACTGGATTATTGCACTTTTTCATTTCAGAATGCGGGAAGATGACACACTTGTTTCCTATACAGAAGGTTTGACGTTTACTACAAGGCACAAGGGGAAGTAATTATGTAAGTAAGTCTGTGGTGTCCCAACTGATAAAAAGCAACATATGCAGATTCAATTATTTCCTGACACAATTCTTCAAGTCACTTTGGGCACTTTCCAGGCAAACCTGAGAACTCTCTGTGCCATCTTCTAAGGCTGGATTACTTTTTATCCTATGCAGGACATTTGGCTGTTGGCAGTGGTATAACTTTAGGGGAAGCATACCCAGTAGTTACAGGGGGGCCTGGGGAAAAGGGGTGTCTGCTTCCTCTATAGCTAACCAGAAAACAAACCCTCCCCAGCTGCTCCCTTACCTGATGCAGGGAAGGGAGGTGCAAGTTGGTACGGGGCAGAGAGTGGACGGGAGAGTTGGGAGGATGGGGATTGGAGTGTGCCAGGCCCCTCTGAAGATTTTTTGCCGGGAGTCCCGACACACTCTAGTTACGCCACTGGCTGTCGAGCAAACTTAGGAACTTCTTTCTTGGCATCTGATTCCAGGGTCACCTCTTGGTGCCAACAGAAAATCCCTTAGGAGATTTGCGGGGTCTGGATAAGTTAAGTTCTTTCACCCAGGGCTGAAAACCAGGAAATGGTCAGCACAGAACTCCTCCGGGACTGCAGCAGCTGTGATTAATATAGTATAATAGAAGAGAAACCACAGAATATATATGGAACCTTTTCTTAGCACACTAAGGGGTCCATTTACTAAAGTGCAGTAAAAATATAGATAAAAATTTAGCAATTTAGTAGGAGATCTACCTGTTGGTATATGATGAATTGAATAAAAAAGGGATCTGACTTTTGTCAGTATATTGGGAATTAAATTGTAAGAAGAGAGAGAAAAAAGTATCCCCTATTTACCAATCGAAATTAGTTCAGTTTCTATACAACAATGGATGCTTATATTTTCTGTTAAAATAAAGTTCTGTTATAACTGGTAACAATAAAATGTAATTGTGAAATATGGATAAAATACATTTTCTTATAATCAATAAAGCGCTGGTGTGATGATATTAATGTGGTTCAACTAATCTCTTTATTAGCGCCTTAAGTGCATAAGTGCTGAAAGATATAACGTAACTTGTTGCTTAATCAATTCATAAAGATTTTTCTGAATTAATTCAAAATTCATTCAATCTGTTGCATTCGATTGTGCAATAAATTAATTGTAAATATAAAGTGGTTAAGTGCTTACTAAAAATCCAAATTCATCAAGAACAATTCATATACCTGCTCAGATTGCCTAATTAGTACGAAAAGGGAAAATGATAGTAGGTGGAGAAGTCCCGTTAGGCTGTCTCAGGGACCCCACAAAGCTGAGAGACAGGGTTTCTGGGACTGTGGTCTCAATATTATTTTATCTTTCTTGTGTTCACCACAGTCACAGTCTCCTAAATTGTGAACCTGGTGGCAGAGACAAAATTCAGTGCAAAGTGCAGAGCACCGAGCTGGAGGGTGTATAGGTAGGTAGGTAGGTAGGTAAAGGGCCCTCATTGCGGACTGTGCCTGTGACCCTAACTTGTGCATATAAATAACAGTAGGGGCGGGAAGGGGGAAGATGCCAGATGCAGGCAGCAATGTATTTATTGGGGAACCTGTTTTTGCATATATACCTTGTTCTTAAAGGAGAAGGAAACCCCCTGGGCGCAAAAACCCTCCCCCCCTCCCGTGTGTTGCCCCCCTACCTCCTCCCCCCTGGCCTACCTGTCCCGCTGGGCAAATGCCCCTAACTTGTTACTTACCCCTCTGCGCAGGTCCAGCCATGGAGTTCACAGACGCCATCTTCTTCCATGCGATCTTCTTCCTGCTTTGACCGGCGTTTTTGGCTCATGCGCAGTAGGAGCATTTCGCCGGTATGGATCTACTGCGCATGCGCCAAAAGTCACGAAGTGAAATTGGAAAACTTCGTGACTTTTGGCGCATGCGCAGTAGATCCATACCGGCGAAATGCTCCTACTGCGCATGCGCCAGTCAAAGCAGGAAGAAGATCGCATGGAAGAAGATGGTGTCTGTGAACTCCGCGGACTGAACCTGCGCAGAGGGGTAAGTAACAAGTTAGGGGCATTTGCCCAGCGGGACAGGTAGGCCAGGGGGGAGGAGGGAGGGGAAGCAACACAGGGGCGGGGGGAGGGTTTTTGCACCCAGGGGGTTTCCTTCTCCTGTAAAGGAGCTCTACTGCTCTTTGTCTGGGTAGGTCTCATCTATGGTCACTTATTGTTTATGTATCACTCACCTTACCTTCAGTATGGGCATTGGGCACACATGGTTCCTCCATCTGTAGGGGATCATATATAAGCACTGGGCAAAGTTGCAGCTGGGCAGTAACCCATGGCAACCAATCAAATGATTGCATTCAGTGTTCAACCTGCAGCAGGCGAAAAAAAGCTGATCACTGATTGGTTGCTTGGCTTTGCCAGGTGAAATTGTGCACAGTATTTATAAAATGAATCCCTGTGTGTGCCACTCGCCTTACCCATGTCTGGGCAGATTATATCTGTAGTTATTCATTTTGTTTGCACTATTCTACTTGCTCTCTTTGGGCACCACATATTAAAGTATCCGAGTACTACCAACTTTTATAAACAGATCTATAATACCTTCTTATCAGCGAATATAAACTTTGGTCTGAAACACTAACCATGAGATAAGCTTGAGAGTCTTTTTTTTTTTTTTTTTAAACACCAATGTGCATTATTGATCAAAGGTGTGTAGCTACTGCCATCTGCTGGCAAGAACATTCCTAATAACTACAATTTATTACTGATCAGACTCTAAGGAATTCTCATGGGTTTTTCTTAATCTGATGCTGTCAGCATTTATTTATGAGACTGCTCAGTTGATAAGATTTCAATGTTTGCTAATTTATGTGCAAAAGCAGCTTCCCAACACAGTCGCCACTTGCTGTGTCATTAATTAGACCACGGGAAGCTGCATTCCATTAAAGGCAGACTGAGAGAAGCAGAAGCCGTGTGATGCCACAAAAGTCCCAATTTGAGGGCTGTTAGCAGACGAGCGTTTGAAGCTGCGCTCCCCTGAGTTCCGTTTTTCTGCGTTCAGCCGCAGGGGAGCGGAGGAGTAGACGCATTCAGTTTTTTTCAATGGAGCTGTACTCACACAGGTGCATGTAGGCACCGAACGCAGGTTGAGACGTAACATGTTGCATTTTTCCTGCGTTCGGCGCCTACATGTATCCTTCGAGCAGTATCAGCCCTTTTGGACTTGTCCTACTTGTCTACCTTCCAATACTTTAAGCATCAACAAGAATCTTTATTATGTGGCTTTATTCTCCAGCTGCAGACATTATCGTAAGGTGGCAATACACATTAAGATATAGTATAGTCAAAGAAAATGCATGCACTCCTGCAGCCAGCAAGGGAGGTAAAAATGAAGCTTTATTCCATTCTGTTAAAAGTTACACGTCCTAACGTGTTTCGTATTGAAGGATACATAATCATAGGCACAAATGCTAGTAAACCGTTACAAACTTTTAAACTAAATTAAAGTTTACATATGATTACGTATCCTTTGATACAAAACGCGTTGGCCGTGTAACTTTTAACAGAGTGGAATAAAGCTTCATTTTTAGCCCACCGGCTGGCTGCAGGAGTGCGTGCATTTCTTTGAATTTTCTTTGAATTATCGCCTCAAGCTACAGGTTCGGGGCACAGCACCCGGGCCATTTACATGATCTGGTGAGTGCGCTAACTGCTGACTTTAATATACACAATGTCAATTTGGATTGAGATATCTAAAGTGTAGGACCTGGGGTTTCTACACCCAGGTCATCTCTCCCATCGGGTGAGCTATAGTTCTGCAATTGCTTTTGACACTAAGTTTTTAAGTGCAGAGAATTTTTCTGTGCCTTAGATAATTTCACAAAGCTGTAGGAGGGATTGGAGCCAGCTGTGTTCTTCTTTTTTTTTTAAGATATAGAATGCTTGCTTTGTGAGGTTGTCAAATGAATAGATCTTTGCCTGATTTGACCACTATTCATGGCCAAATCAGGTTTATGCAATTGTTTGACAACCAGGCCAACAATTAGATCCTAATGCAGACCTGTCCGAAGAAGGCCGAATCAATGTGGCAATACAGCCCTTGCTCAAAGGGGTATTCCAACCTGCAGGATGGTTATCTGGCTGACTATTGGCCAAATGTTTGTTGGGGAGACAGTCAGGAAGGGCGCATACACTGGCAGATAGGTCTGAAGGAGACAACTGACAGCTTAATGGGCACCTGTTGGGTAAAAATGTTTTCCCCTGCCTGAGCCAAAGGACGACAGAGTAAGGTTGTGGGTGGGGAGAGCAGAAGTAGAACATAACCCAAACCCGTCTGTGACCCACTGAATACAGTCAGCACAAATTAACTCAACCCACAGGTTCTGAGGAGTCTGAGCTGGCCAGAACATCACTAGCATGTATAACTGCTTTAGGCTGGAATGGGTTCAGGTTTCCAAATGCCCCCTAAAGCCTTGGCCTTCTTTGCGTGAATACCTGGATCCTGCTGAGTATATTAGTGAGAATAGGCTGAGATCTTCTCCTTAAAAATCTTTTTTTGCCATGCACCTAATCCACCTAGGCCACTACCATGCACACACACACTAAAGTACAACAGCAGCGTTGTGTCATAGTACAGTTATTCTGGTATACAAAATTCATAACATATATATAATTACACAGCATATTAATTATTGAACAGTTTAGGTTTATTTATTGGCAGCTATAGAATGGTGATTTTCCCCTTTAAAGTGCCATTATACTTAGAAGCAAAGTGAGTGCCTTGTTTGTTTTTATGAAGTTTTAATGCGCCTCCCAGTAGCCGTAAACACAAACTGACTTCGGAACCTAACACTGTGCACATTCCACTTTCCATTTGCAAAGCCATTACCTTGATTTTTTACATTTTTGTATTATTTTTCAGCAGAGTGCCTGCGTTGAGTAATATTTTATGAGCTGGAACGTCTTCAGCCGACTTCTATTTCACATTCTCTAAATGCCAGAATTATTGGTGTGGATACACGTTGCTGAGAGGAGAGAAGGTTTTTAACATTCACGGAAAGGCTTTAAAAGTGGCAGTTGGCTGACTTACACGGTTCTCCTAGTTCTCAAGGCAAACTGTTAGAGCCACTTACATAAGTCAACTTGACAATTTTCTCTGCATTTTTTCGCCTTTCTAAGACATAAAAAATGACATCAGTCAGATACTTACACCCAGGGACAGTATGAGCTATTCACACAGGCTTGGAATGGATTCTGCTCCAGCCTTAATAAACAAAAGAAGACATTTCTGAGACAATTCTTTATTTCTTAAAAGGTTGGAAGGAATCATAGAAATTTCAGAAATGTTTAACTTTACCTTAATTGTTTGCTGCTTGCATCTAAACATCAAAGATTATTCCTTAACTAATAATAAGGAATGGAATATTAAATAGATTTGCTTCTCCACTATGAGAGGAACCAATGCACAAACATAAAGCTGAAGAGTTGAAAGATCTCTTTCGTCCCACGCAAGCAGTGGTGTACAGGTATAGGATCCGTTATCCGGAAACCCGTTATCCAGAAAGCTCAGAAATACAGAACGGCCGTCTCCCATAGACTGCCTTTTATCCAAACAATCCAAATTTTTAAAACTGATTTTTTTTTTCTCTGTAATAATAAAACAGTAGCTTGTACTTGATCCCAACTAAGATATAATTAATCCTTATTGGAAGCAAAACCAGCCTGATGGGTTTATTTAATGATTTTCTAGTAAATTTAAGGGATCAAGATCACAGAAAGATCTGTTATCCAGAAAACCCCAGGTCCCTGGCATTCTGGATAACAGGTCCTATACCTGTACCCATACCAGAATGGTCGCACAGTGAATATATTTACCCTGAATATGATTGTATTCATAAAGATGGATAAGATTGAGTGCATTTAATGTACAGTCAGAATTGCAATTTTTTTTTCACATTGCGAATGTCCATAAGAGCTTTTTAAAGGGCATGTAAAGGCAAAAAAATAAAATCCCATTTTTACTTTCTGTAATGAAAAAGAAACCTATCTCCAATATACTTTAATTAAAAAATGTGTACTGTTTTTATAAGAAACCTGACTGTATGCAGTGAAATTCTCCCTTCATTTACTGCGGTGGATAGGAATTGTCAGACGGTCCCTAACTGCTGAGCAGGGAAACAATCATACTTATGAACAGCAGGGGGAGCCCCCGCCTTACTTCCCAGCCATGCAGAACTCAAGCAGCTTTGTTTATGATGATCCCTAAGCAGCCGAGACCACACTGAGCATGTGCACAGTCTTAGTCTTGCAAAGATGTATAACAAAGTTACAAGATGGTGACCCCCTGTAGCCAACTTTGAAAGCATAAATCATTTGTTTGATTAGGCTTGTGGTGCAGTAAGTTCATGTTTATATTTAGTATACAAAATACAGCATTTCTAGCCTTATTCTATTTTAGACTTTACATGCCCTTTAAGTATGGGCTCATCTTGCACTTACTGCTGGACAACAAAGCTTCACAACCCACCTCTACATGGGACACTGCAAGTATTAAATGTCCTGGCACCACATTTTTTTATACGATTTTTATATTTGTTCAAACAGATTGCAAGCTCTTGTGAACAGGGCCTTTGGAACCCATTTTTTATTTGTGTTGGCCAGGCAGAAAGATTCTGCCGAATCCGAATCCTGCTGAAAAAAGGCCAAATCCTGGCCGAATCCAGAACCGAATTCGGATTCGGTGCATGCCTAATTCTTTTACCCATGTTTGTTACATAATTTTAAGGCTACTGTTTATTATAAATGAATGTAAAGTGCTTTGTCACTTGCTGGTGTTAACTAATAAATAATGTTGCAGAGCTCTACCAGCTGATTAAAATGAAGAGCCGGCAGGACTGCATCTGCAAATATCTATTCTAAGCAACATATTGCGACCCAATAAGCCTGTCAGTCAGTTCAGAAAACCAATATCTAAATCCACACACACAGATATATAGATATATATTTTTTCATTTTTTTATTTTTTTGGTTTATTGGCAATTTAGAAATGCAATACTGGTCAGACTTTAAGAGTGGAATGTGCTGAACTCATCAGTGTCTTTCAGGTCACTGAGAACCAACTTTCATGGGACAGGGCTCATTGGATAACACATTGGGGCAGATTTAGTAAAGGGCGAACTGGCCGTCGCTAGAGAAAATTTGCCAGGAATCCCATCCGCAGACACATCGCCAATTTACTAACAGGAGTAGCGGACAATTCCCTAGCGAAAAAGAGACCATTGCTTCGTAGCTTCGCTCCCTATCGCCAGTCTTGTCTTTATTTTGCTTCCTTGGACATGTGTAATAATAAGTGGCCACTTCAAGCATTTGCACCAACATCTCTAATAAAGACGTATATATGATCTATATGTACCCGCCCTATTCACATTGACCTAAGCGCAAGTGTACTAACGAAGTTTCGCTCCACAGAAATGAATGCTAGCGAAAGTTAGCTATGAAATACTAACGAGTTAACACTAGCGAAACTTTGCCAGCGTTCATCTACAGAGACGCAACTTATTTTATGCATTTTAGTGAATTAGCGTAGTGGTAACGAATTTACCCCTGATGAAGTGGCACGAAGTGTGGCAGATCTCTCGCTGGTAAAAATTCACCCTTTAGTGAATTTGCCCCATTAACTTTATATAACAAAAGAACGACCAGCCTTTGTCCTTTCAGCTACTGGGGTTGCTGGGAGTTATACTTAATACAGGAAAGGCTGGGCAACACTGATATAATGTGATTGAATAACCATCTTTGGGAAAAATTCCATAACCAGTGAAAATTCATCAGAAATGGCTTCACAGCCATCGCAACATATTGCCAGGTGTAAATTCGCTAGGACAACGCCAGGGCACTAAAGGGCCTGGCGAATTTTTGCTAGCGTTACTTCGGCAACCAAAGCGAAGATGCTCTAGCATTGCCTAATTTGCATATGGCAGGAAATGATAAAGTTACATGGACGTATATGTTGCAAATTTACAGACCTTTGCAGGCTATCACTCAGAAAAAAGGACGCCAGCATTTTTTGGGACTTAGAAAAATTTTGTACTAAAAATTGAGGAAGTCCTATGCATTCCATTGCATCTTAGTGAATTTGTTATGTTACGTCCATTCAACAGAGCGAAAATTCGACTGGCTTTAGAGTGCGAAGCAATTTTAGTGTCTATCTCCTTCTCTAGCAAATTGACGCCTGCGCCTGTTAGGAAATCTATGAAGTTCCAAAATTACATCACGCTGGCGGATTTTCACTAGCTTTAGTCACTTCGCCCTTTAGGGAATCTGCCCCTTGGCCTATCGCCATAATGTTGGCGTCTGCTGTGTGTTACCCTACTTACAAGTGCTGGGGGGGGGTTCCACAAAAAGTGCTCCAAGTCCTGTGGCCACTGTGAACAAAATGAACAAATTATTCAATACTCATCCAGTACTACAGCAAATGCAGGAACAATATGATTGGCTGGTGGGATCTCCTTAAGGCAACACAATTGAAAGTCAATAGAGAAGCGACAGCTCAAATATTCCAACATATCCTCAGGATTCCTTGTAATAAGACACAATATTACAAAACTTTGATGCATATACAGAAGCAAACAACATTAGATGGATGTCCCAACCCATTAAGCCTACATTACCCAATGGCCGCTGGTTAGAGCAAGAGTGTCTCTTTAATGACTTTGCAAACTACAAAGTAAGACTTGTATAATTAATTTTATGTTTGACAAAATTATTGCTGTCTAGAGCCGTAAGCTGCAGGCTAACGCTGCCAAGCTAACATTGATATATAAATATAATTATACTGTCCATAAAAAATATCCAGACATTAGCTCTTCAAGCCAACGTTTAAGATTAAGAATAACAGAATATAATATTCATTTTTCGTAGCTCTTTCCTTGCTGTTTTTGGTAGCACGATCCTCTACATTTTTAAAAAAAAAAATCGTAATAATGTAAAGTTCTTTCTTCAATAAAGTTCATTAACTGATTATACATGCACCGAGGGCCACCATCAGAATTAGCAGGCGCCGTACGACAAATTTCCTCCACCCCGCCAGTTAAAAGAAACCATTCACTAAATGGCGAAGTGACTAAAGCTGGTGAAAATTCGCCAGCATTTCAGTACTTCACGTAAATTCGGTAGCGAGGAGATAGACTCTAACACTACTTCGCACTCTAACGCCAGGCGAATTTTTGCTTTGGCAAATGGACGTAACTACGCAAATTCACTAAGATGCGGATTTTACTGAACGTTACCTCTTGCGCCAGACTTTCCTTCGCCACCTCAGACCAGGCGAAGTGCAATAGAGTAGATAGGACTTCCTCAAAAAAAAAGTTGCAAATTTTTCCCTAAGTCCCTAACACTTTTCAGTTTTTCAGGGTGATAGGCTGCAAAAGAGCGTAATTTTTTTTTAAGGTACCCGGCTTCCCCCCTACATTTCCTAACATATGGCACATAAACTATACACTGGGCTCATGTGTAGGGCAATATAACAACTCTATTTTCTTTTATTAAGGTTCCCTGGACTTGTGTAATGTAATATATTTCCTGCAACATATACATCCATTTAACTTTAACTTCCCGCCGTATGCAAATTAGCCAACGCTAGCGCAACTTTGCTTTGCTTGCCGAATTAACGCCATCGTTCGGCGCCCTGGAAACTTTGCATTTCAATGAATTTTTGTCTAATTTTCGCCTGGCGAAGTATTGCAATGTGAGCGAAGCTGTTGCTGGCGAATTTTCGGAGGTTAGTGAATTTACCTCTAGGAATTTACATCTTCCCTAAGTCTAAACTAGGTATTCCCAACTGTGGGGCAGCCCTCCTGAAAGGCTTAAAGCAGTGGCAGGGGGATTCAACATTAATGCCAGCAAAGATTTGGGAAGAATAACTATTTGCTCTACACCTGAAAACCCAGCATGAATGACTTGGATCCTGTTAAAAATCCACTGACATTGAATGATGAGAGCATAATTGTGCCCTTTATACTATAGATTAATGGCAAGGTCTCACCTTGAATATGCAAAGCAGGTTTGGGCCACCATCCTAAAAAAAGATATTAATGAGCTGGAAGGAGAGATGTGCAACTGAACTGGGAAACAGAAGGAAGCAAACAAAGGGCTGGTTCACCTTCAATTAACTTTAAGTATGTTATAGGGTGGCAACTTCTAAGCAACTTTTCAATTGGTCTTCATTATTTATTTTGTATAGTTTTTTTAAATTATTTGCCTTCTTCTTATGACTCTTTCCAGCTTCCAAAACAAATGCTCTGTAAGGCTACACATGTATTGTTATTGCTACTTTTTATTGCTCATCTTTCTATTCAGGCCTCCCCTATTCATATTCCAGTCTAGAGTAATTTGGACCCTGTTAATCAGATGATGGAAACTGCAAACTGGAGAGCTGATGAATAAAAAGCTAAATAACTCAAAAACCAGAATTAATAAGTAGAATATGTAGAGGGTTGGGCTATTAAATATCTTGAGGGGATTGGCTCCTATTGGCAGAGTTTTATAGGGGCTTCACAGAGATGGGCATTGAAAGTGCTGTTTTTAATTTTGCTGAGGATACTAAATTGTGCAGAACTATAGGTTCCATGGAGGATGATGCTACTTGCAGAGTGATTTGACTAAATTGGAAAACTGGGCAGCAAACTGGAAAATGAGGTTCAATGTTGATAAATGCAGGTTATGTCCTTTTTCCGGATAAGATAATTGTGATCTACAGTAATTTTTGCAAAGGTATGTGAATATAAATATACATATAGACAAATACAAGAGGTCCTTTGCACTCTTCTATTGTCTGTATGAATGTTTTGGTCACAGTCTCATTGCATCCCGCTTAATGATTTTAAATTAGTGGTGAGCACAACTTTCCCTTGTTTCTTTTATATATATATATATACAATACACAAAAGCCATGAATATCTTGTAAATGATATCCTTATAAAGGGTGAGTTCTGATGTCATCAGTTATAAACGGTGAGTTCTGATGTCATTTCTGTCACATGACTCACTGAAACTTGTGTATTATAATAAATAAAGTACCCCCAGTTGTAAAATATGAGGATATTAGAAGTTACCTCGGAGTTCCATGACCTTTTTTATATGGTCATGAAACTCCTCGGTAACTTATAGTATCCTTATATTTTACAAGAGGGGGTACTTTATTCACTATATATATATATATATATATATATATATATATATATATATATATATAAATTTAAGGATATTAAAAGTCAACAAGGAGTTCCATGACCTAAGGCCGAGTGCTTTTATACATCCTCATATAATATTATTTAATATCCTCATATTTTCCAGCAAGGGGTACTTTATTTATTATAATACACAAGTTTTTGTGAGTCATGTGACAAAAATTACATCACGACTGCTTTTAGGGGCTCCATTTAGGGGCTGTATTTAGGGGCTGTAATTAGGGATTGTATTTAGGGGCTTTATATGAGGATTATTCACCCTGGTGGTCTAGTGGGCCGGCAGGGACGCCGGTTCCTTAGGGCGTGCGCGGTGTGTCTTCTCTCATTTTATAGGCACAGTCATTACGCCAGTGCGCCAGCGCACAAGGGCGCGAAATTCAAACATATTTAAAGGCGCAAATAGGTTTTTTACATTGCCCCTTAGAGGATCTTGTTCCTGGTGCTTCTGTGCTATTTGAGCTTCTGATTATCTGTGTGTTTGACTACCTGTTGTGACCCCTGCCTGTTTCTGACGATCCTGACTTCTGTATCCAGACCCTTGCCTGATATCCAACCTTACTTATTCTTATCCCTACTGATTGATCTCCTGGTTTGACCCTTGCCTGCCTGACTCCGTTTTCTACTCTGCCTGCTCTGACATGGCCTGATCTGACTACGATTCTGCCTACGCCTTGTACCGTGACCATCCACCAGGGCCGGAACTAGGGGTAGGCAGAGTAGGCACGTGCCTAGGGCGCAAAGCTGGGAGGGCGTCAGGCACCTACCTCCTCTGTCGCCAACCCAAGTCCGGTTCCCTTCTCTTGCCGACTCTATGTATTTTTCGCGCTTTGTGCGCTTCTGCGCATGCGCAAATTCGCGCATGCGCAAACATGCAAATTCGTGCAGGCGCACGCGCACACTAAACAGGCGCCGCGACTGCTGCGACTGCCTAGGGCGCCTGCCCAGCGTGGCCCGGCACTGCCATCCACCCAAAGACTTTGCATTACAGTCGTGCCCCTTTGCCTGTTCAGAACCTCTTGCTTGGCACCTCTCTTAATAAGACCTGGCGGCATCCAATTAGCATAGGGCTCCTCCCGAGGTGAAAGGCGGCTGTTAAAGGCAGAAGCAAAAGCCGAGAACAGGGTGCTTAGCATTGGTTCTGAATTTAGGGTGCCGATCGTGACATTATAACGGGCCAGAAAATGGACGAAGAAGATCATGCCGCTGCTGCTGCTGCTCCTTTCACCACTGAAGCGCTCCTCACTACTCTGCTACAGCGCTTGGAGGATCATGAGCAGAAGCAAGACTACCTGATGCAAGGCTTCCATAACCTGTCTCGCAGACTGGATACCACGCAACAGTCGCCAAGTCCAGTAGTCTCTCCTCCTATGACCGTCCAAGTGGGTTCTTCTGCCGTGAATGGTAATGTTCACAAATTCCATGAACCCAAAATTTCTTTCCCCGAAAAATAGATAGAACCACATTTTTTGTCTTCCAGGAGGCATGCAAACTATACCGTGGCTTTTTCCCTCACGGTACCCCTAAATTTGGGACCTAAAATTACCCTCCACTGATCCTGCCCGTTTTTCCCTTGAACCCTTCTTTAGCACTATGGCGATACTTTACGATGACCCAGATCGTGCATCATCTGCCGATACCGCAATTTATAAATTACACCAGGGAAAACGGGATGCAGAGGTGTATTGCACCGAGTTCTGCCGGTGGGCTGTAAAACTGGTTTGAACGACATGGCTCCTCGCAGTCAGTTCCGGATAGGGCTTTCTGATTCTGTCAAAGAGAGCCTAGTAAACTACCCTCTATCTACTAATTTGGATGATCTAATGTCTCTTGCCATCCAAGTAGATAGAAGACAGAGGGAGAGAAGGGGTGAGAAGGGTACTTCCTTTCATACTGGGTTTAAGCCATCTATCCCCTCTGTGCCTCTACCTCAGGAGGAACCCATGCAATTGGGCATAACTCATCTAACTCCTGAGGAAAAGGCCCGCAGGCGGTCTCAGGGTCATTGTATTTTCTGTGGGGAAAAAGGTAATTTTCTTAACCAGTGTTCTAAGAGGCCGAGAAACTTCAAAGCCTAAATGGAGAAGGGGAGCTCCATTTGGGTCGAGAAGTTTCCTCTCCCCAATTTTCCTCTAGGATCATGGTATCTGTTAATTTAACCTGGCATACGGGCTCTGTTAAGGTTTCCGCTTTTTGTGGATTCTGGGGCGGCGGGGAATTTTCTGGATGCTGCCTTCGCACTAAGGTTTAATATTCCTTTAACCCCTTTAAGTCCTCCCATGAAAATCTTGGGAGGCCGTTGACAAAAAGCCTTTGGGGTCAGGTTTGGTAACCAAAAAGACAGCGGTCTTGTCCATGTGAACTAACAACTTGCACTCTTCTTGCAATCCTTCTATATTATCGAGGGTTCTTCTTCTTCTCCTCTAATTTTAGGGTTACCTTTGTTACAGGTACATAACCCACATATTGACTGGGTAACTGGGGAAGTTCTTCAATGGGGTCAAAAATGTAAGGGCTCCTGCATAAGTGTTCCTCAATTGGTGGCAGTCACATCCCCAGAAGGTTTACCCGTGGCTTACACGGATTTCTCTGATGTTTTCTCTAAAAAAGCCGCAGAAATATTACCTCCTCATAGGCGTTATGACTGCCCAATTGACCTCCCTGGGTTTACTCCCCCAAGAGGGAGAACTTATCCTCTTTCTTTGCCCGAAGCTCAACCAATGAAAGAGTACATCAAAGAAAATCTCAAAAGAGGTTTTATTAGGCCTTCTAGTTCCCCTGTGGGTGCTGGGTTCTTTTTCGTGGGCAAGAAGGATGGAGGTCTTCGCCCATGTATTGATTATAGGGGCCTTCAAAAACCGCTATCCCCTTACACTGATTTCCGAACTATTCGATCAGGTCAAGAATGCTACTATTTATTCCAAACTTGACCTTAGAGGCGCACACTACCTCATCCGTATAAGGGAAGGGGATGAGTTGAAAACGGCCTTTAACACTAGGAATGGCCACTACGAATATTTAGTGATGCCATTTAGTCTTTGCAACGCCCCCGCAGTGTTCCAGGAATTTGTCAAGGACCTGCTGGGGTTATTCATAGTGGTATATCTTGACGATATTCTTATTTTTTCCTCTAACTTGAATGACCATCGAAAACATGTCCGGGAGGTGTTGCTCAGGTTAAGACAAAACAATTTATTTGCAAAGCTTGAGAAATGCACTTTTGAGGTTTCTTCTGTCCAATTTTTGGGGTTCAATATCTCCGGTAAGGGTCTTGAAATGGATCCTGGGAAGGTTAAGGCCGTGTTGGATTGGGCTCAGCCTCTTTCTTTCGTGCTACTCAAAGTCAATTCATTAAGAGCTTTTCTTTGGTGATGGCTCCAATCACGGATCTAACCAAAAAGGGTGCAGATCCAAGTATGTGGCCTCCTGAGGCTATTCAAGCTTTTGAAATTCTAAAGAAAGAGTTTGTGTCTGCCCCCATTCTTCGTCACCCAGATTTTCCTTTTATTGTAGAGGTTGATGCCTCAGAGGCTGGGGCTGGGGCAGTCCTTTCTCAAAGGCATCCAATAACCAACAAGGTGCATCCATGTGCATTCTTCTCTAGGAAATTTTCTCCTGCAGAAGCCAATTATGACATTGGTAATAGAGAATTGTTGGCTATGAAATGGGCCTTTGAGGAATGGCGACATTTGCTGGAGGGGGCTAAACATACTATAACGGTCTTTACTGACCACAAGAATCTGTTATACATTGAGTCTGCGAAACGATTGAATCCTAGGCAGGCTAGATGGGCTTTTATTTTTAACGGTTTAATTTCTCTCTCACTTTTAGTCCTGGTTCTAAAAACACTAAAGCTGATGCACCGTCTGAACCTAGTGTATTCCCATCATTCCGAGTGAATTAATTGTGGCAGCTCTGGGATCAGACACTATTATCCCCAGCTCAATTGTCTGCCCCTGTAGATACTCCTTCCTGGAGGTTATTTGTACCTGAGGGCTTAAGAGAACAGGTTTTGGGGAAAGTTCATAATTCAAAATGGCAGGACATCCAGGTATCTCTAAAACAGTGTCTTTATTGTCCCATGAGGTGTGGTGGCCTTCATTTAAACAAGATGTCAAAAATGCTGTTAATTCTTGCCCTGTTTGTCAGAGATCTAAGTCCTCTGGGAATTTGTCACAGGGATTGACAAAGGCCATTACCTATTCCTGACATACCCTGGTCCCATCTGTCTATGGATTTTATTGTTGAGCTCCCATCTTCTCAAGGGAAGACTGTTATTTGGGTGGTGGTGGATAGGTTCAGCAAGATGAGTCATTTTATTTCCCTCCCACACCTCCCATCTGCTAAAACTCTGGCTGAGTTATTTTTTTCTAATATTTTCAAATTACATTGTTTTCCAGTCAATATTGTTTCCGATAGAGGGGTACAGTTTGTTTCTAAATTTTGGCGAGCATTTTGCTCTTTGGTTGGGATTGAGTTGTCATTCTCTACAGCATACCACCCTCAAACCAATGGTCAAACTGAAAGGGTTAATCAGTCCCTTGAACAATTTTTAAGGTGTTATGTGTCTGACAACCAATCCTCTTGGGCTGAACTATTACCCTGGGCAGAATTTGCTTACAATAATGCAACCCATGCTTCCACTGGTCAATCTCCATTTTTTATTGTTAATGATTTACATCCCAAAGCATTTTCTTTTTCTGGTTCATTGTCCCCTGTACCTTCTGTCAATTCTTCTGTCAAACAATTTGCCAAAATTTGGTCTGGGGTGCATGACGCTCTTTCTGCAGCTACAGCCGCTCAATAGAGGGCAGATAGGTCTCGTAGAGAGGCACCCAAATATCAGGCGGGAGACTCAATTTTATTATCCATAATAAACATTTATTATCCACAATAAACATCTTGTTCCGGTATTGCTCCTCTGATGCGCCGGTTCCTTAGGGAGCGCACGGCGTGTCGTGCTGGCGTAATGAGACCTGGCGGCATCCGATTAGCCAAGGGCTCCTCCGGAGGTGAAAGGTGGCTGTTAAAGGCGGAAGCAAGAGCCGACCGTGACACTTTATTTAGGGGCTGTGTTTATAGGCTGCATTTAGGGGCTGTGTTTAGAGGCTGCATTTAGGGACTGCAGTAAGGGACTGCATTTAGGGGCAGTATTTAGGGACTATATTTAAAAGCTGGGTTTAGGGGCTGCATTTAGGGACTGTATTTAGGCTGCATGTAGGGGCTGCATTAAGGGGCTGCGTTTAGAGACTGTATTTAGGAACTTTATTTAGGGGCTGCATGTAAGGGCTGCATTTAGGGGCTATGTTTAGGTGCTGTAATTAGTGACTGTAATTAGGTGCTGTATTTAGGGACTATGTTTAAGGGCTCTATTTAGGGGATGTGTTTAGATGCTGTGTTTAGGGACTGCATTTTGTGACTCTATTTAGGGGCTGTATTTAAAGGCTGTGTTCAGGGGCTGCATTTAGGGACTGTATTTAGGGACTATATTCAGGCTGCGTTTAGGGGCTGCGTTTAGGGTTTCTATTTAGTAAATGTATTTAGGGAATATGTTTAGGGGCTACGTTTAGGGGCTGTATTTAGGGGCTGTATTTAGGGATTTTATTCAGGCAATGTATTTAGGAGAAGTATTTAGGGGGTTTATTTAGGTGATTTGTTTAGGGACTATATTTAGGGGCTGCATTTAGGGGCTTTTTATAGGTGCTTTTTTTAAGGGGCTGTACTTATCGACTGTTTTGAGGTACTGTATTTTGGGACTGTATTTTGGGGCTGCAATAAGGGGATGTATTTATGGACTGTATTTAGGGGCTCTATTAAGGGACTGTATTTAGGGACTGTATTTAGGGAATGTATTTAGGGGCTTTATTTAGGGACTGTATTTAGGGCCTGTATAAAGGGACTGTATTTAGGGAATGTATTTAGGGGCTTTATTTAGGGACTGTATTTAGGGGCTCTATATATGGGATGCATTTAGGGGTTGTATTTAGGGAATGTATTTATTGACTGTATTTAGGGACTGTATTTAGGGGATGTTTTTATGGGCTTTATTTAGGGACTGTATTTAGGGGATGCATTTAGGGACTGTATTTGGGGACTATATTTAGGCTGCGTTAAGGGGCTGCGTTTAGGGTTTGTATTTAGTAAATGTATTTAGGGGCTACGTTTAGGGGCTGCATTTAGTGACTGTATTTAGGGACTGTATTTAAGGGCTAAATATAGGAACTGTGTTTAGGGGCTGCATTACGGTGGTGTATTTAAAGGCTGTATTTAGGGACTATATTTGGATACTTAGGGACTATATTTAGGGGATGTATTTGTGGGCTTTATTTACGGAGTGTATTTTGGGGATGTTTTAGATCTTTATTTAGAGGACACGTTTACGAGGTTTATTTAGGGACTATATTTAGGGAATTTATTTATGGACTGTATTTAGGGGAAGTATTTAGGGACAGTATTTATTGACTGTATTAAGGGACTGTATTTAGTGAATGTATTTAGGGGGTTTTTTTAGGGACTGTATTTCCGGACTGCATTTCGGGACTGTATTTAGGGGTTTATTTAGGGCTTTTATTTAGGGGATACATTTAGGGGCTTTATTTATGCACTTTATTTAGGGACTGTTTTTAATGGATGTTTTAGGGGCTTTATTTAGGGACTGTATTTAGGGACTGTATGTATGGGCCTGTATTTAGGGGATGTATTTAGGGGCTTTATTTAGGGACTGTATTTCGGGACTGTATTTAGGGGATGTATTTAGGGGCTTTATTTAGGGGATGTATTTAGGGGCTTTATTTAGGTAGTTTATTTAAGGGGATTTTTTTAGGGCTTTATTTAGGGGATTATTTAGGGGCTGTATTTAGGGACTGTATTTCGGGACTATATTTAGGGGTTTTATTTATGGGATGTATTTAGGGGTTGTATTTGGGACTGAATTTATTGACTGTATTTAGGGACTCTATTTAGGGGCTTTATTTAGGGGATGCATTTAGGGGCTTTATTTAGGGACTTTATTTAGGGACTGTATTTACTGGCTTTATTTAGGGACTTTATTTAGGAGACGAATTTAGGGGATGCATTTAGGGACTCTATTTCGGGCTTGTTTTTAGGGCTTTATTTAGGGGATGTATTTATGGTATTTATTTATTTACTGTATTTAGGGGCTTTATTTAGGGGATGCATTTTGGGGCTTTATTTAGGCACTTTATTTAGGGACTGTTTTTAGGGGATCTTTTTAGGGGATATATTTAGGGGCTTTATTTAGGGACTGTATTTAGGGACTGTATTTAGGGACTGTATTTAGGTGATGTATTTAGGGGCTTTATTTAAGCACTGTATTTCCTAGATTTTTTTCGGGCTTGTATTTAGGGGATGTTTTTAGGGGCTTCATTTAGGAAGTGTTTTAAGGGGATGTATTTAGGGGTTTTAATTAGGGACTGTTTTTAGGAGATTTATTTAGGGGATGTACTTAGGGGCTTTATTTAGGGTCAGTATTTAGGGTATGTTTTTAGGGCTTTATTTTGTGGATGCATTTAGGGGGTTTATTTAGGGACTGTATTTAGGGGCTTTATTTAGGGGATGCATTTAGGGGCTTTATTTAGGGACTGTATTTAGGGGATGTTTTTAGGGGCTGTATTTAGGGACTGTATTTAGGAGCTTTATTTAGGGGATGCAGTTAGGGGCTTTATTTAGGGACTGTATTTAAGGACTGTATTTAGGGAATGTTTTTAGGGGCTGTATGTAGGGCCTTTATTTAGGGACTGTATTTAGGGGCTTTATTTAGGGAATGTATTTCGGAACTGTATTTAGGGGCTTTATTAAGGGATGTATTTAAGGGCTGTATTTAGGGACTGTTTTGAGGGACTGTATTTATGGGCTTTATTTAGGGGATGCACTTAGGAGCTTTATTTGGGGACTGTATTACGGGGCTGTATTTAGGGGCTTTATTTAGGGATTGTATTTAGGGTATGTTTTTAGGGATTTACTTGGTTGATGCATTTAGGGGCCTTATTTATGGACTGTTTTTAGGGGTTGTATTTAGGGACTGTATTTATTGACTTTATTTAGGGGATGTTTTTAGGTGCTTTATTTAAGGTCTGTATTTAAGGGATGTTTTTAGGGCTTTATTTTGGGGATGCATTTAGGACGTTTATTTAGGGACTGTATTTAGGGGACGCATTTATGGGCTCTATTTAGGGATTGTATTTAGGGGATGTTTTTAGGGGCCGTATTTAGGGACTATATTTAGGGGATGCATTTAGGAGTTTTATTTAGGGACTGTATTTAGGGAATGTATTTAGGGGATTTATTTAGGGGCTTTATTTAGGGACTGTATTTAGGGCCTTTGAATAGGGACTGTATTTAGGGACTGTATTTAGGGGCTGTATTTATGGGATGTATTTATGGGTTTTATTTAGGGACTGTATTTATTGACTGTTTTTAGGGACTGTATTTAGGGGATGTTTTTATGGGCTTTATTTAGGGACTGTATTTAGGGCCTGTATATAGGGACTGTATTTAGGGGATGTATTCAGGGGCTTTATTAAGGAGCAGCATTTAGGGGCTGTATTTATGGGCTCTATTTAGGGGTTGTATTTAGGAACTGTATTTTTGACTGTATTTAGGGGATGTTTTTAGGGTCTTTATTTAGGGACTGTATTTAGGGGCTGTATTTATGGGATGTATTTAGGGGTTTTATTTAGGGACTGTATTTATTGACTGTTTTATGGGACTGTATTTAGGGGATGTTTTTATGGGCTTTAGGGACTGTATTTAGGGCCTGTATATAAGAACTGTATTTAGGGGCTTTATTAAGGGGCTGTATTTATGGGATCTATTTAGGGGTGGTATTTAGGAACTGTATTTATTGACTGTATTTAGAGGATGTTTTTAGGGCCTTTATTTAGGGACTGTATTTAGGGACTCTAGGGGATGCATTTAGGAGATTTTTAGGGGCTATATTTAGGGGATGTATTTAGGGGCTGTATTTAGGGACTGTATAGGGGCTTTATTCATGGGATGTAGTAACGGACTTTATTTAGGGATTGTATTTAGGGAATTTTTTAGGGCTTTATTTAGGGGTATTTAAGGGGTTTATTTAGGGACTATATTTTGGGAATGTATTCAGGGGCTTTATTTAGGGGATGTATTTAGGGGCTGTTTTTGGGGGTTGTATTTAAGTTGTATGTATACAGGGACTGTATTTATTGACTGGAATTAGGGAATGAATTTACGGGTTTTTTCTAGGGCATGTATTTTAGGGGCTTTATTTAGGGACTGTATTTAGCGTCTGTAATTAGGGGATGTTTTTAGGGGCTGTATTTAGGGACTGTATTTAGGAGCTTTATTTAGGGGATGCATAAAGGGGCGTTATTTAGGGACTGTATTTAGGGAATGTTTTTAGGGGCTGTATTTAGGGGTTTTATTTAGGGATTGTATTTAGGGACTGTATTTATGGCCTGTATATAGGGACTGTATTTAGGGGATGTATTTATGGGCTTTATTTAGGGATTGTATTTAGGGACTGTATTTATGGCCTGTATATAGGGACTGTCTTTAGGGGATGTAGTTATGGGCTTGATTTAGGGACTGTATTTAGGGTATATTTTTAGGGCTTCATTTAGGGGGTTTATTTAGGACTATATTTAGGGAATTTATTTAGGGACAGTATTTAGCTCCTGTATTTAGAGACTGTATTTAGGGGATGTATTTAGGGGCTGTATTTAGGGTCTATATTTAGTGGGCGTATTTAGGAACTGTGTTTCGAGGATGTTTTTAGGGTCTTTATTTATGGACTGTATTTAGGGGCTGTATTTCTGGCATCTATTAGGGGATGCATTTAGGGACTTTATTTAGGGAATGCATTTAGCGGCTTTATTTAGGGGATGCATTTAGGGGCTTTATTTAGGTACTGTATTTAGGGACTGTATTTAAGGAATGTTTTTAGGGGCTGTATTTAGGGGATGTATTTAGGGACTGTATTTAGGGCCTGTATATAGGGACTATATTTAGGGGATGTATTTATGGGCTTTATTTAGGGGATGTTTTAAAGCTTTATTTAGGGGACACATTTACGTGGTTTATTTGGGGACAATATTTAGGGAATTTATTTAGGGACTGTATTTTGGGGTTTTTATTAGAGACTGTATTTAGGTGATGTATTTAAGGCCTTTATTTAGGGACTTTATTTCAGAACTGTATTTAGGGGCTTTATTTAGGGGCTTTATTTAGGGGATTTATTTAGGGGCTTTATTTAGTGGCTTTATTTAGCGGAAGTTTTTAGGGCTTTAATTAGGGGATGCATTTTGTGGCATTATTTATGGACTGTATTTAGGGGCGGTATTTAGGGGTTATATTTAGGGTCTTTATTTAAGGACTGTATTTAGGGGATTTTTTCAGGGCTTTTTTTCGGGGATGCATTTAGTGGGTTTATTTAGGGACTATATTTAAGGAATGTATTTAGGGAATTTGTTTAGGGGCTGTATTTATGGCCTGTATTAAGGGACTATGTTTAGGGGATGTATTTAGGGGTTTTATTTAGGGGATGTTTTTTGGGCTTTATTTATTGGATGCATTTAGGGGCTGTATTTAGGGGCTTTATTTAGAGGATGATTTTAGGAGCTGTATTTAGGGGCTGTATGTATGGGATGTATTTAGGGGATGTATTTAGGGACTGTATTTAGAGGGCGTATTTAGGGACTGTATTTAGTGGATTTTTTTAGGGTCTTCATTTATGGACTGTATTTCGGTACTTTATTTAGGGGATGTATTTATGGGCTTTATTTACGGAGTGTATTTTGGGGATGTTTTAGAGCTTTATTTTGGGGACGCATTTAGGGGGTTTATTTAGGGTCTATATTTAGGGAATTTATTTAGGGACCGTATTTAGGGGAAGTATTTAGGGACAGTATTTATTGACTGTATTTAGGGACTGTATTTAGTGAATGTATTTAGGGGTTTTATTTAGGGACTGTATTTCGGGACTGTATTTAGGGGCTTTATTTAGAGGATGTATTTATGGGCTTAATTTAGGGACTGTATTTAGGAGATGTTATTAGGGCTTTATTAGGGACTGCTTTTAATGGATGTTTTTAGGGGCTTTATTTAGGGACTGTATTTAGTGACTGTATGTATGGGCCTGTATTTAGGGGATGTATTTAGGGGCTTTATTTAGGGGATGTATTTAGGGGCTTTATTTAGGTAGTTTTTTTAAGGGGATGTTTTTAGGGCTTTATTTAGGGGATTATTTAGGGGCTATATTTAGGGGATGTATTTAGGGGCTTTATTTAGGGACTGTATTTCGGAACTATATTTAGGGGTTTTATTTATGGGATGTATTTAGGGGTTGTATTCGGGACTGTATTTATTGACTGTATTTAGGGACTCTATTTAGGGGCATTATTTAGGGGATGCATTTAGGGGGCTTATTTAGGGACTGTATTTACTGGCTTTATTTAGGGGATGTATTTAGGGGCTTTATTTAGGGACTTTATTTAGGAGATGAATTTAGGGGATGCATTTAGGGACTCTATTTCGGGCTTGTTTTTAGGAGCTGTAGTTAGGAGCTTCATTTAGGGACTGTATTAAGGGGATATTTTTAGGGCTTTATTTAGGGCTTTATTTAGGGGATGTATTTATGGTATTTATTTAGGAACTGTATTTAGGGGCTTTATTTAGGGGCTGCATTTTGGGGCTTTATTTAGCCACTTTATTTAGGGACTGTTTTTAGGGGATGTTTTTAGGGGATATATCTAGGGGCTTTATTTAGGGACTGTATTTAGGTCCTGTATTTAGGGACTGTATTTAGGTGATATATTTAGGGTCTTTATTTAGGCACTGTATTTCGGGGGGGTTTTTTCGGGGCTGTATTTAGGGGATGTTTTTAGGGGCTTCATTTAGGGAATGTTTTAAGGGGATGTATTTATGGGTTTTAATTAGGGACTGTTTTTAGGAGATTTATTTAGGGGATGTATTTAGGGGCTTTATTTAGGGTCTGTAGTTAGGGGATGTTTTAAGGGCTTTATTTTGTGGATGCATTTAGGGGGTTTATTTAGGGACTGTATTTAGGGGTTTTATTTAGGGGATGCATTTAGGGGCTTTATTTAGTTCCTGTATTTAGGGGAGTTTTTAGGGAATGTTTTTAGGGAATGTTTTTAGGGACTGTATATAGCGGATGTATTTAGGGGCTTTATTTAGGGACTGTATTTGAGGGACTGTATTTATGGGCTTATTTATGCGATGTATTTATTGGCTTTATTTAGGGGTTGTATTAAGGGGATTTTTTAAGGCTTTATATAGGGGATGCATATAGGGGGTTTATTTAGGGACTAAATTTAAAAATATATTTAGGGAATGTTTTTATGGGCTGTATTTAGTTCCTGTATTTAGGAGATGTATTTACGGGCTTTATTAGGGGATGTATTTAGAGGCTTCAATTAGGACTTTATTTAAGGGATGTTTTTAGGGCTTTATTTATCGGATGGATTTAGGGGCTTTATTTAAGGACTGTTTTTATGGGCTTATTCAGGGGCTTATTTAGGGAATGTATTTAGAGGATGTATTTAGGGGCTGTATGTAGGGGATGTATTTAGGGGTTGTATTTGGGGTTTGTTTTTAGGGACTGTATTTATTGACTGTAATTAGCTTGGCTAATTTGCTTGGAATTGGCTTTATTTAGGGATTGTATTTAGGGGATTTTTTTTAGGGCTTTATATAGGGGATACATTTATGGGGTTTATGTAGGGACTTTATTTAGGGGATGTTTTTAGTGCTTTATATAGGGGATGCATTTAGGGGCTTTATTTAGGGAATCCATTTAGGGGCTTTATTTAGGGGATGCAATTAGGGGCTTTTTTTAAGGACTGTATTTAGGGCATGCATTTAGGGGCTTTATTTAGGGGATGTATTTTTTGGTCTTTATTTAGGGACTGAATTTATGGACTGTATTTAGGAGCTTTATTTAGGGGATGCAGTTAGGGGCTTTATTTAGGGACTGTATTTAGGGACTGTATTTAGGGAATGTTTTATGGGGCTGTATTTAGGGCCTTTATTTAGGGACTGTATTACGGGGCTGTATTTAGGGGCTTTATTTAGGGATTGTATTTAGGGTATGTTTTTATGGCTTTACTTGGTTGATGCATTTAGGGGCCTTATTTAAGGCCTTTTTTTAGGGGCTGTATTAATGGGATGTATTTAGGGGTTGTATTTAGGGACTGTATTTATTGACTTAATTTAGGGGATGTTTTTAGGGCTTTACTTGGTTGATGCATTTAGGGGCCTTATTTAAGGACTGTTTTTAGGGGCTGTATTCATGGGATGTATTTAGGGGTTGTATTTAGGGACTGTATTTATTGACTTTATTTAGGGGATGTTTTTAGGGGCTTTATTTAAGGGATTCATTTAGGGTTTTTTTTTATTTTGGGGATGCATTTAGGGCGTTTATTTAGGGACAGTATTTAGGGGATGCATTTAGGGGCTTTATTTAGGGATTGTATTTAGGGGATGTTTTTAGGGGCCGTATTTAGGGATTATATTTATTTATTTAGGGGACACATTTACGTGGTTTATTTGGGGACTATATTTAGGGAATTTATTTAGGGACAGTATTTAGCTCCTGTATTTAGAGACTGTATTTAGGGGATGTATTTAGGGGCTGTATTTAGGGTCTATATTTAGTGGGCGTATTTAGGAACTGTGTTTCGAGGATGTTTTTAGGGTCTTTATTTATGGACTGTATTTAGGGGCTGTATTTCTGGCATCTATTAGGGGATGCATTTAGGGACTTTATTTAGGGGAATGCACTTTAGCGGCTTTATTTAGGGGATGCATTTAGGGGCTTTATTTAGGTACTGTATTTAGGGACTGTATTTAAGGAATGTTTTTAGGGGCTGTATTTAGGGGATGTATTTAGGGACTGTATTTAGGGCCTGTATATAGGGACTATATTTAGGGGATGTATTTATGGGCTTTATTTAGGGGATGTTTTAAAGCTTTATTTAGGGGACACATTTACGTGGTTTATTTGGGGACAATATTTAGGGAATTTATTTAGGGACTGTATTTTGGGGTTTTTATTAGAGACTGTATTTAGGTGATGTATTTAAGGCCTTTATTTAGGGACTTTATTTCAGAACTGTATTTAGGGGCTTTATTTAGGGGCTTTATTTAGGGGATTTATTTAGGGGCTTTATTTAGTGGCTTTATTTAGCGGAAGTTTTTAGGGCTTTAATTAGGGGATGCATTTTGTGGCATTATTTATGGACTGTATTTAGGGGCGGTATTTAGGGTTATATTTAGGGTCTTTATTTAAGGACTGTATTTAGGGGGATTTTTCAGGGCTTTTTTTCGGGGATGCATTTAGTGGGTTTATTTAGGGACTATATTTAAGGAATGTATTTAGGGAATTTGTTTTAGGGGCTGTATTTATGGCCTGTATTAAGGGACTATGTTTAGGGGATGTATTTAGGGGTTTTATTTAGGGGATGTTTTTTGGGCTTTATTTATTGGATGCATTTAGGGGCTGTATTTAGGGGCTTTATTTAGAGGATGATTTTAGGAGCTGTATTTAGGGGCTGTATGTATGGGATGTATTTAGGGGATGTATTTAGGGACCGTATTTAGAGGGGATGCATTTAGGGACTGTATTTAGTGGATTTTTTTAGGGTCTTCATTTATGGACTGTATTTCGGTACTTTATTTAGGGGATGTATTTATGGGCTTTATTATGGAGTGTATTTTGGGGATGTTTTAGAGCTTTATTTTGGGGACGCATTTAGGGGGTTTATTTAGGGTCTATATTTAGGGAATTTATTTAGGGACCGTATTTAGGGGAAGTATTTAGGGACGTATTTATTGACTGTATTTAGGGACTGTATTTAGTGAATGTATTTAGGGGTTTTTATTTAGGGACTGTATTTCGGGACTGTATTTAGGGGCTTTATTTAGAGGATGTATTTATGGGCTTAATTTAGGGACTGTATTTAGGAGATGTTATTAGGGCTTTATTAGGGACTGCTTTTAATGGATGTTTTTAGGGGCTTTATTTAGGGACTGTATTTAGTGACTGTATGTATGGGCCTGTATTTAGGGATGTATTTAGGGGCTTTATTTAGGGGATGTATTTAGGGGCTTTATTTAGGTAGTTTTTTTAAGGGGATGTTTTTAGGGCTTTATTTAGGGGATTATTTAGGGGCTATATTTAGGGGATGTATTTAGGGGCTTTATTTAGGGACTGTATTTCGGAACTATATTTAGGGGTTTTATTTATGGGATGTATTTAGGGGTTGTATTCGGGACTGTATTTATTGACTGTATTTAGGGACTCTATTTAGGGGCTTTATTTAGGGGATGCATTTAGGGGGCTTATTTAGGGACTGTATTTACTGGCTTTATTTAGGGGATGTATTTAGGGGCTTTATTTAGGGACTTTATTTAGGAGATGAATTTAGGGGATGCATTTAGGGACTGTACTTCGGGCTTGTTTTTAGGAGCTGTAGTTAGGAGCTTCATTTAGGGACTGTATTTAGGGGATATTTTTAGGGCTTTATTTAGGGGATGTATTTATGGTATTTATTTAGGTACTGTATTTAGGGGCTTTATTTAGGGGATGCATTTTGGGGCTTTATTTAGGCACTTTATTTAGGGACTGTTTTTAGGAGATGTTTTTAGGGGATATATCTAGGGGCTTTATTTAGGGACTGTATTTAGGTCCTGTATTTAGGGACTGTATTTAGGTGATATATTTAGGGTCTTTATTTAGGCACTGTATTTCGGGGGGGTTTTTTCGGGGCTGTATTTAGGGGATGTTTTTAGGGGCTTCATTTAGGGAATGTTTTAAGGGGATGTATTTATGGGTTTTAATTAGGGACTGTTTTTAGGAGATTTATTTAGGGGATGTATTTAGGGGCTTTATTTAGGGTCTGTAGTTAGGGGATGTTTTAAGGGCTTTATTTTGTGGATGCATTTAGGGGGTTTATTTAGGGACTGTATTTAGGGGTTTTATTTAGGGGATGCATTTAGGGGCTTTATTTAGTTCCTGTATTTAGGGGATGTTTTTAGGGAATGTTTTTAGGGAATGTTTTTAGGGACTGTATATAGCGGATGTATTTAGGGGCTTTATTTAGGGACTGTATTGAGGGACTGTATTTATGGGCTTTATTTATGCGATGTATTTATTGGCTTTATTTAGGGGTTGTATTAAGGGGATTTTTTAAGGCTTTATATAGGGGATGCATATAGGGGGTTTATTTAGGGACTAAATTTAAAAAATATATTTAGGGAATGTTTTTATGGGCTGTATTTAGTTCCTGTATTTAGGAGATGTATTTACGGGCTTTATTTAGGGGATGTATTTAGAGGCTTCAATTAGGGACTTTATTTAAGGGATGTTTTTAGGGCTTTATTTATCGGATGGATTTAGGGGCTTTATTTAAGGACTGTTTTTATGGGCTTTATTCAGGGGCTTATTTAGGGAATGTATTTAGAGGATGTATTTAGGGGCTGTATGTAGGGGATGTATTTAGGGGTTGTATTTGGGGTTTGTTTTTAGGGACTGTATTTATTGACTGTAATTAGCTTGGCTAATTTGCTTGGAATTGGCTTTATTTAGGGATTGTATTTAGGGGATTTTTTTTAGGGCTTTATATAGGGGATACATTTATGGGGTTTATGTAGGGACTTTATTTAGGGGATGTTTTTAGTGCTTTATATAGGGGATGCATTTAGGGGCTTTATTTAGGGAATCCATTTAGGGGCTTTATTTAGGGGATGCAATTAGGGGCTTTTTTTAAGGACTGTATTTAGGGCATGCATTTAGGGGCTTTATTTAGGGGATGTATTTTTTGGTCTTTATTTAGGACTGAATTTATGGGACTGTATTTAGGAGCTTTATTTAGGGGATGCAGTTAGGGGCTTTATTTAGGGACTGTATTTAGGGACTGTATTTAGGAATGTTTTATGGGGCTGTATTTAGGGCCTTTATTTAGGGACTGTATTACCGGGGCTGTATTTTAGGGGCTTTATTATAGGGATTGTATTTAGGGTATGTTTTTATGGCTTTACTTGGTTGATGCATTTAGGGGCCTTATTTAAGGCCTTTTTTTAGGGGCTGTATTAATGGGATGTATTTAGGGGTTGTATTTAGGGACTGTATTTATTGACTTAATTTAGGGGATGTTTTTAGGGCTTTACTTGGTTGATGCATTTAGGGGCCTTATTTAAGGACTGTTTTTAGGGGCTGTATTCATGGGATGTATTTAGGGGTTGTATTTAGGGACTGTATTTATTGACTTTATTTAGGGGATGTTTTTAGGGGCTTTATTTAAGGGATTCATTTAGGGGTTTTTTTTTATTTTGGGGATGCATTTAGGGCGTTTATTTAGGGACAGTATTTAGGGGATGCATTTAGGGGCTTTATTTAGGGATTGTATTTAGGGGATGTTTTTAGGGGCCGTATTTAGGGATTATATTTATTTATTTAGGGGACACATTTACGTGGTTTATTTGGGGACTATATTTAGGGAATTTATTTAGGGACTGTATTTTGGGGTTTTTATTTTAGAGACTGTATTGAGGGGATGTATTTAAGGCCGTTATTTAGGGACTTTATTTCAGAACTGTATTTAAGAGCTTTATTTAGGGGCTTAATTTAGGGGATTTATTTAGGGGCTTTATTTAGGGACTAAATTTAGGGGATGTTTTTAGGGCTTTAATTAGGGGATACATTTTGTGGCATTATTTAAGAAATGTATTAAGGGGCTATATTTAGGGGATGCATTTAGTGAATGTATTTTGGGACTGTATTTAGGGGATGTTTTTAGGGGCGGTATTTAGGGGATGTAGTTAGGGTCTTTATTTAAGGACTGTAGTTAGGGGATTTTTTAGGGCTTTTTTTCGGGGATGCATTTAGTGGGTTTATTAAGGGACTATATTTAGGGAATGTATTTAGGGAATTTGTTTAGGGGCTCTATTTATGGCCTGTATTTAGGGACTGTATTTAGTGGTTTTATTTAGGCAATGTTTTTTGGGCTTTAATTATTGGATGCATTTAGGGCTTTATTTAGAGAATGTTTTTAGGAGCTGTATACAGGGGATGTATTTAGGGGCTGTATTTAGGGGATGTTATTAGGGATGTATGTAGGGGCCTTATTTAGTGATTGTATTTAGGGAATTTTTTAGGGCTTTATTTAGGGGATGCATTTAAGGGGTTTATTTAGGAACTATATTTCGGGAATGTATTTAGGGGATGTATTTAGGGGCTGAATGTAGGGGATGTTTTTAGGGGCTGTTTTTGGGGGTTGTATTTAGGATGTATTTAGGGACTGTACTTCCTGACTGTATTTAGGGGATGTATTTAGGGGCTGTATTTAGGGACTATATTGAGTGGGCGTATTTAGGAACTGTGTTTCGAGGATGTTTTTAGGGTCTTTATTTATGGACTATATTTCGGGACTGTATTTAGGGGCTGTATTTCTGGCATTAATTCGGGGAATGCATTAGGGACTTTATTTTAGTGGAATGGCATTTAGCGGCTAATTTAGGGATGCATTTAGGCTTTATTTAGGTACTGTAATTTAGGGGACTGGTTATTGTAAGGAATGTTTTTAGACGTGGGTGGCTGTAATTTTAGGTGGATGTATTTAGGACTGTATTTAGGGCCTGTATATAGGGACTATATTAATGGGCTTTATTAAGGGTATGTGTGATTTCAAAGCTTTGATTTAGGTGGAGCGAGCATTTACGTAGTTTATTTTAGGGACTATATTTGGTGAGTTTTTTAGGGACTGTATTTTGGGGTTTTTATTTAGAGACTGTATTTAGGGGATGTATTTAAGGCCTTTATTTAGGGACTTTATTTCAGAACTGTATTTAGGGTCTTTATTAAGGGGATTTATTTAGGGGCTTTATTTAGGGACTAAATTTAGGGGATGTTTTTAGGGCTTTAATTAGGGGATGCATTTTGGGAATTTGTTTAGGGGCTGTATTTATGGCCTGTATTTAGGGGTTTTATTTAGGGGATGTTTTTTGGGCTTTATTTATTGGATGCATTAAGGGGTTGTATTTAGGGGCTTTATTTAGAGGATGTTTTTAGGAGCTGTATACAGGGGATGTATTTAGGGGCTGTATGTGTGGGATGATTTTAGGGGATGTATTTAGGGACTGTATTTAGAGGGCGTATTTAGGGACTGTATTTAGTGGATGTTTTTAGGGTCTTCATTTATGGACTGTATTTCGGGACTTTATTTAGGGGTTGTATTTAGGGACTGTATTTATTGGCTGGAATTAGGGGATGCATTTAGGGACTTTATTTAGGTAATGCATTTAGCGGCTTCTGGACTATATTTAGGGGTTTTATTTATGGGATGTATTTAGGGGTTGTATTTGGAACTGTATTTATTGACTGTATTTAGGGACTCTATTTAGGGGCTTTATTTAGGGGATGCATTTAGGGGGCTTTATTTAGGGGATGCATTTAGGGGGCTTATTTAGGGACTGTATTTACTGGCTTTATTTAGGGGGTGTATTTAGGGGCTTTATTTAGGGAATGTATTTAGGAGATGAATTTAGGGGATGCATTTAGGGACTGTATTTCAGGCTTGTTTTTAGGTGCTGTAGTTAGGAGCTTCATTTAGGGACTGTATTTAGGGGATGTTTTTAGGGCTTTATTTAGGGGATGTATTTATGGTCTTTATTTAGGTACTGTATTTAGGAGCTTTAGTTAGGGACTGTATTTAGGTGATGTATTGAGGGGCTTTATTTAGGCACTGTATTTCAGAGGTTTTTTTGGGGGCTGTATTTAAGGGATGTTTTTAGGGGCTTTATTTATGGACTTTATTTAGGGACGGTATTTAGAGACTGTAATCGGGCTTTATTTGGGGGATATATTTAGGGGCTTTAAGGATTTTATTGAAGGACTATATTTAGGGGCTGTATTTAGGGACTGTATTGAGGGGACCTATTTAGGGACTGTATTTAGATAATGTTTGTAGGGGCTTTATTTAGGGACTGTATTTTGGGACTGTATTTAGGGGCTGTATTTATGGCTTGTATTTATGATTTTTATTAAGGGAATGTATTTAGGGGATGTATTTAAGGGTTTTATTTAGGGACTGTGTTTGGGGACCGTATTTATGGCCTGTATATAGGGACTTTATTTAGGGGATGCATATATGGGCTTTATTTAGGGATTTTATTTAGGAACTGTATTTAGGGGATGTTTTAGGGGCTGTATTTAGGGACTGTATTTAGGAGCTTTATATAGATGATGCTTTTAGGGGCTTTATTTAGGGACTGTATATAGGGACTGTATTTAGGCGATGTTTTTAGGGGCTGTATATAGGGGTTGTATTTAGGGGCTTTATTTAGGGAGTGTATTTAGGGACTGTATTTAGGGCCTGTATATAGGGACTGTATTAAGAGGATGTTTTTAAGGGCCTTTATTTAGGGAATGCATTTAGGGGCTGTATTTATAACTTGTATTTAGGGGTTGTATTTAGGGACTGTATTTATTGACTGGAATTAGGGGATGTATTTATGGGGGTTTTTTTGGAACTGTATTTAGGGGATGTTTTTAGGGCTTTACTTATGGGACGCATTTAGCGGGTTTATTTAGGGACTATATTTAAGGACTATAATTAGTGAATTTATTTAGGGACTGTATGTAGGGTCTGTATTTAGAGACTGTATTTAGGGTATGTATTTAGGGGCTTTATTTAGGGACTTTATTTCTGAACTGTATTTAGGGGCTCTATTTAATGGATGTATTTAGGGGCTTTATTTAGGGACTTTATTAAGGGGATGCTTTTAGGGCTTTAATTAGAGGATGCCTTTAGTGAGTTCATTTAGGGACTGTATGTAGGAGCTTTATTTAGTTGATGCATGTAGGGGCTTTTTTTAGGGACTATATTTAGGGACTGTAATTAGGGGATGTTTTTAGAGGCTGTATTTAGGGGATGTATTTAGGGACTGTATTTAGGGGCTGTATTTATGGCTTGTATTTAGGGGTTGTATTTAGGGACTGTATTTATTGACTGGAATTAGGGGATGTATTTATGGGCTTTATTTTGGAACTGCATTTAGGGGATGTTTTTAGGGTTTTATTTATGGGACGCATTTAGTGGGTTTATTTAGGGACTATATTTAAGGACCATATTTAGGTAATTTATTTAGGGACTGTATTTAGGGACTGTATGTAGGGTCTGTATTTAGAGACTGTATTTAGGGTATGTATTTAGGGGCTTTATTTAGGGACTTTATTTTGAACTGTAATTTAAGGGCTTTATTAATGGATGTTTTTCAGGGGCTTTAATTAGGGACTTTATTTAAGGGATGTTTTTAGGGCTTTATTTATCGGATGGATTTAAGGGCTTTGTTTAAGGACTGTTTTTATGGGCTTTATTTAGGGGCTTTATTTAGGGAATGTATTTAGAGGATGTATTTAGGGGCTGTATGTAGGGGATGTATTTAAGGGTTGTATTTGGGGTTTGTTTTTAGGGACTGTATTTGACTGTAATTAGCTTGGCTAATTTGCTTGGAATTGGCTTTATTAAGGGATTGTATTTAAGGGATTTTTTTAGTGCTTTATATAGGGGATGCATTTATGGGGTTTATGTAGGGACTTTATTTAGGGGATGTTTTTAGTGCTTTATATAGGGGATGCATTTAGGGGCTTTATTTAGGGGATGTATTTTTTGGTCTTTATTTAGGGACTGTATTTAGGGACTGTATTTAGGGGATGTTTTTAGGGGCTGTATTTAGGGACTGTATTTAGGAGCTTTATTTAGGGGATGCAGTTAGGGGCTTTATTTAGGGGTTGTATTTATGGGATGTGTTTAGGGTTGTATTTAGGAACTATATTTATTGACTTTATTTAGACGATGTTTTCAGAAGCTTTGTTTAGGGACTCTATTTAGGGGATACATTTAGACACGGTATTTAGGGGATTTTTGAGGGCTTTATTTAGGGGATGTATTTAGGGGGTTTATTTAGGGACTATATTTAGGGAGGTATTTAGGGAATGTTTTTAGGGCCTGTATTTAGGGCCTGTATGAAGGGACTGTATATAGCGGATGTATTTAGGGGCTTTATTTAGGGACTATATTGAGGGACTGTATTTAGGTGCTTTATTTATGCAATGTATTTATTGGCTTTATTTAGGGGTTGTATTAAGGGGATTTTTTAAGGCTTTATATAGGGGATGCATATAGGGGGTTTATTTAGGGACTACATTTAGAAATATATTTAGGAAATGTTTTTAGGGGCTGTATTTAGTTCCTGTATTTAGGGGATGTATTTACAGGCTTTATTTAGGGAATCATTTAGAGGCTTTAATTAGGGACTTTATTTAAGATATGTTTTTAGGGCTTTATTTATCGGATGGATTTAGGGGCTTTATTTAAGGACTGTTTTTATGGGCTTTATTTAGGGGCTTCATTAAGGGAATGTATTTAGAGGATGTATTTAGGGGCTGTATGTAGGGTATATATTTAGGGGTTTGTATTTGGGGTTTGTTTTTAGGGACTGTATTTATTGACTGTAATTAGCTTGGCTAATTTGCATGGAATTGGCTTTATTTAGGGATTGTATTTAGGGGATTTTTTTAGAGCTTTATATAGGGGATGCATTTATGGGGTTTATGTAGGAACTTTATTTAGGGGATGTTTTTAGTGCTTTATTTATGGAATGTACTTATGGGTTTTATTTAGGGACTGTATTTATGAGATGTTTTTCGGGCTTTATTTAGGCACTGTATTTCAGGTCTGCATTTGAGGGATTTTTTTAGAGGTTGTATTTAGTGACTGCATTTATTGACTGTATTTAGGGGATGTATTTAGGAGTTGTTTTCAGGGGATGTATTTAGTGGCTTTATTTAGGGACTGTATTTAGGGCCCGTTTTTAAGGAATGTATTAAGGGACTGTAATTAGGGGCCGTATTTAGAGACTGTATTTAGGGGATGTTTTTAGGAGCTTTATTTAGGGACTGTATTTAGGCACTGTATTTATGGGATGTATTTAGGGGTTGTATTTAGGGACTGTATTTAGGGACTGTATTTAGGGGCTTTATTTAGGGGATGCATTTAAGAGCTTTATTTAGGGACAATATTAAGGGAATGTATTTAAGGGCTGTATTTAGGGCCCTTATTTAGGGACTGTATTTAGGGGATGTATTTAGGGGTTTTATTTAGGGACTGTATTTCGGAACTGTATTTAGGGTCTTTTTTTAGGGGATGTATTAAGGGGCTTTATTTAGGGACGTTATTTAGGGGTTGTTTTTAGGGCCTCATTTATTGGATGCATATAGGGGCTTTATTTAGGGGCTTTATTTAGGGCCTGTATTTAGGGGTTGTTTTTAGGTGCTGTATTTAAGGGATGTATTTAGGGGATGTATGTAGGGGATGTATTTGGGGGCGTATTTAGTGACTGTATTTAGAGGATGTTTTTAGGGACTTTATTTAGGGACTGTATTTCAAGACTGTATTTAGGGACTGTATTTATGAGATGTATTAAGGGGTTGTATTTAGGGACTGTATTTATTGACTGTATTTAGGGGCTTTATTTAGGGGATGCATTTAGGGTCTTTATTTAGGGACTGTATTTATGGACTGTATTTATGGACTGTATTTAGGTAATGTATTTAGGGGGTGTATTTCATGGCTTTATTTAGGGACTGTATTTAGGGGATGTTTTTAGGGCTTTATTTAGGGGATGCATTTAAGGGCTTTATTTAGGGACTGTATTTATGACCTGTATATAGGGACTGTATTTAGGGGATGTATTTAATGGCTTTATTTAGGGACTGTATTTCAGGACTGTATTTAAGGGATGCATTTAGGGGGTTTATTTAGGGTCTGTATTTAGTGGCTTTATTTAGGGGATGCATCGAACTAAAAATCGTTCGACTATTCGATCATTCGATAGTCGAAGTACTGTCTCTTTAAGAAAAAATTTTAACCCCCCTAGTTCGCCACCTAAAAGCTACCGAGCTCAATGTTAGCCTATGGGGAAGGTCCCCATAGGCTTGCCTAACTTTTTTTGGTCGTTCAATCTAAGTATTTGTGCAAAATCCTTAGACTTCAATATTCAAAGTCGAAGGATTTTCATTCCCCAGTCGAATATCGAGGGTTAATATATTATTCGACCCTTGATGAATTTGCCCCTTAGGGTCTGTATTTAGGGGATGTTTTAAGGAGCTGTATTTAGGGACTGTATTTAGGGGATGCCTTTAGGGGCTTTTTTAGGCACTTTATTTAGGGACTGTACTTATTGGATGTTTTTAGGGGCTTTATTTTGGTACTGTATTTAGGGCCTGTATTTAGGGACTATATTTTGTGGTTATATTTATGGGCTTTATTTAGGGACTGTATTTCGGGACTGTATTTATGGGCTTTATTTAGGGGATATATTTAGGGGCTTTATTTAGGGACTGTATTTGGGGATGTTTTTAGGGCTTTATTTAGGGGATGCATTTAGGGGGTTTATTTAGGGATTGTATTTGGGGATGTTTTTAGGGCTTTATTTAGGGGATGCATTTAGGGGCTTTTTTTAGGGGATGTATTTAGGGGATGTATTTAAGTATGATGTTTTTTAGGGGATGTTTTTAGGGCTTTATTTATTGGATGGATTAAGGGGCTTTATTGAGGGACTATATTTAGGCACTTTATTTAGGGGATGTTATTAGGGGCTGTATTTAGGGCTTGTATTTGGGGGCTGTATTAAGGGACTGTATTTAGGGGGCGTATTTAGAGACTGTATTTATGGGATGTATTTAGTGGTTGTATTTAGGGACTGTATGTAGGGGCTTTATTTATGGGATGCATTTACGATCTTTATTTAGGGACTGTATTTAGGAGCTGCATTTAAGGTCTGTATTTAGAGGATGTTTTTAGGGTTTATTTAGGGACTGTATTCAGGGGATTTTTTAGTGGTTGTATTTAGGGACTGTATTTATTTACTGTATTTAGGGGGATGTATTTAGGGGGCTCTTTTTAGGGGATGTATTTAGGGGGCTCTTTTTAGGGGATGTATTTAGGGGCTTTATTGAGGGACTGTATTAAGGGACTATATTTAGCAACTGTATTTAGGACCTGTATTTAGGGACTGTATTTCGGGGATGTATTTGGGGGCTTTATTTAGGGACTGTATTTCGGGACTGTATTTAGAGGCTGTATTTAAGGGATGTATTTAGGGGTTTTACTTAGGGACTGTATTTAAGGGATGTATTTAGGGGCTTTACTTAGGGACTGTATTTAAGGGATGTTTTTAGGGCTTTATTTAAGGGATGCATTTAGGGATGGTATTTAAGGGATGCATTTAGGGGTTTTATTTAGGGACTGTATTAAGGGACTGTATTTAGGTGCTTTATTTAGGGGATATATTAAGGAGCTTTATTAAGGGACTGTATTAAGGGACTATATTTAGGGCCTGTATTTAGGTTCTTTTTTTAGGGACTGCATTTCTGGACTGTATTTAGCGGCTTTATTTAGGGGATGTATTTAGGAGCTTTATTTAAGGACTATATTAAGGGACTGTATTTAGGGACTATATTTATGGGATGTATTTAGGTTATTTTTTTAAGGAACTGTATTTCTGGACTGTATTTAGGGGCTTTATTAAGGGACTGTATTTAGATGATGTTTTTAGGGCTTTATTAAGGGAATCCATTTAAAGGCTTTATTTAGAGACTGTATTTAAGGGACGTTATTAGGGCTTTATATAGAGGATGCTTTTAGGGGATGCATTTAGGGACTGTATTAGGGGACTGTATTTAGGGGCTTTTTTTAAGGAGCTTTATTTAGGGACTGTATTAATGGACTGTATTTAGGGACTGTATTTAAGGCCTGTATTTAGGGACTGTATTTAGCTGATGTATTTAGGTTATTTTTTAGGGACTGTATTTAGGGGCTTTATTTAGAGGATGTATTTAGGGGATTTATTAATGGACTGTATGTAGGGGATGTTATTAGGGCTTTATTTATGGAATGCATATAGGGGCTTTATTTAGGGGTTGCATTTAGGGGCTTTATTTAGGGGATGCATTTAGGGGCTTTATTTTGGGACTGTATTTAGAGACTGTATTTAGGGGCTGGTTTTAGGGTCTGTATCTAGGGCATTTATTTAGCGGTTGTATTTAGTTCTGTATTTAAGTTATGTATTTAGGGACTGTATTATGGGACTGTATTAAGGGGTTTTATTTAGGGGATGTATTTAGGGGCTTTATTTAGGGACTGTTTTTTGGGGGATGTTTTTAGTTGCTGTATTTATGGACTATATTTAGGGGCATTATTTATTGACTGTATTTTGGCACTGTATTTAGGGGATGTATTTATGGGATGTATTTAGGGGTTGTATTTAGGGGTTGTATTTAGGGTCTGTATTTATTGACTGTATTTAGGGGGCATATTTAGGGGCTTTATTTTGGGACTGTATTTCAGGACTGTATTTAGGGGCTTCATTTAGGGACTGTATTTAGTGACTATATTTAGGGCCTTTATATAGGGACTGTATTTAGGGAATGTTTTTAGGGCTTTATTTAGGGGATGCATTTAGGAGCTTTATTTAGGGACTGTATTTAGGGACTTTATTTTTGGGGATGCATTCAGGAGCTTTATTTAGGGACTGTATTTAGGGGATGTTTTTAGGTGCTGTATTTAGGGGATTTATTAAGGGGCTGTATTTAGTGGATGTATTTAGGGACTATATTTAGGGACTGTATTTAGGGGCTTTATTTAGTGACTGTATTTAGGGACTATATTTATGGGATGTAGTTAGGGGTTTATTTAGGGACTGTATTTATTGACTGTCTTTAGGGACTGTATTTAGGGGATGTTTTTTGGGGTTGTATTTAGTGGCTGTATTTATTGACTGTATTTAGGGGGTGTATTCAGGGACTGTATTTAGGGACTGTATTTAGGGGCTGTATTTAGGGACTGTAATTAGGTGCTGCATTAAGGGGGTGTATTAGCGTACTGTATTTTGGGACTGTATTTAGGGACTGTAATATTGGGAGTTATTATCTACAATATAATAATTGTGGTAGATATTTATATATTAATATTGGTAGTTCTTATCACTGATATACTGTATTATTAATGGGAGTTATCATTTATATAATAATTTACTTATTATCACTGATAATTTAATATTGGTAGTTATTATCACTAATATATTAATATTGGGAGTTATTATGACTGATATTTTAATATTGCGAGTTATTTTCACTGATAATATATTCACCGATAATATATTAATATTAGGAGTTATCATTAATATATTAAAATTGGGAGTTATCACTTATACATTAATATTGGTATTTATTATAATAATATAATTATATTGGTAGTTATCATGGATATATTAATATTGCTAGTTATTATCACTGATATATTAATATTGGTAGTTATTAGCACTGATATATTAATATTGGGAGTTATCACTTATATATTAATATTGGGAGTAATTATCACTAATATATTAATATTAGTATTGGGAGTTATCACTTATATATTAATATTGGGAGTTATCACTGATATATTAATATTGATAGTTATCACTGATATATTCATATTGGTAGTTATTATCACTGATATATTAATATTGTTAGTTATTATTACTGATTTATCAATATTGTTGGTTATTATCATTAATATATTAATATTGGTAGTTATTATCACTGATATATTAATATTGGGAGTTTTCTCATATATATTAATATTGGGAGTTATCACTTATATATTAATATTGGAAGTTATTATCCCTGATTAATTAATATTGGTAGTTATCACTTAAATATTTAAATTGGGTGTTATTATCACTGATATATTCATATTGGGAGTTATTATCACCGATATATTAAAATTGGTAGTTATTATCACTGAAATATTAAATTGGGAGTTATAACTTATATTTTAATGTTGGGAGTAATTATCACAATTTCACAAATATATTAATATTAGTATTGGGAGTTATTATCACTGAGATATTCATATTGGTAGTTATCAATAATATATTAATATTGGTAGTTATCACTGATATATTAAAATAGGTAGTTATTAGCACTGATATATTAATATTGGTAGTTATTATTACTGATATATCAATATTGTTGCTTATTATCGTTAATATATTAATATTGGTAGTTATCACTGATATATTAATATTGGTAGTTACTATAACTGATATATTAATATTGGGAGTTTTCTCTTATATATTAATATTGGGAGTTATCACTTATATATTAATATTGGAAGTTATTATCAATGATATATTAATATTGGAAGTTATTATCAGTGATATAAATCAAGGTCATTGCATTATTACTATTCACGATCTACTAGAAAATCATATAAACATTAAATAAACCCAATAGGCTGCTTTTGCTTCCAATAAGGATTAATTACATCTTAGTTGGGAGAGATAAAGGAAATCCTTTTTCAAAATTTTAATTATTTTATTATTATGGAGTCTATTGGAGCTGGACTTCCCGTAATTCAGAGCTTTCTGGATAGATAGTCTCTGGATAACAGATCCCATACCTTTACAATAAAACCTCATCCCTTGAGTTTAAGTATATACTTATATATATTATGTAATACATAGTGGTTTTCCCTGATTTTTTTCCTGGATTTTGTACCACATTTGCTCTGGTCCCCTGAAAAACATAAAAAGGGGGTTCTCAGGTCCTTTTCTATAGATGAATCTGCTGTATGGCTGATAAGATACATGTGAATTGTAATAGAGCGACTGTTCCAATTGAGTGTGTAAATCACAAGTCAGTGCTTATATAGGAACGACTGGGGGCTCTGACTTTTCCCTTCTATTTAAATAAACCCACTGGGGCAGTTATAGTTTATATTCAATTGGGACACCCGATTCCCAACACCTATATAGAGCCGGGTGCAGCACCCATCTATCCCACCCAATTGCAACTATTGGGGCACAATTAAGCCACTCCCTTATCCTCTCTTTCATATTGGAGGCTTCCCAGCTCTCAGTAAAGATCAAATAATCCCATAGTGGAGTCAATGCCTCCCTAATTGATACAGTCCATTAATTAATTAATTAACTGATATGCTTTCTATTAACCCCCAGTCCTCCTAAAGACCTGTAGCCTGCTCCTGCTGTTGAACTATAACATCCAACATCCCTAGCATAATATATAGTAACAACATATTATAAGTCTCACCCTTGTACTGTTATATGATCACGTAACTCCTCAGTGACTTATAAAATCTATAGAAATTACAGCAGGGGGTATATATATATGTATATTATGCAATTTGCAGGCCACTTACCTCTCTGCATCTTGTTGCATGTCTCTCTTCCAGGCTCCTCTGGTGCATCTGAGAGCAGCAGGGATGTTTACTGGTTTTTTCTGGCTCTTTCCATTATGACATCACAATATTAACAGTTATGTCAGCCTTGAAATGTCATGTGATGAGGCAGCAGGCAGCTTTGTGACATCACTGCATAGCAACTGTAACCACAACATGAGTGGAAAGTGGAAGATACCATTGCTAACCAGTATTCCCTCCCTATATAGTTTATAGCAGTGCTGGCCAAAAATAAAACTGCTGCTAAAGTATAACTTTTATTTAGTGGATTATGGAAGTTGTAGTTGAAAAACACCGTTTAACTGCATTATGCTCTGTGCTTGTCTGTACAAGTATATACAGTCCCAGGGTCACTAATAAAAGGGCAAGACGGGCAGTTAAACAGAAGCCCCCCACGTGTGTGCCAGTATTCAGGGGGCCGTGTCCCATTCTCTCATCAGTCTGTAGCATTGACATTATGGCTGCAGCTACTGAAATAAATGTATGTAACATTCCATGAACATATTGCATGTGTCACATATAAATGGTCCACAATAAAATGATCAGGAAATTTGATTTATTTCAATGGAAATATGAACAGATTCTAAATATCTTGTCAATTAATTTCCCCTTCAGAGCATCTGAGAGCTGACACTCACTCACTGCACTCGCTGGCTGCTCTCATGTTCTTCTGCTTAGGAAAGGTGTGAGAAAGTTTTATAATTGTATTCCTAAGCAGAAGAACATCAGCCTCTTTCTTTCTCCTGACAACTTCCTTATATATATATATATATATATATATATATATATATATATATATATATATATGTATATATATATATATACTGGTTACCCTGCACAGTAGGAACAGAAATAGCCCCAGTATTCCAATACAATATCGTTGGTTAAACCGGTTGTCGCTCCTGTGGCCTTGTTGTAGCACTACATAGAATTATGCTGATGGAGGTGCATTTTGTTGGCCTGAAGCTGCCGGACCCATGGGCTTCTAACACTAATCATTACACCCACATAATTATTAGTGATTCTTCTGTCACTTCTTCCCCTTGTTGTGCCCCCTGCTCCTGAGTCTCCAGACTTTGCCCCGCGAGAGAGAGGCAATAAAAGCAGCTGCTGATAGTGGGGCAGGGGCCCTTATTTTGGAAATGACAAACAAATAAAAGACACGAGTGTTGATCAATAAAAATTAAATCTAATTTTTTTTTTTTAGTTGTTGGAAAATGTTACAAATTGGAACAATTCCATGAGAACTCACGGATGCTGTATCTGCAATGAGTTCATTCCTATTGGATAACAGACAAACCAATCAGCATTCAGGAAATACCAATGGGAATCAGAAATCTGATCCCATTTACATAACATTCCTAGGCCAATCAAAACCCTGGAGTCTTTGGGTTAGTTTTAGTGCACTTGAGCCTAAAAGTAAATGTCTCCCATAAATATGGGCTTCTCCTAAATTCCACCCTTAATGCACCGGATCCTTATTCACCTGACACTCTGCTCTTTATTTTAGCACGGTGCACATCCTGTGATTGGCTGCAGCAATACTGTGTAGTGAGTTGTACTGAGGTCTTTTGTGCTTTTGTGTCCAATAACGGTGACTGACACACTCATACCCCAACTAATTCCCCTGAACACCCCCACTCACCCCTCTCATGCCACACACCCTCTCACCCCTCTCATGTCACACCCTCCTCTCATGCCACACCCTCCTCTCATGCCACACCCCCACACACCCATCTCATGTCACACCCCCATCTCATGTCACACCCCCACTTTTCCCTCTCATGCTACACACACACGTCCCCTCAGGGGAAGCAGCTCAGGAGTGGGGTTACCTTTCAGTGATCAGGAATACTGAGCTGTGACAAGGGAACAATAACAGGGAAATTCCTACAAAAATACAATATTACAGATACATTTCAACTTTAGAAAATCCAGATTTATAAAAAAAAGAGCAGAGGCCCCTCTCTGAGCTCCACGCACCCCCAGGAGCCCCTATAAAAATGCTTTCTCTGCTAAAACAGTTAAAAGGACAAATCTGCCCATGGGTAAAATACTGGCCCTTTAATCCAGCAAGTGTCACATTCCAGGTTGTGCTTGTGTCCCAAGCATTCACATCACCCCACAGAAGGGTCTTTTCTGCACTGGAGTCGTCTCCTCGGCCGGAGCAATGAGTTTCAGTAACGGGGGCTCCCCACTTGCTGTAGTGTAATACACAGGCTCCTGGTGGGCGGGGCCTGAGAAATCTTGTGCTTCACGGTCAGTTACAGGGGATGGGGCGTGCCTTTGGAGCTTGGCCGCCGCACACTGTCGTTTCAGCTTAGCCAATGGGTGGTGGGAGCATTCACTGCTCAAGTCGGGGCCCGTGTCTTCCTGGGTGGCCAGCTGGTAGGGCACACTGCAGTCCAAGTGATTTGTGTGATTGGAGGTGGGAATCAGACTCCCGTTCCTCTGGCACCTCATGCTCCTCCCCTGGCCCCTCCTCTCCCTCAGTTCTGGCGGCTTTCTCTGGCTCCGCCTCCACACTCTGAGAAGAAATAAGCAGAATTTGTGCTTTGATTTGACTGCGGCACACAGGCTGTTAAACTCCACACGCAGGTCATGTGACATTCTGAGACCATTTAAAGGTCACAATGGTTAAAATGATGTAATTTTGTAGAGTAATTACACAATTGTCAATGAAAATTTAGGATATTGTCAACCCAGACCCTGCCCCTGAACTGCTCCAAACTCCGCCCACCTCCATTTAGCCTTTATGGCACTGAAATCAAATGAATTTTATTTCTGGAGTGGGGTCCCTGGTGTTACATGTACAGTTCCCACCCAGCCATTAGGGGCAGTATCAGTGGCTACTCACCTGTTGGTGCATCTGTGTGTTACTCGTTTTATCATTGTCCTGCTGCTCCGCTTCATTCTCCCGGGAGCTGCTGCCAGACCATGGCTTCCCTTCTGTACTAATTGGTATGCTCCGTCACACTCACCAGCTTCCTGAGTGAAGTACAAAGGGTTAAGTGACCAGGGGCAATAACAGAGGAGTGACCAGTAGGAGGAAAGTCACTGCAGCCTTCTATGGACGGGAGTGTGAGCGGGTACACTGTACGGGAGGTGTGAAAGGGGAACCTGGGTGCAAAGGGTCAGCGCTTCCCTTTCGGATCGATATACTGCAAGCGCACAGGAGCTGGACAGGCGCACCTTCACGGGGCGACACCCATCGGTGGTGCCGGACGTAGACGCAACATGCAGCGCTGGCACCCGACAGTCGTATCAGATGCACATTGCGACAACGTCCGACATTCCTATTACTTACCTTAGATCCGATGAAACACCTGCGCTTCCTCGCGTCAGAGCGGAAGGTATCGGATGTCAAAACGCCCGTGTAGTTCTACCCTTAGAGTGGGATGGGAAAACATCCACTTAAAATGGTAAAATGCCATTAGGTGGGTAAAACAGTTGCCTGAGGGTTAGTCACAGTTAGCATTAGGGTTGCCACCTTTTCTGGAAAAAAATACAGGCCTTCCTATATATTTATCTTTTTTCCCTATTAAATGGGTTGTTCACCTTTAAATTAACGTTAGTATGATGTAGAGCAGTGATCCCCAACCAGTGGCTGGTGAGCAACATGTTACTCTCCAACCCCTTGGATGTTGCTCTCAGTGGCCTCAAAGCAGGTGCTTATTTTTGAATTCCAGGCTTGGAGGCATGTTTTAATTGCATAAAAACCAGGTGTATTGCCAGACAGAGACTCCTATAGGCTACCAGTACAGACAGGGGCTATCAAATAGGCAATAACAGCCCTTATCTGGCACCCCCAGGAACTTTTTTCATTCTTGTGTTGCTCCGTAACTCTTTTTACATTTGATTGTGGCTCACAAGTAAAAAAAAGTTGGGGACCCCTGATGTAGAGAGTGATATTCCGAGACAATTTGCAATTGGTTTTTACTTCTTATTATTTGTAGTTTTTGAGTCATTTAGCTTTTTATTCAGCAGCTCTTCCAATTGCAATTTCAGCCATCGGGTTGCTAGAGCTCAAATCACCCTAACAACCATGCACTGATTGGAATGTGAATAGGTAGGGTTGCCACCTGGCCGGTATTTTACTGGCCTGACCGGTAAAAATGATGGTTGATCCATTGATAAATATATAGGAAGGCCGGTATTTTTTTCCAAAAAAAGTGGCAACCCTATGAATAGGAGAGGGGCTGAATACAAAGACGAGTAATAAATGATAGCAATTACAATACATTTGTAGCCTTACAGAGCTTTTGTTTTTAGATGGGGTCAGTGACTCCCCATTTGAAAGCTGGAAAGAGTCAGAAGTAGATGGCAAATGATCCAAAAACTGTAAAAAAACATAAATAATGAAGACCATTTGAAAAGTTGCTTAAAATTGGGGCTTCTGTCACATTTTAAAAGTTAACTTAAAGGTAAACCAACCCTTTAATAACATGGGGATCGTCCATTATTTTTACCAGCCACGCCAGTAAAATACAGGCCCTAGTTGGCATATAGATCAATCTTTACTGTTGCCTTTTTAAGATTTCCAACTAATTCTTCTAGCCACCTCAAGCTTGTTGTATTTCTATGTTTATTATGTAAAATACTAGTATTGCCTGGTTTCAAATGATATTGGCATTGACTAAAGGTCACTGTTATTATTTGTTAGTAGTTTTGGCGCTCAGCCTCTCAGTCATAACTGGAAGCGGTTTTAGAAGCCAAAATCCAGTTTATCCGGCCTGCCTTCTTGTGCACTGTGTAACCCTGGAAACGGAATGTCCCTGTCACTTGACAAGGAAGTTCTTGGCGAAATACCCATGCTCGCCATCCAAGTCCAGCTTCTGAAGCGCGGCCTTATGGGTAATGTAGTTTTTCGTCACAGGTGCCTTTCGCTAAAAACAATCGTTCCCTGCCTGAACATATCGGTGATTACTATAATTATACTCGGTGTCCGGGTCGCCCGTCGAAAAGTAAAGAGCCGTTTCTGAATTTCGTGAAACAAGCGCTGCATTTAATGTCCTCTGGAGGCGAGGAAACTACAATCCCCATAATTCCTTGCGTGCAGGCTCCCAGGCGTGTTGGATGCAGCTGCTGAAAAGGAAAAAAAACACAGAAAATAAATAGCAGCAGAGACAGGGAGAAGGAGGTCTTAGATTGATAACTGAATTCATTATGTGCAACCTGTGCGACTGCTGACACCATGGCTGTTGAAGGTAAGGGATATATATATATATATATATTTATATTGATTTAAATTGTAAGCTCTGCCAGCTGCAAGATGCTGTGCAGTGAAGTCATGGGAAGGCTGGCTGACAGCAGGGGATGCTGGGAAGTCGTACTGATTTGACTGAGTGTTGTGTTTATGGCAGGGGTCAGTGTGTGGTGCTGTAGAACCTGGAAGCCTGTGGGAGGCTCCTTTATCTTCTATAATATTCTCACATACATTACAGATCTGATGTGGCACAGCTATTGGAATACTGCCCCAACCACAATGTGTATCTGTAGACATCACTTGCACCTGTAACTGTGTCTCAGTGTACTGACAGAGCTTTCCACTCCCCCCATTTTACTCCAGTTACTCCATTTTACGCTGTCTACCCTTAAATTAAAAGGAGAACAAAAGCCTTTAAAATGAATCTGGCTAAAAATGCCATATTTTATGTACAGAACTTATTGCACGAGGCTAAAGTTTCAGCTTGTCAATAGCAGCAATGATCCAGGACTTCAAACTTGTCACAGGGGGTCACCATCTTGGAAAGTGTCTGTGACACTCACATGCTCAGTGGGCTCTGATTGGCTGTTGAGAAGCTAAGCTTAGGGCTCGTCACTAATTATCCAGCAGAAAATGAGCTTCCCCTGTAATATAAGCTGATGCTACAGGTTTGCTGATTATTAAATTCTGATGCTAATTGCACTGGTTTCTGTGCTGCCATGTAGTAATTATCTGTATTAATTACTAATCAGCCTTATATTGTGACATTTCTATTCTATGTGTACTGTATATTGTGAGTGGGTCCCTAAGCTCAGTAAGTGACAGCAGCACAGAGCATGTGCAGTGAATCAGCAGAAAAGAAGATGGGGAGCTACTGGGGCATCTTTGGAGACACAGATCTTTACTGCTAAAGGGCTGTGGTTGCCTTGGGCTGGTACAGAACCAAAAAACAAAGTACAACTACTTCTTTAGTTAGACATTAGTTCTCCTTTAAAGGAGAAAGAAGGGTTATCGTTACTTGGGGGTGCCGAAAGTTAGGCACCCCCAAGTAGGGTTGCCACCTTTTCTGGAAAAAAAAACCGGCCTTCCTATATGTTTATCTTTTTTTCCTATTAATAACATTGGGATCAGCCATCATTTTTACTGGCTAGGCCGGTAAAATACTGGCCAGGTGGCAACCCTACCCCCAAGTGATTGTATATACTTACCTCACACCCTGGGTCGGTGCTCCTATCAGCAGAAAACTGCACTTGCCCTAGGTTATTCCAGCAAGCACCGCGGAGAGATCAGCTTCTGGCTTCTTCTTTCTTCGTGCTGTTGTACATGTGCAGTAGAGTGAAAAGAGGAACTTTAACTAAAAAGTCGGCTATTTCATTCTACTGCACATGCATCTTCCCCGGGGAATTTGAAGAAAGAAGAAGAATGAAGAGGATCGCTCCGTGGTGCTCAATGGTATAACCCCGGGTTGGTGGAATCTTCTCCTGATAGGAGCAGCAGCCCGGGGTGTCAGGTAAGTATATATAATCACTAACTTATGGCACCCCCAATTAAATATGCCTTTCCTTCTCCTTTAACTCATTTCTCTGATTTCTGACCACTTCTGAAGATTTTGGCCCAAGTTGCAGGCAAAAATCCGATGTGCCCATGCACCTTTCAGTGATGTCAGCAGATTGATGTGCGTACGCTCGGGGCTTTATCTGTGGCTTGAACACAAGGGCACGAGTCACAGTGGTTTTGGGGCACCTGGGAAATGGACATCATGACCATTTCCCATTGTGTTTTATTATAATTTCACAAATTGTCATATGGTATTGACTCTAGTGCCACTTGGCTTTGTAAATCCTTATTGGCATTAGGTGCCACTTGGTGTTGCCTTTTACTACAAGATGGCATTGAAACCAGGTAAGTCATTGACATTCCACCTATGTCACATGAAATGCCACTAGATTGTTCATGTTTACATGTTTTGCAACCACACGATAAAAGCCAAGTTTCAGCTGGTATAAGTCACAGTTTGGCGTTGTATTGTCACTAGGCAATGGTCACATAGTTCTAAAACACTTGGCTCCTGTGTGGCCGGATTTACACAATCCTATCAGCGGTGTTCATTTTTCTGCTGCTGGATTTTAAAGGAATTGTTCAGTATAACAATAAAAACTGGGTAAATAGATAGGCCGTGCAAAATAAAAAATGTTTTTAATTTAGTTAGTTAGGCAAAAATGTAATGTACAAAGGCTGGAGTGACTTGATGTCTAACATTACAGAACAGAACACTATTTACTGCTTTCCAGCTTTCGTGATTTCCACTAGGGATGCACCGAATCCAGGATTCGGTTTGGGATTCGGCCAGATTTCGGCCTTTTACAGCAGGATTCGGATTCTGCCCCCGAACCCCAAATTAGGGGTAGGGAGGGAAATTATGTGACTTTTCACCACAAAATAAGCAAGTACATTTTTCCCCCTTTCCACCCCTAATTTGCATATACAAATTAGGGTTCGGTATTCGGCTGAATCTTTCACAAAGGATTCAGGGTGTTCGGCCGAATCCAAAATAGTGGATTCGGTGCATCCCTAGTTTCCACTGATTGGTTACGCTGGTGACCAAGCAGTAACCAATCAGTGACTTTAGGAGGGGGCACATGGGCCATAACTGTTGCTTTTGAATCTGAGCTGAATGCTGAGGATCAATTGCAAACTCACTTAACCGCTCTGTCCCATATGGCCCCCCTTATAGTCACTGACTAACTCAGAGTTAGAGAGCTGAAAAGCAGGAAGTAGTGTTCTGTACTGTTATGTTAGACATCCAGTCACTCTAGCCTTTATACATTACATTTTTGGCGAACTTACTATATTAGAAACATTCTTTATTTTGCACAGCCCATCTACCCAGTTTTTATTTTTACACTGAACTGTTTCTTTAAGGGCTCTTGCACATGCGTTTTTTTCTGTGTTTTTAACCGCATGCCGAGTGCAAGAAAAGGTTGAGTTTAAATGCGTTTTTTTTAAGTGCATTTTTTCCTTTCCAAATGCAACCCTCTATTCCAGGCATCCCCAACCTTTTGAACCCGTGAGCAACATTCAGAAGTAAAAGGAGTTGGGGAGCAACACTAGCATGAAAAATGTTCCTGGGGTGCCAAATAAGGGCTGTGATTGGCCATTTGGTAGCCCCATGTGGATTGTCAATCTACATTGAGGCTTGGTTTGGCAGTACACCTGGTTTTTATCCAACCAAAACTTGCCTCCAAGCCTGGAATTCAAAAATAAGCACCTGCTTTGAGGCCACTGGGAGCAACATCCAAGGGGTTGGAGAGTAACATGTTACTCGCGAGCTACTGGTTGGGGATCACTGCTCTATTCTATTGACAGTGGAATACGCGTCAAGCACAAGAGAATGAATCATGCTGCATCTAAACAAATGCAATGAAATGCAAACGGAGTAAAATGCAACTCAGAACGCTCATGAGTACAACCAGACAGAAGATAATGGAATCAATTAGCGAATGTGTTAATTTGTGCTCAAACCTGCATTTAAACATGTATTAAATGCAGGAAAATAAAACGCTTGTGTGTAAGAGCCCTTATTCACAGTGCACACCATACCTCCCAACTGTCCCGTTTTTCTTCCTGAAATGTCCCGACTTTCTCTTTGATCTCCTGCACTGACTTGAGAAAAAGATACAAAGTTTCTTAAACTTAATTAGACCCACAACAGTCAGCAGCTGCTGCACTTGGATAATTTTGTAACAATTTAAGATAAGCAAAACAAATACAATTGTAACTATTTAAGATAAGCAAGTCTCTTGGGCAATTCACTTTTATTAGTAAAACTTTTATAACACATAAACATCACCCTTAACTCCCAGAAATGTGTTCAAACTTCCATGACCTGCCAAATTTTGTAAAAATTACATGTGTGGTCATAAAGTGGGCGTGGCCAAATATTTTTGTTTTTCAGATGTTGGGAGGTATGTGCAAACTTTTGTTAGCCATGTCTTGAAAGCCTGCATTGTGAATGTGTACGGGAAATTCCTGTGCTTTTCTTGTTTTTGTGTTTTTTATTTCCTGCCTAATGTATAGGGGAACTCCGATATATATGTGGTTTAGCAAGACAAACAGTCAAACAGAATGTGAAGCTCATGAAATGGATATGGGCACCCTTTCTTTCCCTCCATATGTATTACATTTTAATAATGCACTAAAGTTATACATATACACTATAGTAGTACTTATCTGTATCTACTGTGTATCCTGTGCTTGAATGGCTGCCCCCATGGCTACACAGCAGCTTGTTTATATAAACTATAGTAGTACTTATCTGTTATCTACTGTGTATCCTGTGCTTGAATGGCTGCCCCCACGGCTATGCAGCAGCTTGTTTATATAAACTATAGTAGTACTTATCCGTTATCTACTGTGTGTCCTGTGCTTGAATGGCTGCCCCCATGGCTACGCAGCAGCTTGTTTATACAAACTATAGTAGTACTTATCTGTTATCTACTGTGTGTACTGTGCTTGAATGGCTGCCCCACGGCTACACAGCAGCTTGTTTATATAAACTATAGTAGTACTTATCTGTTATCTACTGTGTGTCCTGTGCTTGAATGGCTGCCCCCATGGCTACGCAGCAGCTTGTTTATATAAACTATAGTAGTACTTATCTGTTATCTACTGTATATCCTGTGCTTGAATGGCTGCCCCCATGGCTACACAGCAGCTTGTTTATATAAACTGTAGTAGTACTTATCTATATCTACTGTGTATCCTGTGCTTGAATGGCTGCCCCCATGGCTACACAGCAGCTTGTTTATATAAACTATAGTAGTACTTTTCTGTTATCTACTGTGTATCCTGTGCTTGAATGGCTGCCCCCACGGCTATGCAGCAGCTTGTTTATATAAACTATAGTAGTACTTATCCGTTATCTACTGTGTGTCCTGTGCTTGAATGGCTGCCCCCATGGCTACGCAGCAGCTTGTTTATATAAACTATAGTAGTACTTATCTGTTATCTACTGTGTGTCCTGTGCTTGAATGGCTGCCCCACGGCTACACAGCAGCTTGTTTATATAAACTATAGTAGTACTTATCTGTTATCTACTGTGTGTCCTGTGCTTGAATGGCTGCCCCCATGGCTACACAGCAGCTTGTTTATATAAACTATAGTTGTGTTTTTAAAGCAAATACCCCAATTTTACCAGTGCAGGGTACAATTTTATCAGTGCAACAGTATTTTTTGGTGTTACTTTTCCTTTAAACATTTGCATTTAAAAGGGGCAAGTACTGACCCACCAAGCTGAGCATTTGCAATTTATATTAATTCTTATTTTTTCTTCATTTTTAGTTTTCATGGAATACGATGATATTAGCAGTTTCACACATATCATGCTATTAGATGATATTGGCAGTTTTACACTGCTAATATTGTCATGCTACCAGTTTACACTGCTAATGTCATGGATTTTTAACAAATACCTCCTCCATCAGTACTGGTTTCACAGCAGGGGATGCCCCTATTACAAAATTGCGATAAAAGCAATTGCTAAAATCATGAAAACAAAAAAAAATGAAATAAAATCAACTAGAAAAAGTGCCCAGGGGACCAGGCTGATTTTTTGCAGTACAAATGGTAATGTTCTGGAATGCACTCATTGATTTAATTATACTGGGTGATACAATGTGTATTTATAAGAAGGAGTTGAGGTATTAATCGACATTGTACGGCGCTGCTCTAAGTGCTAAGTCAAGTGTCATTTTGGAATGAGGAAGGCATTTTTGTCACCTTTGAAGCAGATTGGAGAGGTTGGGGTTGGCTTTCTTTTTCATATCTGGAACATGAGAAAAACCCAGGACATTGGTGGTTTTTGAAAAGTAATATGTATGAAACTATGGGGCAGTTTAATAAGGTGATGTGAAAAGCAGTGCACAGTTTCCGTGCATGTTTTTTACATTGCTGTTAGCACTGGGGAAACCAGCAGAAGTTTAAAAGGGGTATTTCACCTTTAAAGGACATGTAAAGTCTAAAATAGAATAAGGCTAGAAATGCTGTATTTTGTATACTAAATATAAACATGAACTTACTGCACCACAAGCCTAATCAAACAAATAATTCATGCTTTCAAAGTTGGCTACAGGGGGTCACCATCTTGTAACTTTGTTATACATCTTTGCAAGACTAAGACTGTGCACATGCTCAGTGTGGTCTGGGCTGCTTAGGGATCGTCATGACCGTCTGACAATTCCTATCCACAGCAGTAAATGAAGGGAGATTTTCACTGCACACAGTCAGGTTTCTTATAAAAACTGTACACATTTTTTAATTAAAGTATATTGGAGATAGGTTTCTTTTTCATTAAAGAAATTAAAAATGGGATTTTATTGTTTTGCCTTTATATGCCCTTTAAGTCATCTTTTTGTATATTATAGAATGGCTTATTCTAAGCAACCTTTCAACTGGCCTTTATTTATTTATTTATTTTCGAGTTTTTGAATTATTTGCCTTCTTCTTCTGACTCTTTCCAGCTTTTAAATGGGGGTCAGCTTTCACTTGTCCTGTCTAAAAAATATGCTCTTTGAGGCTACAAATTGATAGTTGCTGCTACTTTTTATTACTCATCTTTCTATTGAGGCCTCTCCTATTTATATTCCAGTCTCTTGTCCAAATCCATGCATGATTACTAGGTTTAATTGGGCCCTAGCAACATATTATATATAGTGAATAGTACCCCCTCTTGTAAATCATAAGGATATTATAAGTTACCGTGGAGTTTCATGACCATATCAAAACACAAGGCCGAAGGCTCCAAGGTAACTTCTAATATTCTCATATTTTGCAACTGGGGGTATTTTATTTGTTATAATACACAATTTTCACTGAGTCATGTGACAGAAATGACATCAGAACTCACCGTTTATAACTGATGACATCAGAACTCAATGTTTATAAGGATATCATTTACAAGATATTCATGGCTTTTGTGTATTATAAATACACATAATATATATAAGAAGAGTAAACTCAGGTACATATGTAGGATTGTTTCATTTTCTGCTGGTGGGTGACATCAGAGATTGATCTGCCGCTGTAGATAGTGAAGGTTTGATACTATTACTTATATTGCTATATCATGCTGAAGTGTTTGTTTGTTTTCATATTACATTTTGCTTCTGATAGCCTATCCTTATTTGAAGTTTATTTAGTGTACATCCATGGCCATACAAGATATACTGTACAACATATAAAACCTATATTGCTGTGAAATGAATAGTTGAAAAGAGCGCAAATATAAAACATATTGAAATCCTATATAGCTGCAGATCAGAATGCTGGCCAGACTATAAAAGACAGCAACAAATCGGCACATATAATGTAAATGGTTTTATTATACAGGTATGAGATGCCTTATCCAGAAACCTGATTTGTAGCCTTGTTCTTAGTTTCCCAGGTGCCTCCAGTCATGTAACTTGCGCTCTGATAAACATCATTTTTACTGCTGTGAAGATAATCAAAAAACAGCTCCCTGACATCTGTATTTCTAAAAACGCTAGCATGCCAAACCTAGTAGTAGATCTGAGAATAGTGCTCAATAGTAAAATGCCCAAGACTGACTCCAGTTACATTGAATAGGAGAAACAATAGCTTATCTGAAAGCAATTCCATTGGGAAGTGCTGGCGCAGGATCGGGCACAAATCACCAGTTTTACAACTAAAAAATACACTTATTGGTTCAAGAATAACATTTTACATGTAGAATGAATTTATTTGCAATGTACACAGTGTAATTTAGTGATAAAAACTGCACCATGAAATCCAGGCCTGATGACAGAATCCCTTTAAAGGGGTGGTTCACCTTTAAGATAACTTTTAGTGTGTTATAAAATGGCCAATTCTAAGCTACATTTCAGTTGGTTTTCATTAATTATTAGTTATAGTTTTATAGTTATTTGCCTCTTTCTTCTGCCTCTTTCCAGCTTTCAAATAAGCATCAGTGACCCCATCTAAAAAACAAATGCTCTGTAAGGCTACAAATGTATTGTTATTGCTACTCTTTCTATTGCTATTTCTATTCCAATTTTTTATTCATATCAATGCTGGTGGCTATGGTAATTTGGACCCTAGCAACCAGATTGTTTAAAATGCAAAATGAAGAGCTATTGAATAAAAAGCGAAATAACTGAACAACCTTAAATAATAAAAAAATGAAAACCAATTGCAAATTGTTTCAGAATATCACTTTCTATTTACATCATACTAAACGTTATCTCAGAGGTTAACAACCCCTTTAATGTTTACATGATTTTTAGCAGACTTAAGGTATGGTGATCCAAATTATGGAAAGATCTCTTATCTGGAAAATCCCATGTCCCAGCATTCTGGATACTAGATGAAATTCCTGTACAGCATCCAAAATGGCTTTTTCAGATGAACCAAATGTTTTGGCCATTTCACAAACATTTCTTCAGTGTACAGATGCTATATACTGAGACCTGAGGGTTCCTAAAATCTGCTTTAATTATAGTACACCAGGTTGCCAAAGCACCATACTAGCATGCCTGTTGCCTTTCTATTGTGATTTGTACCTACTATATGCCTATTTGAGACACATTTCTGCACACATCTACAAACTGCCTCAATACTTTTGTGAACAAGTAAGTATCCTAATCCTACTTGTTACAACAGGGCAGATTTATCAAGAGTCGAATTTCGAGTTTATGGGAGTTTCTAAAAACTCCCATAAACCCAAAATTTGGAAAAACAAACGACCAATCGAAATTTCTTTAAAAAATCTATATTTTTTTAAAAATGGGTGAATAGGATCGATCTGCAAATTAGAATCAAATTCGATTCGAATTTTTTCACCAAAAAAAAGTTAATAAAAATATTCTTTTAAAACATTTTTTTTTTCAAAAGTCCACCAAATGACTCCAAATTGATTGTAGGAGGTTCCCTATAGCCTAAAACAGAAATTCATAAGATTTTAGATGGCGACTAGTTGAATTTGAATTCTTAAAGAGACAGTACATGATAAATGTAAAAATTCAGAATTTAGATTTTTTTTTAATTCAAATCGAATTTGGATTATTCCCTAGTCAAATTACACTAAAATAAACTCAAAATTCGAATTTAAAAATTCGAATTTTCAATTCGATCCTTGATAAATCTGCCCCTACGTATTATTATACACGGTGGACTTCGGGCAGAGCAAATCGGTTGTCAATCAGTGATATCTGGGCTCCTGGCAAGGTACACACTATTTACTGGGCCATATCCCTTGACTCTAAAGGCTGAAAATGGGTGCAGTCTGGAAAATAGTAACATAGACCAACAAGAGACAAATGTCAGGGGGCCTATCGGCTACCACCAGCAGAAGTACTGTAGTCAGGACCAAGAAGGATGCCTTAGGGGTTAAAGTCCAGGTTTGCGGTACAAATAGGATGAGGCGTAATCGTGGTCAAAATCCAGGCAGAAGTCCAAAGGCAGACAGATAGCAAGCAAGGTCAAAGTTAAGGCAAGGTCAAAAGTCCAGGAATCAATATAGCAATAATTATCAAGCACCCAGGAATGTTCCAAAACAAAACCTACAATCGTGCGTCCTTGGCGTCTTTTTATTTTTAATTTTGCGCAGGGTGCGTGATGTCATCGCGCCGGTGTTGGCCCACGTGGTTCATGGGGGCCGCCATGTTAGACGCGGCGCCGCTGGAGACGGGAGACAATATACAATACAAAGGATTTGCCACCTGTTCTTTCCATGTAATAATACAGATGCATATGTGTGTAGGGATAGTGGTCAGGGCAGTGCTTTCCATGTGATACCCTGTTGATGTAAAGCTATATAGGTAAAGCCTTAGGTGATTCCTAAGACTTTTTAGCCAAAGATAAATAAATGCAAGAAATGTATTCAAAAAGCAACAATTTCCTGTTACCGGTAATATCTTTTAGAGGCACATTTATCAAGGGTCGAATTCATGTGAGTTTTTTAAAACTCCAATAAACTCCCATGAACTCAAAATTCAACCAATCGATATTGGATGTGATCGACCTGAAAACTCTAATCAAATTTGATTCAGGAAGGCTGCAAACAACTCCAGATCCCTGGAGTCTCCCATTGACTTAAACAGCAATTCGGTAGGTTTTAGGTGGCGAATAGTCGAATTTGAGGTTCTTAAAGGGCCAGTGTATGAAAAATCTCGAAAATTGAATTCAAATATTTTTTGAAAATCTAATTTGAATAACTCCCTAGTTGAATTTGGCAGTTTTCACCATAAAAAAAACTTGAGAATTTGAATTTTCAATTCGACCCTTGATAAATCTACCCCTTAGTGTCATTACAACAGCAATGTATTTAGATGAGCTGCAGAACAAAGGCACTAGACATGGCAGGCTGTCCAGGTATGGGACCTGTTATCCAGAATGCTTGGGACCTGCGTTTTTTTTCTTTCTGTAATTTGGATCTTCATACCTTAAGTCTACTAGAAAATCATGTAAGTATTAATTTAACCCAATGGGTTAGTTGTGCTTCCAATATGGATTAATTATATCTATATTGGAAGCCCATTTGAGGCCCCGCTCCCCAGCAGCCGGTACATTTTTTTATAAAAGGTGGCAACCCTACGCCTACCCCGTGTCCGGTCCTGTGTCTCCCTGACTGGTGTCGGTAATTTCTGTTTTAAATGCGCATGCGCGCATAGTTTCGCGCATGCGCGCCGGTGCGTATTTTCGCACATGTGCGCCGGCGCCGTGCCCGGCCAGGTTGCCTAGGGCGCCTGGCCAGGTTGGCCCGGCTCTGATGGGGGCCTTTAGATTGTTCTATGGTTGGTTGGTACACTGTAGAACTCTGTTTAGAATTTAGACATATGGCATTATGGTCACTAAAACTACACAGAAAATTACAGAAAATTGGCAGTTGCTTTTGGTGCATATATATACAGTATGCTACAGCCATAGTCCCTTCAAAGAGTCTACTATTTTTCTAAATGTTTTTTCTTGTTAGTGTGGCGCTCACCGATAGGCACCATCTCTCCCTACTATACCTGCTATCCCACAGCCACACTCCCTTCCCAGAGACTATTATCCCACTGTTACTATAGGCACCATATCTCCCTACTATACCTGCTATCCCACAGTCACACTCCCTTCCCAGAGACTATTATCCCACTGTTACTATAGGCACCATCTCTCCCTACTAAATCTGCTATCCCACAGTCACACTCCCTTCCCAGAGACTATTATCCACTGTTACTATAGACACCATCTCTCCCTACTATACCTGCTATCCCACAGTCACACTCCCTTCCCAGAGACTATTATCCACTGTTACTATAGACACCATCTCTCCCTTCTATACCTGCTATCCCACAGTCACACTCCCTTCCCAGAGACTATTATCCACTGTTACTATAGGCACCATCTCTCCCTACTATACCTGCTATCCCACAGTCACACTCCCTTCCCAGAGACTATTATCCCCACTGTTACTATAGGCACCATATCTCCCTACTATACCTGCTATCCCACAGCCACACTCCCTTCCCAGAGACTATTATCCCACTGTTACTATAGGCACCATCTCTCCCTACTAAATCTGCTATCCCACAGTCACACTCCCTTCCCAGAGACTATTATCCACTGTTACTATAGGCACCATCTCTCCCTACTATACCTGCTATCCCACAGTCACACTCCCTTCCCAGAGACTATTATCCCCACTGCTACTATAGGCACAATCTCTCCCTACTATACCTGCTATCTCACAGTCACACTCCCTTCCCAGAGACTGTTATCCCACTGTTACTATAGACACCATCTTTTCCTACTATACCTGCTATCCCACAGCCACACTCCCTTCCCAGAGACTATTATCCCACTGTTACTATAGGCACCATCTCTCCCTACTATACCTGCTATCCCACAGTCACACTCCCTTCCAAGAGACTATTATCCCACTGTTACTATAGGCACCATCTCTCCCTACTATACCTGCTATCCCACAGTCACACTCCCTTCCCAGAGACTATTATCCACTGTTACTATAGGCACCATCTCTCCCTACTATACCTGCTATCCCAGTCACACTCCCTTCCCAGAGACTATTATCCACTGTTACTATAGGCACCATCTCTCCCTACTATACCTGCTATCCCACAGTCACACTCCCTTCCCAGAGAGTATTATCCCACTGTTACTATAGGCACAATCTCTCCCTACTATACCTGCTATCTCACAGTCACACTCCCTTCCCAGAGACTATTATCGCACTGTTACTATAGACACCATCTTTTCCTACTATACCTGCTATCCCACAGCCACACTCCCTTCCCAGAGACTATTATCCCACTGTTACTATAGGCACCATCTCTCCCTACTATACCTGCTATCCCACAGTCACACTCCCTTCCCAGAGACTATTATCCCACTGTTACTATAGGCACCATCTCTCCCTACTATACCTGCTATCCCACAGTCACACTCCCTTCCCAGAGACTATTATCCACTGTTACTATAGGCACCATCTCTCCCTACTATACCTGCTATCCCACAGTCACACTCCCTTCCCAGAGAGTATTATCCCACTGCTACTATAGGCACCACCTCTCCTTACTGTACCTGCTATCCCACAGTCACATTCCATTCCCAGAGACTATTATCCCACTGTTACTATAGGCACCATCTCTCCCTACTATACCTGCTATCCCACAGTCACACTCCCTTCCCAGAGACTATTATCCACTGTTACTATAGGCACCATCTCTCCCTACTATACCTGCTATCCCACAGTCACACTCCCTTCCCAGAGACTATTATCCCACTGTTACTATAGACACCATCTCTCCCTACTATACCTGCTATCCCACAGCCACACTCCCTTCCCAGAGACTATTATCCCCACTGCTACTATAGGAACAATCTCTCCCTACTATACCTGCTATCTCACAGTCACACTCCCTTCCCAGAGACTATTATCCCACTGTTACTATAGACACCATCTTTCCCTACTATACCTGCTATCCCACAGTCACACTCCCTTTCCAGAGACTATTATCCCACTGTTACTATAGGCACCATCTCTCCCTACTATACCTGCTATCCCACAGTCACACTCCCTTCCCAGAGACTATTATCCACTGCTACTATAGGCACAATCTCTCCCTACTATACCTGCTATCCCACAGCCACACTCCCTTCCCAGAGACTATTATCCCCACTGCTACTATAGGCACAATCTCTCCCTACTATACCTGCTATCCCACAGCCACACTCCCTTCCCAGAGACTATTATCCCACTGCTACTATAGGCACCATCTCTCCCTACTATACCTGCTATCCCACAGTCTCACTCCCTTCCCAGAGACTATTATCCCACTGTTACTATAGGCACCATCTCTCCCTACTATACCTGCTATCCCACAGTCACACTCCCTTCCCAGAGACTATTATCCACTGTTACTATAGGCACCATCTCTCCCTACTATACCTGCTATCCCACAGTCACACTCCCTTCTTTTTGTTACAGAAAAAATAAAATCAATTTATGAAAAGGACTCATTTTCCTCTTAAAATATTCAGTAATGCAAAAATGGACAGAAATGCAAAATGGAGACATGTAATATAAATAGCTATATGTTCATGGCAGTAGGCACTTTGCATACAGATACAGGCTGAAGGCATGGGACAATACTTTAAAAGGAAGAGCAGGATTGTAGAAACAGTGAGTTAATGGAACAGTGAAGCAAAAGAGACTTTTTTTTACACCAAACGCATTTGTGCAGCACCTTATGAGGCAGTGAGGATGAGGATGGCACTTTACTACGCAACACTTGAGAATCCCACTTCTCTCCTACAGATTTTATTTTACAATCTCATTAATTCCATGGAGGAGCTCTACAAGTGCACTGAGAATATGCTGAATATCCATTCATTTAACTTTTCTGCAGCTCCAACACCATTCAACACACTAATAATTAAAACTTCTTTCACTTGAAAACAGCTGAAAAGCACAGATACCGAAAGGTGTGCCATCTTCCAATTTGTGTTTCCAAATACACATCAGATTGAGATGAAAAGACTGCGCAACATGGGAACAAGAGCCTGATTGGAAGAAGGAGATAAATGCTTGAATATGCTATTCAGGCGTAACAGAAAAGATATTACAGCCTCAGTTGATTCCAGATTAACATATCTATAAGATATATAAATAGGAATAAATCAAAACTAACAGTCAGATGCACCAACAAGCCTTTATTGCAGAAATAGAAATCGTAGCTATTCGGTTTTTAGAAATCAAGTTAGACTTATATTCAAGAAAGTAAAGGAATGTTCCCAATCTTTTTTGAGCCACTTTCAAATGTAAAAAAACGTTGGACAGCTACACAAGCATGAAATAAGTTCCTGGAGCTGCCAATGTGGGCTGTGATTGGCCCCTTTGTGGACTTGCAGCCTACAGGAGGCTCTGTTTGCAGTAAATATGGTTTTATGCAATTAAAACTTGCCTTCAAGACAAGATTTCAAAAATAAGCACCTGCTTTGAGACAACTAGGAGCAACATCCAAGGAGTTGGAGAGCAACATGTTGCTCACGAACAACTGGTTTGGGGATCACTGTGTAACACTTTGAAACTGCAGAGATGTATTTGGGAGGTAACAAGTAAGGTGGGAAACCTGGGGGACACGGGGTATACCCGTAGATGGCAGGACAGAGTCTTGAAGTCATAATGAAACATGAAAAAAAGAAAAAGGTGCAAACAAAAGTACAGGCAGTGATGAGAGAAACGGCAAACAGGAATCGTAGTCAGAAACAGGCCATGGTCAGAACTGGGACTCTGCAGCAATTGGAAGGAACACGGGTCAGGAGTGACTAGAAAACAGCTAGCAGGAATCGTAGTCAGAACAGGGGAAATCCACAAAGGTAGGGATCAGGACACAGGAACAGGGCCGGGCCAAGCTGGCCGGGCGCCCTAGGCCACCCTCTCTCCCCGCTGTGCTCCCGTCTGACTGCGCCACGTACGCGCACTTGCACAGTAGTAGAGCAGGAGAGGGAGGGGAGAGCGGAAGTGAGGAGGGAGCACGGACTAGGGGTAGGCAAAAGACACTAAGAGGTACCTGCCCAGCACCCCCTCCCCCTATTGTAGCACCCTAGGCAGGTGCCTCTTCTGCCTACCCCTAGTTCCGGCCCTGAACACCACAATCAGGAACAAGGAACTGGGAACACAGGAGCTTGGAACACAGGACAGAAGTCTTGCAGGGAAGTATGCAATGGCCAAGCCTCAAGCAAGTATCAGTGCTGGACTTATAAAGGGTCATAAACGTTGATGGTAAACACTTGAGGTTAACGAGATGGGAGGAGACCAGGGCAGAGACAGACTGGGAACAGGCAAAATCAGGAACATATATATGAAAAGATCAGGACCAGCCCTAACAGCCTCCAGTGGCTCACGAGAAAAGTGTAAATCCAGAAACCGCAAATACAAGGTTTGAGTCCTGGCTGGTCCTCACATACTGTTCCATAGCATATCAATAATGTCCCATAACAACATGCACATGCTTAATGGGTCTCTTTGCTTCTTTAAAAAATATATAAATTACATAAAAATCCTTTATTCGAAAAAACACAGGTCCTTAGTTTTCTGGATAAAAAGTCCCATACCTGTATTTTCCTCAGATCCCAATCAGTGGCCCGAGCACCACCATCTTCCATCTTCTCTCTTGTCCCAAGTATACCTGGCGACTGGCTTTGGTCACTTAGTAAAAGTTAAAATTTTACTCTCGAAGTTGAGATTAACTGCAGCCACAAGGTATTCCTGAGACAAGAGACAGTCAGATGCACCATCAAGCCTTTATTGCAGAAATAGAAATCATAGCTATTCAATTTTTAGAAATCAAGTTAGACTTATATTCAGGAAAGTAAAGGAATGTTCCCAATCTTTTTTAAACCATGAACCACATTCAAGTGTAAAAAAAAGTTGGACAGCTACACAAGCATGAAATAAGTTCCTGGAGCTGCCAATATGCCAACGGTGAATAAGATAGTGAATAATACCCTGGGCTGGTGTGTTTTTATGTGGTAAGGAGAGTGAAGGAAAGCAAAAGGATGTTGCCTAGCTTATTATAAGTTTAAGTTTAAGACCATGCATGCATAATAACAAGTAACCCGACAAGAACTTGTAATGCATTTTTTTCACAAATAGGTTTTATAGATTTTCTTTTGTAGTTTGTTAATATTCATTGCCTTATTAGCATGCTCCCTCAAACACACTTTTTTTTCTGTTGCAAACAACTCAGTCATGCTGATCAGCAATTGCCATTCTTAGTTTGAAATATTTTATTTGCTTTTCATAATAAACCATAAAAATCAATATTTTAACAAATGGTATCCAGAATAAGAAAATTAATACAATGACATATTATACAGAATGTATAATTTACAATTAAGTAATATGTAAAATAAAATAGAAACGAATAAGAATTAACTATCACTAACTAAGCCAGTGGATACATAGACATTCTGGAAAGAAAAAGCCCATGGTCTTGGGAATGTCAGATAAACCCCCCCCTATGAATATTTTACAATTGAAGAAACTGAGATATTTGACTTCTGGTATTGGAGTCACAGAACTCAAAGTAAGGAGACCATATAAGTCTAAATGATTCTTTGGAATTATTTCCTTTAGTTTTTACTAATAAAGCTTCCTGCCAACTAAGCTGGTTCATATAAGCCATTGTGTCTGTCAATGAGGGAGACTCATTTACAATTGCCATTCTGAGTAATGAGTTTATTGGACCAGGGAAATAGTAACATAGTAAGTAAGGTTGAAAAAAGACACACGTCCATCAAGTTCAACCTTTCAGTTTTTTTTCTATTTAATCTGCTCAACTGCTAGTTGATCCAGAGGAAGGCAAAAAAAAAAAAACCCCCATTGAAGCCTCTCCAATTTGCCTCAGAGGGGGAAAAATTCTTTCCTGACTCCAAAATGGCAATCGGACTAGTCCCTGGATCAACTTGTACTATGAGCTTTCTCCCATATCCCTGTATTCCCTCACTTGCTAAACACCATCCAACCCCTTCTTATACCTATCTAATGTATCAGCCTGTATAACTGATTCAGGGAGAGAATTCCCCTTATATATTTATACATAGTTATCATATCACCCCTTAAGCGTCTCTTCTCCAGTGTGAACATCCCCAATTTGGCCAGTCTTTCCTCATAGCTAAGATTTTCCATACCTTTCACCAGCTTAATTGCCCTTCTCTGTCCCCTCTCTAATACAATAATGTCCTGTTTGAGTGATGGAGACCAAAACTGTACGGCATATTCTAGATAGGGCCTTACAAGTGCTCTATACAGTGGAAGAATGACCCCCTCCTCTCGTGACTCTATGCCCCTTTTAATACAGCTCAAGACCTTATTTGCCCTTGATGTTGCTGACTGGCATTGCTTGCTACAGCCAAGTTTATCATCTACAAGGACTCCAAGGTCCTTTTCCATAATGGATTTGCCTAGTGCAGTCCCATTAAGGGTATAAGTGGATATTGTTACATCCCAGGTGCATGACTTTACATTTATCAACATTGAATCTCATTTGCCACTTAGCTGCCCCGATTGCCAGTTTGTCAAGATCCTGTTGCAAGTGCCACATCCTGGATGGAATTAATTGGGCTGCATAGTTTTGTGTCATCTGCAAACACTGATACATTACTTACAACACCCTCCCCATAGTCATTAATGAACAAGTTAAATAAAAGTGGACCCAATACTGAGCCCTGAGGGACCCCACTAAGAACTTTACTCCAAGTAGAGAATGTCCCATTAACAACCACCCTCTGTACCCGATCCTGTAGCCAGTTTCCTATCCATGATCAAACGACTTCATGAAGCCCAACAGACCTTAGTTTAGAAAGCAGTCGTTTGTGGGGCACAGTATCAAACGCTTTGGCAAAATCCAAATCCAGCATCTTACTTACCTCATCATAAAATGCAATCAAATTGTCTGACATGACCTATCCTTCATAAAGCCATGCTGATTGCTGCTCATAATGCCATTCACTAGGACAACATTTTGAATGTGATCCCTTAACAAGCCTTCAAATAATTTGCCCACTACAGATGTCAAATTTACTGGCCTATAATTGCCAGGCTGAGATCGTAATCCCTTTTTAATATTGGAATAACATCAGTTTTCTCCAATCCATAGGCACCATACCAGATGAAAGTGAATCTGAGAAAATCAGAAATAAGGGCTGGTCTAACACTGAACTAAGCTCTCTTAGCACACTGGAGCCTTGTTTACATAAAAGGCGAGGTCTACTTTTAGCGATGTTGACTCATCATGATCTACTAGCATTGTTAGCATTCTGTTCCATGGAAAATATTACTTAAATACTGATTTATGGGAAAGTGTATATTGTTATATTTAACAAACAACTATTTCTTATGTAACCATAACATAATAAATATCTGAATATCTGAATGAAAAGAGTTGCCAGGTAACTTTGAGCTTGAAATAACAGTATTTTTTCACTTTTAAAGACCTGATGAGTGCTATGCTGTTTTCTTTATATATACTGTATATATACATACCATGTAGACACATCACTGTTTTTCTCCTAATGATTTAGATTGCTGAGCTCACATTTATTACATTTCATATTGCAGACTTGGAATGTTGACAGTGCTGATACGTATGTGCCAGGGGCTGAAGGCTGTCATATAACTTGAATTTTATGGGGCAGTGTCTCCTTTTAGCTATTTTACTAACTCCAATATTACTTTTTGAATTCCCCAATCGCCCATAGCATAAGCAGAACATAGGCCATGCTAGTATTTTCCCGAGGCACTGAGAGGTAAATCGGCTCTCCTAATTACTGGCATCAGAATTGCTTTTTCAGTCTTTCACGTTCTCATGCCAGCCTGTCTTCGGTATTTTATTTCCAATTACTGGTAATGTGACTAGGAAAAGAAGCTATCCTGCTAAAATGGTACCCACAACCTTCTCATTACATACTGCATGTTTTAGTATTATATGGTGGGGTTAGTGTTTCTGCAATGCCTTTTACTCGTGGAACTATAATGTAATATCTCATTCAGATGTATATTTGCCTCCAAAACTGTGCATATGAAACAGCACAAATATAAGTATGGTATCCATTATCCAGAAAACTCATAATCATGGAAAGACCATCTACCATAGATTCCATCTTATACAAATAATCAAATTTTCAAAAATGATTTCCCTTTTTCTCTATAATAATAAAACAGTAGCTTGTACTTTATCGAAACTAAGATGTAATTAATCCTTACTGGAATCAAAATCAGCCAATTGGGTTCATTTAGGGGCAGATTTATTAAAGGTCGAAGTGAAAATTTGTTTTTCGAGTTAATTTTTGTGTACTTCGACTACTGAATAGTCCAAATTCGATTTGAATTTTGAAATGTATCAAGTACCCTCTCTTTAAAAATTCGACATTGACCATTTGCCATCTAAAACCTGCCAAATTGCTGTTTTAGCCTATGGGGGACTTCCTAGAATCTATTTGGAGTCAATTGTTGGACTTTGAAAAATCAAAGTTCTTTTTGGAAAAACGTTGAATTCTAAAAAATTCGAATTCGATCATAAATGGGCCTATTTGGCCAAAAAAAAACTTTGATTTAATTTCGGTTGTTTTTTTTTAATTCGAATTTTAAAGTTTTTCAAATTCGCAATTCGACCCTTGATAAATCTGCCCCTTAGTGTTTACAAGATTTTATGGAAACATGCATTATCCAGAAAACACCACTTCCCAAGCATTCTGGATAACAGGCCCCATACCTATATATTGTAACTCATTTATACACTAGGCAAATTTGCACCTGGGAAGTAGCCCATAGCAACCAATCAGTGATTAATATTTTTAGCCAGGTTGAACACTCTGATTGGTTGTAATGGGTTACTACCCAGGTACAAATTTGGCCAAGGTTTATAAATGAGCCCCAATATTTTGCTCTTAAGTGTGTGCTGCATTCATGCAGTGGAAGCATTTGCCCCTATAGGTGTTGAATAGTGATCGGCGAATTAGCGGCAAATTTCCGTATTTTTCCACCTGTGAATTGTTTCTTGTAACTCTTGCGAAAATTCCCCTGCGAAAAATTTCGATTTGATAAAAAAAGTAGATAGTTTACAAAATGAACAAATTTTTTCTGCGTTTTGCAAATTTTTCAGCAAAGTGAAACAAGACAAAAGTCAACCAATCAAATCACTAGTGTTGATCAATTTCCAGTCTAAATAACTACACAAACCCAGCGTCACTTTGAAGACTACAACCAGTTCATAGGTGTCTATGGGAAGCCAAATGCATCAGTATTGCTGCATCATTCTTTACATAAATCTTATTGTACATTCTGGAGCGTGTCCAACATCAACAGTCATCCAATTAGCCGACCCTTACAGAGATCATATTGCTAAATGCCAGAATATTTACTTCTTCTTATTATGTATGAAAGTTTCCAGAATTGCAGAAATCAAATTTGGTTGCATCCAATATTACTAGATTAAAGGGCAATTTTTTATATCACTGAAGCACAGACAATTGCCCACAAAAATGCAATATATATATCATTCATAAATGGTTAGCGAGTGTGACACTGGAATATTCTCATGTATTTTAGGATTTAATAAAATGCGAGGAGATAAGAGCAAATAATAGATAGTAGATATAATGTGGCATTTGAAGGAGGGAGTTTTCATGGTGATGGAAGATTCTAAAACACATTAAGAGCAACGAACACCCTTAGTGCTAATAGAGGAGGCATATACTGTAATAGATATAATACACCCACACCCTGGCCTTCTGTATAGAAATATATACCGTTGTATACAATGTTATATAGTTGGAGAATATTGTTTATTTTTGGTTTCAAAAAATCCATGAATCGTACCTGGTTCTTCCTTGAATAAGTTCAGAAGTCTTTACATGTCTGGCACAACTTCAAGTTGTTACTATTTAGTTGGGATATTCCGAGCTCATGAACACTAAAATGTGCGGTGCTAGGGCATTGCTTGTCCCACTTGTTCATGTTTTTCATGCCAGGCCCCCCTTTCACCTCCAGCCCTTGGTCATGAATCTTCTTAGCTCATAAGGGTCAAATCAGTCACTAACCCAAAGCTCCAAGACTATCTAAGCCAACAAATAGGTTCTCATCTCAATTCTCACCCTTGAATTTCTAGTTCCTACTATTTAGTTGGGATATTTTTATCTCATGGGCCGAAAAGTGCTAGGGCATTGATTGACCCACTTTTTCAAGCTCCAAGAATATCTAGGCCAGCAAATAAGTTTTCATCCCAATTCTCACCCTCACTGCTGACCTTTAGTTAGGACTACATGGATGTTTACTGCACAATCCGACGGGCTGCAACAAAACATTGCACCCCTTGGGGTGCCAAGTAAGGGCTGTGATTATTTGGTAGTCCCTCAATATTCGACCCTTAGTAAATGTGCCCCTTGAAGTTCAAAAAGCTCTCTTTTGTTTTATTGCGAGTGCCACGGCTCCACTGCAGTACTTGCTTTATTTGCACACTTGTTATATAGCCTTGAGCGTTTCCAAAGTACATAAACGTTAGTATTTGTGCACTTGAACCAGAGGATTAAAAAATGTTTGTTCATTTCTTTACCCCGAGACAAATTTGGAATTGTACAGTACATTTGCATTACCCAGCACTGCTCAGCGAGCTGCGGCGTTACATTAACACGTTATTTATTGCTCGATGTTTGTCAGCCGCGTTACTTTCTGCGGAAAATAATTTCAGTGAAATATGTTTTCCGACTTTATTTGGATTTCATGCTTTTCATCCCAACTCATTATTACCTTCCCGTTGCATCATCATCTATTGCTTAGGAAATGTCAGAGCGGCTAATGACTTCATTTTCTGAATTTAGGAACATTCAAATCTCCTCTAATGCGCTCGCTTTGATTAAGGAGTGCGAGAAACATACATTATTTTAAATGCAGTTTTACTTCAGGGCCTGATTCATAGATCATGAAATGCCACGAAACAGCAATTTGGCCCGGCTTGATTACAGTATTCAAATTGAAATTCACTCCAGATTGAAAGGACCAAGTAATATAACTGCAGAGGTGCAGTATTTGAAGGCAGTCTTTAGTAACTGTGACCACAAAAAATACATGTATTTGACATTTAAAAATAAATGTCATAGGATAATTATCATCGTTGTGGTTTTTTCACTCATTTTTCATTATAACATTGAGAGTTACTTGTACCCATTGTATATATTTTAGCTAAAGTTATAAATATTAATATTCATTAATGCTGCATTCTTCCATTAGGCGGAGTAAGCCGTAGAAACTAGTAAACTAGAAAGCTTACAGCTAAAATACTTGGAATATGGCTTTGCTGAAAAGCTCCAGATTAGAGATGTTCAAGTCGAGCCGCACCTGAGCCTAAACTGCTTCTCCAGCACCTAAACCAGTGCCCCTCCAAATTTATAGACCTGTCCTAACCTCGCTATGATGTCACTGAAAGGGCGGGGCCAAGTAGGGGCAAGTCTATGAAAGGTGTGAACAATAAGGTTGCAGCAAATCGGCACAAACCCGCACATCACTGCTCCAGATATCATTAAAGGGAAACCCCTTTCAGTATTTGTTTACCTTCCCTTGTAGACCCATGACCTGGAAGCTACTAAGCTCCCAACAAAATCTTTAGTAGAGCAACGTAAAGAATTTTCCTTGACTTTACAGTAGCATATAGGACGGTCACACATTATGGTCTTGAAATTAGTGAGTGGATGAGTTTTGAGGGTCACCAAAAACTTGATGGTGTTTGGAGGGGATTGTGTTTGTCTGAGTGGGTTTTTTGATGTGGAATTTTTGGAAATATGTAGAAGGCACTGTAAGAAATATAGGGTATAAGGTAATTTAGGTTGTATTGTATTACGTGGATGTTCAAAAGGAAGCCCAGTAGACAGACTGGTGTCTCCAAGAGCTCCATATACTTTTGTATTCAGTTGCATAGCATCAATGCACTAAGGCCTCCTTTTCAGGAATATATAGTCTGGATGGGAGTGAGTGGCCACCCATACAGCAATTTGTCCCAATTACAATGTAAAGCTCTGTATTCTATAACAACCTTGGGCTGGTATTTTGTGAGTAGATGAGCGGGACAGTCCTGATTTTGACAGCTCAACCTGCAGTCCTGGATTCTTACTGAAATGTCCCGACTTTCCCTTTGATCTCCTGCACTAAACAGCCAGAAAAAGATACAAAGTTTCTTAAACTTAATTGGCCCAGAACATTCAGCAAGTGCACTTCGATAGTTTTGTAACAATTTTAGATATCCAAAGAAGCAATTGTAACAATTTAAGATAAGCAAGTCTCTTGGGGAAAGTTTAAAGGGCAATTCACCTTCATTAGCAAAACTGTAATAACACATTAAAACCACAGAAATGGGGGTGTGGCCACAACGATTGGCGCGGGCAAATGTTCGTCGCGCTAATTATTTCTGTCCCTCTTTCTATATCCAAAATGTTGGGAGGTATGGGATGGGAAAGCTACTTTTCACGTAATAATAGTGTTCAATTTATATTTCTTGCCACCTCCAATTTTTGGTTACTGATTTGGGGCCTCCAGGTGAGCTTGTTTTATAATGAGGCCTGAAGCTCTATCTGCTACACAGCCCTGACTGTAAGGGGCAAATAAGGGGCAAAAAGTGGAAAGTGGAAATACTATGAAATTCGACCATAGAATCCTCCGACATTCAAATTCAAAGTTGGAGGATTTTATTCATCGTACGATCGTATTCCGATCGTAGTACGATCATACTCCGATCGCACTCCGATCGTACTTCGAATCGTACGATTTGAACAATTTTATTGCACAATTCGAAACCCAAAAACCTAGAAATAGTCCAACGATTTTTACTTCGAATCGAAGTCGTAGTATCCTATTCGTTGGTCGAAGTATACAAAAAATTACTTTGAATTTCGAATTTTTTTACTTTGAAAATTCCCTCGAATTCACATCGACCCTTGATAAATCTGCCCCTTAGTGTGACTGCCACCATCTTGGCATGTGCAATTATACTCCCTCCCACTGTTTTTAACTTTTCTCTTTGTCCATTAAAAAGTATCTTATCTTGCATGACTGTTGAAGCAATTATAAACTGCTTCTTATGTTATAGGAAGATGTTGCAGAAGAGTGTAACGTTTGTATCACTGCAATACACTACTGTTTCAGCTTGCAGCAGCTGTCATTATTAAGGGGTGTGTCAGCTTTTGCATTATGACCCGCACTGTTGGCTGGGAGGTGTTATATTTATACATACCGCATATACTCGAGTATAAGCCGAGTTTTTCAACCCCCAAAATATGCTGAAAAACTCTACCTCGGCTTATACTCGGGTCAAGCGCAAAAACGCCCGCCATCGTCTAAGAATAGTCGCCGGCGCCTAAGAATAGTCTCCAAGAATATTCGCCGGCGTCCAAGAATGGTGGCCGGCATCCAAAAACAAGACGCCGGCACCTCCAATGGGAGCAGAAACCCTCAATTTTTTGATTGAAACTTACCAGAAGCTGCTGCATTTCTCACCCTAGGCTTATACTCGAGTCAATACTTTCCCAGTTTTTGGAGGTAAAATTAGGTACTTCGGCTTATACTCGGGACGGCTTATACTCGAGTATATACGGTACTGCAAACTTTAATGTGAGCTTTGTAGCATGTGTATCATCTGGCACTAGTCAACACTGCACTATGGGTTGGTTTGGAGATGGATTTGAATTGCATTTTCATACAGAGTTCTTGTAACTTAAATGTAAATCAATGTAACTTGTAAATCGGTGACATAAAGGGCATGCCTTTAATTTTAAAGGAACTTTGACACTGTTCAGTGTAAAAATAAAAACTGTGTAAATAGACAGGCTGTGCAAAATAAAAAATGTTTCTAATATAGTTAGCCAAAAATGTAATGTATAAAGGCTGGAGTGACTGGATGTGTAACATAATAGCCAGAACACTACTTCCTGCTTATCAGCGATTTGAAGGGGGGCCATATGGGATATAACTGTTCAGTTACTACAAACCAAAAAATAAAAATATTTTTTGTATGACCAAAGTTTCTGAAATATCCCCTTATTTTCCGACCCGACAGTCCTCGTTTCTACTCGAGTAAAACAACAGCAATCCAAAATTCAAATAGGTCAGCGCTAATCAAAGCTCAGGGGAAAAATATGAAGAAAAAGAGAAAACAGTATAATATAGTGTAGTAGAGACCTGAACCGCAAATCACTGAAGATCCAAGAAACTGGGACGATAGAGAGAGAGATGTTTTGCCTGTTTTAATCCACTTAAATGTGAGTGTAACCACATTTTTTAGAAAAATAAAGAAGTTTTTACACTATCTGCGCTTTTTTAAACTTCCCCTAGTAAGAAGGATCAACAAAAAGTTTTGCAATCTACAAGGTCTGATAAGCACAAAATAATTTGAACGTTTGTAAGTACCCATTTTAAACAAACGCACGTGGTGGAGTATAAAGAGTTAATTGCACTAAAGGTTAAGTAAAACCATATGGTGTTGTGAAACTACAACTCTCTAACTAAGTACTACACTATTTTATACTTTTTTCTCTTTTTCTTCATATTTTTCCCCGGAGCTTTGATTAGCGCTGACCTATTTGAATTTTGGATAACTGTTCAGTTAGTTTGCTGTTAACCCTGAGTATTTCAGTTGGGGAAATGCAAAGAAGGAATTTTTTGTTCCCACGTGGGCCCCCTTCTAGTCACTGAATCCTGCTACAGTTTGAATGACAGTTCAGGAGCATGTTGCAAGGTTCTTCTGGAAAAATAATATTGTGATCCAAGCTTAGTGAATGGCTGTTCATACTTAGCTAAATACATCTGAGAAACTCATCCTCAAATTCAGGTGAATGGCAGAAAGTTCAGTAGATGTATCACGCATTGCCCTCCATTCAGTAAGATTTGCCAATCATTATGTTGTGCTGCTGACAACCAATCAAGTTGTGCAGTTTAATTGCAGTCAGATGATTCGAGTGGTTTGCCAGCAAGTAACCTGATTGAATAACCACTGTAAAGTCAAACATAGCTAAAGGTGTAATTTATCTTAAAATTAACTTGTTTTATGATTTAGGCAATATTTAGCTCATATTATTTAAAGGGATTCTGTCAAAGCAAAATTTGTTTTTTTTAAATACATAAGTTAATAGTGCTGCTACAGCATAATCCTGCACTGAAATGAGTTTTTTCAAAAGAGCAAACAATTTTTTTTACATTTAATTTTAAAGTCTGACATGGGGCTAGACATGTTGTTACTTTCCCAGGTGCCATCCGTCATGTGACCTGTGCTCTGATAAACTTCAGACACTCTTTACTGCTGCACTGCAAATTGGAGTGATATCATCTCCCTTTCAGAAACGTATAAGCAGAAAAATGGGAATGTAACAAGATAACAGTGTCCTGACTCAAGATAACAGCTCCCTGAAAGATACAATGGTAAAAATTAAAGGCATGACAGAATCGCTTTTAATTTAAAGAAAATGAATTTTTTTAGTAAAGTGCAGATAATTTATCCATTCTTGTTGCTGCGAGTTGTGTTGTTTGCCATCCATAGTTATTACTTGCATGAATGCCAGACCTTTATAGCTTTGATAAACCTCCAGAAAAAACAAAGCCATAGAAAGTTGACTGCAGGTTTTATAGCAGTGCAAGGTCAATTGTTCCTGCCCATGTTCTGAGAGACAACATCTATAAAACAGTTAAAGAGCCTATAATAATTTTAGTGCTGTGCCATCCTGACCTTCTCAAACTCTTAATGATCAGACAGCGATTCAATTTAGGGGAAGTGAAATGAACAAAGTAACTGGTGGATTATTACAAATCAAGTGTATAAGAGCATTTCAGTTGAGACAAATAAAGTTAATGTGGACCTGTCACCCAGACACACAAATCTGTATAATAAAAGTCCTTTTCAAATTAAACATGAAATCCAATTTCTATTTTTTATTAAAGCATTCATAGCTGTTGTAAGCTCATTTAAACATCTCAGCTGTCAATCAAATATTGTCTGCCCCTCCTCTATGCCTTAGACAATTACTTTCACTTTCCATTCAGCACTTCCTAGATGTTACTGCTCTCCACACATTCCCCCATTCTCTTTACCATTTAATTATGTAGCCAGAGCATGGGGATGGACATCAGGTCCCCCATTCTGGTGCACAAACAAGATTCTGAGATGATACAAGGCTTTCCTTAAAAACAGTGTCCACAAAATGGCTCCTGCCTGCTTGCTATCATTTTGAATTCCCAAATGGAAGGAAACAAGATTCAAATAATTTATACAGTGTAATTAAAGTTAATTTTGCTTGACTAATGTTATAAAATAGGATTTTGAATAATTTTTTTGGGTGACGGGCCCCCTTTAAACTGATCTGCCGAATTGTTAGGTATACCCTAAAAATATACTTTTTTTGCCCTAAGTACTTTATTAGGGAGTGTGGTGCTGTCATTTTCCTCTCCTACCCTGAATCAGGTGATGAGGTTGTTTTTTTTTTTGGCAAGGTGACACTTTTGTTAGGACCAGGGAAGATAAGTAGGGGAAAAACTTCTCCTGCTTTCCACAATAGCTTTGGCTTTATTTTTGTTTAAACTTAAATGTGCATTAAAACTAATGGCTTGCATCTTGCTTCACCTCCTGGAAATAGAAGTTTGGACCTTAAAAAGGAGGATTGTCTCTCCAGGGTCACTGACTTACATTATATGGATGGATGGTACAACTACTCTAAGGGGACGGATGAGAATGAAGCAGCCAATCAAACTCAGTCAATCATTCTTCTTGCAACCAATGAGGCTCAAAGGTGCATTAAAATGTATGGCTTGCATCTTGCTTCACCTCCTGGATATAGAAGTTTGGTCCTTAAGAGCCTGGAAAAATTCTTCAGAAGCCAATCGCTTAATGGCAGAAACTGATTTTATTTGCATCGGTTGCTGCCCCCTTCCCCCACACGATCATCGGCCAATCAGAGCATGCTTATGTGTAATCTTTTGGCGCAAACATAACTTTTCCAGTAAGAAGTTTTATTACATTCACTGTGCACTGGCGCAAACTATAAAATTCCACTGTCGTTCACTAAACAGTTTCCAGGTTCACAAAAGCTATTTTTAATTTGCACAATGGAAAATTTGTTCGCACAAAGACATAATTTTTCGCATTGCGAATATTTTTCCTTTACCAAATTTTATTACATTCCCCCATTAGAGTTTTATTTGAAATGAAAAAATGAAGAAGAAAAAAAATATATCCTCTCCTGCACATTATTAGTCAATGTTACAAAATGTTCTTTTCTACTGGAGAACACTGGATTAAATCCATAATGCTGCTTTAAGACAGAGACTTGTGTAGCATCAAGACAAACACAGCGCTGTAGTGATGAGAGTCTTTCCAGCAAATAGATTACAGGATCCTAACTATTCCTGAGATAAAATATAAACATACATGAGAATCGTAGCCAAAGCTGCATAGAAACTGAAGTAGCTAGAAATGTTATACATTATATTTTGGGTTTCTGCAGCAGGCCAAGGCAACCACAGCCCTTTAGCAGTAAAGATCTGTGTCTCCAAAGATGCCCCAGTAGCTCCCCATCTTCTTTTCTGCTGATTCACTGCACATGCTCTGTGCTGCTGTCACTTACTGAGCTTAGGGACCCACTCACAATATACAGTACACATAGAATAGAAATGTCACAATATAAGGCTGATTAGTAATTAATACAGATAATTACTACATGGCAGCACAGAAACCAGTGCAATTAGCATCAGAATTTAATAATCAGCAAACCTGTAGCATCAGCTTATATTACAGGGGAAGCTCATTTTCTGCTGGATAATTAGTGACGAGCCCTAACCTTAGCTTCTCAACAGCCAATCAGAGCCCACTGAGCATGTGAGTGTCACAGACACTTTCCAAGATGGTGACCCCCTGTGACAAGTTTGAAGTCCTGGATCATTGCTGCTATTGACAAGCTGAAACGTTAGCCTCGTGCAATAAGTTCACTATATAAAATATGGCATTTTTAGCCATATTCATTTTTAGGGTTTAATTCTCCTTTAAATTACTTAGTCAGACGCTTGACTTGCAGGCAGACCAGAGGAGCCTAGTGCTCAGTTTCGCACTCTTTGCCTAAGTGCCCACATTATTGCATGAAATCTGCCACTGTGAGAGTTCATCAATTAATTAATGAAACTTTTTTTCTGGAATAATTGTGAAATTGCTGCCCAGTCTGTCCAGCGATACCCTCTCCAAAGAACTTGTCAGATCTCCATCTGTTTTGTGAAGTAGAATAACAGACTCATTTTGACAAGACTAATTAAGTGGAACTCTGCTTGCTGTAATTACTGTTGACAGTTCGGTGGAAGTGGAGCTTTTAAGCAAGGTTTTATAATTCAGTTTACCATATTTATACAGAAAAAAATCAGTCTAGAAAATGGAATATGGTGGAAAACAAAGCTGATATTAGGTCATAGGGTGGGGGTTAAGGCTGTATTCAGACTGCCTATCATGTATGCACTAGGACGTTTCAGATATTAGGCACTTGAGGATAGAGGCAACAGAACCAGGAGCTATTTGTGGTCCAGAGGGGATCACGAATGATGTGGAATTTTAATATTAGTATGAGAATTAGTTTATCTTCCCTAGGATTTTAGGAGAGGCTTATGAAATTTTTTAGAAGGGTAAAAGTAGTGGCTGCTGATGAATGCCTGCCTGATACATTCTGCTTATGTCTTTTTCTCTGAACTATGAACTCAAGACCCTTATAACAACCTTAAAGGGATACTCTCATGGTAAAACATGTTTTTTTCAAAACACATCATAGTGCTGCTCCAGCAGAATTCTGCACTGAAATCCATTTTTCAAAAGAGCAAATAGTTTTTTTATATTTAATTTTGAAATCTGAAAGGGGGCTATACATATTGTCAGTTTCCCAGCTGCCCCAGTCATGTGACTTATGCTTGGATAAACTTCAGTCACTCTTTATTGCTGTACTTCAAGTTGGAGTGATATCCCCCCCGCCCCAACAGCCTAACAAAATAACAATGGGAAGGTAACCAGATAACAGCTCCCTAACACAAGATAACAGCTGCCTGGTAGATCTAAAAACAACACTCAATAGTAAAAGCCAAGTCTCACTGAGACTGATTCAGTTACGTTAAGTAGTAGAGATAACAGCCTGCCAGAAAGTAGTTCCATCCTAAAGTGCATGCACAAGTCACATGACTGGGGGCAGCTGGGAAACTGACAATATGTCTAGCCCCATGTCAGATTTCAAAATTAAATCTAAAAAATCTGTTTGCTCTTTTAAGAATTGGATTTCAGTACATTCTGCTAGAGCAGCACTATTAACTGATGTGCTTTGAAAAAAACATGTTTTCCATGACAGTATCCCTTTAAGGTTGTTATAAGGGTCTTGAGTTCATAGTTCAGAGAAAAAGACATAAGCAGAATGTATGAGGCATGCATTCAAAGTTTGCTTTGGGGTTTGCTTCTCTGGGGGGACTCAGAGCTTGGAAGGGGTGCCTTAGTTAGCATGAATGACAGCAAGGATAATATTTGGGGATTCTGACTACTCTTCTAGTAGAGTTTGAAGTCCGGTAAGGGTGAGATCTGTGGTCAACACGTATTTACTGTTCTAGATATTCTTGTAACTGTAGCTAGATATTCTTCATGAAGCTATTTTTCCTATATCCCCGACCTTGTTATATGCTCATTGGCGTCCTTGACTAAAGTTTGGAACTCCAAGGGGGACTTAAAGGGATACTGTGGGAAAACATGTTTTTTCAAAGTGCATCAGTTGAAAGTGCTGCTCCAGCAGACTTCTGCACTGAAACCCGTTTTTCAAAAGAGCTAGCAGATTTTTTCATATTTATATTTAAAATCTAACAAGGTGCTAGACATATTGTCAGTTTCCCAGGTGCCCTCAGCCATGTGACTTGTGCTCTGATAAACTTCAGTCACTCTTTACTGCTGTACTGCAAGTTGCAATGATATCACACCCCCCACCCCTAGCAGCCCATCAGCAGAGCAATGAGAAGGTAACCAGATAATGGCTCCCTGGTAGATATAAGAACAGCACTCAATAGTAAAATCCAGGTCCCACTGCAACTCCTTCAGTTATATTGAGAAGGAGAAACAATTGCCTGTCAGAAAGCAGTTCCATAGTGTACCAGTGGCACTTTCTGAAATCACATGACCAGGCAAAATGACCTGAGATGCACCTACACACCAATATTACAACTAAAAAAAATACACTTGGGTTAGGAATGACATTTTACATGGTGGAGTGAATTATTTGCAGTGTAAAGAGTGTCATTTAGAAATAGTGATGGGCAAATCTGCGCCGTTTTGCTTCGCCAAAATTTGATGAAATATTGAAAATTCACCTAAATGCATTAAAGTCTATTTTTTTTGACGCACGCCATTTTTTTCTCTATGGGCGTCATTTTTGCAGTGAAACTTGATGAAGAATTTCGCTCATCACTAATGAAAATGACACCATAACAATCATGAAAGAATCCCTTTAAACGGAAAAAGTCTGAGACTTCCATATAGTGTGTCGCGACCTGTAGATTCCACAGACAGGAGTGTTGACCTTTTTAGGGCCAACTAAATATAATTCCCTATTAAAACAAATTCTCAATAGGGGATGTATCATAACCCTAAAAAAAGGAATTTGGAGGCTGGCTGTATGCATTTTCTTGTATAAAGAAGAATTGGATTTGCATTATCTATCCGCCAGCTGAAGGGCCACAGCTTGAAAGTTGCCTTTTATTGGCAAAAAATAACAAGCCATTATATATCAGAAACGCCAGTACAGTGGGTAACAAACAGCTTTATTTCAACGTATAGTATGGTTTTATCACCCAGCCCTAGTCTCCCGGATAGCAAACGAATACAGTTCAGGAGTTGCCTTTTATATCCTTTCCAATATATTTGTTTTATGTGCTATTCAATTTCGCTGTCTAAAAAAAAAACGTGTTTTTATAGCTCTTCTCCAATGTACGAGCTGACGATTACGCATCTCATTTGATTTTGTTTTAAGAAACATTGCTGAGCTCAGCAGGACCGAGATAGGCTGTAATGCATAATTTGTGGGGATAATATTTTAAGAGGCAGCGGATGTGGATATTCATTATTCAAGTGTGAGTTAATTGTGTGTGTAAAGACATATGCATTTATAACCGTTATTATAAAAGAATCCGGAGTTACACATTTTCATTTATTCCAAATTGCCACTAGCGAGATTTCCTGGCTACCAAGCAATATACAGAAACCAAGCTTTCCAAGCAGTTTTTCCAGGCACTCTTTCAGGCTTAAAGTTGGTTAATCAATAAAAAACATATTTGTAGGGATGTACTGAATCCAAGATTTGGTTTGAGATTCGGCCAGGATTTGGCCTTTTCCAGCAGGATTCAGATTTGGCCGAATCCTTGTGCCTGGCCCAACTGAATCCGAATCCTAATTTGCATATGCAAATTAGGGCGGGAAGGAAAATCACTTGACTTGAGGAAGTAAAAAAAATTTGGATTCGGATTTGGTTCGGTATTAGGCAGAATCTTTCACAATGGATTCGGGGATTCGGCCAAATCTAAAAATAGTGGATTCTGTGCATCCCTAATTATTTGTGCCCTATTAGGAATGTCATGTGACTTGTTTGTTCCTGCTTCTTTCAGTTGGTTGATACAGGTATGGGACCTGTTATCCAGAATCCTTGGGACCCGGAGTTTTCCTGGATAACGGATCTTTCCGTAATTTGGATCTTCATACCTTAATTGTAGTAGAAGATCATGTAAACATTAAATAAACCCAATGGGATTGTTTTGCTTCCAAAAAGGATTATTTATATGGATCAAGTACAAGGTACTGTTTTATTATTACAGAGAAAAAGGAAATCATTTTTAAAAATGTGGATTATTTGATTATAATGGAGTCTATGGAAGATGACCTTTCCGTAATTTGGAGCTTTCTGGGTAACGGGTTCCGGATAATGGATCCCATGCCTGTACTATTAAATTGTCATTTCTTATGTTTATTAGTGAAAGTAACTAGTCCTTTAGAGTGGGCTCCACTGATTACACATGCTCTTTTAAAAATGCATTGTTTATCTAGTTGCCCATAAGCAGCTTGTATCAAATACTATCCAATTATGATGCAAATTGCCATTTATTTTATCATTTCAGCAGTGCATTCAATGATTGGAGCTTAATTTTTTCTCCTCTTATCTCTTCAATATTTCCCCTTGTGTCGTGTTTAATGGCACATCATTACCTTTGTCTGCTTCGGCATCACTGGGCTAATTTGAAGGCATCAATATGCAAGATCTCATCGCAGCCTCTACAAAGCTTATCTCAGGAATTGTTAGGGCAGAGACACACGCTCAGATTCAGGGAGATAAGTCGACCAGCGACAAATATCCTCTTCTTCGGGTTGACTAATCTCCCCGAATTGCCTCCCGCCGGCTTGAATGTAAATCTTTGTTTTCGAAGTTGCCTTTACGAGGAAACTTGAGGCGACTTCGGAAAACGAATTGCTTCAAATGCCATCCCACCAGCGTGTGGGACATATGCCTTAATTAACCTGTAGTTGCGTGGCTTTGTAGGTTTACAACTTATTGTTAGGGATCTTAGCTAATAGTTTGCCAAACATCATTGAAAGGCATGGGAGATAAGAAATTGGTAATTAAGAGAGAGAGCATCAAGAACGAGGATGCAGCAGTTAACAATTCAGGACTGGCAAAGAACAGTATGTGTTATTTCTAAAAATAATTTCTGTTTGAAGCCTGTTAATTAAATGCTTCCATGCTGTGCTGTTTATTAATCTTCTGGTACCAGGCCATTAAAAGGCGTCCCTCACCCTCACAAGTATTTAACTCAAAGGCTGTTGTGATCAACACTTACAAAGTATTCATAGAAGGCATTTTGAAAGCCTGTGCTCCTGTGAATAAAAGTGTTTTGTCCTAATTATGGCTGATGCTTAAAAGTTTATTTGGACTGTTAGGGAATTACTGCATAGTAGGGGATGCTTTTGTGGAGATGAGGGGTACAGCAGGTCTGAATTTTACTCCAGAGATGACTTTTATCTTTTTTTTCAAATTCCAAGGCATTATATAGGGAATTAAACCCTAGGAATTTGTAACCACCCTCTGTCTAGAAAAAGAAAAACTCAGTTTGAAATTACCACTATTTATATGTCTCTTCATGTAAACATGAACAACAAAATACACAGAGGGACAACTTATATGTTTTAGGATACTGGATCTTTCTGTAAGATCAGTCATCTCATAGGGGCATGTGGTAACTACCCGGGGCCTTACAGAAAACTTAACCTCATATTGAAGGATAGCATTGCCTGTGGTATAACCTTAGGAAAGAGTCTGTGAGATTGTTGGTAAAGTAGCTAGAGATGGTGCCTATAGTAACAGTGCGATAATAGTCTCTGGGAAGGGAGTGTGACTGTGGGATAGCAGGTAAAGTAGGGAGAGATGGTGTCTATAGTAACAGTGGGATAATAGTCTCTGGGAAGGGAGTGTGACTGTGGGATAGCAGGTAAAGTAGGGAGAGATGGTGTCTATAGTAACAGTGGATAATAGTCTCTGGGAAGGGAGTGTGACTGTGGGATAGCAGGTATAGTAGGGAGAGATGGTGCCTATAGTAACAGTGGATAATAGTCTCTGGGAAGGAAGTGTGACTGTGGGATAGCAGGTATAGTAGGGAGAGATGGTGTCTATAGTAACAGTGGGATAATAGTCTCTGGGAAGGGAGTGTGACTGTGGGATAGCAGGTATAGTAGGGAGAGATGGTGTCTATAGTAATAGTGGGATAATAGTCTCTGGGAAGGGAGTGTGACTGTGGGATAGCAGGTATAGTAGGGAGAGATGGTGCCTATAGCAACAGTGGGATAATAGTCTCTGGGAAGGGAGTGTGACTGACTGTGGGATAGCAGGTATAGTAGGGAGAGATGTTGCCCATAGTAACAGTGGATTTCTCTGGGAAGGGAGTGTGACTGTGGGATAGCAGGTATAATAGGAATTGATGGTGCCTATAGTAACAGTGGATAATAGTCTCTGGGAAGGGAGTGTGACTGTGGGATAGCAGGTATAATAGGAAGAGATGGTGCCTATAGTAACAGTGGATAATAGTCTCTGAGAAGGGAGTGTGACTGTGGGATAGCAGGTATAGTAGGGAGAGATAGTGACTAGTAACAGTGGATAATAGTCTCTGGGAAGGGAGTGTGACTGTGGGATAGCAGGTATAGTAGGGAGAGATGGTGCCTATAGTAACAGTGGATAATAGTCTCTGGGAAGGGAGTGTGACTGTGGGATAGCAGGTATAGTAGGGAGAGATGGTGTCTATAGTAACAGTGGATAATAGTCTCTGGGAAGGGAGTGTGACTGTGGGATAGCAGGTATAGTAGGGAGAGATGGTGCCTATAGTAACACAGGATATTAGTCTCTGGGAAGGGAGTGTGACTGTGGGATAGCAGGTATAGTAGGGAGAGATGGTGTCTATAGTAACAGTAGGGATAATAGTCTCTGGGAAGTGAGTGTGACTGTGGGATAGCAGGTATAGTAGGGAGAGATGGTGTCTATAGTAACAGTGGATAATAGTCTCTGGGAAGGGAGTATGACTGTGGGATAGCAGGTATAGTAGGGAGAGATGGTGCCTATAGTAACACAGTATATTAGTCTCTGGGAAGGGAGTGTGACTGTGGGATAGCAGATATAGTAGGGAGAGATGGTGCCTATAGTAACAGTGGGATCGTCATAATCAAAGCTGGGGAAGCTTCCCCTGCTGTTCATAAGTATGATTGTTTCCCTGCAGAGCAGTTAGGGACCATCTGACAATTCCTATCCACAGCAGTAAATGAAGGGACAATTCACTGCATACAGTTAGGTTTTTTTATAAAACAGGTACACATTTTTTAATTAAAGTATATTGGAGATATTTTTTTTTTCATTAAAGAAAGTAAAAATGGGATTTTATAAAGGGGTAGATTTAACAAGGGTCGAAGTGAAAATTTGAATCTCGAATTTCAAATTTTCAAGATTTTTTATGGCCAAAACTGTCAAATTCGACTAGGGAATTGTTAAAATTCACTTCGAGTTTTTTTTTTTTTTACAAATTCGAATTAGATTTTCGAGACTTATACACTGGCCATTTAAACTTGAATTGTTGAATTGCTGTTTTAGTCAATGGAAGAAGTCCTGGGATCAATTTAGAGTTGTTTGCAGCCTTCCTGTTTTTTTCGGAGAAAAAAAACTCAAATCGAGTTTTTGAAACTCAATTCAAATTCGAAACGAGTTTTCGGATAGATCTTATTCAACCGTGTTTAGAAAAAGCCGATTTTTTAAATAAATCTCAATTGGTCGAATTTCGAGTTCATGGGAGTATATAGGTGTTTTTAAAAACTCCGATGAACTCGAAATTTGACCTTTGATTAATGTGCCTCTAACTGTTTTTGTATACTATTTAATAACAGTACGTTTTTAAAAGGTTGAAATACCACTTTAATTTCCCTTTAACGGTTCTGAATGCCTTCTAATCGCTTCACTTTGAGTCCTGGTGTAGTGGGAATGTGTAAGTATATTTATTTAAGTTTGCAAAACACAGATAAGAGGCACAGAAAATTGTATGTGTGGTTGCAGGTCAGAAGGGTTGGGTTTTAGCGCCACCTATTTTAAGATAAAATTAATCCATTTGGCATTTTGTGCTACAGATCCTACAGGGCAAGTAATTACACATCTCATTATGTTTATCTGTGAATAGAAACACTAAGGATAAAGAGTAAATCTGCCAGGTAACAAATTCAGCTCAGTAGAGTTTGACCCTGACTCTGTACCTTTTTTTATTGTCTGAATAAATTAAAGCCCATCGCAGTTTCTTATGGCAGAATCAGCACCCAGTTGTAAAAAAGAATCGTTGGTCACATCCCCTTTACTTTGACCTTGGACGCTTGATTGTTCAGCTCATTAAAGTTCTAAATTAGAAAGCGATTAATTGAGCGGAGTGATAGATGATGAACTCCAATTACTCCATCAATAATTTATAAGCAGTTTCACCTATTTCAAAAGCAGATATAGGTGTAATTGTCTGTGCTTTGGTCACCAAGGACCCAGCACCCTCCAGAGCTCTCTTTCACGGACCGGAAAAAGATTAAATTTGATAAAGAATCGGTCATCCTTGATGATTAACGAGTCTGTGTGCGGCAAAAAGTTCTAGGTAATATGACTGTGATTGCACAAAAGTATTACCAATGTCTCCGGTGGCTTAAAGGGGTGGTTCACCTTTGAGTTAACTTTTAGGGGCAGATTCACTAAGGGTTGAATTTCGAAGTAAAAAATACTTCGAAATTCGACCCTCGAATTGAAATCCTTCGTCTTCGAATATCGAAGTCGAAGGATTTAGCGCTAAACGTTCGTTCGATCGATCAAAGGATTTTTCGTTCGATCGAACAATTAAATCCTTCGAATCGAACGATTCGAAGGATTTTAATCCAACGATCGAAGGAAAATCCTTCGATCAAAAAAAGTTTAGCAAGCCTATTCGGACCTTCCCCATAGGCTAACATTGACTTCGGTAGGTTTTATCTGCCGAAGTAGGGGGTCGAAGTTTTTTTTAAAGGGAAAGTACTTCGACTATCGAATGGTCGAATAGTCAATTGATTTTTCTTTCGAATCGTTCGAATCGAAGTCGAAGGTCGTAGTCGAAGGTCGAAGTAGCCCATTCGATGGTCGAAGTACCCAAAAAATACTTCGAAATTCGAAGTATTTTTCATTCGAATCCTTCACTCGAGCTTAGTGAATCGGCCCCTTAGTGTGTTATAAAATGGCCAACTCTAAGCAACTTTTCAATTGGTCTTCATTGTGCATATGTTATAGATTTTTAATTAATTGCCTTTTTCTTCGGACTCTTTCCAGCTTTCAAATGGGGGTCACTGGCCCCATCTAAAAACAAATGCTCTTTAATGCAGCACATTTATTGTTGTTGCTACTTTTTATTACTCATATTTTTATTCAGTGCCCTCTCCTATTCATATTACAGTGTCTTATTCAAATCAATGCATGGTTGCTAGGAGAATTTGGACCCTAGCAACCAGATTGCAGAAACTGCCCAGCAGATGTGGGTCCGGGTTGCAGATAAATCCTCCCACCCTGTAATTCCGGTGTTTTTATTTTTCTCCAGCAGTTCATTGCAGTCGAAACTCAAATGATATTGATCACCCCGCCTGCACGGACAACATCAACTTAAATCTCAAGGGGGAGAACATCGACTCGACCTTCACCAAGGACACATCAAAAGTTCCAGAGCCCAAGGAAACTCCCAGGAAGCTGCAGACGGAGCCAGATACTCCCAAGGTAATAAAGAAAAAATGCTCAGGAGTGATGCTAAAACAAATCATTTAATTAGAGCAAAAAAAAGAATTATTTGGACAGACGTTTAGAATGCAAAATAGAAAGAGAATTCTTGGGGTGAAAATAATTAGAGAAGAGAGAGTGTGCCGTGGAGAATTAGGAAATAAAATCTGTAAGGAATGTCTAATCATTTCTCCTTTTGTGTCAGATGGTGTCATGGAAGCTTTTCTGTTATATTTTCTACGGAACTGATATTTTTAGCACTGAAGCTTGCTACTAAACAGTTTAAAGGAGAAGGAAAGGTTAAAATTAAGTATCTTTATCAGAAAGGTCCACCTAAATACACCAGTAAATCCTCAAAGTAATGCTGCTCTGAGTTCTCTCTGACAAAAGCATTTATTTCCTTCCATTGTGTACTCATGGGCTTTTGTATCAGACTTGCTGTTTTCATCTTAAACCTCCAGGGTTAAGGCTTGAGCATGCTCAGTTTGCTCCCCTCCCTCCTCCCCTTCCTGCTGTAATCTGAGCCCAGAGCTATGAGCCAGCATGGAGAGACTCGGACAGGAAGTTAAATCACACCAAGCAAATATGGGAGCTACTATCCTAAACAAACAGAGAGAGCTTCTAGGGCTGTTTAATCTGGTGTGGTAAAGCATTCTGCAGAATAAATATAGTGTTATAGCTTGCACTATTGTGGCTAATCTGTTGGCAATAAACTGCTTTGGTAGCTTTCATTCTCCTTTAAAGGAACAGTTTCGTTTAAAAATAAAAACTTGGTAAATAGATAGCCTGTGCAAAACTACAAATGTTTCTAATATAGTTAGTTAGCCAAAAATGTATAAAGGCTGGAGTGACTGGATGTGTAACATAATAGCTAAAACACTACTATAAGGGGGGCCATATGGGGCATAACTGTTCAGTTAGTTCTGAGCATTCAGCTCAGATTCAAAAGCAAATAGTTATGACCCATGTGGCCCCACTGAAGTCAATGATTGGTTACTGCCTGGTAAACAATCAGTGGAAACCAAGAAAGCTGCAGGAAGTAGTGTTCTGGCTATTATATTAGACATCCAGTGACTCCAGCTTTATACATTACATTTTTTGCTAATTAACTATATTAGAAACATTTTCTATTATGCACAGCCTATCTATTTACCTGTTCCTTTATCATTGAAGACCTACTTTACTTATGGGGACAATGTACAGAGTGACAAAGTTTGCAAAGTAATTGCATCTGCTGGAAGAAACCTTAGAAATGTGGCACGCAGGTTGAATCTATGTTCCTATGGGCATCAATCAAGTAGGATATGGAGGTTTTCTTTCATGACCCCCAATTACCCACTATTTCATTGGCACAACAAGAGAGTTGGTGGAAGGGTAGCCCTGTACCCTAGTTGTGCTTGTCTCTCACTGACACCACCCTCCCAATGGTTACATTTGACTTCATTCTGTTCTCGGGTTGCCCATGTGTCTCACTGCTCCTCAGGTGTAAACAGGTACCCCCCAACTTGTTTTTCGAGAGCTGCAGTTGGCACATTGAATAGCAAGTGACTGACAAATGCTGCTTTTGATGGCAATTACATTTACAAATAACTTTAATTGCTTGATTTGTAATAAATGTATATTGGAAAGTAGAATACTTTTTATTTTGTTACATATAATATTTTGGGGTTTACATTCCCTTTAAAGGAACAGTAACACAAAAAAATGAAAGTGCCTTAAAGGAATGACAATATAATGTTCTTTTACCCTGCACTTGTAAAACTGCTGCGTTTGCTTTGGAAACTCTCCTATAGTTTATATAAACAAGCTGCTGTGTAGCCATGGGGGCAGCCATTCAAGCACAGGATACACAGTAGATAAAATATAATTACTACTATAGTTTATATAAACAAGCTGCTGTGTAGCCATGGGGGCAGCCATTCAAGCACAGGATACACAATAGATAACAGATAAGTACTACTATAGTTTATATAAGGGTAAGGCCACACTAAGCGATAGCGCGGCGATTTGACTCGCGGCGACTTTTCGCCGCGACTTTTAATCCGCAATCGCTGGCGAAACTTTGGCGCTGGCGTCTATGGGGAATCGCGCAAAATCGCCAGCGTAAAAACACACGCGGCGATCTTTTTTCTATTGTCGCTTGAAATCGCCTAGCGAGGCGATTTCGAGCGACAATAGAAAAAAGATCGCCGCGTGTGTTTTTACGCAGCGATTCCCCATAGACGCCAGCGCCAAAGTTTCGCCAACGATTGCCGTTTAAAAGTCGCGGCGAAAAGTCGCCGCGAGTCAAATCGCCGCGCTATCGCTTAGTGTGGCCTTACCCTAAACAAGCTGCTGTGTAGCCATGGGGGCAGCCATTCAAGCACAGGATACACAATAGATAACAGATAAGTACTACTATAGTTTATATAAACAAGCTGCTGTGTAGCCATGGGGGCAGCCATTCAAGCACAGGATGCACAGTAGATAACATATAAGTACTACTATAGTTTATATAAACAAGCTGCTGTGTAGCCATGTTGGCTAGTTATATAAACTATAGTAGTGTTTCTGATGCAAACAGACCAGTTTTACCAGTGCAGTACAACAGTACATTATATTTTCATTACTTTAAAGCACTTTTATTTTTTGGTGTTACTGTTCCTTAATGAAGGGCACCATATTTTTATGAATGTTTGCTAAATCAAATGTAAGCCAAGCATTTTGCAGCAACAATCAGTGACCTTAAAGATCTGATTGGTCGCTGGTGGTCACTTGGCCTGGATGAACTTTGCCCTTGTCCTTAAATATCCCAACTATATAGAGAGTTGCAGTAAGTATTGTCAGTGCTGTAAGTGAATAACCAGATGGAAACACTAAGGAATTTGCAGGGTAAACTATCTCATTAAGAATCTGTCTGAGAGTGGATCTACTTTTATTGCATGTACTTTATTGTCTTCTTTATTGGCATCACATGCCAGGATATTTTGTAACTTGGAAAGTGTCCACCAATCGTTTTTGGTGCATTTTGTTTAGATAATGCCTTATTTAATGGATAATTAAATCCTTTCCAACCTTTCCTCGATTATCCATAAAAATATTATGGCTCAATCAGGATAAGCTTAGTGCCGTGTTGCTTTTTTACTTTTTCCAAAATAATATCTGGCAATTCACGAATGTTGGGGTCCAATCCAGGGGTAAATTATTTATGCAGTGTTGATATATTCCGCATTGCTTTACAGAGATTATATATCATTCACATCGGTTCCTGACCCATTGGAGCTTACAATCTAAGGTTCCTATCACCTTCACACACAGTATAGTCAGTTTTATTAGGAGCCAGTTTATGTGGGAGGAAATTGAAGTACCAGGAGGACAACCATGGAGACACGATGAGAACATAAAAATTCCATGCAGATAGTGCTCTGAATCAAACCTAGGACCCCAGCCAGGGTCGGACTGCAAGGCGTGGGGCCCACCGGGGCTACTGCCCCAGGGCCCCCCTCCGGCCGCCGCTGCGGAGTGCTTTAGGGGACTAGTGCGCATGCGCGCGGTGCCGTGTTTGTGCGCAGGCGCGCGGCGCTACCTTCATGCGCATGCGCAGTTACTCTATTATACCGCGACCCCAAACAAAGTGGGGTCGCGCCGCCCCACTAAGTAGCGGATCTGGGCCGGCGGGGCCCACAAGAGCCCGGGGCCCACCGGGGTTTTTCCCGGTGTCCCGCCGGCCCAGTCCGACACTGACCCCAGCACTCAAGGGCAGCAATGCTAGTCATTTCACTGCTGTGTTGCCCAGTGTATTCACACCATGTGAAAAATATTGTGGCATTATCAATTTAACACATAATTATGTATGTATAATGTGTCATTATGTATGAACTAGTGAACCCACCCGATATCCGACCTCCCACCACCCGGCTCGTCCGAGCCTGACTTCTGGGGTTCTTTTCTATACTCACTCCGTCCCGCCGATGATGTCAAGGGGCGGGCGAGCAGGTACGCGGCTATAAAACCGAAACCCGGAAGCCAGCAGTGTAAGGTGTAAAGCTCGACCCGGACCTGCCCGCCACTTGCGAATGGGGGTGCGAGGTCGGCCCGAACCCAACCGACCCGTGGGTAAACCCTCAGGTCCCACGGGTATCAAGCCGGCCCGCACATCACTAGTATGGAAGTGATTTATTTGATGCACATGGATCCTTGTTTCTTCAAGTTCTGTGGTACAATTAAATATAAGGCAAATGCTTTATATATGGCTTTTTATGCAATTAGAAATTAGCACTGTTTGTGAAAATGAGCCCTTGTTTCTGCTGTTGTTTGCAACAGGAAAGGTAAATAATCCATTTCGCTCATTCAGTAATATATCTATTAATAACCCTTTCTTTTTAACATGGGCCAACTGTCTAAGGGGTCTGGGTTGCAAAGACAAGACTTTCAGAAATATCAGTGAAAATAGTTTTCTATTTGTTAAATGGGTGAAAGGAATGTGCTAATAATTTGGAGTTCAATTTACAGTTCTCCATTTGTAACAAGAACCATATATTTAATTTACCTTGCAATGCCAAGGGGGTTATTTACTAAACTCTGAATACAAAAATCACGAAAAATCTGTGATTTTTTTTTATATAAAATCAGACTTAAAAAAATCACGTATTTTTCGGAAATTTATTAAACCCTGAGGATCTGAAAATCCGGCATCTCAGACCTGTCGAGGTTGCAGATAAGTCAAAGGAAGATGTCCCAATGATTTCATTTTGTGCGCTGGGTTTCGTGCAATACCCCGAAGTTTTCCGGTGAAAATTCCGAAAAAAAATCGTATGGAAAAATCGGGAAAATCAGATTTTTTACCGCAAATCAAACTGCAGGAAAATGTAATAATAAATAAGCGTAAAAAACCCGAGTGGATGTATTCGGAGTTTGTAGCAGAAAATATTGAGATAAATTGAAATAGGTTTGGTTCCCATTGTAATTAGGTTTAACAAAGTACAGTATTGTAATGTCTTTTACCATTTCCATTTGTTCTTCGATCTTTCTTTTGCTCGTATCTGTCTGTTTATGAAGTGCTTTTATATGTTACATATATTTTAATAAATAAGAACCGTCATATCTTGGTTGGTAGACTGACTATTAGATGACAATTAGGTAGTGAGTACGGATGTTTTATGCCTTGGTTGGTAGTCTACATTTAGATGTTAGTATTAGTTAGTATTACATTAGTATGAATGTATTATGCCTTGTTCAGTAGACTAACTATTAGATGCTTTGGTAGTGAGTAAGAATTTTTTATGCCTTGGTTGGTAGTAGGAATGCACCAAATCCACTATTTTAGGATTTGGCCAAATCTTAAATCCTTTGTGAAAGATCCGGCTGAATACTAAACCGAATACAACCCCTAATTTGCATATGTAAATTTGACTTCCCTGTTTGTGTGACAAAAAGTCATGTGATTTTTTTGGATTTGGTTCAGCCAGGCACTTGGATTGGTCCGAATTTGAATCCTGCTGAAAATAGGCAAAATCTTGGCAGAATGTTGAACTGAATCCTGGATTCATTGCATCCCTAGTTGGTTGTTTATTATTAGATGATTTAGTATCGATGTATTATGCCTTGTTTGGTAGACTGACTATCAGATACCTTGGTAGTAAGTTTAAGGGTGGATGCCTTTTAAGGGGGTTATTTATAAAAGTCTGAATGCCAAAAACCCCCAAAATTTGTTTTTTTAACTATAAAATCCCAAATTTTTTGTGAAAATAAAAAACACCAATTTTATCGGGATTTCTTATACCCCGAGGGTGAGAAAATTCAGAATCCGAAAATCCGGCTTCTCGGACCTGCTGAGGTTGCATATAAATTAATGGGAGAAGTCCCGAAGATATCAGTGCTGGATTTCGTGCAATAATCCGAAGATTTTGTGGTTTTCGGACAAATCCAAAAGAGTCTTTGTGCAGAAAATCTGAAAAATTTGCATAATCCAAATTTTACACACATTTTTCATATTTTTTTTACTGAATTACTGAGACAGGGGGCTAGGGAATGTGCACTAATTAATATGGCCAAGTCAGTAGCACTTCCATTGTACTTTAATAAATTTTTACATAGCCTTACTTCCATATTCTAGGAATATAAATTTTACATTCAACTCATTATAAGCCTAACGTAGAGTCCTGCACGGGTCCATTTTTTGGGACCCGACCCGTACCCGCAACCTGCAATCCGCAACCCGGACCCGCAACCCACATTCTTACCCGATTGGACCCGCTACCCAACCCTACCTGCAAGTACCTTATCCGCAACCCAGACCCGCGACCCGCTGACCATCAAGAGGAAGTGCTGTCATTGGAAATCGGAAGTGACATCATCGGAAGTAGATGTAATCAGGAAAAAAAGGAGTAAAACAGGAAGTGCTGTCATTGTAAACCGGAAGTGACATTATCGGAGGTAGACGTGACCAGAAAAATGGAGTGAATATCGATATTGAGAAGACCCGTGACTCAACCCACAAACCAGCAGAACCGCCGACCCACGGGTATACCCGCACCTGGAACTTCTAAACGCAACCCGCAGGGTACCGCAGGTTTTTGCGGGTAACCTGCGGGTACTCGACCCGCTGCTGGACTCTAGCCTAACGTTCTAGGGCCTAGTCAGTATGAAGCATTAAAAGTTGGGCTAGTGGACACTTTTTCTCTATAGGGGTGAACACCAGTTCAGCTTTCTAAATCTCACCTTAAAGGGCAAGTCAACACCAAAATAAAAATTTGCCTAATAGAACACATAACTTTCCAATGTACATTTATTGAAAATTGTCAGTACTTTTAAAGTTATTTGTAAAAATGATTTGCTTATTTGCTTAATGTCTGCTTGTTACTTTATAAACAATGTTGCAAAAGTCTTTGTCCCCCAGCAAATACAGGTCTGTTAATCAGCTGCCTTGTCTTACATTGTATCAACGGTCTTAGACATCAGGGCAGAGAATAGAAAGGGACAGACAAACACTGGCTTTCACTACCAATACATATACAAATAACTTTAAAACCATGTGAAATGCGTGTATATTGTAAGTTGCTTAGAATAATGTTTTCTTTTATTAGGCAAATTTTTAATTTGGGTCTGACTTGCCCTTTAAGGGAGTTAGGATAGTGATACTGTGTTGATGGGAGTATGACTGATTTTGTGGCTGGGAAAATAATTTTTCAATGCTCTAGTAGAGAGTACAAATGTTAGGTAGCACCATAGTCGGATTTTCATTAAGGCTTGGGGAGGCTAAATCTCCCCAAACCTGCTTGCCTAAAAATTTAAAGAAAATTCAAAGAAAAAAAAAGAAAAATCCCCTAAATGACCAATGAGTCTATTTGAGCTTGGCTGGGGGAGGGGCAAGGGGTTCTGCTGACTAGTGTTATGGGAATATTAGCAACTATTATATCAATTCAATTAACCTTCCTTTGGATCAGCTAACAGATCAGTTTGGCTACTTTACTTAAGGTGGCCATACACGGGCAGATTAAAGATGCCGATATCAGTACTTAAGACCGATTCGGCATCTTATCTGCCCATGTGTGGGGGCTCCCAACGGGTCCTACTGATTGATATCAGGCCAAAAATCAGCCAGATATTGATCGTTCAGAAATTTTTTTGCACGATCCAGGACCACATCTGCTAGTTGATGCGGTCCTGCGACCCGTCGGAGCCCATTCGTACTATTGTAATACGATTGTTCGGCTCCAGGGCCGAATGTTCTGATTCATCCGATATCACCCAGTCGTTAGTGGGCATATCGGGTTAAGGTCACCAAACGAGCGGATCTTATAGTGTATGGCCAACTTCACACACAAATGTTGTGTTGATGGCTGAATGCAAGTGTTTTCTCAACCTCATCTACTGTTCTACAGTATTGTGTTACTTTAAAACTGCAGTAAAAAGGCAGCTACTGTTTTTTGTAAGGGGACCAAAATATATCTGCATTATACTTTCTATATATATAAAATCTCCCATAAATGACAGTTAAATAGTGATGGGCGAATTTTTTCACCAGACATGGATTTGCAGCAAATTTCCGTATTTTGCTACCCGCAAATGATTTTGCAAAACTGCAGTGAAAATTTGCCACAAAAAAATATGCTGCAACAAAAAAAAATTATTTTGACGCCCATTGACTTCAATGCGTTCCGGGAATTTTTCGCCATTTCGCTAATTTTTCTGCTGTTTCCCTGCCAGTGGAAAATCACAGGTGAAGAAACTGTTGATGTAACGTTAGACTTAGCCTACCCAAACAAAAAAATCACCCTCCGCCTATGGGTAGCACCTTACTGGGTCTTCTAGTACCAGGCCGTGGCTAATTGGGAGATCTACTGGTATTCTAGTGGGCCAGTCTGACCTTTACCTTTGATGTTTGCCCAGGACAGGGCAGATTTTTTCTGCAATAAGATCTACCTATTATCCAACAGCCACTGTTGGCCCTATCAATATGTGTCACACATCGTGTTTCACTTGTCATTATTTGTAACTGGGGATATGAACAGAAGTGGTTAAATAAGGTCGATCATAACTTGCATTGTGACTGGAGCTGTAATAACATAAAGCCGTTATTAATCACTTGCTTTGTGTAAGGTTTTCTCGTTTACTTTGGGTGTAAGATTGTTAATCACAAAATCTGCCTTGAACAGCATTTATATATTTTTTTGTGCGTGAAATAATTATAGAGCCATTTTATTTCTGAAAGTGATTATCTGAAAAATCTGTAACAAATGAGTTTCTGAGCAACTGGAGAATGACAAAAAATAGAATCATTTTTATGATAGGGAATAGATGAGAATTAGTTGCAGTGGCTTGTTAAGTGCACAATTTAGACATTATCCCCGGTGGGTAAATTTAGGTGCGCTACCTCTGAGTAGGTTCAGGGTACAAAGGCACAGATTATGTTGGAATAGCAGACTTCTCTCATTGTCTTATATACGACCTCAGCAGGTCTGAGATGCTGGATTTTCAGATTCAGACTTTTCCCATCCTTGGGAGTATAATAAATCCTAGAAAAATTTAAGTTTTTTTTTCACTGAAAATTTGGATTCAATAGATAAAAAAAAAAAATAGAATTTTTCAAGTTTTTGGCATTTTGACTTTAATAAATAGTAGGGATGCACCAAATCCAGGATTCGGTTCGGGATTCGGCCAGGATTCGGCCTTTTTCAGCAGCATTCGGCCGAATCCTGCTGCCTTGCCGAATCTGAATCATAATTTGCATATGCAAATTAGAGGCGGGAGGGAAATCTCGTGAGTTTTTGTCACAAAAACAAGGAAGTAAACAATGTTTTCCCCTTATGAAGTAAACAATGTTTTCCCCTTATGAAGTAAACAATCTTTTCCCCTTCGGAAGTAAACAATGTTTTCCCCTTCGGATTCGGTTCGGTATTCGGCCAAACCTTTCGCTAAGGATTCGGGGGTTCGGCCGAATCCAAAATAGTGGATTTAGTGCATCCCTAATAAATAACCCCCTTGGCGTCGCTCGGACCTTTCTGCCTCCTGTTTCGAACCCTGGAGCTACTGCCACCTCCCTTCCAGCCAGTAGCTTCGGGGTTTGAAGCAGGAGGCAGAAATGACCAAGCGGCACTTAAATGACCAAGAGTGCAATTATACAGAACTGTAGCGTAGAGTCCCGCGAGGAACCAATTTCTAAAACCCGGACCCGAACCCGCAGCCCGTGACCCGAACCACAACCCGCATATTTACCCACTTTGATTCGCTACCCAACCAGGACCCACAACTGCCTTATCCGCAACCCGACCCGCAAACTGCCGACCACCATCAAACAGGAAGTGATGGTGCTGCAAACTGGAAGTGATGTCATCAAAAGTGGGCGGGGAACGAAACAAGTTTTGTAAAAATTTAAAAGGAGTAAAATATAGACAATATTACATAAGATAAGAAATTTAGATGAGACCCACAACGCGACCCGCAGACCCACGACCCACAGACCTGCATCTATACGCGCTCCTGAAAATCCTCCCCTCATTCCGCAGGGTGCTTGCTTTTTTTGCGGGTAACCCGCGGGTACCCAACACGCTGCAGGACTCTACTGTAGAGTTCCTTTTGACGCAAGCACATATAATGAATTCAGTGAGTATTTTGAGTTGGTTGGTAGATTCGGATCCCAATGGGTTTGATATTGGCTGACAACCCAAGGGTAAAATATTAGTGTTGCTTTCCTTTTAAGATCCTTGAGCTGTCTTGGAATCATAAATATTTCAACAGACCAATCTGATGAATCCAATCTGATGAATCCAAAATAGAGGCTGAGCTGAAAAATACTCAACAAAGTCTATCATAAAATTTTCACCGGTTTTGCTGAATCCCTAATGCAATGCTAATTAGTTCTGTGTTCCAGGTGCAAATGATCAGAACGTTTAATCATGTCTATCCCGCTAATTGTTTTGTAGCTTTGTGTGCAAATTAAAGGCAATCAGACACAGCTTGATATTGTCTCACTGAGATTGGTTGGCTACAAAGAAGTGATTGGTGAAAGATGTTGGGAGTTACCAAGAACATTAGTATACAAAGGGGTCATGCTTAAAGAACTGTACTGCAAATCATTTGTGTATTTTGTAATTTTTGTTATTATTTATACCTAAATTGTTGTTGTATAATGCACGAAAGGATTCACCATTTAAAGGACAAGGAAAGTTAAACTAAAGAAGTAGGCTAAAAAAGGCGACCACAGCCCTTTAGCAGTAAAGATCTGTGTCTCCAAAGATGCCCCAGTAGCTCCCCATCTTCTTTTCTGCTGATTCACTGCACATGCTCTGTGCTGCTGTCACTTACTGAGCTTAGGGACCCACTCACAATATACAGTACACATAGAATAGAAATGTCACAATATAAGGCTGATTAGTAATTAATACAGATAATTACTACATGGCAGCACAGAAACCAGTGCAATTAGCATCAGAATTTAATAATCAGCAAACCTGTAGCATCAGCTTATATTACAGGGGAAGCTCATTTTCTGCTGGATAATTAGTGACGAGCCCTAAGCTTAGCTTCTCAACAGCCAATCAGAGCCCACTGAGCATGTGAGTGTCACAGACACTTTCCAAGACGGTGACCCCCTGTGACAAGTTTGAAGTCCCAAAAGATTATTCCAAATCCTATTTCATCACATTTGTCAAGCAATATAAACTTAAATACACTATATAAATTATTTGAATCTTGTTTCCTTCAGTCTGGGAATTCATAAATATAGCAAGCAGGCAGGAGCCTTTTTGTGGACACTTATTAAGACAAGCCTTGCATCATCTCAGAATCTTGTTTGTGCACTAGAATGGGGGACCTGATGACCACATTGGTTCGTTGATGTGATCCTCAATTCGACGGTCCATATTCTCCTCTTTGTGATCCGATCGTTGGGCCCTAAGTGAACTGTACTTATCCTTTCTCCCAACATGCTATTTGCATGTCACATCTCCCACTTCAAGGTGGCTATATCGGGAGGTATCAGCTTGTTTGGCGACCATCGATGTATATATAGCCAGCTTTAGTTTACCAGAATGTGTTCAACTGCAGCAACCATTATTTACCTTGAGGTGACAGTGATGATCAGCAGCAATCACCTATCCAAATCCTTACTTTATAAGCAAATAGCATGTTGGAAGGAAGGATAAGTACAATTCAGCTAGGATCGGCTCACAACAAACGAGAATACGGACGATTGGTTGGAGGACTGCATCAACGAACCAATGCGGTCCTCGAACCAACAGGATTTTTAAAGACATCTGGCTGACTTTTGGCCAGATTTTGATTGGGGAGGGCTCCATACACTGCCAATTGAATCATTCGGCAGCTTATATTGGCCCGTTTTTTTGTACCTTAAAGGAGAAGGTATACCATTTTACACTTGGGGGTGCCAGAAGTTAGGCAGATTAATTTTACTTACCTGACACCCTGGGTTGTTGCTCCTATCAGCTAAAAAACGCACTGGCCCAGGGTTATTCTAGCGAGCACCATGGAGAGATCCGCTTCCTAATTCTTCAAGTCTTCTCGTGGCTGTGCGTGCACAATAGAACGAAAAGTCGAACTCTCTACTGCGCATGCATCTGCCGCGGGAAATTTAAAAAAACGGAGAAGCAGGAAGAGGATCGCTCAGTGGTATAAGAACCCAAGAAGGTGCAGTTTTCTCCTGATAGGAGCACCAGCTCGGGGTGTCAGGTAAGTAAAAATAATCACTTGGGTGTAACTAACATTTGGCACCCCCAGTGTAAAATGGTGTTCCTTCTCCTTTAACACATGTATCAGCCTTGATAAATGTCAAATCATTCAAAACTTTCCTAATTAGAAAAGAAATGTTCTTGATAGGAAAGTTATAATAATAACAAAATACCTGGAACTGCTTGGAATCCTTCTGGATCTCACATTTTGATCTATAATAAATCTGCTGCTGAATTAGAAATGCCTTTATAAAACTTATGAAAAACCTACAAAGGGACATAAATGAATAAACATTTAATCCTCAAGAAACCAAGACGGAAGTATATAGCAAGTGGTATGTTGATAAACAAAAGGACGGCAAATCCTAGTTCTGCTGCCGAACGTCGTAGTTCTTCCAGTGCTGACATACCAAAGATGGACACGCGTCGCTTAATGACTAGAACTCCTGCCATATATTTCACGTTCGGGCTCACGAGACTTCATTTCCCCAGCTCTTAAGTATATTTTTATCTATAAATTTTACAATTTTAGATCAGGAATTAAACTGTTGTGTTTTTTTTTTACTCTATTGCAATTCCAATATATGTTTACTGAATTATGCACATCATAAAAAAGTTATAAAAGGGTTTATGGGAACATATGTCACGGAGCGGCTAGAGAAAGTGGGGTAGTAATGCGGATATATCTGAACTTTCATCAAAGCTTCCACAAAGAAATCTCATTACCGCACAGCAAATCGTTTAAACCTTGATTTGTTTCGCTGGCTACATGACAAATCACTGCTAAAAAAAGTTTATTTACAGAAACGGTTGTGGTTAATGTCGATGGGCCGTGGAGGAGAAAAAAAAACCTGATTCATTTAATCATTGATTTGTTAGAATTATAAAGTTAAGTCTATACATTTCTCTGCTCTGAATATTCAATTGACCATTATTTCATTGACTTCTGATGTCCATTAATTTGAATTTTGTGAACAGTACATGTTCTTAGGCTGAGTTTAGGGCAGTGATCCCCAACCAGTAGCTCGCGGGCAACATGTTACCCACCAACCCCTTGGATGTTGCTCCCAGTGGCCTCAGAGCAGGTGCTTATTTTTGAATTCCAGGCTTGGAATCAATTTTTTGTTGCATAAAAACCAGGGGGCAAATTCACTAAAGGACGAAGCGCCTAACGCTAGCGTTAATTCGCGAGCGTAGCGCATTTTCGTTAATTCGCCGATTCACTAACACACGCTAGCGTAATTTGCCCAACAGACGTCACTACGTAAATTCACTAACGCGCGAATTATTCTGAACGCTAACTTTTACGCCAGACTTCCTTCGCCACCTCAGACCAGGCGAAGTGCAATAGAGTAGATAGGGATTGCTTCCAAAAAAGTTAAAAAAATTTCTAAGTCCCAAACACTGGCGTTTTTTCTTTTTTTATGGGTGATAGGCTGAAAAAGATCGAAATTTTTTTTGGGGCCTACCTTCCTTCCCCCCTACATTTCCTAACTCATGGCACCTTAACTATACAGTGGGCACATGTGTAGGGCAAAATAAAAATTTTATTTGCTGTTTTGAAGGTTTCCCAGGCTTGTGTAGTGATGCTACATATACCTCCATTGTAACTTCAATTTGGCGCCGTATGCAAATTAAGCATCGCTAGCGTAACTTCGATTTGCTTGGCGAATTAACGCTAGCGCAACTTCGCAACCTTACACTTCCCCTGAGCGCAACTTCGGATTTTAGTGAATTTGGGTAGCGCTGGCGAAAATACGCCTGGCGAAGTGCGGCGAAGCGGACGCTGGTGCAACTACGAATCTTAGTGAATTTCCCCCAGGTGTTCTGTCAAACAGATTCTCCTGTAGTCTGCCAGCCCACATAGGGGCTACCAAATAGCCAATCACGGCCCTTATTTGGCACCCCCAGGATCTTTTTGCATATCTGTGTTGCTCCCCAACTCTTTTTATTTTTGAATGTGGCTCATGGGTAAAAAAGGTTAGGGACCCCTGGTTTAGGGTATGGCTATGGGTTCCCAGCACCACATGGATCACTTGAGTCGTATGATATAAAGAGGGATATTCTGAGACAATTTGCAATTGGTTTTCAATTTTTTTGTGTTTTTTGAGTTATTTCGCTTTTTAGTCAGCTGCCCTCCAGTTCGCAATTTCAGCAATGTAGTTGCTAGGGTCCAAATTACCCTAGCAACCAGGCATTCATTTGAATAAGAGACTGGAATATGAATAGGAAAAGGCCCTAATAGAAAGAAGAGTAATAAAAAGCAGCAATTGAATACATGTATAGCCTTACAAATCATTTGCTTTTTAGATGGGGTCAGGTACCCCCATTTGAAAGCAAGAACAAGTCAGAAGAAGGCAAATAATTAAAAATCTATACAAAATAAATAATGATGACCAACGGAAAAGCTTCTTAGAATTTTCTATTCTATAACATACTAAAGGTAATGTAAGGGTTAATACTGATGTACATTATGTTCACATCATTAGTTTTAAGGAACAATTCCTTTCTTACTTATGAGGCAATTAGGGCACATGCAAGAATATTACGCATTAAAGTGAAGCGGAAACCCCTGAAAATACGTAGCATATGCAATTCTTGAGAATATAATTGTTCACTATGACCTTTCTGCAAACCAGTGTACGAGTAAAAGAGCATACGAGTATAAGAAAGTAAAAGAGTATAAGACCATTATCTTATATAATAATAAATGAATGTTGTGTGTGGTTGCTTTAAAATTTTACTTACTCGCCATCTAATCTAGATATATGGAAAATGCTATTCCACCTCATTGCTGATATGCAGCTGGAATATTACGTAGCTTGTTCATGAAGAGAGAAGAAAAACAGATGCTGAGAGAGGGATAGTGAAGATAAACTTGATTATTTCAGAAACAGTACCAAATAGTTAATTGATTGTATTTACAAAGTTTCTTATTTCAGTATGCTGAAGCTTATATACATTTTTCATTTTCGCGATAGTTCCCCTTTAAGAGTGCCTATATGGAGGGGAAAATGTTCTTTAAAGAAGAAAGAAAGGTAAATTACACTTGGGGGTGCCAAAAGTTAGGCACCCCAAGTGATTATATTTACTTACGTGAAACCCCAGGCCAGTGCTCCTGCAGAAAACTAAGGGGGTGAACCGTAATGTATGCTAAAAGTTGGTTGGGATGCTAGGGTCCTAGATCATTACTGTTATAGAGATGCCGACCTTTAGTCTGGTGCAGTAAGTTTAGTATATAAAATATGGCATTTCTAGTGTTTAAGCCTTAAACACTAGAAATACCATATTTTATATACTAAACTTACTGCACCAGACTAAAGGTCAGCATCTCTATAACAGTAATAGGTATTGTTCTCCATTAACAAGCAGTAAAAAAATTTGATGCATGATAAATCTTCCCCATACAGGTGAAACATTTTATAGAAACCAAATGCTGTAATATGAACATTTTTATATTTATATATATATATATGTTGCATTACAAACATTTTTTTTTATATTTATATATATGTTGCATTACAAACATTTCCTAACATTCTGTTTTTCTAAAGCTGGAACAATTGGAATAATTTACATTTCTTCCTCGTGTCCATATAGGTAGGTACCACATTCCTCAAACGTAACAGTTGCTGTGAATTTTCTGATTTAAAATAAATAAATTTACAAGTCATTATGTAAATATGGAGGCTTTTCACTCCAAGGCCTTTAATAGCTGGATTAGCTGTGGAGATTACATGTCAATGTGAGGCATAATACAAGTGTAACAGATACGATTGGAGATCATTTTGAGAGCAGATGTGTTCCATTTTGGGCTTCTTAGTGTTTCCTAGCAGATCTGAGTCTGATAAAGTAACGTATATAATAATCTGTCACTGCCATTATCTCTCTCTGTGGCAATGCCAGACCGTCACAAAGTGGAGAACTTGAGTTCTCTCAATTAAGGCTCCTCAAGAAAAGAAAGCTTTTTATGTTGTTTATTGCCTTTTTTGGCTAATTTAAATGCAAATGCTCCAAGCATTCATTTTCAGCAAGTATTTACCTTGCCTGCATCTCGTCGTCGCATAGTGTTTCTTTGTGCACGGCCCGTTATGTCTGAGGATGCGAAACTATTCTCATTTCCATAATGGCTTTTCCCACTCTTCCTATAAATCAACAAGGCATGTGTTTTTACAATAGTTAAAGGAATTAATTTTGGTTTGGCCCTTAAATTCTCCCATGAGCTTTGCAAGGAGAGGATGAATCTTTCGGCTGCGCAAAAACCACTTTGCTTTGTATTACTGTGGCACCTATTTGCTTGATTTAAAACATATATATTGAGTTTTGCTGAGAGAATGCTGATTAATCCTTAACTTAACTTTGGATCAGCCATTTATTTTGTACAGATAATGCATATATTAAAGGGAATGGAGGATTTGTACGTCTTCATAAAACCATAACCAAAGTTAGATGCCTTAGGGGTCCCATGCATTGCAGGAATGTTGGGGCCCCAGGGATAATCAAACAGCGACCCTCTTGGTACCTCTAAACAGTTCCTAACAGATGTTGGTAAGAAGCAGGGGATTATATTTTAACTAGAACCAGAGGGCCACAGGTAGTAGAAGATGGTGGGGCGAGAAATTGCTGATCTGTTTCTTTCTGCCCCTAAATAACTGTGCATTGACAGGCACACACAGCATCGGATGGGTGGATTTAGTTTCAGAAATATGCATTTTTCTGCAAAATTCGAACGATATGTGCAGAAACTTGTTGATGCTGGGCTCATCTATTCATAGTGATTTAGGGGCAGAAAGAAGGAGATGCGTATTTTCTACCCATGGCATACACTGGTGGCGAAAAAAAATATCGTGACATGGCACATTGGGTTTTACGATGTTCTCAGTGAAGGCACTCTCTCCCCATGTGGCCACCTTCAATCAATAATATATTAGAGTAGTCTTCAACCCAGTCATGGATTTCCTTGGTCACCCCTACCTTATGATCTGCTATGGGAAAGAAGTGCAGTGCAATCCATATTTAGGGAGTGGTGTTACCATGAAAAGAATCAAGAATAACCAATAATGAATGGTGCACCATTTAGAAATGGTGACAAAACAGTTCTTAGCCTAAGCATAAAGGATTTGTGCTCTACTAGCCCTGGCCTTCCCAGGTCCAATACTTCTGAAAACTGGTCCCATTCTATATCGGTTGCTGTATCATTGTTTACAGTTGGCTTCCATTCCCCAGTGAAGATTAAGAAACCGTTGAACACTTTCATTTCAGGAGTTTCCGGGGGGGGGGGTCCTGGGCAACCTAAAATTTTTTTTAAGTAGGTTATTTTAAGAGATTCTGTCAGAATATCTAAACCTACTGAGATACCTTTTGCTCCATTTAAGAAGACTAAATGGTTGAACATGTACATGCCTATGAATAAGAACCAAACAAGACCGAAATGCATCAGGCAATGATGCATATGACTTTCTAAATTATTCTAATAGCCAACAATAAAAACTGGATTTGGATGTGTGGCTCAATTTCTAATTAAATAAATTATTTGTCCATCCGCTAATGTTACTGTCAAGGATTGGTTAGGGGGCGCAGTGGAGGCAGAAGATGTAGGTTGAAACCTTAAATGAAAAACAAACCCTTTACCAAAAAGACCCTACCCCCACACCACATAGACCCCCTCCCTCCTCCCCCCCAGCCTAGCTGCCACCCAGGGAAATGCCCCTAACTTTTTACTTACCGCTCGGTGCAGAGTCACAGCATCGGAGTTCAACACCGCCTTCTTCCGGGTCTTTGGAAAGCTGAGACGGAGAGCGGCGAAGTGGCGCACAAGCAGTTGGAGCAATTTACCGGTTTGCGACAGCTGCGCATTCCCCAAAATGGAAGGAAATTGCAGAAGCGACGGAAGAAGATATGAAGACCCAGAAGATGGCTGCTGTGAACTCCGATGCTGTGACTCTGCACAGAGGGTTAAGTAAAAAGTTAGGGGCATTTCTCCCGGAGGGCAGCTAGACTGGGGGGAGGAGGGAGGGGGGGTCTATGTAGGGTGGGGGGTAGGCGTCTTTTTGGTAAAGGGTTTGTTTCTCCTTTAAGGCAGGGGCTGTAAGGCTGGACACAGAGATGAGTGACAGGATCAGAATGAAGAGGGTGCTGAGTCAGAACAGGAAAGGTCAGGACAGAGAGGGCGTAGAACAGGAGCAGACTGCATAGGACAGGACAGAGTGGGCTTAGAACAGGAGTAGACTGGACAGGATGTTTCTTCTGTCCCCATCTTTGATTCATGCACATTTCTTTACTTTGCCCTGTGACTGCTTCATTTTGCTCTCTTTCATTCCCTTTTAATTGTTCCCAATCTTTCTGTCCTTATGGCTCTTCACTTTTGCCATGATTCTTATCACCTCTTTCCTTTTTTCCTCTTGTGCTCTTTATATGTTTCCCCCGTGTTTTCAACCTTCTTGATGAAGGTTCTTAATTAGAACCGGAACGTTGTATATAATAAACCTGTTATAGTTTACTCTTTGTTGTTTTTGCTATGATTGCTTGACTCGGAGTGCTGTCACCATCGGATCTATACATTGTATTAACTTCGGACTGGCACCCAGACTTGGATCTTACTTATGGTGTGCGTTCCACTTGGACTATTATATATATATATATATATATATATATATATATATATATATATATATATATATATTACCGTATGTTCTTTCTGTTTCCATTCTTTGACCATTAATAAGAATGTTATATGAAATATTTGTGTATTTCAGAACAACCCAAGGTGGTTAGAAAAAAATTTCAATGGTCACTGTATGGCACAGGACTGCAGGCCACCTTGTCCGTTGGGCAACCCTCGTCCACAGTAACCTAGAAGAACATTGTTTAATTTTTGACTCAGATATAGATTTTTTACTCTAAATTCCTTAGTAAAAACTTATATCACAGCAGAGGAGACATTTGCTGTACCCCAAGGCAATCATCCTGTTGTGGTTATTTTAACTGCTGATTGGTTGCTATGGGTTGATGGCCCAAGCAGATTCTTCTCATTTTGTTATACAGTTCTCTATGAAATATAATGTTATGGGTAATGACAGATTATGGTAAAATGAATGTCTACTTGTGCACGAGAAATTAAATACTGTATCAGTGTTTACAGTCACAAGAATAAATACTCAATACTAAGCATAAAATGATTGTACAAGCACAGTAACTATCAGATTGAGGTAGACTAGCTGATTAAAGGGCATGTAAAGGCAAAAAAAAATAAAATCACATTTTTACTTTCTTCAATGAAAAAGAAACCTATCTCCAATATAGTTTAATTAAAAAATGTGTACCGTTTTTATAAGAAACCTGACTGTATGCAGTGAAATTCTCCCTTCATTTACTGCTTTGGATAGGAATTGTCAGACGGTCCCTAACTGCTGAGCAGGGAAACAATCATACTTATGAACAGCAGGGGGAGCCCCCGCCTTACTTCCCAGCCATGCAGAACTCAAGCAGCTTTGTTTATGACGATCCCTTAGCAGCCCAGACCACACTGAGCATGTGCACAGTCTTGGTCTTGCAAAGATGTTTAACAAAGTTACGAGATGGTGACCCCCTGTGGTCAACTTTGAAAGCATAAATTATTTGTTTGATTAGGCTTGTGGTGCAGTAAGTTCATGTTTATATTTAGTATACAAAATACAGCATTTCTAGCCTTATTCTATTTTAGACTTCACATGCCCTTTAACATGCAAAGATAAGGCTTATAAATGAACATTTGAAAGGGAACAGTGCAATGCAGCAAACACAATTAAATATACTTATAAAGGGTGCCATGGTCATTTTTTTTGTATTAAATTGCTCTTTTAAAGACACTGAGCTGACTCAAAGATGGGCAGAAATAGTGCAATGATTAAAGAGTTTCAGAAATAAGGTGAGAAAAGAGAGGGAGGTCAGGTCAGACCTTTTCGAACCCCCGTAGAGCTGGAATTTACAACGAAGATAAAGCTTTATACTTTATAAAACCCAATGGAAATATGTCCAGACCCATTGTTCTCTAAAACTGAAGATGGACATTTTTTTCTCAACAAAGGGATACGAAGTAATTTAAGAATAGCAATATCTTGCCAACATCCGTGTAACACGAGCGCTGTATTTTGTAGAAGCAGAATGTGTTGCTTTTCGTCCTTCGGAGAAAAGGGGAAGATGAAGTGATTTTTAAAACTAAATTCATCTTGGTTGTTCAAAGAGTCTTCGGTCCCTTCAATTATTCCTCCGAGGTTGAATATTTAATATCAAAAGGCATTAATAAAATGTTGCAAATGAAAGGCTCTCCTCGGAAACGCGAAATTGATTTTTTCAAAACTCATAAGGGAACCCGCAAACTATATTTAATCATCTGCTATTGATCCTGCCTTAGACTATTTAATGTAAAACACATAAACTGAGATGTCTTGTCAGTCTCTCATCGAAATACAACACATCTTAGTAATGATTCAAATATGGATACTTTGGTAAGATGGCACAGGAGGAGTTATAAGGGAAAAAAAGAAGACAACCATCAAGGCTTCAGATGTTGCAAAAGTAAGATGGTGTAGATTGAATTTCTCCAGCAGTTGCCCATCCCTTTCTTCTAGGGGTCTTCTCTACAAAAACACCTTCAACACAAACGTTCAATCAATTTGTGTATGGATATAAAAATACAGAGTCTCCATGACAAACCCTCAACTGGGTGCATCCTTGTTGGGTTGGCATACTGTATTGGTGGCTTTCTATATTTAGTGGTTACCAGTGCTCCCCGTAGTCACTGATGTCACTGGTGGGGCAGATGGGGGAAAACATGGATGGCAGATATCAAAATTACACAGCTATTAGAAAGCCCTAAAATGTAACTGCATTCATTGTGTGACATATTATCAACGTATTCACCCCAATACAATAGATGCTCTTACCTGTCATCCTGCTAGGTGATTGCTGAAGGTATACTCTAAATCAGGAATCCCCAAACTTTTTTTTTTTAACATACAAAGCACATTCCAATGTAAATAAAAGTTGGAGAGCAACACAAGCAAGCATGCAAAAAGTTCCTGGGGTGCCGATTATGGGCTGTGATTGGCAATTCGTAGCTTCTTTATTTACTGGTAGCCTACATGAGACTCTGTTTGGCAGTACAACTGTTTTTTATACAACCAAAACTTGCCGCCAAAGCCTGGAATTCAAAAATAAGCATCTGCTTTGAGGCCACCAGCAGAAACATCCAATGGGTTGGTGAGCATCATGTTGCTCAAAAGCAACTGGGTTGGGGATCACTGTTCTAAATACTCATCCAGAGTGACTATGTGTCACTCTGGGATCTAACCTACCCCCCAAACCCCTGGGAATACCTTTCTCACTGTAGACACCATTTCCAGCTAGGGGTGCCACATAACCCAGACCCAGATGCATCCAAGTGACGAGAAGCTAAGCTTAGGGCTCGTCACTAATTATCCAGCAGAAAATGAGCTTCCCCTGTAATATAAGCTGATGCTACTGGGCTGATTATTAAATTCAGATGCTAATTGCACTGGTTTCTGTGCTGCCATGTAGTAATTATCTGTATTAATTACTAATCAGCCTTATATTGTGACATTTCTATTCTATATGTACTGTATATTGTGAGTGGGTCCCTAAGCTCAGTAAGTGACAGCAGCACAGAGCATGTGCAGTGAAAGAAGATGGGGAGCTACTGGGGCATCTTTGGAGACACAGATCTTTACTGCTAAAGGGCCGTGGTTGCCTTGGGCTGGTACAGAAGCACAAAACATCATGTACAACATTTCTAGCTACTTCTTTGGTTAAGCTTTAGTTCTCCTTTAAAGGGACATCTGCCATTGCCTTGCAGGTTTGAGATGGAGTGCCTTTTTATTTGGACTTTTAGCAGCCTCGGGGTTTAATAAATCTCGAAAAATGTGCCAGCTCACATCCTCTGCTCCCCATCCAATCTCATGTAGGAGAGTGACTGGGGAGGGGGGATTTCTGTACAACTCTGCGGTCCAGGCCTCCTCCCTGGAACTGCTCCATCTACTAATGTGTATTACCCGTAGATCATATGGTATGGGCTTCCTTCCCATGCAGTCCTCTCCTGGCTCTGTAAGGCTACACATTTATTGTTATTGCTTCTTTTTATTACTCTTTATATTCAGGCCCTTTCCTATTCATATCCACTCTTTTATACAAATCAATGGTTGCTAGGGTAATTTGGACCCTGGTAACCAGATTGGTGAAATTGCAAATTGGAGCGCTGCTGAATAAAAACCTAAATAACTCAAAAACCTCAAATAAAATAAAAAAATCAAAAACAGAATATATCTCTCTGTATCATACTAAACGGTGAATTAAAGGTGAGCTACCACTTTAATGGAAGTCACGGGTCATCTATACGTCATTAAACGTTTACATCACTGCTAGAGCCTTTTTACAGAATAAGTGACAGTTGTTGGCATAAGAGAGATATGAGATATAGGTATGGGATCCGTTATCCAGAAACTCATTATCCAGAAGTAACCATCTAACCGATCCAGAATAAAAGGTAAAACCCAAAATGGAAATACAGGTATTGGACCTGTTATCCAGAATGCACAAGACCTGGGGTTTTTGGATAATGGATCTTTCCATAATTTGGATCTTCATGCCTTAAGTCTACTAGAAAATGATTTGAACATAAGAAAAACCCAATATGCTGTTTTGTCTCCAATAAGGACTAATTATATCTTAGTTTGGATAAAGTACAAGCTACTGTTTTATTATTACTAGGGATGCAACGAATCCAGGATTTGGTTCGGGATTCGGCCAAGATTTGGCCTTTTTCAGCAGGATTCTTCTGCCCGGTCGAACCAAATCCAAATCCTAATTTGCATATGCAAATTATGGGCGGAGAGGAAAATCGCGTTACTTTTTGTCACAAAACCTGGAAGTAAAAAATGTTTCCACTTCCCACCCCTAATTTGCATATGCAAATTAGGATTCGGTTTGGTATTCGGCCGAATCATTCGCAAAGGTTTCAGGGGTACGGCCGAATCCAAAAAAAGTGGATTCGGTGCATCCCTAATTATTACAGAGAATAAGGAAATAACTTTTAAACATTTCGATTATTTGAATAAAATGGAGTCTATGGGAAATGGCCATCCTGTAATTCGGAGTTTCCCGGATAACGGGTTCCCGGATAACGGATGACCTTTCTTGCTGTGGTTTAGATTAAGTGCATTTACTCCGTGTGGCCTGTAGGTGGAGACACAGGCTGCAGTAAGGAAAGGGTATATTTGCAACCTGCTTTTTCTTGCGGCAAATGTTCATTTTTCTAATCAGCAGGTGTGAAAATGTAATGCCATTATGATTCGTTTTTACTTTGCCACGAGCCTTTTTCTTAGATTACTTTGTATATATTTTAAAATCTGTAAACGCTACGAAGTGTCATTGAGCATTGGGAGAACGGCTTTCAGTTTGGCTGCTGCGGATCCTATTTAAAACCTTCCTTTTTTTTTTGTTTTTGCTCTCATTTCAGACATTCTTTTTGCACGGCAGGGAAACAATTTTACCAACTTTTTCTTTTAAATGATTTCCTTTTTTTTTTATCTTGGCATATAACAGCTGCTTCATAATTCCCCTGAACGATTTTCCCAGTATTTGTGATGCATTAGGCACGCGCTCATAACATATGATTTTAATTAGGATTTTCCATTACTTTTTGACGAGTTTGTATATTTCATTTGGAATTCTAATTAAAGGCAATCCTGGGTTGTGCGTTTGATTTTTTCGTGGCAGGCCAATCCCATGTATAAAACATTCTAGGTCAATAAGTTAATTAGAGACACATTTTATGTGCTTTAACTCTTTGTCTTAAATATAAATAGTAGAGAAAAAGTGACTCGCAGACAAGGCGAAGGCAACGCTATTAAGAGGCTATTAATAGACATAATTATAAGTAAGGGGAAGAAATGACTCTGTAAGGGCCAATGATCATTAATTTCTTTGCACATTCTTTCTTCATAATGGGAATGTTAGGAGGTGAATGTATAATTATATTCCTGCTGCATGGTTTTCCTTAATTACTATAAAGGTGTAGCTGTCACTCGCTGAACATTTTGCCTTTACACATGTAAGAGTGAAAGAAAACTATGAGCTTTACCCCAATCCTTTGCTCCGGATGAGACCTTCATTCTCAAGGGTTGAGCCCTCACAACAGGGTATTGTACAACTGTAATAAAGTGCTTAGCACAATAATTGGGTGCCGGTTCTTGCAACTTAACCTGAGAACATATTTATTAGATCAGATTAATCCGCAAAGGAGTTCACATAAGGATGAGCAGGAACAGAGAGAAACAGAGGATAGGAATAATACTCACAAGCACCAATGGTCAGTATCAGTCCCCGAAGGGAAGAGAACATACACAGCAGCAATGAAGGCACACCCAGCTTTCAGCAGATTTATTAAAATTTTAAATTTGAATTGAAAATTCTAATTTTATAATGGTCAAAACTGTCAAATTCCATTAGGGAGTTATTCAAATTCGATTCGAGTTTTTTTAAAACATTTAAAAAATTGATCTTCAAGATTTATCATACTTTGGCCTTTTAAGAACTCAAATTCCACTATTCTCCACCTAAAACCTGCCGAATTGCAGGAGACAATAGGGATCAATTTGGAGTTGTTTGCAGCCGTCCGGACATTCGAGTTTTGTTTCTCCAAAGTTTTTTTAATTGTATTGAATCATGGTCTCTGACCCAAACCCCGGCCGATTGTTTGGGTCAGAGCCCATGTTTCAATAAAGGCATTTTAAAGGGCATGTTAAGGTATAAAAATAAAATCCCATTTTTACTTTCTTTAATGAAAAAGAAACCTATCTCCAATATACTTTAATTAAATAATGTGTACCGTTTTTATAAGAAACCTTATGCAGTGAAATTCTCCCTTCATTTACTGCTGTGGATAGGAATTAGACAGTCCCTAACTGCTCTGCAGGGAAACAATCATACTTATGAACAGCAGGGGGAGCCCCCGCCTTACTTCCCAGCCATGCAGAACTCAAGCAGCTTTGTTTATGACGATCCCTAAGCAGCCCAGACCACACTGAGCATGTGCACAGTCTTAGTCTTGCAAAGATGTATAACAAAGATACAAGGTGGTGACCCCCTGTGGCCAACTTTGAAAGTATAAATTATTTGTTTGATTAGGCTTGTAGTGCTGTAAGTTCATGTTTATATTTAGTATACAAAATACAGCATTTCTAGCCTCATTCTATTTTAGACTTTAGAAACCCGTTATGATGCTGTCCATGATAAATAATTTTATGGTCTTGCTGGTGTCACGTTGAGAAGCTTATTATCTGGTCTCTCAGCCTTTGATGACAAAGCACTAAATTCAGCCATTTGGCATTCTCTCCATCCGTCTTCCAAGGACAGCGTGTCTCTCTTTTTCATGCTGACACAGTTGAATAATGAAATGCTAAAGAAATCCAAATCTTGCCCTGGTTCATAGACCTGGATGTCTATTTGGAAAAAGATTAACTCCACATGTCCAGTAACTCCAAAGCAATTAGCAGTAACTTAGCTTGTTCCAAGGTTCCTCTCCTGCAGATGGAGCCGAGTAAAATTACATTTTCCTTCTCTTTTTTCTCCCTTTGGGTGTTTTAAGGCTGACCTGTCAACCTCTCTATGGAGAGCAAGGAAAAGCCATAGCAACCTACGTTGTGTTATCCGTTTTTAATATTTCCATTTCAGCTATTTGTCATCCGAAGATACGGTCACTGCAACAATGAGGAGGTCTTGTCAACGTCTCACCAAGGAACAACAGTGGTGACAGTGGCTTTCTGCCTTGTACATTCTCAGGACACCGCTCTGACAATGGAACGTTGATTATCTGATTCTGGAGAGTGAAGAGCAGCTAACCTTTCACTGGTGGCCAATAGTGATGGGTGAATAAATTCACAAAACTACGGCGACAATTCACGATAAAAAATCTGCCACATCAAAAAAAAACTGGCGTGAGTCAAAATTGGCGCTTGCATAAAAATCTACTTTAATGCGTTTGGACAAAATAGTCGAGCATTTAAAAATTGTCGCTCACATCAAAATTGTTGCGCATCAAAATTATTTTGATGCCCATTGACTTAAATGCATTTAGTGAATTTTCGCCGTTTCGCAAGTTATTCAGTGAAGTGAAATGGGATAGATTCGGCCATCACTAGTGGCCAATCTCTGGTCTCCAAGCCTTTGTTCCTATGATAAAACTTTTCCCTCATTTCTCCACAGACTCAAAGGGGGTTATTTATCAAAATCCGAAAAGTTCTCACTATTTTCTGAAAACTACTCTGACCAAATCCAGCTGGACTTTACCTCCCTATTTATCAATAGATTTTTCCCAATAATTTCTTGTGGGGGGAAAAAAATGATAAAATCGTGAAAAAATGTAAATTGTGCAAATGTTTAGGATTAGTCGCCAAAAACGTAGACTTTTTTTGGATTTGATGCAGAAAACCACGAAATCTTCGGATTATTGAACAAAACCCAGCGCAGATCAGGATATATATGGGACATCTGCCATTAACTTCTACATGAACTCGGCAGGTCTGAGTTGGAGTACTTTTTTATTCTGACTTTAAACACCATCAGTTTCTTTTTTCAAGAAAATATTGTGTTTTTCCCCTTTAAAAGTCCAACCAGAAAAAATCGGACTTGAATAAATAACCCCCAAAGTGTAATAAAATGGAGTAGCAAGCCAAAGAAAGGAGCTAATAGAGACCAGACCATTTACTAGAATGCAGAGAATGTATAAGACATTTCCACCTTATGTGATGTATTAAGTAACTGGATTGAGCTGTATCCTTTCAGTAATAATGAAATATAAATCGGTCTTTTCCTTTGACTCTGTAGTCTGGAGAACCCTTGCTAAGAAGGCAAATCGCATTGCATTTAATGCATGGTGATCAAGCTTGCCAAACACGCCAATGTTATGGGCCATATCTTCGAAAGGGAGAAACTAGATCTAGAAATGAGGACTTCCAGAGTGACATCCCTACGCATTTTGATCCTTCAGAGATCGGCAAAATGATGATCCTTAAAGGATTGAAATGCATAGATGTTTGTGCTGAATAGAGTTTTTGGCCCATGTGTACTGAACTTGGTAATATGGGTTACCGTATAGAATCCGACCTGAGTATAAGCAGAGGTACCTAATTTTACCTACAAAAACTGGGAAACCTTATTGACTCGAGTATAAGCCTAGGGTGCTACACACTGTGTTGTGATATCTGTACATACACACGCGATGCAATGCGAGGGAGAGAGAGAGAGAGAGAGGAATTCTTAGCTGAAACGAAAGCACTTGACATTCCATACTCTTATTGGGGATATATGCTGTTGAACAATGACCAGACATTGTTATAAAGTCACTAGGAGGACAATGAAAACCTGAAACTCAGCAGCTATTGCAATTACAACTCCCAGAATCCTTTAGTGACTCAAACTGGCAAAGGCTGCTGGGAAATGCAGTTTATAGTTATCTGGCTGAGCCATGCAGCAAGGGTCCTTGTGCTGTTCTTGGCCACCGGTAGGGCTAATTACAGGTGACTTTTTGTCCTGCGGCTACTGCCCCCTCCCCCCCAGCAAGGCCTGTAGCAGCTACTCACATGAGCTCCAGTGGCTTGGCCGGCCGCGTGCTGGGGGCATCCACATTCTCTGTCAGCGTGTCGGCAGCTGTCGCAGGTCCGAGTTTGGGGGCGTGGAGGAGCCACTGTCTCACCAGTGTTTCGATGCGGCTGCTCCTCATTCTCCGTGCTGCTGAAAACAGCCGGAGGACATTGCATCATAACGCTGCTCCATTAAGATCCCCGGCCCTTTCTCAAACCCATGATTGCTCCTGTCACTTAGCCCCGCCCACACGAACAAAACTGCCACTCACCTGCCAGTTCCAAAATATCTTCAGAGACCCGCCCTGATAGCGTCAGGCCCGCCCACTCAAAACCATCAGGCCTGTGCGATCTGTCCCACGTGTAGCTGCTAGTAGCGACTTTATCCAGAGATGGCGGAGATCGGTAAGCGATCCTATTGCTATAGTGGAACTTGTGGGGCGGAATCAGTAGCGGGTGTGCTGGACCATGTTAGCGGCTTCTGACCATTTTAGTCCATTGCAGTGAGTTAGCGTTCCCGTTACGCCTGTGCTAGCTAGTGTCACTTCAGGTCATTGCATGAGCACGCTTCAGCACATTGACTCAAGTATAAGCCGAGGTACACTTTTTCAGCACATTTTGGATGCTGAAAAACTCGGCTTATACTCGAGTATATACGGTTTATATTTGAATTGAACATTGCTGCATGGTATGGTGAGTGCCGGTTCACATTTGAGTTGAGTTTTAGGTGGTTATTTATTAAAGTCCGAATGTTTAAAACTAGAAGAATTTAAGCTATACTATATACTATACTATAGCTATAAAATCCGAATTTTTAGTGGAAAAAACTAGGGATGCACTGAATCCACTATTCGTATTTTCGGATTCAGACTTTTTGCAGTCTATATATAGATATTTTTTTATAGGTTTTTTTAGGGATGCACCAAATCCAGGATTCGGTTCGTTATTCGGCCAGGATTCTGCCTTTTTCAGCAGGATTCTGGCTGGCCGAACCGAATCTGAATCCTAATTTGCATATGCAAATTAGGGGTGGGAAGGGGAAAACATATTACTTCCTTGTTTTGTGACAAAAAGTCACGTGATTTCCCTCCCCGCCCATAATTTGTATATGCAAATTAGGATTCGGTTCGGCCAGCCAGAATCCTGCTGAAAAAGGCAGAATCCTGGCCGGATACCCGAACTGAATCCTGGATTTGGTGCATCCCTAAAAAAAACCTATAAAAAAATACTTATATATAGGCTGCAAAAAGTCTAAATCCGAAAATACATCATCTTCAACATGTTGAGGTCCTGTAGAAGTCAATGGCTTATTGCAATTTAACAATTTTTATTGTCTGCGCTGGTTTTCGTACGATAATCTGAACAGTTTGGACTTTTCGGGCGTCAAATCCAAACTGATTTTTTGAGCGACGATCCAAAAAAGTTGCTGTTTTCGCAGGACAATCTGAAAATGGCGCAGTTTTTGTTGATCCTATTTCTTTGTGGGTTTTTTAATGATAAAAAAGGGAAATCGTGGATTTTAGTTTGGTTGGATATTTTTAAACTAATTAATCCGAAAAATTCTGATTTTAGTAAATAACCCCCCTAGTGTAATGTAGAGAGTGATATTCTTAGACAATTTTTCAAAAAATGAGAAAAAGATAGTAAGAGCCCCCGCACTCTCAAATAAATTAAATTGGTTATCTAAATTATATAGTGAACCAATCAATTGATAATTATAAAGTGCTTGTACTAATAAAGAGGACTTGCTTGGTTAATTAAAACCTTCTAATAGGTTTAAGTAGATATTAAACAATTAACAAAACAACAAGTTCAGAGAAGCATAGAGTTGCTTTTTCTGTGTATTAAAAATAGCCAGTGCCAACTTGTTAGTTTATATACTGAGTCTGTAAGCGATAGATTCAAAATTCCAATACGTTATAAAGTGCAAGTGCTCAAATGTTTACAGTCGCCGACTGGGTGTGGTTCAAAATGAATAATTTATGCAAGTGCTAGTGCATTATATAATCACAAGGTAATTCATTAGCAAAATTAGTTTAAGGAAAAAGGAACCAGGACCGACATTCAAGGAAAATTAAGTAGGAAAAGGAAAATAGTGTAGAGGTGGAGAAGTCCCAAAGAAACTGCTGCCTATTATTTTTTGAATAATTGTTAACAGTAATTCCCGCCTCCGATTCTCCACGAGGTAACATTTAAACTTAAAGCACTGCCTTCCTTCTTTGTATTCTGAGACAATTTGCAATTTGTTTTAATTTTTTCATTATTTGTGGTTTTTGAGTTATTTAGCTTTTTATTCAGACGCTCTCCAGTTTGCAATTTCAGCAATCTGGTTGCTAGGGTCCAAATTACCTTAGCAACAGAGTATTGTTTTGAATAAGAGACTGGAATCTAATTAGTAGAGTATTGAAATAGAAAGATGAGCAATAATTTATACATCTGTAGCCTTACAGACCCTTTTTTTGTTAGATGGGGTCAGTGACCCCCATTTGAAATCTGAAGCGAGTCAGAAGAAAAAGGAAAATTAAAAAAAACTATATTAAAAAAAATAACGAAGACCGATTTAAAAGTTGCTTAGAATTGGCCATTCAATAATGTACTAAAAGTTAACTTTTAGAAGTGAACCACCCCTTTAAGTGTAATACAGGTATAGGACCTGTTATCCAGAATGCTCGGGACCTGGGGTTTTCCGGACAACAGATCTTTCCATAATATAGATCTTCATACCTTAAGTCTACTAGAAAATCATGTAAACATTAAATAAACCCGATAGGCTGGTTTTTCTTCCAATATGGATTAATTATATCTTAGTTTGGATCAAGTACAAGATACTGCTTTATTATTACAGAGAAAAAGGAAATCATTTTTAACAATTTGGATTATTTGGATAAAATGGGAGAAGGCCTTTCTGTATTTCAGAGCTTTCTGGATAATACCTGTATCATTCTGGATACAGTGCTACACAATATGTTGCTGCCATATAAAATACATGTTAATAATAATAATAATAATACCTGTATCATGATATTTTTTTGGCTTATGGGACAGCAGAATTAACACATTTTCTCTTTCATAAAATAAAGTTTTTTCTCCTGCAGGGAAATTGAAATGCTCCGTGGCTGCAGTTTCCGTCTCACCCAGTGTTTTGTCAATAAAATGCCATGAGAGGTAATGAGTGTCCTAACAGAGGCTGTTATCTTCTCATTAAATTTTATGGCTAATTTGGTTGTGATATGGAATAAAATGTGGATTGGGTTAAGTTTTATGGGCGATCTAAATGGGCATCTTTGTTGCAGTGTTTTGCTGATAGTTATTAGCACTCCGTGCATTGTTATTACTGTTTGTAAAATGGAAAGTGCAATGGAATCATTTCATATCTACCCGAAGACGCAATTATACCTCGCTGGTTAAATGAGGTTATTAAAGAAGTAGCTGACTTTCCCAGTACTGCATTCCTCATGTGACCCGCTATTATATATATATATATATATATATATATATATATATATATATATATATATATATATATATATATTTATATATATATATATATATATATATACATATATATATATTTATATATATATATATTATACAGTGGTTATGGTGATGCTAACATATAGGGGGAAATTTACTAAAGGGCAAAGTGACTAACGCTGGCAAAAATTCACCTGCGTGACTTAATTTCGGGACTTCGCCGATTTACTAACGGGCGCTGCCGTAACTTCGCTAGAGAAGGAGATCGACTCTAGCGGTACTTGCACCCTTACGCCAGGCGAAGTTGCACATTTGACTGAACGTTACCTCTTGAGCTCTAAAACATCTTCTAGGCAAAAGGAGCCCCCCTATAAGATATATTGGATCATTTATCTGACACCCAACTGCTGAATGAAGAGAGAATGAGGAGAAACAGATACTGTGAGAGAGGAATAGTGAAGATAAACTTGATTATTTCAGAAACGCTACAGAATTTTTAATTGATTGTATTTAAAAAGTAGCTTATTTAAGTATACTGAAGCTTATATTCAATTTTCATTTTTGCAATAGTTCCCCTTTCATTGGCTTTTAGCAGAGAGCCCAGAATTTGTGGCAGGTGCACTTTTGTAACAATTTAAGATAAGTGAAGAAAGAATTGTAACAATTTAAGATAAGCAGGTCTCTTGGAAACTGTGACTTGCAGCTTAAAGGGGACCTGTCAGCCAAAAAAAATATTCCAAATTCTATTTTATCATGTTAATCAAGCAAAAATGAACTTTACTTACACTGTATAAATTATTTGAATCTTGTTTCCATCAGTCTGGGAACTAATAAGTATAGCAAGTAGGCAGGAGCCATTTTGTGGACACTGTTATTAAGACAAGTCTTGTATCATCTCAGAATCTTGTTTGTGCACCAGAATGGGGGACCTGATGTCCATCCCCATGCCCTGGCTACACAATTAAATGGTGAAGAGAACGGGGGAATGTGGGAAGAGCAGTGACATCTAGGAAATGCTGAATGGAAAGTGAAAGTAATTGCCTAAGACATAGAGGAGGGGCAGGCAATATTTGATTGACAGCTGAGATTTTTAAATGAGTTTATAACAGCTATGAACACTTTAAAAAAAAAAGAATTTGGATTTCATGTTTTATTTGAAAAGGACATTTATTATCCAGCTTTTTATGTCTGGGTGACAGGTCCACTTTAAAGGACAATTTGCCTTCATTGGCAAAACTGTAATAACACATAGAAACCACAGAAATGTGTTCAAACTTTCATAACCTGACAAATTTTGTAAAATGGACATGGTAATTAGGGGGTGTGGCCACAAAAAGAGGTGTGGTCAAAAAATTCACCCTGCACCACACAGTAAATCTTTTTATCACTTTTTCTATTTCCAAAATGTTGGGAGGTATGCATTATAGTCCTGCCCTCTGATGTCACCTGTCCCGCCTTGCAATGTCCCCGTCCCTGTGATCACCACCCACCCGGAGTTCCAGAAGAAGAAGGGTTGCAATTCTATGGTTACGGGATCTGCTGTCTGAAAACCCATAATCCAGAAAACTCTAAAGCACTTCAGTGCAATTCCCCATGTCTAGTATTAACAAATATTTCTACATAGTTGACCCATCCATTTTAAAGGAACAGTTCAGTTTAAAAATAAAAACTAGGTAAATAGATAGGCTGTGCAAAATAAAAAAATGTTTCTAATATAGTTAGTTAGCCAAAAATGTAATTTATAAAGGCTGGAGTGACTGGATGTCTAACATAACAGAAGACAATACAACTTCCTGCTTTTCAGCTCTCTAACTCTGAGTTAGTCAGTGACTATAAGGGGGGCCACATGGGACATAAATGTTCAGTGAGTTTGCAATTGATCCTCGGCATTCAGCTCAGATTCAAAAGCAACAGTTGTGGCCCATGTGCCCCCCCTCAAATCTCTGATTGGTTACTGCCTGGTAACCAATCGGTGGAAACCAAGAGAGATGCAAAGCAGGAAGTAGTGTTCTGGCTATTATATTAGACATCCAGTCACTCCAGCCTTTATACATTACATTTTTGACTAACTAACTATATTAGATACATTTTTTATTTTGCACATATAATCTATTTATCCAGTTTTTATTTTTACACTGAACAATTCCTTTAAGGCACACAGGCTCATTTACAAACTCAACCACAGTGTGAAAAGTGCAATTGAGATGTAATTTGCTGTGTTTTTACATTTTTACCAGTAATACAGTTTTTCACACAATTCCAGAATAATTGTGGTCACGTGCAGATTGGCATTTGTCAGCAGGAGTGCCTGAGGCAGCAGTCCAATGCCGCCCCCGGTGCTCCGCACTTAAAACATCAGCATCGGAGTGGGACAAAGGGGGCTACATCGCTAGTGCATTAGTGGAGCTGAATTTCCAGGTTAAGATCCAGAAATTTGGCTCTTAAAGGGATTCTGTCATGATTTTTATGGGGTAGTTTTTATTTCTAAATTACATTGTTTACTCTGCAAATAATTCACTCTACAATATTCATTCCTGCACAACCAACCAACAAGTGTATTGTTTTTTAGTTGTAATATTGGTGTGTAGGTGCATCTCAGGTCATTTTGCCTGGTCATGTGCTTTAAAGGGCATGTAAAGGCAAAAAAAGTAAATCCCATTTTTACTTTCTTTAATGAAAAAGAAACCTATCTCCAATATACTTTAATTAAAAAATGTCTACTGTTTTTATAAGAAACCTGACTGTATGCAGTGAAATTCTCCCTTCATTTACTGCTGTGGATAGAAATTGTCAGACAGTCCCTAACTGCTCTGCAGGGAAACAATCATACTTATGAACAGCAGGGGGAGCCCCCGCCTTACTTCCCAGCCATGCAGAACTCAAGCAGCTTTGTTTATGATGATCCCTAAGCAGCCCAGGCCACACTGAGCATGTGCACAGTCTTAGTCTTGCAAAGATGTATAACAAAGTTACAAGATGGTGACCCCCTGTAGCCAACTTTGAAAGCATAAATTATTTGTTTGATTAGGCTTGTGGTGCAGTAAGTTCATTTTTATATTTAGTATACAAAATACAGCATTTCTTGCCTTATTCTATTTTAGACTTTACATGCCCTTTAAGAAAGAGCCAGCACTTTAGAATGGAATTGCTTTTTGGCAGGCTGTTGTTTCTCCTACTCAATGTAAATGAATGTGTCGCAGTGGGACCTGGATTTTACTATTGAGTGCTGTTCTTAGATCTACCAGGCAGCTGTAATCTTGTGTTAGGGAGCTGCTATCTGGTTACTTTCCCATTGTTCTGTTGTTAGGCTGCTGGGGGGAAAGGGAGGGATTGATATCAGTCCAACTTGCAGTACAGCAGTAAAGAGTGACTGAGGTTTATCAGAGCACAAGTCACGTGACTGGGGCAGCTGGGGAACTGACAATATGTCTAGCCCCATGTCAGATTTCAAAATTAAATATAAAAAAATCTGTTTGCTCTTTTGAGAAATGGATTCACTGCAGAATTCTGCTGGAGCAGCACTATTAACTGATGCATTTTTAAAAAAATGTGTTTTCCCATGACAGTAACCCTTTAAAGTTACAAAAGGTGGCTTTTTGCTGCCGCCTGAAGCAAGGTTCTCATCTTGCCTCATGTCAGGAACACCCCTGCTTGGTGGAGCTGCATCCAGTGCATGAAAATGTGTGCAGTTGTAGTTGTGTGTTTTGCATGTTGTAAGCATTTTGTGCTCAAAATTGTTGGAGTTTTTGTGGGATTTTTTTATTTCCAATGGTTGGTGCTAAAAGTGTGATTTTCAGGGCAATGACAGGGTACTTTGAAACCAATGAGAAGTCATCACTCTTGCCCTCTTGATTTATTGGAACTGCAGTACGGAAAACACATTATTAGCATTATTATTAAATTAACAGTAAGGCATTGAAGTAGTCGCACTATGACTTGTATATTCTGCAAAGCTGTCAGAGAAAAAAATGTTCTATTAAGAATACCCACAAATAGCTGATTTGTAATTTTATTGGAATTATTTTTATTTTTGTATGTTTGTTAAAAACAATAAAAAGGATCTAAAAATTTTTCGATCGGTCGATGAAAATCGTTCGAATCGTTTGATTCGAACGATTTAATCATTCGATCAAACGATTTTTATTCGATCGATCGAATGCTTATTTTAGCGCTAAATCCTTCTAATTCGATATTCAAATTCGAAGGATTTCAATTCGATGGTCAAATTCGACCCTCGAATTTCAACCCTTGATAAATACCCCCTAAGGGTCGAATTGAAAATGTACATTTTTTTTATGGTCTAAACTGTCAAATTTGAGATTTATCAAACTCTGGCCCTTTAAGAATTTAAATTCGACTATTTGCAACCTAGAACCTAGAGCCGAATTCATGTACAAGTCAATGGGATAGGTCCAGTGACCAATTTGAAGATGTTTGTAGCCTTCCTAACATTCAAGTTTTTTCCGGAGAAAAAACTTGAATCGAGTTTGCTCGAATTCAATTCAAATTGTATTCAAGTTTTCGGGGCAGTAAAATGAGTTTTAGATATTCCATTCAATTAATAAATAACCCCGCAATCGAATTTTTTCTTTAAAAAAACTCACATGAATTTAAATTTGACCCTTGATAAATCTGCCTCCCCATGAAACATGTGCATATCACTTTAAAGATGTGTTTGCTGACGTCTTGAGAAATATCACACAGTGTGTCCCTGTGGCTTATCTAATTTAGTGCAACACTCGCTCACTCTGACTCCCGAATTCTGAATTACAGTACCGTCTCTTTGTAATGACTGTTACTTCTGATAAATGGACTTGTCACTGTCACATTAAAGATGGAACTGGGAGCAAAGCCATAACAGGCACCGACTCTTATAGTTCAGTTCATTCAAGTGAATAAATGGAGCTGCTGAAAAGCGTCAGCATCGCGCCCAGATCCACATGGCTGAGCTTGGGAAACATTAGGGCCTAACTGCTCACTGCACACAAACTGTACATGGATATAAACAGCTGTCTCTTTGAAATGGCTTTAAAGGACAACTAAAACCTAGAAATAAAAAAAGCAAAAAGAATGTACTGTCCCAGCCCAGTAATGATCCAGGCCTTCAAAGTTGTGCACAAAAGTTCCCCATCTATAGATCATAATAGGACACATATTGAATGTCAGTGGCACTGCACATGCTCAGTTAGTGTTTATCCTTGTATGTTGTAATGTGAATTATACATTGGATGTATATACTTTGGGGCAGATTTATCAAAGGTCGAGGTGAATTTTTGAATGAAAAAAATTTGAATTTCAAGCTATTTTCTGTGTACTTCGACTAGGGAATAGTCCAAATTCAAAATTGAAAAAAAAAATACTGTCTCTTTAAAAATTCGACTTTGACCATTCGCCATCTAAAACCTGACGAATTGCTGTTTTAGCCTATGGGGGACCTCCTACAATTGGTGGACTTTGAAAAATTACGATCGAATGCGATATTCCTTCTATTCGTACGATTCGAATTCGGCCGAATACAGACCTATTCGATTGAAAACGGACCTATTCAACCATAATAAAATTTAAGACCTAAGGCTTAATTTCGGTTGGTCTTTTTGAATTTGAATTTCGACGTTTTTTCAATTCGAAATTCGACCCTTGATAAATATGCCCCTTTGTATTTTAATTGTTCTCTAAGCTTGTTAGCAACAGCAGCCCAGAGCATGTGCTGTGAATCAGGAGAAAATAAAAATGGAAGCTAATTGTGGCGACTTTGGAGGCAGAGGTCTTCTCAGATAAAGGGTTGTGGTGGACTTGGGCTGGTACAGAATCTCAGGATGTAACATGTAGCATTTCTAGGATACATTTTTTTGCCGAGCTTTAGTTTTTGTTTAAAGGATAAGTAAACCTTTAAAATAAGTGAATGTAAAATTGATGAGAATGCTTTTCTAAGAAATTTTGCAAGTTTCCCACAAGTCTCACCACCAAGTAGTCAAGGAAGTTGTCAGGAGAAAGAAATAGGCTGCTCTGATGTTCTTCTGCTTAGGAAATAATTATAAACCTTTCTCAAATCTTTCCTAAGCAGAAGAACATCAGTGCAGCCTCTTTCTTTACTTATCCTTTAAAGGACATGCAATGCCTACATTTCCCTACCATGTATCTAAGTTGGGCATATCTTCCCCACCCAAGCCACATTATTTCTACTGCATATACCCCCTCCATTTGCCTGAACCATCATGTTTTTCTAAAAATATAGCAGATTTCACCAGGCAGCCATTTTCCCTCTGACACATCATCAGTAACCTCCAAGATGGTGACCCCCTGTGACAAGTTTGAAGTCCTGAATCATTGCTGCCATTGACAAGCTGAAACTTTAGCCTCGTGCAATAAGTTCAGTATATAAAATATGGCATTTTTAGCCACATTCATTTTTAGGGTTTAGTTCTCCTTTAAGTTGGCAGTGTCTCATGTAGATTTTTTTTCTTGGGAAAGAAGGGAGCTACAGTGGCAACTTAATACAGTACTCAACTCCTTATGAACTTTCTCTTCTTTCTGCTGCTTTTATTTTGTTCTCTCTTTTCTGCTTCCTGGATAGTGATGAGTGAATCTGTCCTGTTATGATTCGCCAAAAAATTTGTGAAACTCCGGAAAAATTTGCGCAACTGCAAAAAGTTTGTGAACGCATTGAAGTCAAGGGGTGTCAAAATAATTTTGATGTGCAAAAATTTTGATGAAAGTGACAATTTTTTAGGGATGCACCAAATCCAGGATTCGGCCTTTTTCAGCAGGATTCGGATTCGGCCGAATCCTTCTGCCCGGCCGAACTGAATCCGAATCCTAATTTGCATTTGTAATTTAGGGGCGGGTAGGGAAATTGCATGACTTTTTGTCACAAAACAAGGAAGTCATTTTTCTCCCCTTACCATCCCTAATTTGCATATGCCGAATCTTTCGCGAAGGATTCGGAGTTTTGGGCGAATCCAAAATAGTGGATTCGGTGCATCCCTACAAATTTTTATTTGCGCGACTCTTTTGTCCAAATGCATTAAAGTCAGTGGGCGTCCGAATTATTTTGACGTGCAACAATTTTTATGCGCTCACCAATTTTTACACTTGCGACTCTTTTGTCCGAATGCATTAAAGTCAATTGGTTGTCCAAATAATTTTGGCGTGTGTCAATTTTGAAGCGCTACGATTTTCTTTGTCGCAATTAATTTTTCCACTGAGAATTTTCACTGCAGTTTCGCATTAAAATTAGCGAAGTGCAGAAATTCGCCGCAAATCCATGCCTGGCGAATAAATTCACCCATCACTAATTGTATTTGGTTACTCTTTGCCTTTTGTCCTCCTTGATATATTTTTTGTCCTCTCCTCCTTTCGTTTTTTTCTCGTTATCTTTTTTCACCCATTATCTCTTGTCTGCAACTCTCACAATTTACTTCCCTAGCTTTCTCAGGAACTCAGTTGCCTAAAGGGCATTACCAGATTTTAGATCAGACTATTGTATCACATGGTAAAACAATACTCCTACTGCAGATATAAACACACAATATAAATTGCAAATTCACATCTCATGTAGGGGGTTATTTATTAAAGTCCGAATGCCAAAAACTTGAAAAATTCTAGTTTTTTTTACTATAAGATCCAATTTTTGGTGGAAAAAAAAAATCAGATTTTTCGGGATTTATTATACGCTGAGGATGCAAAAAGTGTGAATCTGAAAATCCTCCATCTTCAGCCTGTTGAGTTTGTGTAGAAGTCAGTTGACAGAGGTCCTATTTACAATTATTTAGATATTATGGTCTGCGCTGGGTTTCATATGATAATCCGAACAATTCAGGCTTTTCCGCTGATTCCATGAAAAATTCCGACTTGTCGGTGTTAAACCCAAAAAAGTCAGATGTTTCGTGTGACAATCCAAACGAGTTTTTTATGTGACAATACGAAAAAGTCAGTTTTTCCCAATCCCAATAATGATAATTAAGGGTAAATCGTGGATTCTAGTTTGGTCGGAGTTTTTTAATTAAAATATCAGAAACATTTGGATTTTGAGAAATAACCATCATCATGTATTGTATAGAGTACAAAACTGAAGTGTAAATTGGGAAGTAGGATTTGCAGTACAATATTACTGTATTTATATTTCATTAAAATGAGTATTTCTTATTTAAAAGACATTTCGTTTTTGAATCTGATTCTTCTTCCCTCCGTGAAACAAAATATGGCCGATTGCCTGCTCTTTACTAACAAGCCAGTTGGGAATGAGGACAGATGGTGACGGGGAAATTGCACAAGTCCCAGTTAGAATGCGATGTGCTTTCTCTCATCCTTACAAACACATAAGCCGACCACATGAGAATACTTAACATGGATATGTCTTGTGCAGAAAGCTTTGACATTGTATAGTAAAGGGCATTTCTCACTATGGTTGCTCCTCTAGAGCCTCCATAATACAACTGCTTCTGCTATAAAGGAACAGTGGGATGTTTCATATGTAGGAGAAATTTAGGGTAAACCAATTGTTTTCTTTGAATACATATGGAATGTTTTCAGATGCTCCTACTAAAATAAACTCTATATAATAATCGTGGGGTGTCTGCACAAAAGTCTGGTGCCCAAACACAGACACAAGTTACTTTTTAAATATAATTTCTGTCAGTTCTCTTAGAGCAAAACAACTGCAAATAAAAACACGGAATATTACAAACATTACCAACTGCAGTACCAGGAGTCAGCAACAGACAGGAGTATGTATATCAAACTCTGTATCTCTAACAACCCCCCGTTTCTATACTCTTAAAGGAGAACAAGACCCTAAAAATTAATGTGGCTAAAAATGTCATATTTTATATAGTGAACTTATTGCACCAGCTTAAAGTTTCAGCTTGTCAATAGCAGCAATGATCCAGGACTTCAAACTTGTCACAGGGGGTCACCATCTTGGAAAGTGTCTGTGACACTCACATGCTCAGTGGGCTCTGATTGGCTGTTGAGAAGCTAAGCTTAGGGCTCGTCACTAATTATCCAGCAGAAAATGAGCTTCCCTGGCTGTAATATAAGCTGATGCTACAGGTTTGCTGATTATTAAATTCTGATGCTAATTGCACTGGTTTCTGTGCTGCCATGTAGTAATTATCTGTATTAATTACTAATCAGCCTTATATTGTGACATTTCTATTCTATGTGTACTGTATATTGTGAGTGGGTCCCTAAGCTCAGTAAGTGACAGCAGCACAGAGCATGTGCAGTGAATCAGCAGAAAAGAAGATGGGGAGCTACTGGGGCATCTTTGGAGACACAGATCTTTATTGCTAAAGGACTGTGGTTGCCTTGGGCTGGTACAGAAGCACAAAACATAATGTTTTAGCCTACTTCTTTAGTTAAGATTTAGTTCTCCTTTACATTATGTTTATATTATATTAAATTATATATAAATAATGCCAAGCTGTTAAACTGAGGGCCAATATCTGTCAAGGATATTGTGTCAAGTATTCTACAGTGAGTTGGAAGTGGCGTCCCTTATTGCATCAAGCTCTCAGAAGTTTGATTGGATATCAGCTATAATTAGGAAGACTTATTTTGGTCTGGGAAACAGACCCATGCCCAGTTTGCAGTGGCTAATGTTGCAGTCATGAGCACTTACTTTGTCAGTACAGGTATAGGATCCATATATCCAGAAAGCTCTGAATTACGGAATGCCATAGACTCCATTTTATTATTATTTTATTTTATCCAAATAATCTACATTTTGAAAAATGGTTTCCTTTTTCTCTATAATAATAAAACAGTAGCTTGTACTTGTTCCCAACTAAGATATAATTAATCCTTATTGGAAGCAAAACCAACTTATTAGGTTAATTTACTGTTTATATGATTTTCTAGTAGACTTACGGTGGGAAGATCCAAATTACAGAAAGATCCATTATGCAGAAAGCTCCAGGTCTCGAGCATTCTGGATATACCTGTACACATATTCATTGTGTTAGTTCTTTATTGCCTCAATTCTGTCTTGTCCCGTGAATGATTAAAAATAATACATCATTGGCCATAAGAAAGCATGTCTCTACCCCTGGGGTTCCTACACTGTTTGGGATGCTCAAACCATATTTTAATTTATATTTAACCTTCTCATAAGCTATGGGGAACCTGACTGGACCTTTGATATACCTTTACGTGACTCGAGCGAATCCCTCTCCTCATGGCCTAGAATTCTGCACATTATTGGGAAAAAAAAAAATCCGGCACACAAATTTCATTCTGGCAGCTGAAAAAGATTAAAATGAAGGCAAAATGGTGATGCTGAATGCAACCTAACTAAGGATTTCTTGAAGATTTCCTTATAGAAATTCAGGAATTAAAGGGGTATAAACCTGGCACCCGGATGGTGCCTTGAATGCTTTATTTTTTTAGGATCAATTCAACATCAGAATCAGCTGGATTCTGCTCAGTTTCTATTGTTTCAGGAGTCCGCAGCAGAAATATAAACAGCAAGACTTTTTTTTTTAGCAATTACATTTTCAAATTTAAAACCGTTTACATTTATAAACACATTTATATCGTAAGATGGCTTAGAGTGTCATTTTCTTTTATCACGTAAAAAAAAAAAAAACCATGGGCCCTTATTAAGGAACTATTGAATTGATACTAATAATTTCTTTCATTCTTCCAGTAGAGACATCATAGCGGCGGCAAGGTTTACTGCTTATGTCAATGTGACCCTCTTTGACTAAAGTTGTGTACATGTTACATGACTTTTTGATTTTCTGTTTATTTTTGTGCCCCTGATGAAGACCCTTAAGGTCAAAACGCGTTGGGCTCATTATGATTTTGTTTTGTGTATTTTTTTCTGTTAGATATTTTTCTTTTTTGTAATAAATTAATTTTGGCTTTTTCAAATCGGGGTGTGCTATCCATTCCTTGCAGCAGTTATACATTACATGGAGACCCTTATGGGGAGTCACCTATGGATTAGCACCCTGTAATTTAATTCAAAAGGGTGTGCGCCTTCTTTCTCTATTTTTGGTGTACATGTTAACAACAGCAGTGAAAAATAACCATCACATTTAAGGAAAGGAATTGAAAAAGTACAATTAGCATCAGGCAGCCAAAAAGGTCCAGGAGGTGAGGCATAAAGTACCCAGCAAGTTGATCTGAAGTGCTATTGTGCAGTTGAATAAATGAGCAAGCTAAACATGTCAAGTGATCCTTATCAGCCTTCAACACTGATGTACATCTGATTGAACTTTATTGTTATTTCTCTCTTGACGATTCCCAGAGTCATAGGGATCCAGCTGTTTGCCATCTGTTGACACTTTCCATTTTTCACTTTCAAGTTTCTGTAAAGTGCTGGAGTTTAATGTCTTTACCTCTCTCACCATTGTAGTCCTCGCCAGAACTTCCTATGTCTTCTGTTTTTTCTTTCTCAGTGCCTTTTTTTTAACTTGTATTTCATGGTTTTCCTGCATGATTTTGTCTTAAAGGAGAAGGTAAGGCTAAAATTAAGTAAGCTTTATCAGAAAGGTCTATATAAATACACCAGTAAACCCTCAAAATAATGCTGCTCTGAGTCCTCTGTCAAAAGAAACACCACATTTCTTTCCTTCTATTGTGTACTCATGGGCTTCTGTATCAGACTTCTTGTTTTCAGCTTAAACCTCCAGGGCTAGGGCTTGAGCATGCTCAGTTTGCTCCTCTCTCTCTCCTCCCCTCCCTGCTGTAATCTGAGCCCAGAGCAATGAGTGAGCAGGGAGAGACTCCGACATCAATTGATGTCACACCAAGCTAATATGGCAGCTGCTATCCTAAACAAACAGAGAGAACTTCTAGAGCTGTTTATTCAGGTACGGTAAAGCATTTTGCAGAATTCTAGCTTGCACTATTGTAGCTAATCTATAAACTGCCACAGTTGCTTTCCTTTTCCTTTAAACATACCTCCCAACATTTTGGAAATAAAAAGAGGGACAAAAAAGTTGACGCATGCTGCGTGGCAAAATTGTTTGACCACTCCCTTTTTTGTGGCCACACCCCCTAATTACCATGTTCATTTTACAAAATTTGGCAGGTTATGAAAGTTTGGACATATTTCTTTGTTTTTTTCAGTTATTACAGTTTTGCTAATGAAGGTGAATTGCCCTTTAAGCTGTGAGTCAACGTTTCCCAAGGGACCTGTTATCTTATATTGTTACAATTACTTATTTGCTTATCTCAAAATTGTTACAAAAGTATCTTATCTGCTGCTGTGGCTGTTCTGGGATCTCTGCCAGAAGCCAATTAAGTAAGAAACATTGTTTCTTTTTCTGGCTGTTCAGTGCAGAGAAAAACGGGACTTCCCAGTACAAACGAGGACAAACGGGACAGTTTGCTTTAAAGTATCCTCTTCTAGTTTATTGCATTACTTACAGTATTTTTGACTTGACCTATTAGCGATAAACTTTGCTCATTTGTTTTGGTTCAACCGGGATTTCAAATTGTCTTTTCATGATAGTCTCAGAATGATTGCTATAAGGAGAATTGTGTTACTGGTTCTTCTGCTCAAATCTATAAATACCATAATATGTCTATTACCAAATAAATAGCTTGGAAGTACAGTGTTTTACTGAGTAGCACCGGGATCATTTTTACAAAAAAGTAAAATGGCAAAATCACTTTTATCAAGAATATTCATATGAGCCAACAACTTGCTGCTTTCTCTATAAAAGTGGAAGACATTATAACCTACTTCTCCATTTCCGAAGTACCTGCTGCAAACGTTATCATCTGTATAGATTGCGTGTAATGGATGGTGTTGGTGAATATTGGTATACGTAGCCCACCAAAATACTGTAGGAAAGAGGCACTATTGTCATCTAAGTTTATTATACTATTCACCTAATATATTTCCTGCAACCTTAATCATTGTTTACAATGAATTCATCCACACGGCTATATTTATAAAGCCAAGGCTATCTGGAGTCCTTTTCCAGACATATCCCTATTGCTAGTCTCTCTCGACTGTATCTGCTATAATTTTACAATTTATTCTACTGTTTTGCCTTCATCTCTCCCTGCTATACCTTCTATGCCACAGTCCCTTCCCAGACACTATTATCCACTGTTACTATAGACACCATCTCTCCCTACTATACCTGCTATCCCACAGTCACACTCCCTTCCCAGAGACTATTATCCACTGTTACTATAGGCACCATCTCTCCCTACTATACCTGCTATCCCACAGTCACACTCCCTTCCCAGAGACTATTATCCCACTGTTACTTATAGACACCATCTCTCCCTACTATACCTGCTATCCCACAGTCATACTCCCTTCCCAGAGACTATTATCCACTGTTACTATAGGCACCATCTCTCCTACTATACCTGCTATCCACAGTCACACTCCCTTCCCAGAGACTATTATCCCACTGTTACTGATACGGCACCGTCTCTCCCTACTATACCTGCTATCCCACAGTCACACTCCCTTCCCAGAGAATATTATCCACTGTTACTATAGGCACCATCTCTCCCTACTATACCTGCTATCCCACAGTTACACTCCCTTCCCAGAGACTATTATCCCACTGTTACTATAGGCACCATCTCTCCCTACTATACCTGCTATCCCCACAGTCACACTCCCTTCCCAGAGACTATTATCCCACTGTACTATAGGCACCATCTCTCCCTACTATACCTGCTATCCCACAGTCACACTCCCTTCCCAGAGACTATTATCCACTGTTAACTATAGGCACCATCTCTCCCTACTATACCTGCTATCCCACAGTCACACTCCCTTCCCAGAGACTATACCCACTGTTACTATAGCACCATCTCTCCCTACTATACCTGCTCAACTCCCTCCCAGAGACTATCCACTGTACTATAGGCACCAAATATACCTGCCCACAGTCACACTCCCCTTCCCAGAGGACTATTATCCCACTGTTACTATAAGGCACCATCTCTCCCACTATACCTGCTACCCCACAGTCACACTCCCTTCCCAGATCCACTTTACTATAAACTAACACTGCTATCCCACAGCAACTCCCTTATTATCCATTGCACCATCTCTCCCTACTATACCTGCTATCCACAGTCACACTCCCTTCCCAGAGACTATTATCCCACTGTTACTCATAGGCACCATCTCTCCCTACTATACCTGCTATCCCACATTCACACTCCCTTCCCAGAGACTATATCCACTGTTACTAAGGCACCATCTGCTCACACTTCCCTTCCAGAGATCCCACTACATATTCCCCACCTGACATCCACACTCCCTCCCTATCACTGACACCATCTCTCCCTACTATACCTGCTATCCCACAGTCACACTCCCTTCCCAGAGACTATTATCCACTGTTACTATAGGCACCATCTCTCCCTACTATACCTGCTATCCTACAGTCACAGTCCCTTCCCAGAGACTAAATATCCCACTGTTACTATAGGCACCATCTCTCCCTACTATACCTGCTATCCCACAGTCACACTCCCTTCCCAGAGACTATTATCCACTGTTACTATAGACACCATCTCTCCCTACTATACCTGCTATCCCACAGTCACACTCCCTTCCCAGAGACTATTATCCCACTGTTACTATAGGCACCGTCTCTCCCTACTATACCTGCTATCCCACAGTCACACTCCCTTCCCAGAGAATATTATCCACTGTTACTATAGCACCATCTCTCCCTACTATACCTGCTATCCCACAGTTACACTCCCTTCCCAGAGACTATTATCCCACTGTTACTATAGGCACCATCTCTCCCTACTATACCTGCTATCCCACAGTCACACTCCCTTCCCAGAGACTATTATCCCACTGTTACTATAGGCACCATCTCTCCCTACTATACCTGCTATCCCACAGTCACACTCCCTTCCCAGAGACTATTATCCACTGTTACTATAGGCCACCATCTCTCCCTACTATACCTTGCTATCCTACAGTCACAGTCCCTTCCCAGAGACTAATATCCCACTGTTACTATAGGCACCATTCTCTCCCTACTATACCTGCTATCCCACAGTCACACTCCCTTCCCAGAGACTATTATCCACTGTTACTATAGGCACCGTCTCTCCCTACTATACCTGCTATCCCACAGTCACACTCCCTTCCCAGAGACTATTATCCACTGTTACTATAGGCACCATCTCTCCCTACTATACCTGCTATCCCACAGTCACACTCCCTTCCCAGAGACTATTATCCCACTGTTACTATAGGCACCATCTCTCCCTACTATACCTGCTATCCCACAGTCACACTCCCTTCCCAGAGACTATTATCCACTGTTACTATAGGACACCATCTCTCCCTACTATACCTGCTATCCCACAGTCACACTCCCTTCCCAGAGGACTATTATCCACTGTTACTATAGGCACCATCTCTCCCTACTTATACCTGCTATCCTACAGTCACAGTCCCTTCCCAGAGACTAATATCCCACTGTTACTATAGGCACCATCTCTCCCTACTATACCTGCTATCCCACAGTCACACTCCCTTCCCAGAGACTATTATCACTGTTACTATAGACACCATCTCTCCCTACTATACCTGCTATCCCCACAGTCACACTCCCTTCCCAGAGACTATTATCCCACTGTTACTATAGGCACCGTCTCTCCCTACTATACCTGCTATCCCACAGTCACACTCCCTTCCCAGAGAATATTATCCACTGTTACTATAGGCACCATCTCTCCCTACTATACCTGCTATCCCACAGTTACACTCCCTTCCAGAGGACTATTATCCCACTGTTACTATAGGCACCATCTCTCCCTACTATACCTGCTATCCCACAGTCACACTCCCTTCCCAGAGACTATTATCCACTGTTACTATAGGCACCATCTCTCCCTACTATACCTGCTATCCCACAGTCACACTCCCTTCCCAGAGACTATTATCCACTGTTACTATAGGCACCATCTCTCCCTACTATACCTGCTATCCTACAGTCACAGTCCCTTCCCAGAGACTAATATCCCACTGTTACTATAGGCACCATCTCTCCCTACTATACCTGCTATCCCACAGTCACACTCCCTTCCCAGAGACTATTATCCACTGTTACTATAGACACCATCTCTCCCTACTATACCTGCTATCCCACAGTCACACTCCCTTCCCAGAGACTATTATCGACTGTTACTATAGGCACCATCTCTCCCTACTATACCTGCTATCCCACAGTCACACTCCCTTCCCAGAGACTAATATCCCACTGTTACTATAGGCACCATCTCTCCCTACTATACCTGCTATCCTACAGTCACAGTCCCTTCCCAGAGACTAATATCCCACTGTAACTATAGGCACCATCTCTCCCTACTATACCTGCTATCCCACAGTCACACTCCCTTCCCAGAGACTATTATCCCACTGTTACTATAGGCACCGTCTCTCCCTACTATACCTGCTATCCCACAGTCACACTCCCTTCCCAGAGACTATTATCCACTGTTACTATAGGCACCATCTCTCCCTACTATACCTGCTATCCCTCAGTCACACTCCCTTCCCAGGGACTATTATCCCACTGTAACTATAGGCACCATCTCTCCCTACTATACCTGCTATCCCACAGTCACACTCCCTTCCCAGAGACTATTATCCCACTGTTACTATAGGCACCATCTCTCCCTACTATACCTGCTATCCCACAGTCACACTCCCTTCCCAGAGACTATTATCCACTGTTACTATAGGCACCATCTCTCCCTACTATACCTGCTATCCCACAGTCACACTCCCTTCCCAGAGACTATTATCCACTGTTACTATAGGCACCATCTCTCCCTACTATACCTGCTATCCCACAGTCACACTCCCTTCCCAGAGACTATTATCCACTGTTACTATAGACACCATCTCTCCCTACTATACCTGCTATCCCACAGTCACACTCCCTTCCCAGAGACTATTATCCACTGTTACTATAGGCACCATCTCTCCCTACTATACCTGCTATCCCACAGTCACACTCCCTTCCCAGAGACTATTATCCCACTGTAACTATAGGCACCATCTCTCCTTACTATACCTGCTATCCCACAGTCACACTCCCTTCCCAGAGACTATTATCCACTGTTACTATAGACACCATCTCTCCCTACTATACCTGCTATCCCACAGTCACAGTCCCTTCCCAGAGACTATTATCCCACTGTTACTATAGGCACCATCTCTCCCTACTATACCTGCTATCCCACAGTCACACTCCCTTCCCAGAGACTATTATCTACTGTTACTATAGGCACCATCTCTCCCTACTATACCTGCTATCCCACAGTCACGCTCCCTTCCCAGGGACTATTATCCCACTGTAACTATAGGCACCATCTCTCCCTACTATACCTGCTATCCCACAGTCACACTCCCTTCCCAGAGACTATTATCCCTACTGTTACTTTAGGTACCATCTCTCCCTACTATACCTGCTATCCCACAGTCACACTCCCTTCCCAGAGACTATTATTCCTACTGTTACTTTAGGTACCATCTCTCCCTACTATACCTGCTATCCCACAGTCACACTCCCTTCCCAGAGACTATTATCCCACTGTAACTATAGGCACCATCTCTCCTTACTATACCTGCTATCCCACAGTCACACTCCCTTCCCAGAGACTATTATCCACTGTTACTATAGGCACCATCTCTCCCTACTATACCTGCTATCCCACAGTCACACTCCCTTCCCAGAGACTATTATCCACTGTTACTATAGGCACCATCTCTCCCTACTATACCTGCTATCCACAGTCACACTCCCTTCCCAGAGACTATTATCCACTGTTACTATAGACACCATCTCTCCCTACTATACCTGCTATCCCACAGTCACACTCCCTTCCCAGAGACTATTATCCACTGTTACTATAGGCACCATCTCTCCCTACTATACCTGCTATCCCACAGTCACACTCCCTTCCCAGAGACTATTATCCCACTGTAACTATAGGCACCATCTCTCCTTACTATACCTGCTATCCCACAGTCACACTCCCTTCCCAGAGACTATTATCCACTGTTACTATAGACACCATCTCTCCCTACTATACCTGCTATCCCACAGTCACAGTCCCTTCCCAGAGACTATTATCCCACTGTTACTATAGGCACCATCTCTCCCTACTATACCTGCTATCCCACAGTCACACTCCCTTCCCAGAGACTATTATCTACTGTTACTATAGGCACCATCTCTCCCTACTATACCTGCTATCCCACAGTCACGCTCCCTTCCCAGGGACTATTATCCCACTGTAACTATAGGCACCATCTCTCCCTACTATACCTGCTATCCCACAGTCACACTCCCTTCCCAGAGACTATTATCCCTACTGTTACTTTAGGTACCATCTCTCCCTACTATACCTGCTATCCCACAGTCACACTCCCTTCCCAGAGACTATTATTCCTACTGTTACTTTAGGTACCATCTCTCCCTACTATACCTGCTATCCCACAGTCACACTCCCTTCCCAGAGACTATTATCCCACTGTAACTATAGGCACCATCTCTCCTTACTATACCTGCTATCCCACAGTCACACTCCCTTCCCAGAGACTATTATCCCACTGTTACTATAGGCACCATCTCTCCCTACTATACCTGCTATCCCACAGTCACACTCCCTTCCCAGAGACTATTATCCCACTGTTACTATAGGCACCATCTCTCCCTACTATCCCACAGTCACACTCCCTTCCCAGAGACTATTATCCCACTGTTACTATAGGCACCATCTCTCCCTACTATACCTGCTATCCCACAGTCACGCTCCCTTCCCAGGGACTATTATCCCACTGTAACTATAGGCACCATCTCTCCCTACTATACCTGCTATCCCACAGTCACACTCCCTTCCCAGAGACTATTATCCCTACTGTTACTTTAGGTACCATCTCTCCCTACTATACCTGCTATCCCACAGTCACACTCCCTTCCCAGAGACTATTATCCCTACTGTTACTTTAGGTACCATCTCTCCCTACTATACCTGCTATCCCACAGTCACACTCCCTTCCCAGAGACTATTATCCCACTGTAACTATAGGCACCATCTCTCCTTACTATACCTGCTATCCCACAGTCACACTCCCTTCCCAGAGACTATTATCCCACTGTTACTATAGGCACCATCTCTCCCTACTATACCTGCTATCCCACAGTCACACTCCCTTCCCAGAGACTATTATCCACTGTTACTATAGGCACCATCTCTCCCTACTATACCTGCTATCCCACAGTCACGCTCCCTTCCCAGGGACTATTATCCCACTTTAACTATAGGCACCATCTCTCCCTACTATACCTGCTATCCCACAGTCACACTCCCTTCCCAGAGACTATTATCCCTACTGTTACTATAGGTACCATCTCTCCCTACTATACCTGCTATCCCACAGTCACACTCCCTTCCCAGAGACTAATATCTGTTACTATAGGCACTATCTCTCCCTACTATACCTGCTATCCCACAGTCACACTCCCTTCCCAGAGACTATTATCCCACTGTTACTATAGGCACCATCTCTCCCTACTTTACTTGCTATCCCACAGTCACACTCCTTCCCAGAGATACTATTATCCACTGTTACTATAGGCACCATCTCTCCCTACTATACCTGCTATCCCACAGTCACACTCCCTTCCCAGAGACTATTATCCACTGTTACTATAGGCACCATCTCTCCCTACTATACCTGCTATCCCACAGTCACACTCCCTTCCCAGAGACTATTATCCACTGTTACTATAGGCACCATCTCTCCCTACTATACCTGCTATCCCACAGTCACACTCCCTTCCCAGAGACTATTATCCCACTGTTACTATAGGCACCATCTCTCCCTACTATACCTGCTATCCCACAGTCACACTCCCTTCCCAGAGACTATTATCCACTGTAACTATAGGCACCATCTCTCCCTACTATACCTGCTATCCCACAGTCACACTCCCTTCCCAGAGACTATTATCCCTACTGTTACTATAGGTACCATCTCTCCCTACTATACCTGCTATCCCACTCCCTTCCCAGAGACTAATATCCCACTGTTACTATAGGCACTATCTCTCCCTACTATACCTGCTATCCCACAGTCACACTTCTTTCCCAGAGACTATTATCCCACTGTTACTATAGGCACCATCTCTCCCTACTATACCTGCTATCCCACAGTCACACTCCCTTCCCAGAGACTAATATCCCACTGTTACTATAGGCACTATCTCTCCCTACTATACCTGCTATCCCACAGTCACACTCCCTTCCCAGAGACTATTATCCACTGTTACTATAGGCACCATCTCTCCCTACTATACCTGCTATCCCACAGTCACACTCCCTTCCCAGAGACTATTATCCACTGTTACTATAGACACCATCTCTCCCTACTATACCTGCTATCCCACAGTCACACTCCCTTCCCAGAGACTATTATCCACTGTTACTATAGGCACCATCTCTCCCTACTATACCTGCTATCCCACAGTCACACTCCCTTCCCAGAGACTATTATCCACTGTTACTATAGACACCATCTCTCCCTACTATACCTGCTATCCCACAGTCACACTCCCTTCCCAGAGACTATTATCCCCACTGTTACTATAGGCACCATCTCTCCCTACTATACCTGCTATCCCACAGTCACACTCCCTTCCCAGAGACTATTATCCACTGTTTCAATGTTTCAAAGTCCTCGGTGTTGCACATCCTCTCCAGCACGTCTCTGGTGTGGTGGGAAAAATTTTATGTAGCCTAACTGGGGTTAAATACCAGAAAATCATTATTTTATAAATATGTTCCCTTTGCTTAGTGCAAGTGATCCCCCTTTTAGCATTTATCCATATGCGTGACCAGTCTTCAAAGGAAATTTCCATTCCAATATTGTTTTCCCATTTTCTCTTGTATGAATGTTTATACCCCGAATTAAAGGGGGGTTCATTAATGATTTTATATATTTTGGAAATTATTCTCTTCTGAGGCAAGCCCTTTAGCGCTAGTGATTCGAATGATGTAATTGGGGAAGCTTCAAGCTCTCTAAAGGATATTCTTATTATTATATTAGGAGTTCCTTTTTTACCCTGTGCCGCCTACTTTAGCATTTTTATTTTTAACACCTGCAAGGAGGCAGCTATGATAATGCTTAGGTATTCGTTATCATTTTGCTGTCTCACAAAACTTTTTAACAGTTATTTTTGTATAAGAATGGGTGCCATTACAGTAACCCCTTTTTTTCATTCAACGTTTGGCATAGCAAAGAATAGCTTTGCTTGTGGAGAACAGTTTTATATTAGATCTACTGAATGCAACTGTGAGGCCCCAGACTTAAGGAAAACCAGGGATAATCCCTTTTGTGTCAGTTGATAGAAAACTTGATTCTGTTACTGAAATGCTTTTATTTGCAAAAATTGTCTCCCTACTATGTCCGGAATCCACATAATTAATGTTGGTGTTCTGCGGCTATTGTGAATTGTGTTGGAAATACCTTGTGTAAAATGGAAGCGATTAACCTCACACTTTTACAATTGCTTTAATCTGCTAAATAAATTGATTTTGTTTGACGGTGTGAGTAATGCTATGTCTGATAATTATGCATTTTTACTATTTGCTCATGCAGCAAAAATATGCCGCATATTTATTAAACCTCAAGAACATTCTCCTTGATGTTTCGTAAAAGGAAATTGTTTTGTTAATCACCTGTGAAATAGAATTCTACCGGTTCTCCCCGTGTCATAGATTGTCTTCTCTTGTAAAACTGCAAGAGAGGTGATGGTTTCATTAATGGGGTTTTCTTGACAAAGACATTAAATGATAAATGATCTGAAGTTACATGAGACTTGTAAACATGACTTTGTTCAAACAATTCTTTCCAACCCGATTTGGGGTTGTTTTATATTTGGATTTGTATTATAAGAAAATTCAAAGAATACCTTAAGAATGTCCACAAAGATGTAGGGGCGCATGGAAAAATTTCGAAGTATTTTTTTGGCTACTTCAACCATCGAATAGGCTACTTCGACCTTCGACTTCGACTTCGAAACGAACTAAATATCATTCGACCATTCGATAGTCGAAGTACTGTCTCTTTAAAAAAAACTTCACCCCCCTACTTCGCCACCTAAAACCTACCGAGCATCGATGTTAACATATGGGGAAGGTCCCCATAGGCTTTCTAGCTAATTTCTGATCAAAGGAATTTCGTTCGATCAAACGATTATTCCTTCGACCGGTCGATCGAACGAATAGCGGTAAATCCTTCGACTTTGATATTCGAAGGATTTAACTTCGATAGTCGAATATTGAGGGTTAATTAACCCTCGATATTCGACCCTTAGTAAATGTGCCCTCTGTACTGTCTGATTAGATATTAAGGTCGAATTTTAGAGTTTTCTTTACCTCGGATGAACTCGAATGACCTCAAAATTGAAATAGTATCTTATTTAAGGAAAAACTTGAATATCTAGGACTAATATTACTGACCCGAAAATCAAATTCGAATCCGACTAAACTCGTATCGAGTTTTTTATCCGAAAAAACTTTGAATGTCAGGAAGGCTATTTACATCTTCAGATGGGTCACTGGACCTCTTGCCATTGACTTCTACATGAACTTGGCAGATTTTAGGTGGCGAATAGTCAAATTCGAAATTGTTCCCAGGGTCCAGGTATGATAAATATCGAATTTGAGTTTGGATTATACCCAACTCGAGTTTTGACCAAAAATTCTAATTCAAATTTCCAATTTGAGCCTTAATAAATTTCCCTAAATGGTGATGTTTATGTAATAGCGGTTTATATATTAGGAAATGGCTGGCCATACATTATCAAAGATTCACTACTGACTCGACCTCTAATAAGGGGGTTATATATAAAAACTTATATTTGTGTAAATTTTGAGTTTTTTGTCTACCGTACATAAATTCTCAATTTAAAAAAGCAGAAATGTTTCTTTATTTATTAACCTTAAAATCCTTGTTTACTCTGAATTTTTTGTGCGTTCACAAGCAAAAACTTTGAATAACTCTAAAACCTCAAAGTAACTAAATATTTTACAATTTGCTAAGGGCAGCTCCCGTTGATTAAATGATTTTGACAGCTATTTGATGGCGTCATTTTGCATTAGAGTTTTTTTTGTGGTTTTTACACTTAATAAATATTGGAAACTTCTTGTTATAAAACCATTCTTCACATGCAAGATTTTTGCGCTAAAACTCATGAAAAAAATCTGAAAGTTAACAAAACAGCCACATAGTTTTGGTTCAATGCATGTGGACAAAATGATGGCTGAACACCTTAACATGTCTCTTAAAAAGTTTGTCAAATCTCATTGGGTAGAACCATATTGGCTGTGGATGGCGTCCTCTCCCAGGAGCAGTGATTGAATGAATCCATACTTTTTACATTCAGCGAATCCTCCAGGAAATATCCAAATACTCAAACAAATCCTCATTTTCATATTTAAATCTGTGGTTTCCTATGAACAAAACATTGTTGTATTTGGTTGTCTAGAGCCTTAAAGTTACATGAATTTAAGGGTTTGGATTCAGTTTGACTGAAGAAATCCCAGGAAATTGCTGCGATTTGCTTAAATTTCACACCCAAACTTTGATTTGATGCATTTCTACCCTAGGTCTACACACCAGCTTATCTAATTGGATCATTGGATATTGAATCAATATCAGGATATGCCAGTAATCAAACCCTTTTTTCTGTGATTATCTACTCCTGCATTAACTCAGTAATCCACTGGAAGGATCTATTGTAACTCTTGTTTGACTAGTTTCCATAATTAGTCTCTAACATTCCTTTCCACATAGTGCCCTCCTCCCAACCCGTTAACAACATCTATCACTGATCAAGCAATCAGGGGCCTTTATAAGCCTGCTCCCTGCAACTCCCAGTTGCTCGATCATTGAAGCCCCAAGCTTATTATGTTGTTTTTCCTGTTGATTCCTGCCTTGATTCCTACCTTGATTCCTGTTCCGAGCTCTGAGTCCTTGCATTGTTCTGGTGCCCTCATTCCTGTCCATTGCCTGATCCTCTGTCTTCAACCTGCCCCTGACCTCGGCCTGCCTATCGGACTTCCCTTGTTTGCTGCCTGTCCAGACCTTGCTGGCCTGTTTAATGGTCTCTCCTTGCTAGCCGCCTGCCTCTGACCACTGGCCTGGTGTATTTTGTCTTCATAATGTTATCTGATGTTATCAGATCACCCTGATCCTGCATTACCCTACACAGCACATAGGCTTCTATCTGCCAGTCACACACCTGTGGCCAAACCTGACAGTCAACTACTGAATCAATCCTATTTGGCTCATCATTAAGGCGGGTCAAGTTAGGTAAATACCCATTTGCTTGGTGAGATGTTGTATTGGGAGCTTTAGATATGCTGTGTATACAGTATAGAGAAATGTTTGTATACAATCTCTAAAAAATCCAGCTTCCCGGAAGTTTTGAACAACACAATGCCAACTTTACATTTTTGAAAGTGTTATGTATTGTGAGCTATATAGAGCTGGGTATATAGAGAAGTGTTTGTAATTATATTTAATGAACCAGAAATCCAACTTCTCCAAACATTAATAAAAACTAGGAATGCAGCGAATCCAGGATTCACTTAGGGACTTGGCGAGGATTCAGCCTTTTTCAGCAGGATTCAGAATCGGACGAATCCTTCTGCCCGGCCTAACCGAATCTGAATCCTAATTTGCATATGCAAATTACGGGCGGGTAGGGAAGTCGTGGGACTTTTTGTCACAAAACAAGGAAGTAAAAAATGTTTCCTCTTCCCACCTCTAATTTGCATATGAAAATTCGGATTCGGTGCTACATTCGGCTGAATCTTTCGCAAAGGATTCAGGGGTTCAGCCGAATCCAAAATAATGGGTTTGGTGCATCCCTTAAAAAATCACAATGCCAACGTTACATTTTTGACAATGTTTGTATTGTGAGCTATAGATATGCTGGGTATATAGAGAAATGTTTGTAATTATATCTAATGAACCAGAAATCTCCAAGAAATCCAGCTTCTTCAAACATTAAAAAAAAACACAATGCCAACTTTACATTTCCATGCTGCCTTTCACAGGCAGTGATTTTATTTGCAGGGTTATTAATGATTTCCTAACAGATCAATGATATATGAATGGGAATGGGAAATAAGCATGGGATCAATTGTCATTAAAAACAAATCAGATTTTTACAGAATGGATCCTATCTAACCACAAAAAAACTGTAGATTCTTCTAATCAATGCCCCCCCCCTACAGACACATTATACGAACAAATACATATTTTGAGAACATTTGTTATAGGGTTTGTCTTGCTGAAGATGCTCCTTTTTCATTTTAAAGAATCATTTCTACTATTTTCATTATATTTCACAGAAATCAATAGATGGGATTTTTTTTTTACTGTTGCATTCATTAAGGCTTGTGCATGTTAAAGGGATTCTATCATGATTTTTATGGTGTAGTTCTTATTTCTAAATGACACTGTTTACATTGCAAATAATTCACTCTATCATATACAATTTAATTCCTGAACCAGCAAGTGTATTTTTTTTAGTTGTAATATTGGTGTGTAGGTGCATCTCAGGTCATTTTGCCTGGTCATGTGCTTTTAGAAAGAGCCAGCACTTTAGGATGGAACTGCTTTCTGGCAGGCTGTTGTTTCTCCTACTTAATGTAATTGAATGTTGCGCAGTGGGACCTGGATTTTTCTATTGAGTGTTGTTCTTAGATCTACCAGGCAGCTGTTATCTTGTGTTAGGGAGCTGCTATCTGGTTACCTTCCCATTGTTCTGTTGTTAGGCTGCTGAGGGGTGTAAAGAGTGACTGAAGTTTATCAGAGCACATGACTGGGGGCAGCTGGGAAACTATTGCACTAAGTCTATTGCACTTAATAACATGTTTAAAAATAGCATGTGTAATATTCATACATTCTACAAACCTTCATTCTGCTGAAGACGTTATGATGTAAGAAACCACTGTGACACAAACAAGTCTTTGGTGTTAAGAAGTTGTTATAATTAAAGCAATCACATTGAAAGCCTTTTTTTTCCCCTTGCATTAGTTTACAGATTATTTTTTGCACTTACATATAGTGATAATGAATTTGTCTAATATATCACGTCCCCAGCTGTTAATCTGTCTATAGGCAGCCCCGAAATACATTTTCATTAAAACACATAAAACCTATTAATTTATATCTTAATCTGCCTTCACAATTAAAAATAAACAAATCCATTTGATTTCTTATTTTCTATACCAAGTTTAATGGCAGTCAATTCAAAGTGAATATATGTAAGTATGGAATATATGGAAACATAATAATGGCACTTCAGTTGTATTTCAGTGATTTCTCAAATTAATTTAAAGGGATACTGTCATGGGGGAAAAAAAAATGTTTCAAATCGAATCAGTTAATAGTGCTGCTCCAGCAGAATTCTGCACTCAAATCCTTTTCTCAGAAGAGCAAACAGATTTTTTTTATATTCAATTTTGAAATCTGACATGGGGCTAGACATATTATCAATTTCCCAGCTGCCCCAAGTCATGTGACTTGTGCTCTGATAAACTTCAATCACTCTTTACTGCTGTACTGCAAGTTGGAGTGATATCACCCCTCCCTTTTCCCCCCAGCAGCCAAACAAAAGAACAATTTGAAGGTAACCAGATAACAGCTCCCTAACACAAGATAACAGCTGCCTGGTAACTCAATAGTAAAAACCCATGTCCCACTGAGACTCCTTCAGTTACATTGAGAAGGAAAAACCACAGCCTGCCAGAAAGCATCTCTCTCCTGAAGTGCAGGCAGAAGTCACATGACCAGGGGCAGCTGGGAAATTGACAAAATGTCTATCCCCATGTCATATTTCAAAATTGAATATAAAAAAATCTGTTTGCTTTTTTGAGAAATGGATTTCAGTGCAGAATTCTGCTGGAGTAACACTATTAACTGATGCGTTTTGAAAAAAACATGTTTTCCGATGACAGGATTCCTTTAATATAAGACATTGTCATACATAACTAGTGATGGGTGAATTTATTCACCCCCAGTGAATACATTTTGAAAACGGGCTCGAAAATTCGCTGGCGAAAATTCACCGGCGTCAAAAAAGGCCCCCGGCTTCAAAAACGAGATGCCAGCGCCGTTTTGCGAATTTTTAGCCTTTTTGTGAAAATTCTCATTCTGATTTGACTTATTTCTATAGATAGACCATTTAAGAAAATATTAACCCAACAAAAAGAATTGATATATATTCAGTTCCTCTGATCTCTATTACAATTTACATGCATTTTTAGCGGTTTCTGAGATATAAGCAGTGTTAGATGTGCAGTTTTTTAAAGGCCCAGAATGTCAGTGACACTAAAGGGTAGATTCAAATTTTCGATTTGGATTTTTGGTCAAAACTCACAAATTTGAGTTGTAAATAATTCAAACTCGAATTCGAGATTTATCGTACCTTGACCATGGGAAAAACTCAAATTCAATAGTACGCCACCTAAAACCTGCCGAGTTCATGTAGAAGTCAACGGCAGAGATCCAGTGACCTATTTGAAGATGTTAATAGCCTTCCTGATATTCAAGTTTTTTCTGAGAAAAAGCTTTATTCAAGTTTGTCAAAAAGTAATTTGTAATTTGTATTATTTAGCTCATCGTTCAGCATTTTTTTTAAGTTCATACTTTTTGGGGGTGGTTTATCAACATTTAAATTTGAATTTTTGCCACTATTTGACATTTGTTCGCACAAAAATTCAGAAATTTAAAATTATTTTTGTTTGTGGCTACACAGCAGCTTGTTTATATAAACTATAGTAGTACATATCTGTTATCTGCTGTGTATCCTGTGCTTGAATGGCTGCCCCCATGGCTACACAACAGTTTGTTTATATAAACTATAGTAGTACTTATCTGTTATCTGCTGTGTATCCTGTGCTTGAATGGCTGCCCCCATGGCTACACAGCAGCTTGTTTATATAAACTATAGTAGTACATATCTGTTATCTGCTGTGTATCCTGTGCTTGAATGGCTGCCCCCATGGCTACACAACAGTTTGTTTATATAAACTATAGTAGTACTTATCTGTTATCTGCTGTGTATCCTGTGCTTGAATGGCTGCCCCCATGGCTACACAGCACCTTGTTTATATAAACTATAGTAGAACTTATCTGTTATCTACTGTGTATCCTGTGCTTGAATAGCTGCCCCCATGGCTACACAACAGTTTGTTTATATAAACTATAGTAGTACTTATCTGTTATCTACTGTGTATCCTGTGCTTGAATGGCTGCCCCCATGGCTACACAACAGTTTGTTTATATAAACTATAGTAGTACTTATCTGTTATCTACTGTGTATCCTGTGCTTGAATGGCTGCCCCCATGGCTACACAACAGTTTGTTTATATAAACTATAGTAGTACTTATCTGTTATCTACTGTGTATCCTGTGCTTGAATGGCTGCCCCCATGGCTACACAGCAGCTTGTTTATATAAACTATAGTAGTACTTATCTGTTATCTACTGTGTATCCTGTGCTTGAATGGCTGCCCCCATGGCTACACAGCAGCTTGTTTATATAAACTATAGTAGTACTTATCTGTTATCTACTGTGTATCCTGTGCTTGAATGGCTGCCTCCATGGCTACACAGCAGCTTGTTTATAAAAACTATAGTAGTACTTATCTGTTATCTACTGTGTATCCTGTGCTTGAATGGCTGCCCCCATGACTACACAGTAGCTTGTTTACATAAACTATAGTTATGTTTCCAAAGCAAGCACGTAACTTTTACCAATATTTAAATTACTTTAAAACACTTTTATTTTTTGATGTTAGTGTACCTTTAACCAAGTGTCCCATACTTGAGTCTATAAGGAAGTATCCTCTTCAAGTTTAGAGAGGGCATTTTCCGGCAGACAGACAGACATACATGTATGAAATAAATATAAAATGTATTTGTGGCCCCATGGTGGAGAAGGATTAACATACTTTTCTTAAAAACCATTAGATTGCAGCTGGTCTTTCCATTCTCAATATTGTTAAAGGTCCTACAATTACTCCTGTCAAATCTACCTTTTAAAGCTAATGTCCGCCAAAGTGAAGGTGCTATTTTGCCATCCAGGTGGATGGAAAATGACGCAATATTGTTCATCGTTCAAACCAATTTGGTTGATAGCTATTAAGAACATGTCGGCAGCTTATTGGCCCGTGTATGGGGCCCCCCGATGGGCTTCACCGATCGAGATCTGGCTGAAAGTTGGGCAGATCTCGATCGGATGGGACAAAAAATCCCGTCGGATCGCGGCCGCATCTATTTGTTGATGTGGTCCCGCAATCCGACCGCCCATTGCTATTCGTAGGATCCGATCGTTGGGCCCTAGGCCCCTCGATCGGATCAGCCCGATATTGCCCACCCCAAGGTGGGCATATCGGGGAGAGATCCGCTCGTTTGACGACATCGCCAAACGAGCGGATCTCTCAGTGTATGGGCACCTTTAGTTAGATTGCGTTAGACTGTCTGAAGAAGTGAAGCCGGGGAATTGTCTGAAGAGTTGCACTTACCGACGCATTTGAGGCTTAGATTTGAGGCTTAGATTAGAGGCTTAGATTTAAGGGGTGTTCTGGTAATAAACTGTTTCATTTCCCTATTCTCAAAATTATTGGGAGGAACTTTAGAAACTTTTCCTTTTTGTTTTTTTCATTATCCAGATGCTAAAAAAGGAAGACTACTAGCAAACTATTGATGGCTGTGAACCTTTTTGGAACTGTTAACACTGTGCTATAAAACAGGGCCTCTTTGAAACACGTAGGATGTTCTGTGATTAATATTTTTGGTTTTAAAGTTATGCTCTTCCACAGATGTACTTTTTTTTTATCAAGGTTTGCAGACCAAACCTCAAATGCTCATTCCATGCGGGTTCCAGGATCTTGATTAAGTCATTTAGGTGTTGGAGGACTTACTTGCCCTCCGTTTCTAAAGCTGGCCATAGACGCAAAGATCCGATCGTAAGAATCTCCGTTTCGTACGATTTTCGGACTGTGTGTGGAGTGTCCCAACATTTATTGTGCCATGGCGATCGGTGTTTCAGGTGATCAGACAGGTTAGAACATTTCTGTCGGCTACCGATAATATCTCTGCATGTATTGCCGATCTGACGATATCAGTGGGAGACTGTCACCAGCTTTGGTCGGACATAACTATCGTACGATTGCTGTCAGGGGCAGAACATCGGCTGATCTGTTCTTTTACTACTTTATTTGATCTGAATGGTTATCGGCAGGTCGGGAGATGGCACCGAAAGATCGTCCGTCCAATGTAAAGGTAAATCTGCACTTCTATGGCCATCTTAAGATTGTGAAGGCACCTGATATAAGATTGCCGAAGCCATGCTAAAGAAAAATGTTCTGTTTGTAAGTCGTAATTGAAATAAGACAGGAATTGCAGCAATAAAAAGGTAAAAATAAATGTTGCCATATGTCTGTACTTAGAAATATGTGTTTGTGCGTGGAGATGTTTTGTCTCAGCATGGGACCTCGAGATCTGAATACTGTTTGCTTTGAACAATAGGGACAAACAGAGCATGAAATTAGGTTGCACGTCTGATCTACTGCTTTTTAATATATTTTTTTAAGGCTCTTAAAACCCCGTGGCAGCATAACAAAGAATACACTGTACGCAGTCACTCTGAATAAAAGGGAACCATTTTGATTACTTAGAATGGAAGTGAAAGCATACAGTACCTAAAAAGGTTGAAACCCATTGTTGTTCGAAAGGAACGTTTCAAATCAATATGTACAAATGCACCTTGAGTGCGGATGCTGTTGTATAAAATATTAACCAGACAATGCACAAAATAAAATGCCAATAGACACAGAGTTCCAGCATTTAAAATGAACAAAGGTTATGGTTTTATTCTTTCCTTTCATGCTTCCCCCATGCCCCGACACTAACAAAAAAAGACTTCAAGTTAAAGGCTCTTAATCCCACCTGAGCCTAGAATTGTTGTTATAGGTTAAATATGTGATATTTTGTTCTATAGATTGGGGGTGAATATCAGGGTACTGCTCCCCTGGGGTGTTTGGAGTCTTCTGCACCAGAAAATAGACACAAAGGCTCATATATGTGTAGGGATAAAGGTTTTGCCAACCTTTATTTCAGGTCCCCTGGGAAGGTTGTAAAAGAGGGTGTCAGGGTTCCCTAGTTTATAAAGGAAAAGGCACTGCATGCATTTTCTTATTTGATCCCACTCTTGGTGGAGGAGGCATGAAGGGTCTGAATGGAGGTAGACCCTGTAGGTATAAAAAGTGTTATAATGTTTGTGATAGCTCACTCTAGAAGAGTCATGATCAGGGTAGTTAGTAGAGTAGCCAGAGGCTCCACTGAGGAGATCAGGAAGGGTTAGTACCTCTTTAGACAAGGCCACCAGCATAGGGACTTATGTCAATTTCCCAGCTGCCCCATGTCATGTGACTTGTGCCTGCATTTTAGGAGAGAAATGCTTTCTGGCAGGCTGCTGTTTTTCCATCTCAATGTAACTGAATGTGTCTCAGTGGGGCATGGTTTTTACTATTGAGTGTTGTTCTTAGATCTACCAGGCAGCTGTTATCTCGTGTTAGGGAGCTGCTATCTGGCTACCTTCCCATTGTTCTTTTGTTTGGCTGCTGGGGGGGAAAGGGAGTGAAGTGATATCACTCCAACTTGCAGTACAGCAGTAAAAAGTGATTGAAGTTTATCAGAGCACAAGTCACATGACTGGGGGCAGCTGGGAAATTGACAATATGTCTTGCCCCATGTCAGATTTCAAAATTGAATATAAAAAAATCTGTTTGCTCTTTTGAGAAATGGATTTCAGTGCAGAATTCTGCTGGAGCAGCACTATTAACTGATTCATTTTGAAAAAAATGTTTTTTCCCATGATAGTATCCCTTTAACTTTAGAAGCAGACCCCACATTCCAGGCTCCCCTGTTCCCCGGCCCCCCTGCGTCTGCAGGGTCTGCTTCCTCTATAGTTACACCACTGGGCCTTATTGACGTCGCATGCCAGAAGTGACACCATATGCACACATGCAGGAAAATGGCGTGCACCACAATTTGCAATTTACCCAAAAAAATTGTGTTATGGTATAAAGTTACACTCCAGAATCCCGTGACTTGGAAGCTACACCCTGTGTTAAGCACATTTCAGCTGCAATGTTAATAGTATAGTGGCTGTGTGTAAATGAAGCGAAAAGGACAAATTCAGGTCATTATTTGATATACTGCAGAAAAGTAGCGCTAGACTCTATCTTTAATATGGATTATAAAACAACCTCTGCGAATGGAATGGCGCCCTGCCTTGGGATTCAGACATGATCCATCCGCTTCATAAGAATTCAGAACTTGTTTCAATACCATTGTTTTCATATTCTTATTTCAATTTGACTGTAACATAAAGAACATAATAAATCCTTTTATCGTCAGCAGCTATCCTTTAGATAAATGATTCCACTTCTATTAACAAATCTGTCACATTCACTTCTTTCTGTGATCCTTTTATCTACACGGTTGTTTTTTTGTGTTTGTGGGTGTAATTGAAGTTTTCTGTTGCTATTGTGGGACATGTGAAATAATATTACAATGTAAACACATATCTCCCACTAATTAAAAGCATAAGTACTTTATTATGCCTGAAAGGATCTGCCTGAAAGGACAATAAGGGGTGTAATTTTTTAATTCAAGATCAATTATTTAATTTAAGATCATAATTAATGTAAAACAGACCTTTATTAATGACACCTATTATATCTCGCCAAGAATGTGACTGTCAGTCAAGTGAAGCTGTTTAGTTATAGACTGATTCTTGATCTGTGATTTCTCTATAATACAGAAAATACAGCGCAAACAACAAATATATATATATAATTTACTTTAATTTGTGAGTGTCCAGCTTACATTTAAAGGAAAACTATACACCCCAAACAATGTAGGTCTCTATTAAAAGATACTGAGAAAAACAGCTCATGTGTAATGAACTTACCCTGGTGGTCTAGCAGCAGCGGGGTCCACGCCGCGTCCTCGGCGTGGACGCCCGCTGTGCTGCCTTCTTCCTCCTATGCCGGTTCCTCTAGGGCGCGGGCGCCGTGCGCGTGCATTATTTAAAGGCGCAGTCGCGCTGGCGTGATGACGCCAGCGCGCAATTGGCACGAAATTCAAATGTTTAAAAGGGGAATTTGGCTTTCAGGTATTGCCCGTTGTTAGGTTCAATTTGCCTTGTTCCTGGGTGTTGTAATTACCTCTTCTGACTGATCTATTGTGTTTGACCTTTGCCTGCCTGAATTCTACTCTGAACTCTCCAATCCTGATCCTGCCTGTCTGTGATTATTCTGACCTCTCCAACCTGACCTTTGCCTGGCCATCGACTATTCTTCGCTCTCGATCCTAAGTCTAATCTGTCTATTCTACTGCTTGTGCTGGCCCGGCCTGCCTGTTCCTGTGGATGCCTGTTCCTGTGGATTCCTATCTTCCAGCATCCTTGTAGAACAGTCGTGCCCCATTGCCTGCCAGAACTTATGCCTTGCACCTCTCGTTAAGTCCAGGTGGCATCTGAGTACGCCGAGGGCTCCTCCCGAGGCCAAAGGCGGTCACTTAACTGGTGAAGTCGAGCCGAGACCAAGGTGCTTGGCATCTGTTCTGGTGTAGGGTGCCGACCGTGACATCATGTGTAAAACCCTGCTTCATGTAAAAGAACCATTATCATAATAATATACTTTTTTAGTAGTATGTGCCATTGGGTAATCATAAATAGAAAATTACCATTTTAAAAAATAAGGGCCGCCCCCTGAGATCGTACGATTCACTGTGCACACATACAAACCACATGTAAGGTCACATGAGCCAATTAACAGACAGAGTTGTGCCTTTTGCTTCCTCACTTCTTCCTGTTACAGTTAGTGTTGTAGTATTTCTGGTCAGGTGATCTCTGAGGCAGCACAGATAGAGTCACGAAATGTTGGTTCAAGGCAAGAGATGTAAAAGGGCAATATTTATGTAAATATATATTCCAGTTTGGTAAGATTCTTTAATATGTCATTCAATTTGATATAAACTATCTGTTGCTTACGTATTCATTTTGGGGGTATAGTTTTCCTTTAAGAAGAGGGAAGAAGGAACTCTCTTTTAACTCTGTTAAAAAAAAATATTCATATGAAGAATTGTAAGTTGGACTGGTGCTTCCAAATCATATTCAGCCCAGGTTGCTCATAGATGGCGCTATGTTTATGCTTGTTTTTGTATCTGCCCAATAATATTGTCACATGTTTAATCCTTACTGCCATCCCAGAATTTTTCCATTGCTGCTCACACTGCTGCCCACTTGTTAATTAAGACACAATGGCATTATAGGATCTGTAGTCTCTAAGGGCTCTTACCAGGGTCTGACTGGAGCATTGGGGTTCCACCGGGACTACAACCAAAAGGGCCCTCCTGACTGTCACCAGGGGGCCCCCTCCTGTTTTTTAAACTAGGTCCTCCCCGTGCATGCGCGAGCAGTGCCGCATTAATTAGGGGAACTCATCTGGGCTGGCGAGGGCCAATGAGGGCCTGGGGCCCACTGTTTTTTTTCTAGGGATGCATTGAATCCAGGATTCGGTTCAGGATTTGGCCTTTTTCTTCAGGATTCAGATTCAGCCGAATCCTTCTGGCCGGCCAAATCTGAATTTGCATATGCAAATTAGGAGCAGGGAGGGAAATCTCGCAAAGGATTCGGGGGTTCGGCCGAATCCAAAATAGTGTTCTTGGTGCATCCCTAGTTTTTTCCTTGGAGTTCCATGAGCTGTATAAAAACTGTCACGGTCGGCACCCAACACCAGAACAAACACCAGGCACCCTGGTCTCGGCTCGTGCTTCACCAGTAGTGTGACTGCCTTTGGGCCTCGGGAGGAGCCCTCGGCTTACTTGGATGCCACCTGGACTTAAACGAGAGGTGCAAGATGAGGGTTCTGGATAGGCAGAGGGGTACGACTGTAGAGCAAAGTCTTTGGACAGAAGGTCGTAGTACAAGGCGTTAGGCAATAGAGTACTCAGATCAGGCCAGGTCGAGGCAGGCAGAGAATAAACGTAGTCAAGCAGGCAAGGGTCAAACCAGGAAGTCAATCAGAGGGTTAAGCAGAAGAGGTAGTTGGTATTCAGGCAAGGGTCAGGATCCAGAAGTCAGAATAGTCAAAAGCCAGGCAAGGGGTCACAACAGGAATCAAAACAGGTCCAAAACAGGAATAGCAAAAGCTCAGGAAGCACCAGGAACAAACTCCTATCACGGGCAGTTTGCAAAAAGAAAATGTTCATTTAAGTACCATTTAAAATTCGCGCCTTTAAGACGCGAGGAGGCGCGCCGTGCGCGCCCTAGGAACCGGCGCAGAACATCATAGCGGGTCCCCGCCGACCCCCACCGTAAGTATTTGTTACAAAAACCTTTGGTCATGGAACTCCTTGGTAACTTATAATATCCTTGTATTTTACAATAGGGGGTACTTTATTCACTATATAAACTTGCAGCTGCCCATGTTTGCTGGACTCTTTTCTTTTATACTCTATGTTTTTTTTTATCTTTATATCTATAAACGAATCCCTTTTGGTTTTGGTTTGCTTTCCTGTTCCTAATGATCCACCAGGGGCAGATTTAAGGTCAAATAGTAAAATCGAATTTGAATTTTTAAGTTTAAAAATTCACACATTCGAATTTTAATCCCCCTATTTGAATGCAAATTTGAATGTGAGATATATCACACCTCGACCATGGAAACAGTCCTAATTCGAACCTGCCAAGTTCATGTACAAGTCCACGGCAGAGGTTCGTTGAGTCATTTGGAGATATAAATAGCCTTCCTGACATTCGAGAAAAACTCGATTCATACTAAATGAATACGAATTGAATACGATTCGAATTTTCCGGTCAGAAACATTCGATTGAATAGTAGACATTTGAATGTTTTCTTAAATATCCTTCCAGTCGATTTGTATTTTCGAATTAAAAAAAATTCACCTGAATTCAAAATTCGATCTTTGATAAATGGGCCCCTAAGACAGTTTTCTTTTCATATCTCTGAGTTGCTTTGTGCCTGAAATAGAGTGGATGTCCTTTTGCCAAGAAAGAATTGAGAATAAAATTAAGATGTAAATGACTTATAATTCCTGCAACGTATGAATGCCCAATCTATTCAGATAAAATTGATCGCGGGCCACAAATAAATTCTTTACAATCATTACGCCATTCACTCTTTTTCAATAAGTGCACGCATTCTTATTTTTATTTTTTCAGACTGCGTTAAAATTTCACAAATTTATTTCTAGCTGATAAGAGCGATTGTGTTTGAATGCCAGCGCTAATGAGTAGCAGCCCACGTTCATCTTTATAAACCACACAGTGGCCCTTTGCCTGCCATTACAACCACTTTCCTGCTTTGTTAATCAGTTTAAGTACATTTCTAACACATGAAATGTCACCTGTTTTTGAAATAACACTTTTTTTTTCCTTTTCTTTCATCTTCCAGGCCAGTATTGTGAAATTAACAAAGCCGGTTGCGTTTTGGACTCAGCACGATGTGTGCAAATGGCTAAGGAAGCATTGTCCAAACCAGTATCAACTCTACAGCGACTCCTTCAAAGAACATGATATTACTGGTAAAGTTCTTATTGACTTATTTATAATTTAAGTAATGGAACGTAATAGGGTCACATAATCATCGGGTCACTATACCATTATATACCAATAAAAAAATAATCCTCCAGTATGGTTCACATGTCCATTAATCTAATGTATATGTATTGATATCCCTCAACCCTCAATTTTATTCTCTACACAGCCAGTGTACTTATTAGGGATGCACCGAATCCACTACTTTGGATTCGGGCCGAACCCCCGAATCCTTCTCGAAGATTCGGCTGAATCCGAATCCTAATTTGCATATGCAAATTAGGGGTGGGAAGGGGAAAACTTGTTTTATGACAAAAAGTCACAAGATTTCCCTCCCCGCCCCTAATTTGCATATGCAAATTCAGATTCGGTTCGGCCGGGCAGAAGGATTCGGCCGAATCCGAATCCTGCTGAAAAAGGCCGAATCCCGTACCGAATCCTGGATTCGTTGCATCCCTAGTACTTATACTGTCAGTCGATGACAGATTTCACCTGCTCTAATTGGCTGAGCATGAGCATGAGATAACAATTTGCAACATACAGTACCACTGATAAGAAATGTTTGGTTGAGGAAGGAAGAACATTAATAAACCATTTATATCACCTAAATTACAATTAAATAAATACAAAATGAATTTTATTTGTAAGACAGAATGAACATTCACTATAATTCCGGTACATATCTATAGTAGCCATAATCCCTTGTAAATAAAGAAGAATACCGATGCTAGCATTGTTTTATATTATGTGTTTGTCCCGCCTTCACAAAGCCCAGTAGCACAATGATACTCCCACTGGACAACTAGGGCATGCTTCTTGCTAGCTTATTGTGCAGGCATTATAAAACAAAATGGACAACAAATTATAGGTGATAAAGGTGCCCTGGAGGGTGCAGCTTATGCTAAACTTAGAGCACCTGTTACCCTAAAATAGTTTTCCCCACCAAAGATGTGGGTTAATAGAGCACGCACTCCGGTTGGGAGCAACAGTAGTTGTTTTTCTGTTTTTTTAATTGCCTTTGCTAGAGCTAGGACACCAGTACTGGGTGTTCCCTTTCCGATACTGGTGGGTGCAGTTGGTGGGGGAAACGCTTTTAGGACGATAGGAGCTCTTTAAACTGCAAGCGGAGCTAATAAAAAAAAAAAAGGTTGAACTCGATGGACATGTGTCTTTTTTCAACCTTACTTACTATGTTACTATGTTACTATGTAATAGCATCTTTGCAGAAGTAGACAAAAAGCCAATGGAAAGCAAATGCGTTCATCTTAAAATACTGAAAGAATACATTAGACTGATACACAGGGAAATAATAGAATAAATTCTAATTCTAATCTAAATTATTTGTTGCACTTTGCCCACTACGTGGTGGCTTAAACAATGACCATAGACCTCTGTTCTCCATTTTGGAGCAGTGACCTGTGGCTTCCCCAACAAAAAGATTTGCATCTTCATTAAAGTTGGCCATTGACGCACCGATAATATTGTACGGAAAATTTTTCGGACGATATTGGGTGCATTTATGGTGGGAGACAGGCTGGGGGTTTGCGCCGACTAGGTTTCCTTCCCCTTTAAGGAGACGCCGGCTGCATCAGAACCCTAAGGCAAGCTTCCTGTTGAATCTGGCGCAAAGAGCAAAGTGTAGCTTTCGCCAGTACTTCCTAATTGAGCACTAAGGGACACACACTTGCGCCTCAGATAAATGAAGTGACCCCTAGAAGAATTTTTAAAGGAGAAGGAAAGCTACGAGACAGTTTATTGTCAACAGATTAGCCACAATAGTGCAAGCTAGAACACTATATTTATTCTGCAGAATGCTTTACCATACCTGAGTAAACAGCTCTGGACACTGTCTCTGTTTATTTAGGATAGAGGCTGCCATATAAGCTTGGTGTGACATCACTTCCTGCCTGAGTCTCTCCCTGCTCACTAACAGCTCTGAGCTCAGATTACAGCAGGGATGGGAGGAGGGAGGGGGAGAGGAGCAAACTGAGCATGCTCAAGGCCATGCCCTGGAGGTTTAAGATGAAAACAGGAAGTCTGATACAGAAGCCCATGAGTACACAATAGAAGGAAAGAAATGTGCTGTTTCTTTTGACAGAGGACTCAGAGCAGCATTACTTTGAGTGTTTACTGGTGTATTTATATAGACCTTTCTGATAAAACTTACTTAATTTTAGCCTTTCCTTCTCCTTTAAGCCTAGGCCAATCTATCAACTTTATTTGTAGTTCCGTGTAAGGTAGCCCCTCAAACGATTGCCCCTGGAGAGTTTGTTGATAAGCAAACAATGTACCATTAATCTGCACTGACTTTATTAAATACATGTAAAACATTTTAAATTCGAATATACTCAAAATTTGACTGGGAGGTTATTTAAGAAAAAAAATTTGAAAGGCTAATTTTCGATCGGATGGTTCCGACCCGAGAATTCTAATCGTATGAATCAAAATTTTCTCCTGAAAAAAAAAAACGAAGGAAGGCCATTAACATCTCCAACTGGCTCAATGGACCTCTGCCATTGACTTGTACATGAACTCGGCAGGTTTTAGGTGGCCAATCTTCGAATTCGGACTGTTTTCATGGTCGAGGTGTGATAAATCTTACAATCGAATAGGGAGATTCAAATTTGAATGTATGAATTTTGAAACTCAAAAATTCAAATTCTAATTTACTATTTAACCCTTGATAAATCTGCCCCTTAAAGTTTGTTTTTTGATGTATCGTCTGTTCTATGTACAATTTTTATTTAATTTGGAGATTAAAGGGTGTCCAAATATGTGCTCCATCTGTAGCTTTTGGGTTTTTTATTATTATATGGCTGCCATCTTTATTTTACAGTGCAAATACTATGTGTTGGATTATGCTTATAAGGTATTTTTTTCTTTCTGCATCTGTTCAACCAGCATCACACTATGGGGCATAATTACAAAGGAGTGTAACATATTTTACGCCAAGAAGAAGTGTTAGATGTGGTATAAAATAAATGGTGTCTTTATAAAACTCTGTTTCTAACTTTCAAACTACAGGTGGGAAGGAGTTTCTAGCAGCTGTTAATTAAAAACAGGGTCATTATAAAACATTTAATCTCCTTTCGTTCTTCCCTGAAAACATCTTCGTATAAAGCTATAAACAATACAAGAAGATTTCGTATTCCAGGGACAGGAGTTTAGACTTTCTTTGAAAGTTTTATGCAGAGTTGATGCATTTGTACAACTTTGCAGCAGTTGAAGGAATGTAATAAAATAATCTGAGTAACGAGTGTGTTCTCTTGTGCAACACCCTGTGTACAAAGGGAGGATTGAACCCATTGCCAGGTAGTTTCATGATGACAAGATCAGATGACTCCCAGTAGCAGTATAAAATGCCGGAGTGAGATATATAATGTATAAAGTTTATTTGATTCACCAACGATTCGGGAAAACATTAAGCAGATGGTAAATGTTGCAGCTAGATGAAATTGTAATGGGTAAATGTGAATCGACTTTCCCCAGGTAACAGCTTTGCTTCCTCCACCCATAGGTCTTGGCTTTTTATAAACAGCATTGGCCATTTTGTAGATGGATAATAATGGAATATAACTATGGCACCAGTGGTGAGGATTATAGTCCCACGTAGTCCAAAACAATCCATCAGATCCCTTTCGGATAGTTAGAAGATTTTCATGTTGCTGTTGCTATGTTCTTCGGCATTGCCTTACAGAAGTGCAATATGAGAGTGTTGAAGAGCAATGGACACAATGTTCTGCTATTGTTAGCTCCTAAAAGTGCATGATACGGCAGAGTAATGATAGGGTAAATGTCAGGATCAGCCCGGGATTCGAACTCCTTGAACTCTTGTTTTGTTCTGGACACTGGCTGCATATGCCTCATGAGCCACTGGGGGCTCTTGGGGCTGATCCTGAACTCTTGTGTTTGATGTTTCTGTTTATCTGCCTGTTCACAGTATGTTTTCCACCCACCTCGTTTACCCTCATGTGTCTAACAATTCCTAATCACCTTCCCTTTATAAACTCTGCCCTGAGCTTTCCTGAGTCATTGAATGTAATGCGTTCCTGAATCTTGTTCCTGAATCTTGTTCCTGAATCTTGTTTTGTTATCTGAATCCAGTCATCTGAATCCAGTTATCTGAATCCTGGAAACCTTCATTTTTGGAAACCTTATTTTTGAATACCTTGTACCTTGTTCCTGAGAGAGTACCCCATTTTTCCCTCACCTTGTAGATACCCTGATTAGCCTTTTTCCCTGTTCCTGCCATTTTCTTTTCTGTTTTCTGGCTGCCATTAAATCTACAATTTACTTTCATCGTGTCTTTGCCTCCAATCACCTATGGCTACACCCCTGGGCTTCCACCATATCCACTCCCCATGGAGTGGCTATCCTCGGTTACAGCGGTTCCCCGTTGTAAACCTTACAGTAAAGTTGAGCCAACAACTCTCCAATATAGAACAGATATAATAAAGGTTTCTAACAGAGAGGTATTTATATTATTCTTACTACCGTGATATTGGCAAATATTATATATTGACAAAACCAGAAAGTAAACATTATGGGGGTTATTTATAAGGATGCACCGAATCCACTATTTTGGATTTGGCCGAACCCCCGAATTCTTTGTGAAAGATTTGGTCGAATATCGAACCGAATCCGAACCCCAATTTGCATATGCAAATTAGGGGTGGGAAGGGGAAAATATTTTAATATTCAGCTGGGCAGAAGGATTCGGCCGAATCAGAATCCTGCTGAAAAAGGCTGAATCCCGAACCGAATCCTGGATTAGGTGCATTCCTAGTTATTTATCAAGGTCTGAATTTATCTCAGTATTTCTAATATCCAACTCCGAGCAACTCTGAATTCCCAAATGGACCTTTGTTATGAAGAAAAAAGCTAGAAGAAATAGGGCCGGGCAAAACTCAGAAATTTCAGAGCTTACCCCGAAAACTCAGAATTGGTTGGAGTTTTCCCACAAAAACGACAATGTTTTTTGCGCCAAACCCCCCAAATCATCGGATATCGGTATGAAAATGAGCGTAGACACTGGGACCTTCCCCATTGACTTATACAGGACCTTGAGAGCTTTTAGATGGCGGGGTTTCAGATTCTGAGTTTTTAGACCATCGGACTTAAATAAATCTCGAAAAAAATCGTAGTTTTTTTTTTGCTCCGAAAACTATGAATTATTCGAGGTTCGGATATTCGGAGCTTCATAAATAACCCCCTATCTGTCATAATAATGTTTGACACATGGGCAGATTCATCAAAGGTCGTATTTCGAAGTTATGTGAATTTGTTTTAACTTTAATATATTTGAATGTACTCGAATGGGCGGTTATTTATGAAAAAACTCAAGCGTCTAATATTCGATTGAATACGAATGACCCAAAAATTCGAATCAAATTAAAATGTCAGGAAGGCTATTAACATCTTCGAATGGTTCACCGGACCTCTGCCATTGACCTGTAATTGAACTCGGCAGGTTTTAGGTGGTGAATATTCGATTTATAACTATTTCGGGGTCAAGGTGTGATAAATCTCACATTCAAATTCAAATTTGAGTAAGTGGTTTAAAATTCGAATTTGTCAGTTTTGACTACCCCCCCAAAAATGTGAAAATTCCAATTGAGATTTACCATTCAAACCTTAATAAATCTGCCACATAGGGTCACCGATGATGCACCTTCTTCTCAGTTTGTTAATTATACTGTATTTAGGTGCCAAAGGTGCCTACATAGGCTAGTTTCTGCAGAACAAGGCCAGTGTTGGCTTCTTAAATACAGCTTAGAACCTTTAACTGAAGGTACAATGGTTAAATAGTGTTATAATCAGTACACATAATATGCCACATGGCACCATCTATATCTATTGGCTGTAAATGTCGGTCCACAAATTCAGGTTCCCTGGTGGGCCCTATAGGACCCTGTAATTCATTGGTTATAGTGCCAGAGCAGCTTGCCCCCACTTATTCTATTAATATCAGCACAGTCAAATATTTAAAATATTCCATATCTCTAAAGCTGAAGACACACAGAGCTACAAGTAACAGCTACTAGTAGCTCTGTTTGTCTTCACCCTAAGACATGACATCCTCTATTAAAAATAGAACAGTAATGTTTAAACATGCTACTTTTTATTCTAGTGATATTTATGAAGCTATTATTTCAGTTAAATGGAGCCCACGTGGCATTGATGGATAAAGTTGTTATTCAATCCTCTGATGCAACATAATAAACTCTGGTGAGAAACATGAAACACACACTGGGTTGTTTTAAAACCCATAATAGCATCACACCTAATTTTGATAATAAATACACGGGATCATTTTCAAGTACTCTTCAGAGAGAGGTGAAAGAAGGGAAATACATCGGGAATGTGTTGCATTTGTGACCATTGTTATGTGCCAGAATTTAGCTGTGCGTACAGAGATTTTAGCACATAATGCCTCGGCATTATCACTATTGTTATCAGTTATTTATGAATTGCACACCACTTACACTGGACAATACAGTAAACATATAGAAGTCTGCAGAGAGTCTGGGAGAAGTGACATTAATCTCGGGTTGTGTAGCAGGTAAAGTGAAGCAGCATAGTGTTGTGTGAGGGATTATTTAATTATCTCCTATTGAATATTGTTATAGGGTGCCATTTGGGGGTTTTAAGACATGGAGCAATACGTATTTCCAATATCCCATTTGTGGGAGAAATGCTAGGAGCACAACTGTGCACATTACAGCACGGTAACAAAGCATTTGCTCCTAGTCTTTCTTGCTCCCAATCCCAACCTCAATATTTTTTTATTTTTTTATTTTTTTCTCCGCATATTTATTAACTATGTACAATAACAATTATAAAAAAATCTTCTACATTTTATTTACACTCCACTTAGGTTAAAATACCCTAAGTGGAGCACAGACTGCGCTAAGCAGGTAACCTTTGTAACCAGGGGTCTAAACATCTCAAACAAGATCTGGGATAAGGAGCTTTATTATTACGGCCACTTAAATCTCAGCCATAAAGTGTGGCAGCACAGCTGATTTTTTGGAGGAGAAATAAGAAGACAACTTTAGGAAAGAGTTGTAACGCTTGCCGGCTGTGCAGGTTGTATACAATATACAGCCATACAAACATACACAAAACCAACACTAGCCCTGGATATTTGCCTCTATGGTGAATTCTGACCCATTCTGCATTGAGTTTGCACATAACCATGCTGGCATTAGTTTTAATTCCATTGACTTCCATGTAATTTTGAAAAGCATTGCTGATCTATAGTTGTCCCACTGTAATTACTATAACCAGGTTGTCTCTGACTATATTCACCTTGCACTGCATTCTTCCCCCTTGGTTGGAAGTGAGTATGTTTTAATGCTGTGCTCATTGATACCAATGTCAGCCACAAAAACACAGAGCCCCATTTCTAAATCAATAAAACTATAAAATGTCTCAGATTTAAAAACATCTGTTTGTGCAAAAATGTCCTGCTGATTTTGACAATTTTGTATTTTAATGGTTTATTCTGATTTCCTCCATCAACCTCCTGTTAGATTTTGGTTAAACTGCCAAAGTGATTTTCTCCAACTTATGACATCCAATGGGGAAAATGCGATAAAAAGCTGGTGAGTCAGTGAAACACTGCACAAGTAATGGGATTCTAGTAAGATTTTAGTTTGGATTATGGGTACTTATCCTAAATAAAAAATGATTAAAAACTGCACTTCAAATTAATGAAAACTTAGTTGGTTGATGAGAACAGAAATAAAGCAGAGATTGTCAACTGTTATTTTTCATCTGTCTTCACAAATGAGAAACCAAGGTTTCCTTCTTAATAGTCCCAATTCTATTAATACAACAAATGTTGCATGGTTCATGCAAGGGGAAACTCAAAAGAGACTAGAACATATACAGATAAACAAGGGTCTGGGACCGGATGGTATTCATCTCAGGGTAATAAACATGTGATTGCCAAACTTTTTTGCTTAATTTTTCAGGATTCATTGAGGTCTGGCATGGTGCCGTTACTCAAAAAGGGATCCCGTTCTCAGCCTCAAAACTATAGGTCAGTTAGTCAAAAAATACTTGACTTCATTGCAAATCAAAATACTATGAGTTTGTTCCCGCATGGTTTTATGCATAGATAGATCTTGCCAGACTAATTCGATTTTTTTATGAGAAGGTGAGCAGGGATCTCGATTGTGGGATGGCAGTGGATATGATTTGCATAGATTTTGCTACACAGAAGGTTACTGGTTAAATTAAGGAATGTTGGCCTTGAACATAGTATTTGTACCTGGATAGAGAACTGGCTAAAAGATAGACTACAAAGAGTGGTGGTAAATGGAACATTTTCTAATTGGACCAGTGTTGTTAGTGGAGTACCGCAGGGCTCTGTACTAGGTCCCTTGCTTTTCAACTTGTTTATTAATGACCTGGAGGTGGGCATTGAAAGTACTGTTTCTATTTTTGCACATGATACTAAATTGTGCAGAACTATAGGTTCCATGCAGGATGCTGCCAGAGAGAAATTTGACTAAACTGGAAAAGCTGGGTAGCAAAATGAGGTTCAATGTTAATAAATGCAGGTTATGCACTTTGGCAAAAATAATATAAATGCAAGTTATACACTAAATGGCAGTGTATTGGGAGTTTCCTTAAATAAGAAGGATCTTGGGGTTTTTGTAGATAACACGTTGTCTAATTCTGGGCAGTGTCATTCTGTGGCTACTAAAGCAAATAAAGTTCTGTCTTGCATAAAAAAGGGCATTAACTCAAGGGATGAAAACATAATTCTGCCTCTTTATAGGTCCCTGGTGAGGCCTCATCTGGAGTATGGGGGCAGTTTTGGACTCCAGTCCTTAAGAGGGATATAAATGAGCTGGAGAGAGTGCAGAGACGAAGTGCAACTAAACTGGTTAGAGGGAGGGAAGCGTTAAATTATGAGGGGAGACTGTCAAGGTTGGGGTTGTTTCCTCTGGAAAAAAGGTGCTTGAGAGGGGACATGATTACACTTTATAAGGACATTAGAGGGCATTATAGACCACTAGTGTGAGATATGTTTTTCCATAAAATGGATCACTGTACCAGAGGCCTCCCCTTTAGACTAGAGGGAAACAACTTTTATTTGAAGCAACGTAGGGGGTTTTTCACAGTCAGGACAGTGAGGTTGTGGAATGCACTGCCGGGTGATGTTGATTCACTTAATGCTTTTAAGAGTGGCTTGAAGATGATATCTTGGATCAGCATAATATCCAAGGCTATAGTGAAACTAATATCAACAATTAATATAGTTATTGGTATGTATAGTTTTAGTGGGTGAGTGTAGGTAGGTGCACTGGGTTTCATTTTTTTCAACCCAACTTGGCTATTTAACTACTGTATGTAACTTTTTGACATGACAGCTTCCAGCTTGTTTATATTCACTTCATCTTTGTTTTTTGCTTTCCAACATAATAGCTCTTCAACTATTTGTTTTCTGCTACTGCTATTTTATGCCATTATTGCTGGTGGGACTAACACTGTGTTTGATGTAGAATGAGTTGCCTTTGATCTGCACTAGAGATATTTCATGATGTGAAGCTGTGCCCCCTCAGCTCTTGTAGTCATCTAGGAAAAACATTCTATGCCCTCTGGGAGTTAGTATTGGATATCCCAAAGGGCCAATAGTATTACTGTTTTAAAGCATATGTGGGAAAAATGAAAACCGACTGTAACAGGTCTATAGAGATAAAATTATAAAAACACATTTCACTCTTAGGGGCAGATTTATCAAAGGTCGAGGTGAATTTTCGAATGAAAAAAATGTGAATTTCAAGCTATTTTTTGTGTGCTTTGACTAGGAAATATTCCAAATTCTATTTGAATTTGAAAAAAAAAAAAAATTCAAATATCGAAATTAATCATGTACTGTCTCTTTAAAAATTTGACTTTGATCATTCACCATCTAAAACCTGCCAAATTGCTGTTTTAGCCTATGGGGGACCTCCTAGAACCTATTTGGAGTCAATTGGATAAATAGAAGTTTTTTTTGGGAAAAACTTGAAATCGAATTTGATCGTATGTGATATTCCTTTGATTCAGACGATTCAAATTCGGGCAATACGGACCTATTCGTTTGAAAACTGACCTATTCGACCAAAAAAAAACTAATTTCGGTTGGTCTTTTTGAATTCGAATTTAGACGTTTTTTCTATTAGAAATTTGACCCTTAATAAATATGCCCCTTAGATTTAGGGGGTTATGTATTAAACTCAGAATGCAAAAATCATGAAAAATTTGTGATTTTTTTATATAAAATCTGACTTTTAAAAAATCACGAATTTTTTGGAATTTATTAAACCCAGAGGATGGAAAAGTCAGAATTAGAAAATCCGGCATCTCAGACCTGTCGAGGTTGCATATAAATCAAAGGGAGAAGTCCCAATGATTTTTTGATGTGCGCTGGGTTTTTGGCAATACCCCGAAGTTTTCGGGCAAAATTCTAAATTTTTGGGTGCAAAATCAAAAAAAATTGTGAAAATCGGATTTTTTCCCTGCAAACAAAATTTTGGGAAATTTGTATTAATAAATAAGCCCAAAAACCTGTGCGGATTTGGTCTGAGTTTTTTTTCAGAAGATATTGAGATAAATTCGGACTGTGATAAATAACCCCCTAAATGTCCCAAATGTATTTAGTGCCAAAACTGCACAATTTTTTGGCTTGTTGCTGTTAACCTCCAATGGGACTCCCTAATGGCATTTGCCTCTATAAAGGTTTCTTACATAGAGAGGTGAGAATGTGTATTATTCTAGCCTAGTAGGACAGGTCCAAATAAACACATAATGAGAAAAATGCATTCATATTTAGAAAGAGCAAGGCTTTCGTAATATATTACAAATTAAATGTTTTTTTTATAAAAAAAAAAAGTCTTCCGAGCCACCAGTGGAGACTTGCAGGCAAATCCGGTGGCTAAGTTGGTGGAAGAGGGGGAAGGAACTTCTTGCGCTCATTGGTGACATCAGACTTGTTTGTGTCACTTGAACTACACCACTTATACAAAAGGGGGTGCACTGAGTCCTGGTGGCTAGGACAGCACTGAACCTAAATAAAGCACTGATCTAGAGGCAGCTAGCTACAGATTGTTGGTTGTTCTATGTTTGGCTAAAGGTGGTCATACATTGACATATACTGGTATGGCCACCTTTGTATTGTTCAGTTCATTTGGTCTGACAGATTAGGCTCTTCTGCACTTTCTCATCTGCTTATATACCATGTAGTGACCAACTAGACTTATCAACAGATGAAAATGTCAAACTTGCACAATATCCATAGTATAAAGCTATTGGTTGGCATTATTTGGCCAGCATACACATATCAAAATTTTTACAAAACGATTTTATCAACCTGGGTATCCCCAGCGTGGTGCAATATTTACCTGCAGAATAAATAGAGCTTCTATAGGCACGTGTTTAATGAAAAACATAATCAGTTTTCTCTTGCCACCAGATAGACTGAAGCGTAACACAGGTGTGCTTTAAAGGGATACTGTCATAGGAATAAGTGGTTTTTTTTCAAATGCATCTGCGCAAACAGATTTTTTTATATTTAATTTTGAAATATTGACATGGGGCTAGACATATTGTCAGTTTCCCAGCTGCCCCCAGTCATGTGACTTGTGCTCTGATAAACTTCAGTCACTCTTTATTGCTGTATTGTAAGTTGGAGTGATATCACCCTCCCAGCAGCCTAACAACAGAACAATGGGACGGTAATCAGATAGCAGCTCCCTAACACAAGATAACAGCTGCCTGGTAGATCTAAGAACAGCACTCAATAGTAAAATCCAGTTCCCACTGAGACACATTCAGTTACATTGAGTAGGAGAAACAACAGCCTGTCAGAAAGCAGTTCCATCCTAAAGTGCTGGCTCTTTCTGAAATCACATGACCAGGCAAAATGACCTGAGATGCACCTACACACCAATATTACAACTAAAAAAATACACTTGTTGGTTCAGGAATGAAATTTTATATTGTACAGTGAATTATTTGCAGTGTAAACAGTGTCATTTAGATATAAACACTACATCATAAAAATCATGACAGCATCTCTTTAAGTTCCACTATTTTTACAAAAACTATAGATGTGTTGACGAATGCCGTAAGCCAACACAGTTCCTATTCATTGGACTCACAGTGAACTCAGAATGAATATTGCCCCTTTAACAGCATATAGGACAACTGCCTGTCCATGAAGTTCACCTTCTCTTGTCCATTGTCAAGTGTGTAAGACAGACACATACGCATACTGAAAGCATCTGCTGGTGAACCTCATGATCTCTTCTTTAGATTATTTCTGTAGCATTTCGCAAATCCAGAGTTTAGACAGACATGAAGGTTCATACACCAGCCCACACACACACATATATATATTTGGACACCTACAGAACTGAGTTTGTTGATAAAGAAAAAACGCGTGGCCTCTTGACATTGAAGGGCCCATTTACGTAGCTCGAGTGAAGGAATAGAAGAAAAAAAAGTTCGAATTTCGAATGACTTTTTTGGCTACTTCGACCATCGAATAGGCTACTTCAACCTTCGACTACGACTTCGACTTCGAATCGAACGATTAAAATTAAAAATCGTTCGACTATTCGACCATTCGATAGTCAAAGTACTGTCTCTTTAAAAAAACTTCAACCCTTCGCCACCTAAAACCTACCGAAGTGCAATGTTAGCCTATGGGGAAGGTTTTAGGTCGAAGAAAAATCGTTCGATCGATGAATTAAAATCCTTCGACACCTACAGAACTGAGTTTGTTAATAAAGAAATAACGCGTGGCCTCCTGACATTGAGGGGCCCATTTACTTAACTCGAGTGAAGGAATAGAAGAAAAAAAAGTTGGAATTTCGAATGACTTTTTTGGCTACTTCGACCATCGAATAGGCTACTTCGACCTTCGACTACGACATCGAATCGAACGATTCAAACTAAAAATCTTTGACTATTCGACCATTTGATAGTCGAAATACTGTCTCTTTAAAAAAAGTGCAATGTTAGCCTACGGGAAAGGTCCCGTTAGGCTTTCTTATGTTTTTTTAGGTCGAAGAAAAATCGTTCGATCGGTGGATTAAAATCCTTTGAATCGAACGATTTGAAGGATTTAATCGTTCGATCGTACTATTTGCAGTAAATCCTTCGACTTCGATATTTGAAGTCCAAGGATTTACATTCGGCAGTCGAATACTGAGGGTTAATTAACCCTCGATATTCGACCCTATGTAAATCTGTCTTTATAGTCACTAAAGAAGTAAATGATGTAGCACTAAACTGACATTTAGATTTAGTAAAACTGAAATTTAAAAAATTGCCACTTTCTTCCAGAATGGTAAATCCGTACAAAGGGATATTTTAGCAGTAAGGAAGAGGGCACTGAGTTCATGGAATTAATTATAATGCTGACCTTGTAGGAAAGGTACTTTTTTTTTTAGTTCAGTCAGACTGGGGAATGCTGAGAGCAGAGAAGAGAGGAGATTTAACTGCTGTAAAAAGATCAGAAGATGGAAAGGATACTAGAAGGTGGGAATGGCTGTTCAGTTATAATCAGGGCAGCCATCAGGGAGGGACAGGGGGGAAAGTTGTAGGGGGCCTGAGGGTAAGGGGAGCCCCGGCCACGCCACACTTACTTGATTAGCCGGGCCCCCCATCTTTCTGAGAGCTGCTGACTTCAGGAAGGAATGGACGTTTAAGGGGCCCCGGCCACCAATTTTCTTTTAATGTGGGTGGGGGGCCCTGGCCACAAATTTTGGCCACCAATTTTTTTTTCTCATGTGGGGTCCTAGCGACCAATATTTTTTAATGGGGGGGCCCTGGCCACAAATGTTTTTTTATGGGGGGCCCTGACCACCAATATCTTTTTATTTTTTATTAACATGTGGGAACCCTAGCCACCAATATTTTTTTTGTTTTTTACTATGTGGTGGGGAGGGCGGACCTGTAGGTGGGGCTTGCGGTGGGCACAGCCCAGGGGGCCCAGGAAATTTTGTCGTACGGGGCCCTGCGATTCCTGATGGCAGTCCTGGTTATAATGCACATTTTGTCCTGTTTGTACGTTGCTCATTGGACTTCTCCCTCGTTATATTATATTTTTCTTTAGATCTACAAAGATCTAAAGCTATTTCAATTCATCATTGTCGTTTTGTGTGTTTTTCACCCATGGACCCAGTTCTAATTTGTTCCTGTGTTTTCGCAATGATCTGTTTCAATACGTTTCATCTTTTTTTTTTCTTTTATTTTGTGAAGATTCGGCATTTAGTCTCCTTGGGGACTTCTGCATCTCTAACATTTCTTAGTTCGCTTTTGCGAAACGCTTCTGGAAACCACAAATGTTCAAATTATTCGAAGTGAGTGCCCATCGGGGACATTTGTTTGTTGTTGATTTAACAGTTTCTTTGTATATATGTAGTTGATATACATTTAGGGTAAGCGAGTAGCCAGTTTTATGGTGGAGATGCTCTTGATGCAGCTTCCTTCCTTCTAAGATGTTTCTAAGAATGTTTTGAGATTTGCCCCACTCCAAAATGTTGGTGTATTCTTGCATTGATTGAAGTCTACATTCGTCTGCAGTGGGTCTCATTTACTTATACTGGTTAAAATTGCTCTCATGCAGTAACTGATACCAACCAATGAGATATTTGCTCTAACCAATATGTTAATTCATTAAGGGCGTTATTTATCTAAATCCGAAAATATCTCATTATTTTCTGGAATCTACCCCGACCAAATCCACACGAGTTATTTCCCCATATTTATCAATACATTTTCCAAAAAACTTCTTGTGCGGGAGAAAAATCATGAAGAATTCTGATCGTAATATGTTTTTGGATTTTCAGACCGAAAACTCAGATTTTTTAAATTTTTGTCTGAATACCACAAAATCTTTGGATTATTGCATGAAACCCAGCTCAGATCAGGATATCTTCGGGACTTCTCCCATTGACTTATATACAACCTCGGCAGGTCTGACATGCCGGATTTTTGGATTTTGACTTTTTCCATCCTAGGGGTATAATAACTTGGATTTTATAGTAAAAAAACTAAATTTTTTGGAGTTTTTGGCATTCAAACTTTAATAAATAACCCTGTCAAAAGAGTTTATGAGTTTTTTCCTTTTTATTTTTTATATTCTCTGGTGTGGAATTCTTATCTTATGTGGAACTCACCTCTGGCTTTGCCTGACCACATGGTTGTTCATGAATTTCTTTATTAGTCACTTACTGCAGTTTTGCTCGACCTGTGCATTAACCCTGGAATGCCAAAAATGGATAGTGGGTGTTGCATAGGAAAAGGTCATTGTTACTCCAGTTGTACAACTGCCTTAGTTTCCTTCTTCAAACATGAACCCTATGTAAAACTTCAACACAAAAAGAATCACCATCAAATTCCATTATATATTTTACAAAATTCACCTTAGAACTTCAAATCCTTAGAATTCCTTTAATTTTAATTTGTATGGAACATAAATCTTGGGGTACATCATTTATTGAAACACAGTCTGTTGGTTCCTCTCGGTGCCACATTTTTTCCATGCAATTATTACTAATTGCTCTGTATGAGGATCTATGCTATCAGGGCCATTTATATATAGGAACAGAGGGCCTGTGCTTAGGGATGCAGGTTTAGGGGGCATCCGTCACGACACCAATGTTTTTTTTTTTTACATGGGGGGGGCCATGACCACCAATATGGGAGGGGGTGGCTGCCAATGTTGCACATTTATATATGGACTGCTTTGATTTTTTTTCAGGGCTGCTTTTTACTCCCAGTCCGACTTGGGTTTTTTTTTGCATATGACATCAAGTCTTCCTCCAGGATTTCATTGTTTTTTGCTGCATTCATTTTACCCTCTACACTCACAAGCCTTCAAGGGTCTGCTGCAGAGAAGCATCCCAACAGCATGATGGAGATGTTGTGTTTCTGATGATGTGCAGTGTGTGGCATATGCCAACCATGTAACTTACTCAGAAGTCCAAAAAGCTTCATTTTGGGAGCACTATTGGAATTTGCCACCATGATTCTGCCATGGAACCTTTCACTTATCCTAAGTGACGGTGGCCTCTAAACAGGCAGAGAAGGTGAAGATGAATCTATTAAAACTGGAAAACAGGCAGTCAGCAGAAAACAACCAATGACCAGGGCAGTTGTCAACCAAACAGTCAGTACATAGTCATGATCAGAATTTAAGAAACACATGTAGTGTACTTAGGAACTCACACATTGTTAGACCTTCAAACTGGCTAGGTAGGAGCTAAAAACCCTTCTAATCTGTTGACAACAAAATGTTATGATGTGATTGCTCCTCATTGAGCTGTGATGATGTTGCAAAGACATGGTCATGATGTGATATTGTCATTGCCAATGAATTGCAAGCTATCATTTCTAAAGTTCCAGGACTAGACATCCTCTCCCCCATTAAAGGAGAAGGAAACTAGTCGGCGCAAAAACCCTCCCCCACTCCCGTGTGTTGCCCATCCTCCCTCCCCCCCCTGGCCTACCCGTCCCGCTGGGCAAATGCCCCTAACTTGTTACCCTTCTGCGCAGGTCCAGTCCAGGGAGTTCACAGACGACATCTTCTTCCACGCGATCTTCTTCCTGCTTTGAACGGCATTTTGGCGTATGCGCAGTAGGAGCATTTCGCTGGTACGAATCTACTGCGCATGCGTCACTTTGTGACTTTTGGCGCATGCGCAGTAGATCGTAGGATCAAAGCAGGAAGAAGATTGCTTGGAAGAAGATGGCGTCGGTGAACTCCGTAGACTGGACCTGCGCAGAAGGGTAAGTAACAAGTAAGGGGCATTTGCCCAGCGGGACGGGTAGGCCAGGGGGGGGAGGAGGGAGGGTGGGCAACACACGGGAGGGGGGGGAGGGTTTTGCGCCGACTAGGTTTCCTTCTCTTTTAATGGAAGCACCACCACTGCTTGCTTTTATTTTAATATCAATGGTTTGCAAAGCCATTCTGTGGGGAAAATGTTTCATCTGTTCTGCATTATTTTTGTTAAAAAGCTTTCAGTTTTTTTCAGTTGAATCGTTCCAAAATGTATGAAAGTAACTGTATGAATAAATCTAGAGCTTGCTGTACATTTTCTGTTGTGGTTTCGCAGGTTATGACTTGAATAACAGAGCAAGTAAATGTCAACATATTTATAGACAAGTGTGAAAGCTGAAAGGGAAAATAGAAAGTCAGATGGCTATATACTGTAGCACAACATAATAGATTCACATATAAATATTACATGAGAAGTGATGAATGCAACATGAATTTCTTTCCTTTCCTCCAGAATTCGTGACACTTAGGGGGTTATTTATCAAGGTCCGAATTTATATGAGTATTTCTCTGAGTTAGAAATCCGAGCAACTCCGATTGCCCGAATGGATCTTTTTTATGCAGAAAGACCGAAAAAATAGGGTCGGGCAAACTTCAAAGCTTTCCCCGAAAACTCCAAATTGTTCGTGGTTTCTGCCCAAAAAATCTTAGTTTTTTGCTCAGAAACCACAAACCCATTTTTAAATATAATGGTCATGTTTTAGCCCATAGTGAAACCAGCACCATATATTCATTATTTCCTACACGATTGAGGGAGTTCATTTGCTGGTGCATATCCTATTGTGATAGTGTACAGATTTCCTAGCGCCAGGCCTAACTTTCCAGGTTTTCTGGAGCTGCTCCGATGATTGGTAGTTACTAATAAATAGAAAGTTGTACTGTTCATTACAATACACCGATCTTTAACACTGGTAACTTGCTGATCTTGTTAAGTGAAAAGAAGACTACTTAATACATTGTAATTAATTTTACCATGCACTAATCTGTTCATTGTGCGAAAGAGCATGAAGACAAAGTTATTCTCTACGCATTTCATAGGAGCGAGACAGCTCTCAGAAATCACCCTCAAATCTGTCAAAATCTTCTTGTTAAAAATATAATTATCATGCCAATCGACTAAAAACCATAGGAACGGTTGCCGCAGCATACCATTTACTTTAACTCTGTCACATTCAGAAAATGTACTGTTGTTGTAATTACACGTATGGGACCTGTTATCCAGAATGCTCGGGACCTGAGGTTTTCTGCATAATGGATTTTTCTGTGATTTGGATCTTCATATGTTACGTCTACTAGAAAATCATGTAAACATCAAATAAAACCAATAGGGAGAGATGGTGTCTATAGTAACAGTGGGATAATAGTCTCTGGGAAGGGAGTGTGACTGTGGGATAGCAGGTATAGTAGGGAGAGATGGTGTCTATAGTAACAGTGGATAATAGTCTCTGGGAAGGGAGTGTGACTGTGGGATAGCAGGTATAGTAGGGAGAGATGGTGCCTATAGTAACAGTGGGATAATAGTCTCTGGGAAGGGAGTGTGACTGTGGGATAGCAGGTATAGTAGGGAGAGATGGTGCCTTTAGTAACAGTGGATAATAGTCTCTGGGAAGGGAGTGTGACTGTGGGATAGCAGGTATAGTAGGGAGAGATGGTGTCTATAGTAACAGTGGGATAATAGTCTCTGGGAAGGGAGTGTGACTGTGGGATAGCAGGTATAGTAGGGAGAGATGGTGCCTATAGTAACAGTGGATAATAGTCTCTGGGAAGGGAGTGTGACTGTGGGATAGAAGGTATAGTAGGGAGAGATGGTGTCTATAGTAACAGTGGATAATAGTATCTGGGAAGGGAGTGTGACTGTGGGATAGCAGGTATAGTAGGGAGAGATGGTGTCTATAGTAGGGATGCACCGAATCCAGGATTCGGTTCGGGATTCGGCCAGGATTCTGCCTTTTTCAGCAGGATTCGGATTCGGCCGAATCCTTCTGCCCAGCCGAACCGAATCTGAATCCTAATTTGCATATGCAAATTAGGGACGGGAGGGAAATTGCATGACTTTTTTTCAGAAAACAAGGAAGTAAAAAATGTTTTCCCCTTAGCACCCCTAATTTGCATATGCAAATTAGGGTTCGGATTCGGTTCGGTATTCGGCCGAATCTTTCACGAAGGATTCGGGGGTTCGGCCGAATCCAAAAAAGTGGATTCGGTGCATCCCTAGTCTATAGTAACAGTGGGTAATAGTCTCTGGGAAGAGAATGTGACTCTGGGATAGCAGGTATAGTAGGGAGAGATGGTGTCTATAGTAACAGTGGATAATAGTCTCTGGGAAGGGAGTGTGACTGTGGGATAGCACGTATAGTAGGGAGAGATGGTGTCTATAGTAACAGTGGATAATAGTCTCTGGGAAGGGAGTGTGACTGTGGGATAGCAGGTATAGTAGGAGAGATGGTGCCTATAGTAACAGTGGGATAATAGTCTCTGGGAAGGGAGTGTGACTGTGGGATAGCAGGTATAGTAGGGAGAGATGGTGCCTATAGTAACAGTGGATAATAGTCTCTGGGAAGGGAGTGTGACTGTGGGATAGCAGGTATAGTAGGGAGAGATGGTGCCTATAGTAACAGTGGGATAATAGTCTCTGGGAAGGGAGTGTGACTGTGGGATAGCAGGTATAGTAGGGAGAGATGGTGTCTATAGTAACAGTGGATAATAGTCTCTGGGAAGGGAGTGTGACTGTGGGATAACAGGTATAGTAGGGAGAGATGGTGCCTATAGTAACAGTAGATAATAGTCTCTGGGAAGGGAGTGTGACTGTGGGATAGCAGGTATAGTAGGGAGAGATGGTGTCTATAGTAACAGTGGATAATAGTCTCTGGGAAGGGAGTGTGACTGTGGGATAGCAGGTATAGTAGGGAGAGATGGTGTCTATAGTAACAGTGGATAGGTAACATTTTTTCCTATCTTGACAGTTTAAAAATCGAATTAACCTGATCTGTTTGGTTGGGCCGTACTATAATTTGCTCTTCAAAATATTTATGGAAAGTAAATAATCCTCTGCATTTCCAAAACAAAGTCAGTTATTGCCTGTGTCCCCTTTGCCATTGCAATTGTATTTACAGTACAAAGAGGAATTGTTTGTCTGCATCTAAACATGTTTGTGAAATTGGTATTTTTAGAAAGCCTGTTTGCCATCTGTTACTGTAAAACATAATGGGGATAGTATAATCAACTATACTTGTTTAAAATAGAATAAATAGAAATAGGCTTTTTTTTCCCCAAACTGCAGTAATAGTGTCTAACAAGATATTCTGTATTGGGGAATCTACAGCCACCCCTTAATCCCCCACAGGACTAATGGCTTCTAGAAGGATAATGTTTGATATCAGTATTTATTTAAATGTGTGTGCTGTGTGAGAGCTGTTATAAGAAAAGCTTTCAGTTTAGTGTTGTTATAGAATTGGTTGAATGAGAGACTGCAAAGATAAATAATTTACATTTTCTGCTTGGACCAGTGCTGTTAGAGGTGAAATCAATTGTGAGCAATTGAATAAAGCCGGGGAATTACAGTGGGGCTTCCTTAAAGAGATTCTGTCATAGGAATGCTTTTTCAAAATGCATCAGTTAATAGTGCTGGTCCGGCAGAATTCTGCACTGAAATCAGTTTTTGAAAAGATCACACAGAGTTTTTTTTATACTTTATTTTGGAATCTGACATGGGACTAGACATATTGTCCATTTCCCAAGTTCTCCCAGTCATGTGACTTGTGCTCTCATAAACTTCAGTCACTCTTTACTGCTGTACTGCAAGTTGGAGTGATTTCACACACTCTCTCTCCCCCCCAGCAGCCCATCAGCAGAACAATGGGAAGGTAACCAGATAACAGCTCCCTAACACAAGATAACAGCTGCCTGGTAGATACGTATAAGAACAACACTCAATAGTAAAATCCAGGTCCCACTGAGACACATTCAGTTACATTGAGTAGGAGAAACAACAGCCTGCCAGGAAGCAGTTCCATTTTAAAGTACTGGCTCTTTCTGAAATCACATGACCAGGCAAAATGACCTGAGATGCACCTACACACCGATATTACAACTAAAAAATTAAACACTTGCTGGTTCAGGAATGACATTTTACATGGTAGGGTGGATTATTTGCAGTGTAAACAATGTAAGTTAGAAATATAAACTTCACCATAAAAACCTGGACAGTAACCCTTTAATTAAGAATTGCAACTGGAGAATATATATTTTTTTATATGTTGTATAGACTTTTGCGCATAAAAGCAAGTTATTTTGTTGGTGTTATTTGATAAAAGTCAGAAGAGCAAGTTGAATTCTCTAATGCCACTACCAGCTTTTTAGAATCTGTTCTAGGAATTAACGTGTTCAGTAATAAAATCATGTTGTCATACAAGTCAGGGTATTTCATTGACACAACACATCCTTTGAGAACATTAAAATGAATGTCAATGTAGTTTTGTTGTCCCAGACTGATATTATTGGCCCTGATTCAAAATTTCTGTTGGGGAGAAAGGAAGTTAAGAGGAGACACATCTCTGTAGCTTCTCCAGATCATTGTCAGCCACAAAAAAATGGAAAGATGACCAGGCATTTGTTCATTTGTGGGCCAGTTGGTTGGATACCATCCTCTGCCTTCAATGGGGCAAATTCACTAAGTGCCGAAGCGCCGAAAGCTAGCGTCAATTCGCTAGCGTTGGGCATTTTCGTTACTTCGCAAATTCACTAACGAACGCTGGCGTAGATTCGCTAGTGTTACTTCGCACCCTTATGCCTGGCGAATTTTCGCTACGGACGTAACTACGCAAATTCACTAACGCGCGCAGTGTACTGAACGCTACCTTTTACGCTAGACTTCCTTCGCCACCTCAGACCAGGCGAATCGCAATAGAGTAGATAGGGATTGTTTAAAAAAAAGTCAAAATTTTTTCTAAGTCCCAAAAAACGCAGGTGTGTTTTCTACATTATGGGTGATAGGCTGAAAAAGATCGAAAATTATTTTGGGGCTCCCCTCCTTCCCCCCTACATTTCCTAACTCATGGCAACTTAACTATACAGTGGGCACATGTGTAGGGCAAAATAAAAATTTTATTTGATGTTTTGAAGGTTTTCTAGGCATTTGTAGTGCGGATACGTATTCCTCCATTGAAATTTGAATTTGGCGCCGTATGCAAATTAACCATCTCTAGCGAAACTTCGCTTCGCTTGGCGAATCAACGCTAGCGCAACTTCGCAATCTTACGCTACCCTTGTGCGCAACTTCGGATTTTAGTGAATTTGCGGAGCGCTGGCGAAACTACGCCTGGCGAAGCGCGGCGAAGTTGCGCCTGCCGCAACTTTGAATCTTAGTGAATTTGCCCCAATGTCTTCAAGTTTCGTGATATGCTGAGCCAGCTGGTGCAAATCTCCTCTGTATCCTGTTCCTGACTTTATGTCCTCAGTAACGTGTAGATACTATGTAAATTGGATATAAGAACAGATACACCAAAGCAGATACTATGCTGCTACATTGTTTATTCACACAACATGTTTCGAGCTGTGGGCTCTTTTTCAAGTGTTCACACTTTGCAATGGGGTTTTTCTCTCCAGAAAATTCACAATTTAACTCCTTGATTGGAAAATGTTGATGAAAATAATTGGAGTCATCCAAATATTAGGAGTCAGCGGGAAGGTTCTCATAAGCTCTTGTGAGGAACAAGTCGCATATGGGAAATGTTCACAGGTGACTTACTATGTCCTACGTTTGTCCTTCTCAGCCTTTGATGGAAGAGTGTAAAGCTGGCCATACACGGGCCGATAAAAGCTGCCGAACGAGTCGGCAGCTTATTGGCCCATGTGTGAGGCCCTCTGATGGGCTTCCCCGATTGATATCTGGCCGAAAGTCAGGCAGATGTCGATTGGGCAGGGCTAAAAATCCCGTCGGATTGCGGCCACATCTGTTTGTTGATGTAGTCCCGCGATCTGACGTCCAATATGCCATACGTTATGATCCGATCATTGGGCCCTAGGTCCCACGATCGGATTAGCCCAATTTTACCCACCTCCAGGTGGGCATATTGGGGAGCGATCCGCTCGTTTGGCAAAATCGCCAAATGAGCAGATCTCTATGTGTATGGCCACCTTAAGGGCAGAGACACATGCAAAGATTTGGGAGATTTAGTTGCAACAAATCGCCTATTATTCGAGCGACTAATCTCCCCGAACTGCCTTCCCGCCTGCTAGAATCTAAATCGCAGATGGTATGGTACTGGGAGTGCTTCATTTTCTGAAGTCGTCAGAAGTTGCCTTATGAGGACGGGCGGCTTCGGAAAACGAAACACTCTGTGTGCCACTCTGCTGGCGATTAAGGTTCTCGCCAGTGGGAAGGCTTTTCTAGGAAATTAGTCGCCTGAAGAAGAGGCGATTTGTCTCCGGGGCGACCAAATCTCCCCTAATCTTCGCGTGTGTCTCTGCTCTAAAAGGTGAAGTCCCTAATCCTGTTTATGATCATCTGGCTTTTGTTCTGTTCATGGGACCTTCTTCTTGCATTTCTTTTTATGTTTATTGCATTGGTTGTTATCAAGAACGTCTTCCTTGCCATTTCTATGACTTGTTTTGATGTACGACTGTGTTTTCTCTGATCACTCTCTGTACTTGCTTTTGTTTTGTACTACAGAAAAGTTATTTTACCAAAGCTTTGATTGATAGGTTTTCAGGAACCTTATTTTAGTTTAGAATTACAATTTGGACTCAGACTTTGATTTATTTGCTTGGTGATTCCAATCATTGTCTCCGCACTGGAGAATATATATATATATCTTTTTCTATTATTTCCGACGTTTACCTATTGCCATAAAAGCAAGTTATTTTGTTTGGTGCTTGTTTGTTAAAAGTCAGAACAATTCAAGTACAATTCTGTAATGCCTCGACCAGCTTTCAGCTTGGCCAGTGTTAAGCTTCTTTTTAAAATTTGTTTTAAGATGATAGTATTCTGTAATAAAATCCTTTGTTCTGCATGCCGGTGTATTTGAATGACAAAGCACATCTACTGAGATCATTAAAGCTAATGGAAATGTAGTCTGTAATCTTTCTCCCAGCCAACAAGCATACAATATGTAGTTGTTTTTGTACCAAAGTTATGTTTTAGCAATTAAACCATGAAAGTAAATGAAATGTAAAAAAAAGGTCAGACATCATTAGATGCTAAAGTGTTAGAATTTCAAGGCTGTGAATTTGTTCTATATAAAGAATTGGGAATTAACTTTTAAGTAATTTGCTAAAATGCAGTTTCTTTATTATTAGTTTGGACTGGTAAAAGAAGAGTTTTTCAGGTGTTTTTTTTTTAATATGCAAACCAAGAAGCCAATTGGATGAATGGCTTTAAAAATGTTGGTGTATTTCAACACATGCAGCAAATGGAGAAGGTTGGATGGTGTCGCTGATAATGATGGTGCTAAATAAAACCCATTTTCCATTGAATTTAACAGTACAGGTGTACTGTTAAATTCAATGGAAAAGGGGTTTTATTTAGCACCATCATTATGAGGGACACCATCCAACCTTCTCCATTTGTATACAAGGTGGCACAGTTGCGCATGCCTTCGCAGTACTGCCTTGTGGCACTTGAGTTTATTTCCAGAGCTTACATTATATAAAGTGTTTTTTTGGGTTTACTTCAGGTACCATGGTTTACTCCCTCGTTTTGGTATCTTGTGCCTGTTTTATGACTGTGATCAGGAAATTATTTGGTTTTGGTTTTAAACTCACTGTAAATTACTGCTTAATAATAACAATAATAATAATAATAATAATAATATAAACTTTTACTGTACCCCAGAATATTTTGGACATAATCGCATAATCCATGTGTTTGGATGCACACTCTATGGCAATGATCCCCAACCAGTAGCTCGTGAGCAACATGTTGCTCTCCAACCCCTTGGATGTTGCTCTCAGGATCCTCAAAGCAGGAGCTTATTTTTGAATTCCAAGCTTGAAATCAAGTTTTAATTTTAAAGTGCCAAACATAGCCTCCTGTAGGCTGCCAGTCCTCATAGGGGCTACCAAATAGCCATTCACAGCCCTTATTTGGCACCCAAGGGACTTTTTCATGCTTGTGTTGCTCCCCAACTCTTTTTACATTTGAATGTGGTTCACAGGTAAAAAAGGTTGGGGACCCCTGCTCTATGGTATGTAAAAGAACCGTAATCCAGAAGAACTAACTAATAATAAACACGTAGGTCTGCAAAGAAGCTCAACACAAAGCAAGTTTATTTTGATATTACCACAGTTCAAATTAAGATAAAGTGGCAAATTCACTAAAGGGCGAATTTTCACCAGAGAAGTATCCGCCACCATTTGTGCCTCTTCTGCAGGCATAAATTCGTTGCCACTACGCTAATTCATTAAAATGCGACGTTGCGTTTCTGTAGCCGCACGCTGGCAAAGTTTCACTAACGTTAATTTGTCAGCGCGGGCATTTCATAGCGATCCTTCTCTAGCATTCAATTGTGCCTAGCGAAACTGTGTTAGTACACTTACGCTTAGGTAAATTTGTATAGGGCAGGTTCATATAGGTCGCATATGTCAGGACCATGCGGCGCAGTCAATCCGTCCGGAGGCTCCAGCGGCGCATCCAAGATGGAGACGCTCATTGAAGACACTTGGGGACACCGGCGCGATGATGCCACGCGCATGGCACGAAACTTGAACTTAAAAAGCCTTCCGGGTCACGGGTTCGATACCCAAGTATAGGATTTGTTTGTAACAAATGTAATTCTTATTGATTGATTATCTGGACTTTGACCCCTGCCTGGACCTTGTTTCTGTTATATTTCTGCCTGCCTTTGAACTCCTGGACTTGGACTTTTTTTCGGATTTTGCCTGAACCCTTTTGTACCACAATCTCAGACTTTTAACCCTAAAGCTTCCTCCTTGGTCCCTACTACTCCCTGGTGGGAGCCGATAGGCCCCCTGACAGTATAGACGTCTTTATTAGAGATGTTGGTGCAAATGCTTGAAGTGGCCACTTATTGAATATACAAATGTCCAAGGAAGCATTAAAAAGACAAAAGAGATCTTCTAATGCCCTAGACATGAGCCCACCCTAAAACAAATGTGGCATGCCCCTCAAATGTTTGGAAAAAATGTTAACACTAAAATCTTTAATAGTTAGGGCTTTTAAAGGCAATCCCACTTTAAAATACCAGCTTTTTTTTACGACTTTTATGACTTTTCAGCATACAGGATATGATGTCACAGACATAAGATTGAGGAGGATGTAGCTTCATCTTATTAGTTTGAAAGTCTAAGGTGGCAAAGGAAACTCTGCCGAAAAAGTTAGCGTTTTGTAAAAATCGAACTTAAGTAAATTTGTAACAATCGTTCACCTGAGCGAAAATTCGCCTGGCAGTAGGGTGTGAAACTTCTCTAGTCACTTTCGCTAGAGAATTGTTCTCTACATCTGTAAATAGTTGATGTCCCTGTGGATTGGATTTCTGGCAAATTTTCGCTAGCGGTGGCCACTTCGCCCTTAAATAGTAAATCTGCCCCAAAGGGTCTTTGTAGTAAAGCAAGATCCCATTAGGATAGGCAAGGTCTGATGACAAACAAGTAGTTGGTAAATGGCAAAAAATCATCAACACGATTCACAAAATTCCCCGACCAACCTGCTTGATGGGCACTTTGAATTTGAGATGTATGACCAGTATTTGTTTCCTCTGGGAATGGGAACTGCTATGACTGAAAGGGAGCCCTGAAAGTTGAGATGCTTCAAATATTCTCAGAAACTGGAAGACTTTGGTTGCCACATTCCGACAGTCACTTGGGTTAACTGCCTTTAGCATCACAGGACTAATTATGGGATTTGCATTATAACAAACAAGGGAAAGTTGTGCTCAGCAATGAGGTTGTGACCACAAAATTCACATAGACAAATACAAGAGTCCTCTGCATTCAACCCATATCAATATATTTAGGACATTGAAACATTTTGTGCCTATAGCTTCTAAAAATGCCTTACCCTTTAAACAAAACAGGGATTGTTTGTCCATATATTACAATATATTTAAGCTGGCCAACTATATCAAAGTCATCCCCGGTGTGGCCAGTCCTACACTCAACTTGCATCTGATTCATTAAGAATTCTATTGCTTCATTATACACTTTATAAAGGGACTAAGTTTTACCCGTTACTTTCAAAGTAAAACTACCAAACTTGGTTGCCCTTTTATTGGCCACCAGTGGGATGTCTATGTGAATTTTGTGGTCACAACCTCATTGCACCCCCGTTTAATGTTTTATAAAATTAGTGGTGAGCTCAACTTTCCCTTGTTTGTTATAATTTATACAGGAGCAGTGGCCAGCTCTATGTTGTAGTTCCCACGCTTTCAGGCTAAAGTCAAATGATCCCGCTGATGGCCAATAAAATGGCGACCAAGTTTGGGAAAAATGTTCTTTGGGTGCGAAATAAGGGCTGTAATTGGCCATTTGGTAGCCCCTATGGGGATTGTCAGCCTACATTGAGGCTCTGTATGTTAGTGCACCTAGTTTATATACAACCAAAACTTGCCTCCAAGCCTAGAATTCAAAAATAAGCCCCTGCTTTGAGGCCACTGGGAGCAACATCCAAGGGGTTGGAGAGCAACATGTTACTCACGAGCTACTGGTTGGGGATCACTGATCTAGATGAATGAAAATCTTCATAGTCACTTTGCTGAAATATGGCGCGTATTTTCAATATGGCAGGCAAACTCTCGCATGATGGAATGCAAAAGTACGTATTTGCAGAGTTGTCTGCTGGTGACGTAATTACGCCGTGCGATTACATTTTGAATGTAAATTGCTTTTCTGTGTGGCTTTTTTTCACAAAAGTTTAACAAAATTCTTCCTAGTGGAATTGTGGGGAAAAAAAGAGAAAAAACAGAAATGCATGTTGGGAAAAGAAAACTACGGACTGCCAAAAGCACATTATCATGCAATGTGGTTTCATTGGCGTAATTAGGCTCGACCACCACGTAAAAATGCCACGCGTGACCTCGCTCTTAGGGTTGCATATTGAGCATCTCATCATATCTTCTCCAGATTATCTTAATTCATAAAATTTCATAATGTTGCACAGTCCCATATCTAAAGAATATGTTTTGCACTCCCTGGGAGTTTGTTATTGAAGATGCTCCTCAAGTGACAGAAAGTGACGGATATACCCATCAAGTTCAGCCCTTAATTCCTTTGTAGCTTCTAGTTGCAGTGGTAGAGAGGTGGCAGATTGTGTCCCATATGTACACAGCTGGCAGATAGGGCACAAGCTTCCCATCATTCTGGCTTCATTATACATTTTAACAGGAATTAACAACCTGGAAAAAAATAAAAACACAAGCAAAAAACATGTTATTTTTGTTCAGCAAAGGTTGCTAAAACAATAGTGACGCTTCTGTTAATTAACACATACAGTGTTGCTTCAAATGTTGGTAGACAAAAAAACAAACGAGAAGAAAATGACTGGGAATAACATATTAATTATCATCTCACTTTTTTAAGTCTTCCTACCGCACTGAGAGACCTTATGTTATTCTACTCGGAGGCATAAAAACAGAGCCAAGGAAAATAGGTTTGGGATTTTTTTTCTTTCATCTGTCACAGGGAGACATGCACTCTTATTTAAGCTACATGGTAGATTTAGCGAAAGCAAAAACTCCTGACGAGCACTGCTGCTTAGAAAATAAAGTATATCAAACTTTCCTTAAAGAGATCCTGTCATCGGAAAATATTTTTTTTTCAAAACGCACCAGTTAATAGTGCTGCTCCTGCAGACTTCTGCACTGAAATCCATTTCTCAAAAGAACAAACAGATTTTGTTTATATTCAATTTTGAAATCTGACATGGGGCTAGACATTTTGTCAGTTTCCCAGCTGCCCCAAGTCATGTGACTTGTGTCTGCACTTTAGGAGAGAAATGCTTTCTGGCAGGCTGCTGTTTTACCTTCTCAATGTAACTGAATGTGTCTCAGTGGGACATGGGTTTTCACTATTGAGTGTTGTTCTTAGATCTACCAGGCAGCTGTTATCTTGTGTTAGGGAGCTGTTATCTGGTTACCTTCTCATTGTTCTTTTGTTTGGCTGCTGAAGAGTGAAAGGGAGGGGGGTGATATCACTTCAACTTGCAGTACAGCAGTAAAGAGTGATTGAAGTTTATCAGAGCACAAGTCACATGACTTGGGGCAGCTGGGAAATTCACAATATGTCAAGCCCCATGTCAGATTTCAAAATTGAATATAAAATAAATCTGTTTGCTCTTTTGAGAAATGGATTTCAGTGCAGAATTCTGCTGGAGCAGAATTTTTTTTTTTTCCCATGACAGTATCCCTTTAAGAACTCTCCTGCATTCATGACTTGCTATCTGCTGCCAAGACCATGCCCATAACATGAATATGTTAAAAATGTTAAAATGAAATATTTCAATAGTTACAACTTAAAAGTTGTAACTATTGAAATATTTCATTTTAATATTTTTTTTTCCCAACCATTTGAGGGACATTCCGGCTTTAAAATATGAAAAAAAGTGTTTTTTAAAAAATTTTATGACTTTTCGACATACAGGATATGATGTCACTAACATAAGATTGAGCAGGATGTAGCTTCATCTTATCAGTTGGCCAGGAAGGAATGTCGAAGGAAATTCTGGCAAAAGCTGTAATGTTCTGTTCACTTTAGTGAATTTGTAGAGTAACAATCATTCGCCTGAGCGAAAATGTAACTGGTGAAAGGGCACAAAACTGCACTAGCGACGGTCTCTTTTGCTAGCGAATTGTCCTCTACGCCTGTTAGTAAATTGTCCCTGCGGATGGGATTTCTGGAGAATTTTCACTAGCAACGGCCACTTCACCCTTTAGTAAATCTGCCGCATAATCTTCATTGTTTGTCCGAGGAATCTCTTAGAAGCACGTAGGTCTTCAGGATTTAATTTATACTTTGATGCAGTCGATTGTGATAGGAGGGGGCTGTAAAACAGAAGGCCTTTAACGTGTTTCCTGGCCAATTAAAGGTTAAAAATGAAACCAAGGGGGTTATTTATCAAAGCCCAATTTTAGTCAACATTTTCTGCTACAAACTCTGATCAAATCCGCTCGGGTTTTTTACTCTTATTTATTAAATGTTGCCGCAAATTTGCTTTGCGGGAAAAAAAATCAGATTTTCACAATTTTTTCAGATGTTTCACTCGAAAACTTTTTTTCGCCCGAAAACTTTGGGGTATTGCACGAAACCCAGTGCACATCGAAAAATCATTGGGACTTCTCCCATTGACTGATATGGAACCTAGACAGGTCTGAGATGCCGGATTTTCTAATTCGTGCATTTACATCCTCGAGGTTTAATAAACTCAGAAAAATCGGTTGTTTTTTTAAAAGTCCGATTGTATGAAAATTTTTTTTTACATTTTTTGGGGATTTTAGTAAAAAAAAACAAGGGTTCTGGTAAGGAGACACCATATCAAGGAACAGAAGTAGAAAAGTTAAAAAGAGGAGTTTCCTGCCCACTGTCAACCCTGTCCATCAGAAGATGAACCAGGAGCATCGCCTGGAACCTACACTCAAATCAATGTTGCCAAATGTTCAGAGGAAAGTGCATTTAACCATAATGGCCAGATGTAGAGATATGTAAGTATTTGTGATAGTTGGTTTGGCATATATTTATTTAATCATGTGTTGGTTGATAAGAAAATAATGCAGCTGTGAGTTTAATTTTAGGGAATTTAGGATTTGAAGTATGGGTACATTTATGATGCAGAGACATAAATGGATTCACTGAAATGAGAGGAGTGTTGGTATTCCATGTTTTTAACCTTTTAACTGTGTTCAGGTGTGGGAGCACAATGGTGTGCGACTGTTTGTTTTGTTTGTTTCTGTACAGAATTCATTGTGTGATGTCAGTATTTGAGTGTGTTCAGTAATGGATGCAGATTACTTGACGTCAGTGATGTGTGTTGTATTTGCATGGGACTTGGGAAACCAGGAACATTGTGATTTATTGGCTTCATCCATCACTGACACTGTACTCTCTGGGGGGGCATTTATCAAGGTGACACCATGATGAAAACTTACATTGCTACCAAGACTATTATAAATTGAACAAACTCAGGAGATTCCAAACTGTTTTTGGAAGCAACACCAGCACAAAAACTATTCATCTGAAGATTGGGGTTTTCATGGTTGAGCAGCCATATTTAATCCAAACATCAACATGCACAATAGTAATCGCCCAACTGGTGTGGGTAAAGGTCACCACCATTGGTTAAGGGCTGTGTTTCAAACCGTGCAAAGTGCACAAGTGTTTCCTACTTTGAGGGAACAGTTTGGGGGTGGCTTTTCCCAGTTTCCGCAAAATAATGTCCTAATGGGCAACAGCTATTCATTTTTTGATTGGTAGGGGAAGAATTTGACAAGACCCTGACCTCAACACAACTGAACACCTGCAGGATGAGTTGGAGAATGGACTGAGAGCTAGTTCTAGTTGCTATAAATTTCCAACTTATAGCAAATTCCATCAACAATATTTCAAAATCTATTAAAAAGCCTCCCGAAAAATAGTACAGGCAGTAATAGAACCAAAAGCAACATTTACTGTAACTACAAATCATTACATTTGCATTCAAAATGAGACGTTGAATAGGCTGGTGTCAGGATTTTGAAAATAATTTTCCCATGTTATGTACATTATTCTGCCGTGCACATGGTGTATTTTTGCTGTGTTTAGGTTTCTACTGGAACTTGCTTTGTTTTACATTTCCCGGATAGCGTCTGACAACAGGGAGCATTGTAAGGTAGATTTTGGTTCCACCTTGTGATGTGTGTTATAACCAGCATTAGGTGAGAGTGGGGGTTTTTACACTGAATTTTTAGTTTTTTAGAAATATATAAAAACCACACATTTTTCACGATTCGCAATTGGATTGTAAGTAAATGGGCCCTATATTTGTGATTTCATTTTTGTTTGCTTTTTTAGGATGACAATAGAAATATGGGTTTGCGTGGTTTCTTTTTTATAAGAAGTGTATAGGGTTTCCACCTGATTTCACCCGGACAGCCCGATTTTTGTAAGTACCTGTCCTGATTTCTAAATTAGGAAATCTGGACAGGACATTGAAATGAATGACATGGTGATCAGCCAATCACGGATCACCACGTCATCTGTCCCGCCCCCTACATTTCCCACCCTGTGCCCGACATCATCCGGCCTGCCCCTGATTTCCCCATCCCACCCCCAATGTCCCCAAGGAAAAAAGGTGGAAACCCTAGAAGTGTATGATTTTTAGTGTTTCTGTCGCTATTTTTACATCTTATTTACTGCTAATTTACTTCCAAAATTCCTCTTGTCCCACATCTCTATTCTGCCTCTGAATTTCATCCTCTGCATCACACCCCCTTCCCCATCATTGCTGCACAGACCTGCCCATTGTTTACTTTTCTCAAATTAATACTGACTTTGCTATAGAGCAGAATGCTGTTTTTTTTTCCTTTTTAGTTTTTACATTAATCGTTCTGCTGACTTGTCAGTTTTCTTCTTCATGTTAATGCATTTTCTTGCTCTCTCCGAAGAGCCCATCTTTGTATATTATTGTGCTGTCTGTATAAGGCAACCCAATCTCTGCCGGATCTGCTCAGTTCACTGTACAGTGTTGGACTGGCCCACAGGGATACCAGGAAAACTCAGTGGGCCCTCATGCTGCTAAACATTTGCCCTATTTCATGGCCATTTCCTATTTCTATGAGAACATAGAGACATAATAATAGATTATAGTATGTAAAGAAAAGAGACTAGGAAAAAAGAGGTTGAGTGAGAAGAAAAATAATACTGTAGTACTGAGAGTGGGGCCCTGGTTTTTTGGTGGGCCCCTGGTGTCCCAGATCGATACCGGCACTGTAATACAGGACTGCAGCCATGGAGAAAGCCAGAAAATATTAACATGGAGTAAAGTCCTGCCTCTTGTAATATTAGCAGTCCTTTAGCCATTGGCACAAGCAAGATCTTAGCAGCAACAAAGACTGGAAGCCACGTTGGGGACACATAGACAGCAAAAAGAATGAGCTAGTATGGTGGATATATACATACCTTCAGGAGACAGGCCCGGATTTGGGGAGAGGCCACCTAGGGCGGCAAGATGTTAGGGGTGACAAGCAGGCGCCCCTAACATCTTCTATATAACTTATAGAAAAAAAGGTCCCAATTCCAAAACAGAGCAGAGCAACCGCCCCGCCGCAGCTGAGCTCAGCTTATTGTGAATGTTTGTATAATAATAAGGCCGCCGTGTAGCCATGCCACCACAACCTGGGCTCCTTCTGTGCACCTGTGCTGTACTGTCTGTCTTCATTCCGACAAAGAGTAGAGAGCGGTGCAGAGCTCCTCTTCCAGGCTGTGCCCATGAGATAGCCGTGCACAGTGCAAGTGCAACAGCACAGGAGCTCCCCCGGAGTGCACTTGAATTTGGCTGGTTGCCTGGCTTCAAGAAATCATTCAGCTACAAGTGGCTGTGGCAGAACTGTACTGTGCACTTTTTCATTATAGCAATTCTTACAGTTGGTAGGTTAAACAGTTAATTCATGAATTAATGATATAAATAATAATAATTACTTATTAAAACTGCCATTTGATGTCAATGGTTATATGGTTTAATATACAATTATTTCCATTTTATTGTCTTTGTTATTTTACTTCTCATAAATGTCCTGATTGGATAAAGATTTACTTCCAGAAAATGGGGGGGGCACAGTAACAGGGCCTAAGGGGGCAAGAAGGGTAAATCCGGCTCTGCCAGGAGAGGTTCTTCAGGCTAAATATAGAAATCAAACAAGCAGGCATGTCTCAAAGATAAGGTTTTGAGCACTGTGTCTCACAGACATGTTATTTTACAAGAGTTGATCCGATATGCGCACATTTATAAAACTGCCAGCTGTAAATTGGCTTTGATGGGAATCAACCCAACGCCAACAACAACGAGAAACAAGAGAGAGTTGGTGACTCGCTGCTTTTTGGACATTGTCTCTATTCCAGTCAACAGGTTCTGAGCAAGAGACAGTAAGTCTTCCAAACTGTAGTGATAAATCCAGAGGTAGGGGAAATGCAGTCATGCTATAGATCAGTGGTCCCCAACCAGTAGCTCATAAGCAACATGGTGCTCGCCAACCCCTTGGATGTTGCTCCCATGGGCCTCAAAGCAGGTGCTTATTTTTGAATTCCAGGCTTAGAAGCAAGTTTTAGTTGTATTAAAACCAGGTGCACTGCCAAACAGAACCTCCTGTAGTCTGCCAATCCACATAGGGGCTACCAAATAGCCAATCACAGCCTTTATTTGGTACTCCAGGAACTTTTTTTAGAATTGTGTTGCCCCCCAAACTCTTTTTACATATGAATGTGGCTCACGGTTAAAAAAAGGTTGGGGCCCCTGCTATAGTGGAACCAAGTTTATGAATGACCCAAAGGTGGGGAAATACACAATCTAAACAATGACTGTCAAACCTTCATTCTCCATGACATGTACACAAAGGTGGTTCTTTCCTGGATGCTGGCCCAGTGCTTTTCCAAAGGCTGCATTATTAACATCCATGTTGTGCTCCAAACACTTGCAGAAGGTAGACTCTCGACTAGATCTTTATATTGAATAAAAAGGAGGGTGCAGCCGATTTTCTATTAAAAATACATTTTATGGCTTTTATTTAGATTTGATAGCAGATAACTAGTTGTCTTGGAATTGTACCTAGTTGTAATATATTATAATATAGGTATGGGATCCCTTATCCGTAAACCTGTTATTCAGAAAGCTCCGAGTTACGGAAAGGCCGTCTCCCATAGACTCCATTTTATCCAAATAATCCAAATTTTTAAAAATGATTTCCTTTTTCTTTGTAATAATAAAACAGTAGCTTGTACTTGATCCAAACAAAGATATAATTAATTAAAACCTTGTTGGAAGCAAAACCAGCCTATTGGTTTAATTAATGTTAATATGATTTGCAAGTAGACTTAAAGATACTGTCATGGGAAAACATGTTTTTTTCACAACCCATCAGTTAATAGTGCTGCTCCAGCAGAATTCTGCACTGAAATCCAATTCTCAAAAGAGCAAACAGATTTTTTTATATTAAATTTAGAAATCTGACATAGGGCTAGACATATTGTCAGTTTCCCAGCTGCCCCAGTCATGTGACTTGTGCCTGCACTTAAGAATGGAACTACTTTTTGGCAGGCCGTTATTTCTCCTACTTAATGTAACTGAATCAGTCTCAGTGGGACTTGGCTTTTACTATTGAGTGTTGTTTTTAGATCTACCAGGGAGCTGTTATCTAGTTACCTTCCCATTGTTCTTTTGTTTGGCTGCTTGGGGGGGAGGGGTGATATCACTCCAACTTCAGTACAGCAGTAAAAAGTGGCTGAAGTTTATCAGAGCACACGTCACATGACTGGGGGCAGCTGGTAAACTGACAATATGTCTAGCCCTATGTTAGATTTCAAAATTGAATATAAAAAATCTGTTTGCTCTTTTGAAAAATGGTTTTCAGCGCAGAATTCTGCTGGAGCAGCACTATTAACTGATGTGTTTTGAAAAAAAACATGTTTTCCCATGACAGTATCCCTTTAAAGTATGAATATCCAAATTACAGAAAGATCGCCAGGTTCCGAGCATTCTGGATAACAGGTCCTATACCTGTATATGATATACCTTAAAATCAGTTTGTAATAAAATAATTTTAGAATTACGTTTAAAAGCCCTAAATGACAGATTCAGAAGCAACAAAATCATGGAGCTTTAACCTTTATGTGGCAAAATTGCTTTACCTGTGGGCTGATACAGAAGCCAAACTGAAACCATTTCTACATGTTGGGTTTACCAAGGGCCTTTAAAGGAGAAGGAAAGCTACGGAGGCATTTTATTGGCAATAGATTAGCTGCAATAGTGCAAGCTAGAATGCTATATTTATTCTGTAGAATGTTTTACCATACCTGAGTAAAAAGCTCTAGAAACTCTCTGTTTGTTTAGGATAGGAGCTGCAGTATTAATGTGGTGTGACATCACTTCCTGCCTGAGTCTCTCCCTGCTCTGGGCTCAGATTACAGTAGAGAAGGGAGGGGGGTGGGGAAGAGGAACAAACTGAGCATGCTCTTGCCCAGGGCAATGAGGTTTAAGCTGAAGGCAGGAAGTCTGATACAGAAGCCCACGAGTACACAATAGAAGGAAAGAAATGCTGTGTTTCTTTTGACAGGGGACTCAGAGCAGCACTACTTTGTGGGTTTACTGGTATATTTAGATGGACCTTTCTGATAAGGCTTACTTAGTTTTAACCTTTCCTTCTCCTTTAAGCAATAAAAGCATGGTCTTTTCTTATCCTTTGATAATTGTGTGTATTTTATTTATCTTGCTGCAGATTTGCTGCTCCGGGGCTATGATAAATGGCTTCCTATATAACTTCTTACTAACGCAACTTATTTTTCTATTGCCCCCAGGCATGTTAATGCTTTAACCCACCGAGATTGGTCACATAAACAAGAAATGCCAAAGTACTATTCTCTTTGTGACATTGATAGCCCCAGCTCCCATTGTAAATACTCAGCTTCTCTCTGACAATAATCCCTGAACTCAGGCTGCCCACGGTGGGAAGATTTATGTCTGTCTGGAACTCCAACGGTAGCTTTCACCTTGAGGAAATTGCTTGCTCTCATGAAATACATATTTTTTTTCCCCTAATACAATTTCAAAATACCACTATCCATACATTATGGAAGAATGGAGCTCAGAACATTGCTAGAGTTTGTTATAGATATAGAGCGGTGAGTATAATGCAGTAGATAATGAAATATTTAGGGATGCGGGAAATAGAATCTTCTCTCTCATGGCACCTATTTATCTAAAGTATAGTTCCATGCATTACAAGCTGGATTGTATTAACAAATGCATTGGCATGCTTAAAGGGACACTATCGCTCCAAATGTTCCCTTTCATTATTTTTTTTTTTTTAATTGCCATTGGGCAACTTTCTGTTACTAATTGGAAATCAGTGGAGTGGAATTGTTCCCTATTAATTGCTAAGGTTACATTGTGGTCTAAAGGATAGCTAAAATCTCAGCAGTAAAGTAGAAGTACGGCTTAGGGGTTGATAAAGCATTTAAATGGAGAAAGAAGATGTTTGAACATATTTTCAAATCTAAATTTGCTAATCTAAAAGAGAACAGTATACCGTATATACTCGATGTATAAGCCGAGTTTTTAAGCCCCCAAAATATACTGAAAAACTCTACCTCGGCTTATACTCGGGTCAAGCGCAAAAATGGTCGCCGGCGCCCAAGAATAGTCGCCGGCGTCCAAGAATAGTTGCTGGCGTCCAAGAATAGTCTCCAAGAATATTCGCCGGCGTCCAAGAATGGTCGGCACCTCCAATGGGAGCAGAAACCCTCAATTTTTTGATTGAAACTTACCAGAAGTTGCTGCATTTCTCACCCTCGGCTTATACTCGAGTCAATAAGCTTTCCCAGTTTTTTGGAGGTAAAATTAGGTACCTCGGCTTATACTCGGGACGGCTTATACTCGAGTATATACGGTAAGTTATTTCTTTTATGGAACTTTGACCATATGTTTCACCTGGCACGATTCATAAGAATCTAAAGGAGCGGTTTACCTTTAAGTTAACTTTTAGTATGTTATAAAAAGACTAATTCTAAGCAACTTTCCAATTGGCCTTCATTTTTTCTTTTTTATAGTTTTTTTTTAATTATTTGCCTTCTTCTGACTCTTTTCAGCTTTAAAATGGGGGTTATTGACCCCCATCTGATCCCATCTAAAAAAAACAAAAGTATTGTAAGGCTACTTATTTATTGCATTACTTTACCTTTACTTTGTAACGGTATGGGACCTGTTAAACCAGAATGCTCGGGACCTGGGGTTTTCCAGATAATGGATCTTTCCATAATTTGGGTCTTCGTGCCTTATGTCTACTAGAAATTCATTTAAACATTAAATAAACCCAATAGGCTGGTTTTGCTTCTTATAAGGATTAATTATATCTTAGTTGGGATCAAGTACAAGCTACTGTTTTATTATTACAGAGAAAAAGGAAATATTTTTTTAAAATTTGGATTATTTGGATAAAATAGTCTATGGGAGGCAGCCATTCCTTAATTCGGAGCTTTCTGGATATCGGGTTTCCGGATAAGGGATCCTATACCTGTATTACTCATCTTTCTATTCAGGCCTCTCCTATTCATATTCCAGTCTCTTAATCAAATCAATGAATGGTTGTTGGGGTAATTTGGACCCTGGCATCCACATTGATGAAGCTGAAAACTGGAGAGCTGCAGAATAAAAACCTAAATAACTCAACACCACAAATAATATAAAAATAAAACCAAATTGTCTCAGATCTTCACCCGCACTGGCAAATTTTATTACTACCTAAAGAATGTTTAACATCTTTTGGACAAAAAACATCACTAAAGGTGACCATAGATGTAACAATTACGATCTTTCCTGGAAAAGATGTTTCCAGAAAAGATCATTTGTTTCAATACACACGTGTAGAGCTGAATGGTCAGATATAGAGAGAAACAATAGAATTCTACCTGTATCTGATGATTCAGCACTAACAATGGCCGATGTTCAGATGCCTTCAAAGGCGCCCAATCAAAATATTCCGGCTGGCACAATTGATGAGCCGAGCGATATCCAAGCCTATTGCGATATTGGTCAGCTTGTCTTCAACCATACACACACCGAATATTGTATGAAAATTGTTTTGTACAATATTATCTGTGTGTCTATGGCCACCTTAAGACTTAATTATATGTTAATATGTTAATTATATAGTGCCGGTTGTCAGGCGTAAGAATGCCAGTTCTATAGAATTTGTCCTTCCAGTGTCTTCTTTGATCTGTGTCTCTCCATGGGGCAGATTCACTAAAGGGCGAATTGTCACCAGCAACCGCTTTACACACATCGCACCACTTCGCCAGGTGAAAATTCTCTACCATTACGCTAATTCGCTAATGTGCAAAGTTGTGCCCTGGGTACCAAACACTGGCCACTTTTCACTAGCGTTACTTCGGCAGTGCGAGCATTTTATAACGAAGATGCGCTAGTGTTCGTTTGTGCCTAGAGAAAATTCGATAGTGATCTTGCGCTTAGGTAAATTTGCATTCGGCGGGTAATTTAAAGTTGTATGGACGTCTTTATTATAAATGTTGGAGCAAATGCTTGAAGTTCGCACTTTTTATTACACATGTCCAGGGAACCTTAATAAAGACAAGAGAGTTAATATAATGCCCTACACATGAGCCCACTGTAAAATGAATGTTCCATGTGTTAGGAAATCTCTGGAGAAAACCGGTTACCCAAAAAAGTAAGTTAGGACTTTTGCAGGCAATTCCACTTCAAAGAAGGAAAAGTCGCCAGCGTTTTTGCAACTTTAAAGGAATTGTTCAGTGTGAAAATAAAAAGTGGGTAAATAGATAGGCTGTGCAAAATAAAAAATGTTTCTAATATAGTTAGTTAGCCAAAAATGTAATGTATAAAGGCTGGAGTGATTTGATGTATATTATGTCAGTCAGAACACTACTTCCTGCTTTTCAGCTCTCTTGGTTTACACTGACTGGTTACCCTGGTTACCAGGCAGTAACCAATCAGAGACTTGAGGGGGGACCACATGGGTCTTATCTGTTGCTTTTGAATCTGAGCTGAATGCTTAGGATCAATTACAAACTCACTGAACAGTTATGTCCCATGTGGCCCCCCTTCAAGTCGCTGACTAACTCAGAGTTAGAGAGCTGAAAAGCAGGAAGTAGTGTTCCGTTATGTTACTCATCCAGTCACTCCAGCCTTTATACATTACATTTTTGCCTAACTAACTATATTAGAAACATTTTTTATTTTGCACATCCTATTTATTTATCCAGTTTTTCTTTTCACACTGAACTATTCCTTTAATGCATTTTCGCACATAGGATATGATGTAAGTGACAGAACATTGAGCTGCTTTTTAGCATTTCACCTGGTCTGAGGTGGCAAAGTCAACTCTGGAGAAAGAGGTAACGTTCAGTAAAATCTGAACTTTAGTGAATTTGCGGGGTAACGACCTTTTACCAGAGCTAAAAGTCGCCTGGCGATAGAGTGCGAATGAACGCTATTAGTGAATGACAATGTCCCCGTGGGTGGCAACGCTGGCAAATTGTCACTAGCGTTAGCCGCATCACCAAGTCGGATGAGTCATCGGATGACGCAGGCGCATGTGACGTCACAGACCCAGAAGTTCAGGGCAGCGCGCAAAAGGGAACAATTGACGCATAATCGAATAGGGTATTTATATGTTTGGCGATCTTGTGGCACATCAGTATCCCCTTGACAAAGGACATTGTGCCAAAACATTGGGGTCATTCTCATTTGTTGCAAGTATATCCGCTCCTTGTTGCCTTTTTTCTGCCTTGTACAAACCTTTGGGTGGTATGTATATTATTGCTATGTATGCTGCATTTCTTTTGCAAACACTGTTGTAATTGCCAAATTGATTATTTTTTAAAAATACTTTTTGATACCACCTGAGTCTAATATTAAGTTTATTGTGTGCAAACCTACTATATGGTATAGTGAAGTCATTGAAATACCAGGGAAATTATTTCAATATTTTCTGCTTAAATGACATCTCCATTGTGGCAACTACTTTACAACTACTGACAGCTCTCCAAGTTCGCCAGAAATTTTATTTGAGACTTTATAAATAGGTCACTTTAACATTAGCAAAGTGAGTCACAGTAGGAAACATTGTTACTTCCATGCAGTTTCAATGGGTAGTTTTTCCCCCAATCCAAAATACTTTACTTAATAGTATACATTATTTTCAGACGTGAATGGATTGATTTTTTCGATGACAGTGTATGACTTTAAGAATAGAAACATAAAAATCTTTATTTTGAAATAAAATTATCCTCTCAATTAATTTCAGAAGAAAGATTGAGTCGAGCTTCAGTCAATTACATTGCTGGTCAGAGATCTAATGACATACTCGTATGCAATTGTCATGTCATTCCAATGATAACTACACCCATAGCATTACAGTCAGCCGTGCGTTATATTAAGTGGCAGCCACGCATGCATACTGCTGTAAGTGCTGCACTTTTATTAACGATTGGGAAGGAAATTGACAGAGAAGAAAGCGCTACATGGATTTTATTGTGTCTGTACCCACACTTTCTCAAATTGATATTTAGACCAGATTAGATTATTGGAACCCTAGGGATACTTTGGAAAAGCAATTTTGCTCTCTCAGATACTTGAAAGACCAATTTGAATTAATAATGACTATAATGACTGGATATTACAGATATGTGGATCAGACTATTGCACTCCCACACAACGGGGCATAGAGGTTATTTGTAAAATATTGCCAATTTTCTCTCTAAATGTGGCCATACATGGGCCTATATACTATAAGTTGCCACCAGACTAAAGGTGGCCATACACAGAGAGATCCGCTCGTTTGGCGATGTCACCAAACGAGCGGATCTCTAGGGCCCAACGATCGGATCCTACGGTGGCTTACAGGCGGTCGGATCGCGGGGCCGCATCAACGAACAAATGCGGCCGCGATCCGATGGGATTTTTAGTCCCATCGGATCGAGATCTGGCCGAATTTCTGCCAGATCTCGATCAGGGAAGCCCGTCGGGGACTCGGGGTCTGTCGGCAGCTTTTATTGGGCCGTGTATGGCCACCTTAAGTAACTTGGCATCTTATTAGGAAGTGTATGGGTTCCTCCAATGGGCTTCTTCAATCAATATCTGTCTGAAAATAGGCCAGATGTCGATCGGGCAGGTTTAAAAATCCCATCAGATTGAAGACCTCATTCGTTTGTTGATGTGGTCCTTAAGACACTCTCAGATGTCCATCTTAAAAGTCAAGCATTCATAGAGCTGTTTCTCTTATACATTCATTAACGATTTGGGAGGAAATTGACAGAGAAGAAATACGCATACGAGTCTTTAGAGCAGAGACCTTTTTGCTCTTTTAGTCGTGGAAGACCTATTTGAATCAATTAGCGTGGACTTTGTGGTGAACAGTTAGTTGATGTCTAAGATATCATTGTAAGAATGGTTAACTGACTTCCCCGAAAAGTCAGAATTTTTCAGATTTTTGCCCGAAAAGCCCGAATTAGTCTAATTTTCTGGCTAATTCTAGCGCAGACCACAGAAACTTCCAACTAGTATAAGGACCTCTTCCATTCACTTATATACAACCTCGGCAGGTCTGAGATGGTGGATTTAAAGATTCTGACTTTTTCCATCCTTGAAAATAAAATAAATCTCGAAAATTCGAGGGGTTTTTTTTCCACTAGAAATTCAAATTTTATAGAAAAAAAATTTAATTTTTTTTGAGTTTTTTGCATTCAGACTTTAATAATTAAACCCCCTAAAAGTCAACTTGAAGTGTAGAAACCCTTTGGTAATAGTAGCATTATTTTTAATGGGCGGTTTATAAACTTTTGAAAGCTATAAGACTTATTTAAGACTGTTTAAAGGAGAATTCAACCCTAAAGTTAAAAAAAAAACCTACCCCCTACCCTACATAGACCCCCCTCCCTCCTCCCCTCAGCCTAAGTGTTACCCTGGGCAAATGCCCCTAAGGTTTACCTTACCCCTCAGTGCAGATTCAGGCATGGGAGTTCACGGGCGACATCTTCAGTCGCTTCGGTAATATTCATAAGGAGACCGGCGCTTTGGTAATCTTCGCGAGTTTCACCGCACGTGCCGTTGTCCTGAAACAGAAAATTGCTCCAACAACGCATGCGCTGCCACGCGGGTCTCATTCCGAAGATTTCCAAAGAGAATAAAGATGGCGCCTGTGAACTCCGATGCCTGAATCTGCCCCGAGGGGTAAGTAAAATGTTAGGGGCATTTGCCCGGGGTAACACTTATTCTGGGGGTGGTGTGGAGGGTCTATGTAGGGTAGGGGGGGTAGGGTTTTTTTTAACTTTAGGGTTGAATTATCCTTTAACTGCATTTTCTGTGGCCATTTAATAACAGTGTTTTTTATTCAGAAACGGTGCAACATTTCCTGCAGCATTATGTTTAATGCTCAGATTTCAGGACAGATGGCTGTAAATGTTCTCTTTGTTTAATATTAGAGAGACCATTGAGCTTTAAGTTAAAAAGCCTAAACCTCTGCAGACACTAGTGACAGATATTGGCCTTATATAAATAGACAGAGCATTAAAGTACTAACAGTGTCGTGTATATATAACATTGGCTGGGGACGGTGCTGTCAAAAAAATCTGCCCTTTTTTATGTTAAACCAAAGGTGACCAGAATGTAGTCTCTTATGTGCCGTAACAAAGAAATGGAGAGAGAGCGAGTCAGAACCTTTGTCTTTTATTTATTTAAGCGCATGAGAAGGAAGCGGAATATTTAGCACAGCAATTAACTGCTGGGAAGTGATATCAGACTAACGGCAATTTGTATTTCCACACTGACAAACAAAATGCTGTGCTAATATAAAAGGTAGCACCCTCGGAAAAAACATCGCAGCGATGCATCCAAATAATTATAAATCCAGAAACCTTTTCAAAGGGGATATCATAGCCCTAAAATTTCAAATATTTCAATGTCATTTTTGTTGGGAACAGCTAATTAAAGCCGGGCAGTTTTATGTAAATTAATATTTCACATTTGCTCAAAAGTGTAAATTGTAAGGGCTGTGGCACCCAAGGTATAATTGAGCAGCCATGCGCTGGTGTGTTTTACTGAGATAACCGGGAGTTACAGGCTGCGCAGTCACTTGATCTCTATTAGGAAAGAACAGCGGAGATCAGTTTGTAGCTCATGACCAGCGCTGAAAATTTTTGGGAGATTTCTTATTTTCCCTTCTAGATACTCCAGGGTCCCACCTAGAAAGTCAAAACGGGTAAACACAACAGTGTTTTTTTTTTATAAAAATTATCTTGTTATGAACTGAAGGGAACCCTGAACAACTACTGAACCTCAAAGGGGGCTTAAACTGAAAGAAAATGAAGTCACTATGATAAGGTCTCTAAATCCTGCAATAATGTAAACAATGGCCTTCAAGTTGGAACTGTGACCTCTGTGACAAAATCATAGCAGTAGGGTTACCATCTGTCCAGATTTCACTTGGACAGCCCATATTTGGAAATCCGGACAAGCCATTAACGTTAATGACATGGCGATCAGCCAATTGCTGATCGCCATGTCATCAACCCTGCCCCTGGTGTCATCTGCCCCACCCCCTTATGTCACTGGTATGCCCCCGATGTCATCCGCCTGCCCCCCAACATCATCCGCCCACTCCCCAACGTCATCTACCCGCCCTCTGCCCCTTTTCCCTGATCGGAAAAGGTGACAACCCTACATAGCAGTTATAGCAAGGCTACTGAGAGCAAGTTTACATATTAATCTCAGACAACTGCAACAACAATCTGTTATAAATATGCAGGGCGATGGGTCAATGGCAGCATCTCTAGTGAAATGAGAGCAAAAGCGCTCTCTGCAGTAGCGAAGAAGAATCTTCGGAAATTCAGGTGGCATTTGCCGCCCCTTGTAACTGGCCGTTCGCTGCTGCCTGGAGACAAGGTTCTTACCTTACGTCATGGCAGGAGCAGCCCTGTAAATAAAGCTACAATCTGAGCCATAAGACAGGACAAAATCTTTGCTTTATGCAGAAAAATGGAGGCAGGTTAAACATTAAATTACACTACCCTGTGCAACCATAAAGTATCATTTTCTCCTTCTGCTTTGTTAAACATTAAACAGTGTCTTCAGGCACAAATAAACAGCTTATTTGCTTATGGGTTAGCCAAGTACTGTAGTGCTAAAAATCACAAATATGCATCCCATATAGAACCATACATTACAGGTACAGGACCTCTTATCCAGAATGCTAGGGACCTGGGGTTTCTTTCTATAATTTGGATGTTCATACCTTAAAAAAGAATAACTTTAAATAAACCCTATCCCCCCTACCCGATGTAGACCCCCCTCCCCCCCCCAGCCTAGCTGCCCCCTGGGCAAATGCCCCTAACTTTTTACTTACCCCTCGATGCAGATTCAGGGATCGCAGTTCACAGCAGCCATCTTCCAGGTCTTCGTGTCTTCTTCTGGCGCATCGGCAATTTCCGTTCATTTCTGTGCATGCGCAGTCGTCGCAAACCGGGAAATTGCTGCAACTGCACATGCGCCGCTTCGCTGGTCTCAGTCACAGAATACTAAAGATCCGAAAGATGGCTGCCATGAACCGTGATGCTTGAATCTGCACCGAGGGGTAAGTAAAAAGTTTGGGGGCCCAGGGGGCAGCTAGGCTGGGGAGTGTAAGGGCCCGAAGGCACAGTTGGAGTGCGGACCAAGGAGGAGGCAGGTAGTAACCAAAGTTCGTGGTAACAGAAGGATGAGGCAAGAGAATAGTCAAAGTCCAGGCAAAAGTTCAATCCAGGCAGCGAAGGGTCAATCCGAAATAACAGGCACGGTTGGTACACAGGAATCAATCAATAATAACACACCCAGGAATTCACGAAGATAAACCTATACTTGGGCAATGTCTGCAGTGTCCAGAAGGCTTAAATAGGGCAGAATTGGCGCCAAAGTTTGGGCGCAATGGCGTCATGACGCTGGCGTTTAGACGCCGGCGCACGTTCTGACGTTGGCGTTCATGCGCCGACGCACGTTCTGACGCCGGCGACCATTCCGTCGCCGGCGACCAATCGGCAGGCGGGAAGATGCTGGCGTCATATCGCTGCAACCCACGGGATCCACATGGGGAAGCAAGGGGTCGCCATTTTGGACGCCGTCGCCATCTTGGAGGTGAGTAACTTCCATTTCCATTACAGGGAGGAGGAGGGAGGGGGTCTACATTGGGTAGGGGGGTAGGGTTTTTTTAAGTTATTGGTTGAATTCTACTTAAAAATTATTTATCCATTAATTAAACTGACTGGGATGGGGTTGGCTCCAACAAGGAATAATTATACCTTAGTTTGGATCAAGTAGAAGCTACTGTTTTATTATTACAGAGAAAAAGGAAATCATTTTACAAAACCTCAATTATTTGATTAAAATGGGAGATGGGAATAATGTAATTTGGAGCTTTCTGGATAAGGGGTTTCCAGATAACCAATCCCATCCCTGTTAGCCAGCGCCGATTCTTGCCTAAGGGCCGCCTGAGGCGGCTCCTGCAATGCCGCCCCCCCTCGCCGACTTACCTGTCGGGAGGGGAGGCAGGAACACTAATGCGAGAACGCGCAATTGCGCTCTCTCGCATTAGTAAAGCCGAATTTCCGGTTTAAAAAACAGAAATTCGGCTCTTAAAGGTACCAGGAGCGGCTTTTTGCCGCCCCTGGAAACCTCTCCGGCGTTGCCGCCTGAGGCGAGCATCTCAGCTCGCCTCATTGGCGGCGCGCCCCTGCTGTTAGCGCACTGCAAGCTGAGCTCTATGTCTTGGTCTGAATCAAAAAAGTGCCCTGTATTTATTTGAATCTACTTTGGGAAGGCATTGAAGTAGAAGGAAATGTTTGATCACTTGTGGGGTGGATCCCAATTAGTTAGACGTACCTGTTGATTATAATTGTTTTATGTGGTGCTCCTATAGCAGGACCATCAGATGGTGCAGTTTCATCAAACAGAAGGACCAACCTGTGGTCTAATAAATTTGCACCCCCTCCCTTGATTTTATACCTTTCCTTTAATTACAGTTCTCTCAATGGGGCAAATTTATTAAAGGGCCAAGTGGCCGTCGCTAGCGGAAATTCACCAGAAATCCCATCCGCAGGGACATCGCTAGCGACAATTCGCTAGCGAAAGCGTACATCACTTATGCAAATTCACTAAAGTGTGAATTTTCCATTACGTTTCCTGCTTCTCCAGGTAATACCTGGCAAACTGATAAAATGAAACTACATCCTCCTCAATCTTATCAGTGACATCATATCCTGTATGCCAAAAACTCATGAAAATGAAATATAACTCTGGCGGGGTTTTTTTTTCCATATTTTAAAGTGAGATTATGTTTAAAAGTTGTAACTGTTAAATATATATTTATATTTAATTTTTTTTAACCATTTAAGGGGCATGCCACATTAGGGAGGGCTCATGTCTAGGACATTAGAGGATCTCTTTTGTCTTTATTTTGCTTCCTTGGACATGTTTAATAATAAGTGGCCACTTCAAGCATTTGCTAATCTCTAATAAAGACATATATATGATCTATATGAACCCGCCCTATTCAATTTAACCTAAACGTAAGTGTGTTAACAAAGTTTCGCTATGCAGAAATGAACGCTAGCGAAAGTTCTATTAGAAATGCTCATGCTGACGAACTTTTTCTGGTGAAACTTTGCTATCATTAGTCTGCCGAGACGTAACTTCGCATTTTGAAGAATTAGCGTATGCGCTGCGAATTAACGTCTGATGAACTGGCGGGAAGTGTGGTGGAGCCTTCCGAGGTGAAAATTCACCCTTTTGTGAATTTCCCTACAGTGTCGGACTGGCCCACCGGGTAACCAGGAAAAGTCCCGGTGGGCCCAGATGTCAGTGGTCCCTCGTGCTGCTAAACATTTGGCCTGTTTCTTAGTCATTCCCTATTTCTATTTGTACTTGGCTGCTATGTTTTAGTAGCCATGCAGCAAACTTGTCATCTTTTATTTCATTATGCCTATTTTTTGCATATTTTTTGCATAGATTGCATATATTTGTGCATAGATTTTTAATGACTTGGTACAAAGGCAAAAATATGAACTCAGTGACTAACTAAACCCGGTTATGCTTTGTTTATTCTTGAAAATCAATTTTTTTTCCCCACAAAGCAAATTTTCGGCAAAATGTAATAATAAATAAGCTTAAAAAATCTGAGCGGATTTAATCGGATTTTGTAGCAGCAACTGTTGAGATAAAATCGGACTTTGATAAATAAATTGTTCTGCCACCGATGTGTACTAGTTTAGTCAATTATCTAGCACTAACAATGCATTGGAGGTTTAAGTTCGCCTTTAATTTTGCTTTTATACAGTATATTAGGTTGATTTACAAATTATGCTTTTTGGGGGCTTTTAAAGGTAACAAAAAAAGGCTGCAATCTTTAATTTTTTTTGCATATTGAACCCCTGATCCAAGAGGTGATGGACAGAGGGAAGTGTGTAGGTGTACCCCCCAGCAGTTAGGGAGTGTCAGGAGGTGCAGACCACATCAGGGCCCCTTCATTACCACCTGCCATAACAGCGATTCTGCTCCTCCTGACACTTCTCTCTGCACCAAGTGCCACAATTTTTATTATGACTCTGCAGAGAGCAGCAGACCCCAGTGCTCTTGCACCCCTTATTGCTGTACCACTTAACGCCCTTTTGTTTAATTATTATACCCATGCATACCAACAATAGGAAATACAGTACTATGTACAGTACTTCATTTTGTAGCATGGCTGGATATAACAAATGAAACTAGGACTCTATTCTTCTCAGATGTAATTTAGGCAATTTGTTTTCTCCAAGATGTGTCTAAACCTCTGACAGGGAGATGAGAAGTAAATTGCTGCCCTAAGTTGACTCTCTGGCCATCAGAAAGCCCAGGACAAATCTCAGGTGTCCAGCACAGCAGGAAGAAGCGTTAGAGAACAAATCTGTTGAGCCAGAGCAATGTGGACAGGATACTTTTCTTAATTGTGAACAAACTTCTTTTATCTTCTTTCTGTTTTATTCAGTTTTTGTATACCATACTGAGAAGGCCTGGCATGTAGAATGGCCGAGGTCTAAAGGCCCCCATACACAGACAAAAATAAAAACTGGGTAAATAGATAGGTTGTGCAAAATAAAAAATGTATCTAATATAGTTAGTTAGCCAAAAATGTAATGTATAAAGTCTGGAGTGACTGGATGTGTAACATAATAGCCAGAACACTACTTCCTGCTTTTCAGCTCTCTAACTCTGAGTTAGTCAGTGACTATAAGGGGGGCCACATGGGACATAACTGGTTAGTGAGTTTGTAATTGATCCTCAGCATTCAGCTCAGATTCAAAAGCAACAGATATGACCCATGTGCCCCCCACAAGTCATGGTACTGTCTGGTAACCAATCAGTGGAAACCAAGAGAGCTGAAAAGCAGGAAGTAGTGTTCTGGCAATTATGTTACACATCCAGTCACTCCAGACTTTATACATTACATTTTTGGCTAACTAACTATATTAGAAACATTTTTTATTTTGCACAGCCTGTCTATTTACCCATTTTTTATTTTTATACTAAATAAATCCTTTAGGGCAGAGACACACGCTGTTATTTCAGGAAATTAGTTGCCCATCGACAAAAAATATCCCGAAATAGCAGCATGTGTCTCTGCCCTTATGAGATTATGCCAAAAGTTTGGAAACTAGTTCCCCTATATTTTTCAGGTTTCCTCCTAATTTAACAACCCCCTCACATGATCATCCACAGGCATAGAGGTACTGGCAATCCTCAGAAGTAGTCAGAGCAGGAAATCAGGCGGGGAGACATGACATGGGTTTAAGAAGATCACTGGCGACTCTTCATCAGAATTAAATTAGTCATTTAAGTGCTATAGAGCATGCATTGATCTCCCTGGTTCTACATATGCTGTAAATGAAAATCCTACTTTACACCAATTAGACACAAAAAGGGTAAAACTAGTCTGTTGCTGGGATTTGATTAGTAACTCTCCTGGCGGGTGAGCTTTAACCTATACAGTAGGTTTATAGGGTTTAATCTATAGGGTGTTCAAGAAGAAGACAAGCAAACATATATTAAATGGTATCTCATTGAAGACCTATTAATTCCAACCTGTTAAACAATAATGTACAATTAATATAAGGATCACAGAACCTCTTATTTTCTGTTATATACTGATAGCAAGTAAAACCCACCTATTCCCTTATACAACTAAATGCTGTCTTCTAAACATAATACAAATACAAATGTTCAGCTCATTAAACATTACACATTGCTTTCAGGTGTAAATCAAAGATTTTTTGTCATTGATACTAAAGAAGAACCTTGCCCTTTGAGCAAAGCAGTTGTTATTCGGCTAAGGGAATCATTGATCCACATTGACTTCTTTGTAGTCTTTATATAGAAAATATGGAGGAGAATATAACCAAAGGCTTTTACAACGACCCACAAAGCAGCATTTCCCCCGAGTAGAAAATCAAACAAAGTCAGACAAATCCAATGTAGCCAAATACCATGTAAGAAGCTAAAAAGCAAGCATGGGTTTTTAAATACATCAGAAGGGAATGGGGCTCCGTTTAATTACTACAAGGAATGAATATGAACCCACAGAAGTGTGACCAGATTAACAACAGCACAAATGGAACAGATACGCAGGTCAGATCCAAAGAAATTATTCAAGTCTATAAATAATGGAACATTGGTTTAAAAAAAAAATAAGCCTGTGTTCTGATTAAAATACAGGTGACCGCAAAATAGTGCATGCCACAATACAGGTGACCGCAAAATAGTGCATGCCACAATCTGCACTCGTAAAAGGCACAAACAATGTATTTTTCAAAGATGAAAGGATGCGTTCCAGTGTGGAAAACAATGAATTGGGTGTTAGTAGTTAGGGGGAGATTTATCAAAGGCCAAATTGAAAATTCGAATTTTTAAATTTTGAGTTCATTTTAGTGTAATTCGACTAGGGACTACTCCAAATTCAATTCCAGTTTAAAGGGATCCTGTCATCGGAAAACATGTTTTTTTCAAAACATATCCGTTAATAGTGCTACTCCAGCAGAATTCTGTCACATGACTTGGGGCAGCTGAGAAACTGACAATATGTCTAGCCCCATGTCGGATTTCAAAATTGAATATAAAAAAAATCTGTTTGCTCTTTTGAGAAATGGATTTCAGTGCAGAATTCTGCTGGAGCAGCACTATTAACTGATTCTTTTTGAGAAAATTTTTTTTCCCATGACAGTATCCCTTTAAAAAAAATTCTAAACTCTAAATGTATCATGCACTGTCCCTTTAAGAATTCAAATTCGACTATTCGCCATCTAAAACCTGCTGAATTGGTGTTTTAGCCTATGGGAGACCTCCTACAATTTGTAGTCGTTTGGTGGATTTTTTATGGTTAAAAAACTCTAATTGAATTTGATTCGAATTCTGTTCAAGTTTGCGGGTTGATCCTATTCACCCGAATTTAAAAAATGTGAATTTTTTAATAAATTTCTATTGGTCGTTTTTTCCCTGAATTTCAAGTTTATGGGAGTTTATATAAACTGCCATAAGCTCTTAATTTGACCCTTGATAAATATGTCCCTAAGCGCTGACACCTGCTACAAATAAATGTGTTGAACTGTTTGTGACAGTCAAATGTGCTTGGACAAATGGTTGCATCTGTCAGCTATGATAAATGTGTCCATTTAGTAACACGTTCCTGACTGTCAGAAAAAGGTTTCCGACAGTCAGAAGAGTGAAAAAAACTGCTGCTTTTGGATTTTCCAGTTTGATGTTTAAAATTCCGCTCTAAATGGTACGATGATAACATTTGCTCTACTCCAGGAATACACAGTTGTACCAGATATTTGCATTATTTATTTCAAATACACTAGACATTGATGGGCATAGAGGAAAAACAGCTAGGCCTTCAACATGAAAAGAAAACTTGTGGATGCCCAATATGCAGATCTCTATCTGGTCTCAGCCAACCTGCAAGCAGCAGTCTACACAAATAGGAGCAATAGCTGAGTTCACTCTGAGAAAGTGATGGAACCCCCTTCCATCCCCCTTCACCAGGGTAATATCCAACATCTGATCGGCGTATGGTAGACAATACATTAATACTATAGTCCTGCAGCTGATTGGACAGCTTCCTTAACTGGCTCTTGGTCAAGTTGCTCACCAATTCCTGAACATCATGTACAGAGATGCCAACCCATTGGCTTTATATTTTGGCTGACATGCCCATGCCCTGATATACTCTCGTTCATGCCTCCAAACCTGTTCCAAACTCTGTTTCTGAGCAGGGTCGGACTGTGGTGCCCAAGGCCCACCGGGGCTGCTGTCTCAGGACCCCCTCTCTCGCCAAAAGGCACCGCACGGTGATTGCGTGCGCACACGAAAGATCATTTCTGCAAGGAGCAGGTATGGGCTGGCGGGGCCAACAAGAGCAGGGGCCCAATGAGTTTCTTCCTGGTGTCCCGCCAGCCCAGTCCGACCCTGTTTCTGAGGTATATCGGGGTGCATTTTAATACTTTTCAGCACAGAAGGTCAACATATATTCAGATGCCAACAACAGGGAACAAGTTACTTGGTGGGGTGAGAAAATAGGCTGGTTCCTGAAGAATTGTGTGTGAGTGTTGCTGACAACTTTCATGACAGTTTGTCATGTGTCACATTAAAACGGCACATGGGGGGCATTCTAAAGGGCACCCTGCCTAGTATATTTATATTGTTTTCATGACCAGACTTTGAGGAGACAATCTATATGACAGATGACCAGTTACTGACCAAATTACTTCCATTTGATGACTTTGTGCCAACACACCCCTATCATTCTACTCAACTGAATGCTTCATTTCATCTTGCATTACTTTAAGAAACTTTATTTTGTGAAGTGAATATTTGACAAATATATTTTACTGCACTTCTCAAATATTTCATTAAGAAATTTCGTCAGCGGCCGGTGAAACGCTTATTTTGCCCATAACTCCTCCAAAGCTTCCGACTTTCCACTCCTGTGACTACCTTAATTGTTACATCTAATTAAATGACGACATTTTTTTAAAGCCGCCTGACTAAGAAAAAAAATCTTACAGGTTGAATTTAATCTCAGTTTATATTATTGCTCACTTACATTTTAATTGTGCTGTAGAACACATGGATTAAAAAGTTTCTGTGTAGAAGAAAGGGTATTAAATACCCTGAGCAGCATTGAATTGAAGAATGTTTTCTATTGGTTACATTGGAGTATTTACATGGAGTTGACATTTTAGCAGGAAAAAATATTATATTTAGTTACTAATGAACTGCAAAGAGTAAAAACATGGCACCTTATGGGTAAATTATTCTTTAAACTACTTATTTGTAAAGTACTTAAAGGATGAGGAAAGTCTAAATAGAATAAGGCTGAAATGCTGTATTTTTATACTAAATATAAACATGAACTTACAGCACCACAAGCCTAATCAAACAAATAATTTATGCTTTCGAAGTTGGCTACAGGGGGTCACCATCTTGTAACTTTGTTATACATCTTTGCAAGACTAAGACTGTGCACATGCTCATTGTGGTCTGGGCTGCTTAGGGATCGTCATAAACAAAGCTGCTTGAGTTCTGCATGGCTGGGAAGTAAGGCGGGGGCTCCCCCTGCTGTTCATAAGTATGATTGTTTCCCTGCTCAGCAGTTAGGGACCATCTGACAATTCCTATCCACAGCAGTAAATGAAGGGAGAATTTCACTGCATACAGTCAGGTTTCTTATAAAAACGATACACATTTTTTAATTAAAGTATATTGGAGATAGGTTTCTTTTTCATTAAAGAAAGTAAAAATGGGATTTTATTTTTTTGCCTTTCCTTGCCCTTTAAGTTTCTCTTATGCAGCCTTACTCAACACAGCTGTCCAATCAGATGTCTCCTACATAAATACCACAGCAGATCATGAGCTCTTGATGAGCCTGGCAACTCGTGGTCCTGCATTGATTACATGTAACCAAGAAATGTAAAAATCTTTTATACTATATCTATACTAGCATGGTGTAAGGGGTGTAAGGTAGATAACAGGCATTAAACAGGGCAATCATGTACAGATCCATTCTCGTAGAGGAAGTCTGATAAATAGAAACTGAAAACATAACATAAACAGATGTGCTGAGGCCAACTGCCTCGGGAGTTCTCTTGTAGACCCTTAATCTGGAATCAGGCACTTGTTGGAGGTAACATGGTGCAGGAATATTTATACAGTTATGGAAACTGAGGTTTGGGGCCTGTTTAAGGTTTTTTTTTTCATCATTTGGATCACCCTACCTTAAGTGTAGTTTTAAAAAAAAAAGGCAAAATTTTACAAGGGAACTTTTGCGAAAATTTAAATTTAATATAAGCTTCATCGTACTGAAATAAGAAACTTTATAAATACAATCAATTAAATATTCTGCATTATTTCTGAAATAATCAAGTTTATCTTCACTATTCCTCTCTCAGCATCTGTTTCTCTTCATTCTGTCTTCATTCAGCAGTTGGGTGTCAGATATTCATGGACAGTTAGATCCAATATGTACTTCCTTTTCGAGAAGATGTATTAGAGCTCATTCAAATAACTGATTCCAGTACAAACAAAATCTAACAAAATAACTGCCTTTTGCACAAATTCTGCATTTAGAGAGACAGGCCGGTTTTGGGGAAAGGTAAGTTTTTAAAATCTCCCATGCGCCAATCCCCATTGCTCCGGTCCTGATGATGAAAATTTGCACGAATAAAGGGGAGGGGACAGGGGAGACGAACTGCAGTGTCCCTGGGGCGCCCGTTATGTAAATCCTGCATGTAGAGAGACATGATGGGGCCGATTCACTAAATTCGAGTGAAGGATTCGAAGTAAAAAAACTTCGAATTTCGAAGTATTTTTTGGGCTGCTTCAACCATCGAATGGGCTACTTCAACCGTCGACTTCGAATCGAATGATTCGAACTAAAAATCTATTACCATTCGATAGTCGAAGTACTGTCTCTTTAAAAAAAACTTCGACCCCCTAGTTCGCAAAAGCTACCGAAGTCAATGTTAGCCTATGGGGAAGGTCCCCATAGGCTTGGCTAACTTTTTTGGATCGAAGGATATTCCTTCGATCATTGGATTTTATCGTTCGATCGAAGGAATAATCCTTCGATCGTACGATCGCAGTATTTGCGCTAAATCCTTCGACTTCGATATTCGAAGTCGAAGGATTTGAATTCCTAGTCGAATATCGAGGGTTAATTAACCCTCGATATTCGACCCTTAGTGATCAGCCCCGATGTCTGGTGATTTTAATAGAGTGAGCTCTAATACATCTTCTAGGCAAAACGAGCCCCCCTATAAGATATATTGGATCTAACTGTCAATGAATATCTGACACCCAACTCCTACATGAAGACAGAATGAAGAGAAACAAATTCTGAGAAAGGTATAGTGAAGATAAACTTTATTATTTCAGAAACAGTACAGAATTTTTAATTGATTATATGTAGAAAATTTCTTATTTCAGTATGATGAAGCTTATATTAAATTTTTATTTTCATGATAGTTCCCCAACTGGAGGTTATACAGTATAATAGGGACATAGAAATGTAGCCACGTGCTTTATATATTTATGTATTTATACTGTATATTTATATAGATAGACATATAGATAAACAGATGATATCATTGTGAGTTTACAGATGATACATAATGGATCTTGAAAAAAACCCCAGTAATTTCGAGTGTATTACATTCATTTACCTGCATGCATTAAATGGATGTTTTATAAATATGTTATTATATATGAATGTGCCCGATACTTTTGCATGCATGGCAATATCATTGTAAGTCATTTAATTGCAGAGGATAAAAATATCAGGCACCACATTTGTAATAAACCAACCAGTGCGTCTAAACTGCTGTAGCATTGCCGGTAAGTCCGCTGTATAAATAAGCGCAGGATTAATAAATAATAAGTATTACTATGCCTTCCTATTGTATGGAACCAGTTGACTTATGAACCTGGCTGTAGAGTGAAACATAACTAACCTAACCTTTCCGTAACAGTAATGATTGCAGTGATTATACTTATCCTATGGCACTTGTGTTAGACACAGCAGTACAAACAGTTTTAACTTCATTATGACTCATTTACTATTGTGAGCTCTAACAAGCAGGGCCATCTCTACATCTTGTATCTGTCTGTGTTTGTGTCTGCTGTACAGCGCTCCAGAAGGGGGCACACATCATATAATACAGGTATGGGATCCGTTATCCAGAAACTCCTTATACAGAACACCGCGGATTACAGGAAGGCTGTCTCCCATAGACTCAAATCCACATAATTCAAAGTTTTTTTATTCAACATCTATTTCTGTGTAATAATAAAACAGTAACTTGTACTTGATCCAAACTAAGTTATAATTAATCCTTATTGGAAGCAAAACCAGCGTATTTATTTAATGTTTATATGATTTTTTTAGTAGACTAAGGGGCAGATGTATCAAGGGTCGAATTTCGAGGGGTTAAATCACTCGAAATTCGACTGGGGAATAGAATCGAATAGGCAATTCGGGCGAATTTACGCGATGGCAAATAGACGAATGGGCGAATATTCGCCAGGCGAATAGGCGCACGATCGAATATTCGATCGAAGGATTTTCATTCGATCGAATGATCGATCGTATGCCTTTGTATTCGATCAAAACCTTAGAAAACAAGCCAATGGGACTTTCCCATAGGCTTTTAAAGCAATTCGGTTAGTTTTAGGTGGCGAAGTATTTTTAAAAGAGACAGTACTTCCACTATCAAATAGGCGAATAGTCGCAGCGTTTTTGCGCTCGATCTATTCGAATCATTTTACTCAGGCGAATTTACGCCAATTCGATAGTCGAGGAGCACAAAAAACTACTCGAAATTCGAGCTTTTTTCCCTCTATTCATTCACCCGAGCTTGGTGAATGGGCCCCTATAGGTATGAAGTTTCAAATTGTGGAAAATCAGTTATCTGGAAAACCTCAGGTCCCAAGCTTTTTGGATAATACACCCCATACCTATAATAATAATAAATAATAATAAAGTTAAATTGTACTCATCGACTAAGAATATATTTTTTGGGGGCTGTATAATGGGGTGTGGCCATTGGAGACACTGTTTGAACCTTGGTAAACACTATGGGGGTTATTTACTAACCTGTCGAGGTTGCATAGAAGTCAATGGGAGAAATCCCAATGATTTTTTTGATGTGCGCTGGGGTTTTGGCAATACCCCGAAGTTTCTGGGCAAAATTCTGAGTTTTCAGGTGAAAAAAAAATTGTGAAAATCAGATGAAAAATCTGTAAAAATCGTGAAAATCATGTTTTTCGTGATTTTTGGGGATTTTTTCCCTGCAAACAAAATTTTCGGGAAAGTGTATTAATGAATAAGCCCAAATCACCCATGGAGATTTGGTTGCAGTTTTTTTCAGAAAATATTGAGATAAATTCGGACTTTATTTTATAAATAACCCCCTGTCTCTATTTCAGATTCAATGTAAAAAAATTGCAGGAAAAACTACATTTATTTATAGGGTATAATTTAATTGTATCATTAACATCAGATTGTCTGTTGTACAGTTTTGGTAGCTTGCCTGGTTTTTGCCTAATTTATACCCATTTGCCATATGGTGACATAAGAGTGAAATGGTAGAAGATAATATCTTTGCCCTCCTAAGAGCATCTTCTTAAGGGATGATGAAGGAAACTAAAATACATTTTTGAGTTGTAGTGGTGGTGGGGCACCAACTTATACCTCCTCCGCAAATCTACCTTTTCCAAACTGCCAGGTGGTGGCATCCTAGTTGTGTTTACTTACCATGAATACAGGGAGTCCATAACTAGTGACGGGCGAATTTGCGGCGTTTCGCTTAGCCGAAAAATTCGCAAATATCCCGTGAAATTCGAGAAACGGCGAAAAATTTGTGAAACGGCACCGGCGTCTAATTTTTGACATTTTTGCTGACACTAGCGAATTTTCACGCTCATTTTGTGAATTTATTCGCCGGCTGCAAATCGCGCAAATTCACCACAAATTCGCGCCTGGCGAATAAATTCGCCCATCACTATCCATAACTATTGTTACACATGTATTTACAGTACTATCACTTTACCTCTACGTGGATCTCTGTTCATCCTACATCCAATCTGTCTATTGTTTTGCTCACACACTGTATGTGATGTAGAACAAGGTGCATTTAAACGATCTGAACCGAATGCCTTTCTTTAGTTCTTCATCTTTTTTTGTCCATTCCAAGTCTCTAGAGTTTATATTTTCAGTATTTGGTTAGCTTGGTGCTTTGGTGCCCTTCATGGTTCCTTGGTGACCTTCGTAGGCCAGTTCTGTGACAAATGTTTTATAATGAGAGATGAAGATCACACAAGAATTCATTCCAGGTTTCCTTAGATCATTGGCTCAGAGCATCGAATCACTCTTCTGGTGTTACTTTATAAACAGACTTTCATTTTGTCATGATAGCTGCCTTGAATTTGAGGTTGACTTTGCAGCAACGATTATTCTGAATCGGGTCTGTCAAAATAAGCACCTCTTGATTGTCCCCCTTTATAAAATAAGCCCACTGTGAAAGCCCAAATATAAACTGATTGGTTTAGATATCATATATGATAACAAATCAGGACAAGTCATTGATGAACTCATCATTATCTACTTCCAGTAAACATCCTTAAAACAAAGTAAACCGTCTCATAAGCACTTTTGCCATTAGCTTGGGATGCACAAAATGCAGAATTTGGTTGGTTCAGGATTTGGCTGAATCCAAGCCTTTTTAAGCAGGATTTGGACAACACCACCACCTGCTATTCATTTTATCCAACTTGCTACAACCAGTAAAATGAATATGGGAGCAGTGTAGAGTCATCAGATGGTTCTCTGGGGTCCATCCTACCCCCTTTTGTGAATCACACACAGTTGACCTGTTGATGCAGGGGAACCCTAATGCTGCCGCCATCTCTGAAGGTGGCAGTAGCTCCAGGTTCCCCAGAGTGGCCTGCATTATTAAATGAAGTGTGTTTGTGCGGAAAGATTTTAAGGTGTAATTTTTGAAGGTAAGTGGTGAAAGTGAAGTCAGTGAACCGCAATTACACTGCAATTATGGGAAAAAACACTGCATTGTTACACTGGCGGATTTAAGCTGCTGAATCAGGTCCTTTAGACTAATTCGTTAGCTTTTCTGCTCATGGGGCCCTTCAACAAGCCTCCCTGATCTATATCTGGGCAAAACTTGGGCAGATCTCGATCAGGAAGGCTTGATTTTTCTGTTGAGTCGAGGACCATGATGTGGTCCTCGCTCAGACTTTTTGTATCTCCTTCATTTTAATGTGATTGTTTGGCCCTAGCATTAGCACGATATCTCCCACCAAAGGTGGGCATATCAGAGAAAGGATTCGCTCGCTTGGCAAGGTTACCAAACAAGCAAATCTTAGTCTATTGGCCACCATTAGGATGAAAAAACCATAGCAATTGTGTGTCAGTGATTCAGCCCTAGAGACTTTCTAACAAACACTGTGTCCATATGGCTGAAATGTGCAGCAAGTGGTGCTCTTCTGGTATGACTTTGCAAAATTTTTAATTATTGCCAATAAGAAACTTTAAAGGGATAATGTCATGGGGAAAATTTTTTTTTTCAAAATGAATCAGTTAATAGTGCTGCTCCAGCAGAATTCTGCACTGAAATCCATTTCTCAAAAGAGCAAACAGATTTTTTTATATTCAATTTTGAAATCTGACATGGGGCTAGACATATTGTCAATTTCCCAGCTGCCCTAAGTCATTTGACTTGTGCTCTGATAAACTTCAATCACTCTTCACTGCAGTACTGCAAGTTGGATTGATATCAACCCCCTCCCTTTCCCCCCCAGCAGCCAAACAAAAGAACAATGGGAAGGTAACCAGATAGCAGCTCCCTAACACAAGATAACAGCTGCCTGGTAGATCTAAGAACAACACTCAATAGTAAAAACCCATGTCCCACTGAGACACATTCAGTTACATTGAGAAGGAAAAACAGCAGCCTGCCAAAAAGCATTTCTCTCCTAAAGTGCAGGCACAAGTCACATGACTGGGGGCAGCTGGGAAATTTGTATAATGTCTAGCCCCATGTCAGATTTCAAAATTAAATATAAAAAAATCTGTTTGCTCTTTTGAGAAATGGATTGCAGTGCAGAATTCTGATGGAGCAGCACTATTAACTGGTTCATTTTGAAAAAAAAAATTTCCCATGATGGTATCCCTTTAAGAAAAAAAAAACTTTAAGAAAAAATGCTGTTGAAGCATGCGCTTATCCTAGTGGGGTTCCCTCTGGATAACCGAACAGGGAAAGATCCCCTTTAAAAGACAATGACTTATGTCCCCTTTAAATGAGAATGGCTCCCATTCTTTTGTCTACAGTATTTAAAAAACATACTTTATACTAATATTTACTGTTAATCCAGGCCACCCATTGCTTAGTGGTCCATAAGGACTAAATTAAGGAATATTTTATATGAAGCAGCACTACCAGCAAACTGTTGCAGAGGTATCCAGAAATGTAATTACTGGCTGGGCCTGTTATTGAGCTGCTTTTGCAAATAAAACAAAATGAAATATTATTTTAATCAGGTCCAGGCTGATGGTTAATTTAGCTCTAGATGGATTTTTGGGTTTAATTTTCTCTGAAATATTTTAACTGTTACAACTTGTCTTTTTTTTGAGTGCAAACATATTTCTGTATTTTAGATGAATTATATATTTGAAACATGCTAAAATGAAAAGTGATGTTAATGCCTGGCATGCTCATGGCTTTTAACAGTAGTGCACTTTTTATTATTTATCAGGCTAAAATGATATCCTAAGAATGAATATGGCTAAAAATGACATATTTTATATACTGAACTTATTGCACCAGCCTTAAGTTTCAGCTTGTCAATAGCAGCAATGATCCAGGACTTCAAACTTGTCACAGGGGGTCACCATCTTGGAAAGTGTCTGTGACACTCACATGCTCAGTGGGCTCTGATTGGCTGTTGAGAAGCTAAGCTTAGGGCTCGTCACTAATTATCCAGCAGAAAATCAGCTTCCCCTGTAATATAAGCTGATGCTACAGGTTTGCTGATTATTAAATTCTGATGCTAATTGCACTGGTTCCTGTGCTGCCATATAGTAATTATCTGTATTAATTACTAATCAGCCTTATATTGTGACATTTCTATTCTATGTGTACTGTATATTGTGAGTGGGTCCTAAGCTCAGTAAGTGACAGCAGCACAGAGCATGTGCAGTGAATCAGCAGAAAAGAAGATGGGGAGCTACTGGGGCATCTTTGGAGACACAGATCGTTACTGCTAAAGGGATGTGGTTGCTTTGGGCTGGTACAGAAGCACAAAACATCATGTACAACATTTCTAGCTACTTCTTTATTTAATCTTTAGTTCTCCTTTAATTAAACCTGCTCCAATACTAAATTGTATACTTGGCTTCCCCAGCTCCTTGGGACATGTTATCTCATGTGAGCATTCTTAATCAACTGCATTACTGAAAAGCTGATGGGGTTCCATTGTTTCTCCTTCACATTCATTTCATTTGAGGAATTTGTTTCATTATTATAATGGCCTTCCTATTAATGCGCTCTAGGGTTTTATCCTTTTCTATCCCCTGGAGAGCCATTGCCTCTTACAAATCTAAATCAGGTTGATTGGTGCAAGATGTCTCTACAATGTTATTGTTGCTTTCGGTTTGCCGGAGCTGTTAAAAAGAGCCAAGTTATATTATAAAAAGAATTAAGCAATGAGGTATAGTTGGGAGAGAGAAACGTTGTGATTGCGTTTACTGATGTTAAAATGAAACATTTACGGGATCCGTTATCCAGAACCCGTTATACAGAAAGTTCCATGGAAGACCATCTCCCATAAACTCCATTTTAATCAAATAATTAAATTTTGAAAAAACAATTTCCTTTTTCTCTGTAATAATAAAACAGTAGCTTGTATTTGATCCCAACTAAGATATAATTAATCCTTATTGGAAGCAAAACCAGCCTATTAGGGTTTATTTAGGGGCACATTTATCAAGGGTCGAGGGGGTTAATTAACCCTCGAATTCGACCCTCGAAGTTAAATAATTCGAATTTGATTATTGAATTCGAAGGATTTAGTGCAAATACTTTGATCGATCGAAGTAAAAATCGTTCGATTGAACGATAAAATCCTTCGAACCAAACGATTCGAACGATTTTAATCGAACGATTTTTCTTTGATCAAAAAAAGCTTAGAAAAGTGATGCGAAGGTCCCCATAGGCTAACATTGTACCTCGGTAGATTTAAACTGCCGAAGTAGGTAGTCGAAGTCTTTTTTAAAGAGACAGTACTTCGACTCTCGAATGTTCGAATAGTCGATCGATTTTTAGTTTGAATAGAAGTCAAAGGTCGTAGTAGCCTATTCGATGGTCGAAGTACCCAAAAAAATACTTTGAAATTCGAAGTTTTTTATATTTGAATCCTTCACTCGAGCTAAGTAAATGTGCCCCATAATGTTTTTATCATTTTGAAGAAGGTTTAATGTAGGGAGATCCCTTATCCAGAAAACCCCAGATCCAGAGCATTCCGGATAACATGTTCCATGCCTGTATTTGGTAGCAGTTGTTAGTTCAGTCCATAGGATGGTCCATACTCCACCAAGCCCACAATGGAGTGAATTATTTTTTAAAATAAATATTCTTGAGGAGAAGGAGATAAAACTATTTTGAAAGAAGGGACATATTACCCAACTATGATAATAAAGACTAATTTAAATATTCACCCTAAACAGTACGTGCTGTATGTCTTCCTATGTTACTTGTCACTGAAACATGAATGAAACCACCCCCACTTCTATATTTTACAATGCGATGACAAAAAAGTAACTAAGGTCAGAAATTCATACCAATTAAAGTGACCCCAAATAGCTACTATAGATTTCTGAGGTACTGTCTGTACTTGTCAGCCTTTGCCAGGCTGTTTAAAGTGAATAACTTTCAAACTGACAGTTGACAGTGTTTAAGAAAGATGGGAACATTTTTCTCTCCATCATATGTATGTTTTTATTCAAGAATGGGTCTCTAGAGCATACCTCCCAATTGTCCCTTTTTCGGAGGGACAGTCCCTCTTTTGACAGCTCAACCCGCAGTCCCTCATTTGTACTGGAAAGTCCCTCTTTTCTCTGCACTGAACAGCCAGAAAAAGAAACAAAGTTTCTCACTTAATTGGCTTTTAGCAGAGAGCCCAGAACAGCTAACAGGTGCAAATAAGATACTTTGTAACAATTTTGAGACACAAAAACACAGTTTAGATAAGGAGAAATACTTTCAAACTTTCATAACCTGCCAAATTTTGTAAAATGAACATGGTAATTAGGGGGTGTGGCCACAGAAAGGGGTGTGGTCAAAAAATTGCTGCGCTACGTGCGGAAAAAAATGTTTTGTCCCTCTTTTTACTTCCAAAATGTAGGGAGGTATGCTCTAGAGCAAAAATGTTTCTGTTTAAGTTGCACTAACTCTCTTACCCCACGTACACGCAGATGTGAAACATCACTTACCTACATGCAGAAATCCTAGGCCGTGCTTTTAAAGGAATAATGGGGTTCAGAATGAGACAGACACAAACTGATGCTAATAAAGCATAAAATAAGCAATAATATTTTGTCTGTAAAAATAGATACAGAGCAATGAGGTTTCATCAACACAAGTGCATGATAGAACCTACGAGGGACCCCCACTTATTAGGGATAAGCTTTCAGATATTCTAGCATCATCTTAAAAACACTTATGGCAGTTTTATTGTATAGTGCCCTATAACTGTCGGTCTACGCCAAACCAATACAGGAACGCTATTTCCCTCCCTGTCCCTAATTTCCATATGCTACTTTGGATTTGTTTCGGCCGGGCAGAAGGTTTCGGCCAAATCGGAATCCTGCTGAAAAAGGCAGAATCCTTGCTGAATCCCGAACCGAATCCTGGATTCGGTGCATCCCTAGTAATAAGTTGGGATGAATGCTTCAGTCCCCACTAATGTGCAGAAATAATACGGCAAACAAGAAGATATTTGGACACCCAAAGACAGTTTAATGTCAGCTAATCCCCCCCAAAACAAAGGTTTTTAACTTTGACCAAATAAGTATGGATATCAGTAAACAAATATCACCTTTTCCTTTGCCAAGAGAACCATAATATCAGTTTTATATAATACCAGACTAAAATTACTGGGTCGTTACAGCAACTAGTCAAGTTTTGGAGGTTTAGACTCTTTCCACACGGACATTTAGGGAGTTATTTATTAAAGTCTGACTGCCAAAAACGCGGTCAAAAATTCGAATAAAAAACGTCACATTTTTCGGGATTTATTATACCTCAAGGATGGAAAAACTCCGAATTGGAAAATCCGGCATCTCGGACCTGCCAAGGTTGTATATAAGTCAATGTGAGAAGTCCTGAAGATATCCTGATCTGTGCTGGATTTCGTGGAATTTGTGGTTTTCTGGCAAAAAAACGAAAAAATCGGAGTTTGCGGTGGAAAATATGAAAAAATCCCCATCTAAGAACAAATGAAGCACATGCTAGCCAGCATACCTCCCAACATTTTGGGACAAAAACATTTGCCACTCTACATGCGGCGGAATTTTGTTGACCACGCCCATTTTTGTGACCACACCCCCTAATTACCATGTTCATTTTACAAAATTTGCTAGGTTATGAAAGTTTGAACACATTTTTATTTTTATATGTTCAAACACAAATTTCTTGGAGTCCAGCAGGGAGTAGGCACAAAACAGCAGCATCCTACAGGGCGAACGCCCTAGGGACATGATCTGCCTTCTCCTCTCTCTCTCTCTCTCTCTCTCTCAGTTGCTTGCTTCCAATCCCCCAAGCCCAACCCCTTTGTTCTGCCTCCAGCCCTCCACCTTCCCTGTTTTCCTCCTCTCCCCTCCCTCCTGAGCAGTAGTAGGGGCCCTTCAGTACTCGGGGCCCCCCCACATTGCGGGGTCTGCGGAGGCCTTAGTTAAAACACTGCTTATCCTGTAGGAGTGAGACTACACATACACTGAGAACTGAAGAGATCTTGAACTAGGCTTTTTTGCTTGCCCTATGCTTTTGTTGTTTGAATTCTACTGGCAATGCCTTTATGGAGGTTAAATTTTATATTTTTTGTACTCTACTAAAGCAATTGTAACCTTTTCGAAAACCCCTACTGGCGGTGTTACAGTCCACGTGTGGCTCTTTCCTGATGGCACGGCACAAGCCTGAGCCACTCGCAGTGGTATTGGGAGAGACTGGGTACCTGGTACTTACTAGCGCAGTGCCTCCACCTAGTGGGATCCAGGAATGAACCTATGGGTGGCCCCACTAGGAATACAGTAATAACACACACACAGTATTTGGTCAGCTGTTTATTCTAAAATAAATGGTTAACTAATACAAACAGCACTCCTAACCAGGTGGCAATAGGGGCCTCGCCATCAAACGGAGTAACTAAGAGAAGGCAAATTCCTTTGGATATTCAGATGGAAATCCCCTGCTAATGCTGGTTTCTCCAATCTGGATTTCTTTCACAATCTCTGTCACTCCAGGCACAGTATCCGGCGTAATCTGGCCTGATCTGAATCAGGCTTTGTGCCAGCCCGGGTTGCCAGGCTGGCGGGTTTATCGCCAAATTGGACTATTTTTAAAGCTAAGTGGCAGGTTTTAAAAGTCCAAACCCGCCAACATATGGATTTGGGCTAATTTTGGAGCCCAATTTGGCTATCGAGCCTACCCTTCTGCAGAAGAACCTAATATAACTGTCTTTGAGTCAACCTCCATTGAACAGTTAGTGCTGTGGACACTCTTCTGCCATTTTATCCACGGTGAAATCAGACAGACCAGCGCTTAGGGAAAGCTGAGATAGTCTGGCTCGGATATCGGGTGTAGATCACAGTGAAATGAATAAACCGTGAATGGGTACATTTGTGAACAAGAAAAATATTGACTATTTCCTGCATTAAAAAATAACCCTGAAATCTAAAGCATTTCCACTGACAGTATAGGCTTACTGAATAATTCAGCAGCAAATTGTCTCATTATTCACCCTATCGACCTTTAGAGAATGCTGAATTGTACTCTGTTGCTGCCAAGGAAAGTGTCTCCTCGGCTTCTCCATGTACTGCAAGTACCCAGATTATTTTAGAGACCAGTAAAAAATTGATATCATTAAAATTAAATCTTATATTATTTTATATTATTCTATCTGTATGAAAGATTGAAAGATTGTTCATCTGATAATCTGCAACGGGCTCTGATGTCACACAGTTGTGAGCTCATGCATTGCTAAAAAATGTCATGATAACATGAAACCCTTTTATCAGTCTACATGTGGTATTAAAATGCAATGAAACCATAAGAGTTAGAACCAGTCTTAGGGCTGCATCTCAGCTATCGACATCTTCTTCTATAATGGAATGCCCTATACCCTTAGCTAGTGCTAGATATCCGGTCATACAGTGTTATAAGCATATTTGTTCACTAGTATAAGATAAGGTCAGGGACAACAAGAGAGGAAGTAGAACTGTGTTGGATGGATTATTCACAGTCCTTGGACTGTTGTAGCTCCAGTATAATTATCAGCAAACTCTTGTACGAGCTTGAAGTGCATTTTGGGTTGTGTAATTGCATACCTCCCAACTGTCCCTTTTTCAGAGGGACAGTCCCTCCCTCTTTTGACAGCTCAACCCGCAGTCCCTCATTTGTACTGGAAAGTCCCTCTTTTCTCTGCACTGAACAGCCAGAAAAAGAACAGGTAACAGGTGTGAATAAGATACTTTGTAACAATTTTGAGACACAAAAACACAGTTTAGATAAGGAGAAATATTTTCAAACTTTCATAACCTGCCAAATTTTGTAAAACAAACATGGTAATTAGGGGGTGTGGCCACAGGAATGTGTGTGGTCAAAAAATTGCTGCGCTACGTACGGAAAAAAAAAATTTGTCCCTCTTTTTACTTCCAAAATGTTGGGAGGTATGTAATTGAGTTACGTACATTCACTGCCTACCCTCATAAAGTCACAAGTCTTCTTCTCTATCAAAAAAAATGTCTACTGCTACTGGCAAATAAGTAGCCTTTTGGGGGCATTTATTGTAAGGGAGGATATTTTTGTGCCTCTTTTGTGGCTCATTGACACCAGTTTGATTGGTGGCCTCTTGTGACTCCAGATCTCCCTTCAGACAATATGAGGCCATATTTTAATGCAGGCTCAGAAACCAGGATTGTCATGATCTAATGAAAACACCCCATGAATGATTCAGTATGACTCCCTCAAAAAACGAATTATATATATCATGTATGTCATGAGTATACATGTCAGAAATAGCAAAATGATCATCAGTCCCATTTTGTTTTATGGCAAGAATTTGAGATATTCCCTGAGGATCAGAACATGTGTCTTTCAAGAAACCAGATACAATTCCCCTTATATAAAAGACATATTGATATTTACTGTTCTGAAGGGCTGGAGTTATCTCTAGTTCATTCTGCTGAGAGTGGAAAAAGTGAGACACTGAACCTTTAATGCAAAAAATACAACTGCTGAATGTCGACTATAATATAAAATAACACAGCACCCTTACATCTTGTTGAAAAAGAATAAATGGGTTATAGGAAACTGACTTTACTTCATACTTAAAATGTGTTTTATTCTAATTTTGCTGCTCTTACACAATGTAGATCTAATTTGTTTCTTTTTTAGGTCGCGCTCTGCTGAGACTGACAGAGAAAAAGCTGGAGCGAATGGGTATCACCCAAGAGAGTCAACGGCAGCATGTCCTTCAGCAAGTCCTCCACTTGAAAGTCCGAGAAGAAGTCCGGAACCTCCAGCTGCTAAGTAAGAACTAGTCTTTCTTTTTGTCTTCAGCCTCAGCGGAAAAGCCAAAGAAAGTCTATTCTGTACAATGGTAATCTGAATATAATGAGCCCTTTGTCGGCATAAATTGTTTTATAAGCGTCTTTTTATAGGAACGCTGTTCTGACTGCAAAGAACAGTAAGAAAGTAAGGATGGTGAACTGGTCTCATGGCTGCATACATTTTGCTTTGATTCACATTTGTGTTCTGGCAGATTAGATGTCAAGCTGCTGAGATGAAAACAGTTTGGCCATATCCACGAATCAGAAATATATTTCGTGTCTGTGCTTCATACAGGGACTTGTATGTTATCTCTCACCTTCTGCAACACAAAATGAGGGATGTGGGAGTTCTTGAGGAACCTTATGGCCTCTGTAAAAAAAGCATAATACACTCCTGGTTTTGTTTTCATTAAATACAGCGAATTTAAAGAACTTTGGTTTTTTATTGTACATTGTTGAAAATGAATACTGTATATGATTCCCTATAGTTTTTTAAACAACAGAAAAACGTATAATGTTGTACAAATGTTATATGCGCAACACTATAAGTGATAAGACAGATGATTTTTTTGAAAAGTCATGAGTACATTTTGGAGAGTTCATTACATTAAGAAGCATCTCTAGGAACATTGTATCCCAGATGTGGGAAGAGTGGGGGGGGGTGGGGTGGATTTGGGAAATGGGAGGGTTTGGTTGATAGATTCTGTTCAGAGGGGTCAAGAAAGAAAAGTAATATTTAATATGGAAACACTTGAATTGTGCAGTAAATCGTTCTGTTTTCAGGTCGTTATTGTGGGGTTTAGATGAGGGAGGAAACTTTTGATTCATTGCGCATCTTTGAATGAATGATTTTCCTGTTGTCTCTTTATCTGTTAGAAAGTCCATGCATTTACTTTTGTCCAGATGGGTGTTACACTTTAGGCACACTTCCATACATTTTGGCTGTCTTGACTTTGGACTAGCTAAGACTGACAAAATGACCGGTCTGACTTTGCTTCTAAAAATAGACAGTGGAAAGTATACAAGATGGGACGATGGGAAGGTTTTATGTCTTGGCATACAACTGTGAGGCACAATATTAGGGCTCTGTGCTTTGATCCAGAGAAGTAGTGTTTTGGGTTCTTCGGATGTGTTTTTTTATGTGATATCTTTTTCTTAAATTACATATCAGTGATCCCTCTGTAAGTGCAGTCACAGTGCAACTGGTGCCTAGTCTGTAGCTTGACACCACTGAAATTCCTGCATCTACTTGGTTGTGGCATTAGCAAAAGGTTCAAAGCCAATTTGGAGAAACTGCACAGCTCACAAACCCAAGCAGAGTTTCCTGGTGCTCAGTGGTAGGGGAATCGGCAACCGACCAGCCAAGATATGTAGAAGGATCACCGGCACACAGGAGTTTGGTAAAGCAGGGCAAGCCCTTGCAATTTTATTAAATGCAGTGCAATGTTTCGGGGCACGCCCCTTTGCCCTGCTTAACCAAACTCCTGTGTGCCGGTGATCCTTCTACATATCTTGGCTGGTCGGTTGCCGATTCCTTCTACGCATTAGCAAAAGGTGGCAGCTCTGCATATAGAACTGCCTCCTCCATTGTGGTCCATCGTCTGGTAAAATAAATCACCTGATGGGTGAATTATGGGATTTATAGCTCAAAAATAGCTAGAGTCTGCATATTGGACTTTCCCAGTGCCTTTTGGGGCGCAACATTTTCCATGCGTAACTTTTGAAGAATAATCCCAAAGCATTCTTATAGATCAAAAATATACGTTTATTTCATATCATAAAAAGTCAAATATTCTCCTTATGGCGCCTAACGTGTTTCATGCACTTGCCTAGCACTTAGTCATAGGCAATCATGATCCAAAGTAACTTTATGTTTTGGATTGACTGCAAGATTTTCCATGACAACCCTACGTGAAATATCTTGAAACATCTGTACTACTCATGCAGTTTGGAGTCACACATCTTTTCCCAGCAAACCATTAATTCTCCAAGTGCCAGTCTACCAGTCCCAAAGAAGAATTTCACTGGCACTAGAAGGTTCATTCAAGCAGGTACAAGCACTTGCTTAGTTTATTTTGCGAAGGTAAAATAAACTAAGCAAGGGCTTGTACCTGTTTGAATGAACCTTTGAGTGCCAGTGAAATTCTTCTTTGTTGCTACAATTGAGGTTGCCGTGGCCTCCTTCACTGTGCACCGGGTTGTCTTGTCCTGGAGAGCCAGGGTGTGCAAGCGTGGTAACCTTGTACTAGTCTACCAGTCCCAACATACAATGATCCAAAGCAAAAGTTAATTTGACAGTAAACTTATAAATAGATAAAAGGCCTTTATTTAGCAGTTTAGGCCACAAGGTAGCAACACTTCAAGCCTATGCAGATATTGGTCAAGCTTTGCCTTCAAGTTCAAGTAAATTGCTCCTCAGGGCTTGTATTTTATCTCTTTCATTGTGGGGCAGTGACCTTGAAGGCACTCTTTAGTCAGAAGGTAAAATACAAAACCAAATGGTTTCTGGAATGACGCACAGAGCCGTCTTTGCATTTATGTTTGTTTCCGTCTATATCCATAAGTAAACACGATTATTACAGATTTTAAAATGACATTTAGGCTATTGTGTCTAAATGAATTCAGCCATAATGCATGAGCGCCCTGGATAAAATCACAAAGGATACTTTTATATGTCTTGCGCTTTTCCAGACGATTCCAGTCTGATTGATTATGTCTTTCATTTTAAGTTACACCATGTGGCACTTGTGATGTTTCCTCTGTGTGTGTCATTTCCAGCTTCAGCAGAACTTCACAGCAATTCCTTAAATGCGTCACCGTTCTGCGTTCCGGAAGCTTCTGTTATCTCATTTTCTGTGACCGTTCTCATCCCCGTTGCAAAGCCTTAAAGGGCACCAATCATAACTAAAATCATTTACTAAGTAAATACACTATATGTGAAAGTTCAAGAAAAACAGTTAGAATTGTTTGTATAATGTAAATGATCAGCTCACTATTCCTTCTGCAAGATCTCCCCTATCTCCACTGCAGTTCTAGCTGAGGCAGGCGTCTTGGATTTCATTGGCTCCTCCTACCTATATCTTCCCAGCCAACTGCAGCTCTGAAATCTCGCACATGCTCAGTTGAAATTCCTTGTTGCTTATCAACCCTTCTAAGCTATTTTCAAATCAGCCAAACCTGTGTGTTAGCTGCTTTTCAGTAGTGCTGCCACCTGCTGGAAGTTAGTGTGTGCCCTTCATTTGCATAATGACTTTACCAGCAGGGGACAAGATAGGGAAATCTCCTGATACTTCTAGTGGAGGAGTTTACTAAAACAAGGCATTCTGGGTAGAATACTCAAAGCAGTGTTACAATCTGAGCATGCTCCTGAAATTTGCATATTACAGTCTCTGTTATAGTCACAGTATGGCCTCCCATAAGAAGAACCCATTTGACAAAGTAAGGGATTTTTTAAAACCTGCAGTTTTTTTCCAAAAACTATATATGTAGTTTGATTAAACGTGTTTAGCCTGTACTGGTAAGATTGTTAATATGTGTTTGATTTTGGCTGTGATAGGTGCCCTTTAAATTTCATTGAATATCAGTGTCTGAGGAATCCTACGCCATACAGACATTTTGGGAGCAGAGATCTGCTGAGGGTTGCTTTTAGTACTTTTTTGGGTAAAGGCTCTCTTTATTGTGCATATATTTTCTTTAATGTAAAGAAATACAAAATTACTTCTTTTTATCATGACAGTGGTATTTGGTTTGCACTCTATACCACGCCCCCGCGTTATTTTCAAGGTGAGGCACAAGTCGTAACACTCTCAAAGTGAAGCACAAACAGTTCCCTCGGGTCAAGGGGCAGATTTACTAAGGTTCGAGTAAATTTTCAAAGTACAAAAAGTTTGACTTTCAAAGTAATTTTTTGGATACTTCGACCATCGAATAGGATACTACGACTTCGAATTTACTTTGACTTCCATTCGAAGTAAAAATATATATATATTGAATATTCGACCATTCGATAATCTAAGTACTGTCTCTTTAAAAAAAAAAAACTTTGACTTCAATACTTCGCCAAATTAAACCTGCCGAATTGCTATGTTAGCCTATGGGGACCTTCTACAAACTTTTTCTAAGTCTTTACACATCGAATAAAAATCGCCCGCTAAAATATTGATCTAATGGTTCGATCAAACTATTTTTATTCGATCGTAGGATTGCCAAATTCGGTGAAAAAACTTTGAATTCGATAAGTTTTTCAATTCGATGGCCGAATTTCGACGTTTTTTTGTTCTTCAAAATTCGACCCTTGATAAATTTGCCCCCTAATCTGCATGTATGTGGCATGCTTTATGTAGTGGTGCCTGTATTGTAGTAAAAAGAATTAGCATAATATTTTGACCATGCCCTACCTTATGATGACAGTTGGAGCTGGCAGTAGCTGCTGAACTGAGGAATAAGCTATGCCTGGTATTGCATATTCTGTGTACAGCAGTGGTTGCCAAACTTTGTTGAGCCCCTTGCTCACAAAATGGGTAGGAATGTAGGAGAATATTGGTGTATCTTGGGTAGCAAAGCCGACAGTTTGGGAACCACTGGGGTACATGCCCATAACACCTGTAACCAGGCAAAGTATAACCAGACAGCACAGTTGAGCATATTGAGATTTGATATATAATGCATCAGGCACAATTGCACCAAATGCAAACCTACATGTCACTCTTCCAGCATATCCTTCCACTTGTAGTGCATATATAGAGCATATACTGTATATGAACCCTATGAGGTTGCTCGGTCTCAGGAGAGACAAGATATGGCTTCCATGATATTCTTATCACCCTTTTATCAATCTCTCAATACGTCTTGTCAACCTTATTCACAGCTGAGATCATCTTGTTCATCATTACAAGAAAAAAAAAACTGTAAACTTCTGGATTAGGGATAAATACCCTAAATATAAAATTCCGCAGTTGCTTTTCCCCCTCCAGCTACAGCTTTTGAAAGGAGTCAGAGAGGTGTGAGTAACATTTTTATGTCGCACATTATTTTGGAAATTGTTCTTATTATTTGCAGCCAACAAATAGCTGTGCACTGTTCAATAAAGAAAAATATTTAAAAAAAAACAATGCTTTGCAGGTTAGGAGAGCCAAAAGGAGAATAAGAAAAGAGTTAGATAAAAAAAAAAAACACAAGACAAAAAAGCAATGAGCATTTGTGGGTGGAAAACACAGACCAAACATCAATTAGAATTACACTCTGTGAGGCTCATGACTAGTGAGCTCCAAGCACACAGCCACGGAACATTAGACCTGACAGATGTTAACATTTGCATCAGGGAGACTTGTTTCTACTTACCCTTCATGTAAAACGAGAGAAGGTGCCGGCTTTATGAATCTGGGGTCAAAATACAGAGAGAGGGTTTTCGTAAGATATGGGAAACCCATTGTTGCCCACATTCAGCACATTTTGTTCCGAAGGAGAATAAAGCTCAGTTAAATTTGTCATTATTTCTTAGCTAAGCATTGCTTTCTGTTGTTCAACTGGAAAGGTTAATATATAGTAAGTTACAAAAAAAAACAAAAATTCCGGTTCTACCCTTTGAATGATTTTTCGGACAAGAAAACTTGCGCTCTCTGTAGTTACTTCTTGGCGTATTTTCCATTTGTGCAGATGGCAGGTTTGTTGTTCCCCTTCTTTTATATTTTCTAATCTCTTCTTAGATTGGTTTAATACATAACAAGCAAAATGTGTTCTTGAAATCATGACTTCAAAGGAATAACAAAGTTTTTTTTTAAGTTATAACGTTTTTTGAAGGCAAAGAAGCCAGGTCACATGCAGCAAGGAAAGCCATCTGTATCTACAATTTATGTTCTTGAATTCATCTACGTTTTGTGTATCAGTATAGACTAGGCAGATGAATGCTATGAGTGGCCTACAGGCTTGCATTGTGGGCTATCCTTAGAATGCCTAAGCTGAAAGAAGAGATTTTCTGAAACATATTATAATTTAAAAAGATATTCAGTGGTACCCAACTCTCCTTTGTGGTCAAAGGAAATTTGATATTGGAACCATACTGACCAGTGACTAATCTACTCCCAAAAGGGCAAAGAGCCATATACAAGTAGCCACGCATGGTTTTAGAATATTACCTCGGTGGCTGTGCGCCTTCGCCTGACGTCATTGCACTGGCACGAAATTCAAATATATCATGATAAGACCTGGCCAGACCGAGTAGCGGAGGGCTCCTCTCGAAGCAAAAGTTGGCTGTAATAGGCGGAAGATTGAGCCGCGACCAGAACCTTGGGAATTGTTGACCTTTCTGATGTTCTATTCATTTAGGCCATCAGCCCAAATGATTGGAGGAGCTGGGGTTCATCTTCACATCCACATTAAACACTGGGCAATATGTTTCATCGACAAATAACATTTTCAAGCATGTTTGATTGTGAACCTGGCCTGATTTCTATGGTACAAAGATACTCGCTGGGATTGTCCATGCAATATACCCTGCAACAATTTAGACCAGTATTAGGTGGCATGGAATTTCAGGAACCGGAGACAACTTGAGTGGTTTGACAAAGTTCCATGGATTCTGAGTCCCGAATAAAGGAATCACAGAATTTTATAGGCTTTGAAACATATGACATGAGAACATACGTATGTAAGTAAGTATGGGAGTAAAAGGGAGTTACCATTCAGAGAGCATAGAAATATTGCTCCAAAGCACAGAAAAACAAAAAACTGCTCTTATAACCAAGTTGGTGGCTCTGCTCTCAAGGCCAGGGTACTAGTGATCATGGCTATCTTGAGAACATAATCCATCCAAGTCAGGGGGCTCCTGGGGGAATCTGCAGACACTGAATTTTATTCTGTCTTATTAACATGCTGCAAGAGTCTAAGCCAGGGATCCCCAACTTTTTTAACACGTGAGCAACATTCAGAAGATAAAGGAGTTGGGGAGCAACACAAGCATGAAAAATGCTCTTGGGTGCCAAATAAGTGCTGTGATTGGCCATTTGGTAGCCCCTATGTGGATTGTCAATCTACATTGAGGCTCTGTTTGGCAGTACATCTGGTTTTTATACAGCCAAGACTTGCCTCCAAGCCTGGAATTCAAAAATAAGCACCTGCTTTGAGACCACTGAGAGCAACATCCAAGGGGTTGGAGAGTAACATGTTACTCATGAGCTACTGGTTGGGGATCACTGGTCTAAGCAGTCCATTTATATCACTAGGCAACATTTATTTGTCACATTCATTGCAGTAGTCTCAGAGCAGTGGGCAGTTGAGTAGGGATGCCACTTTATTAATTTAAGTTACCGAACTGCAATTTGAGGGGGTGGGTGGTGACAAGGGTGGGGTTGGAAGTGTGCAGACCAAGGGTAGGTGGGGAGCTGTGTTTTAGTCAGTGGCAGAAAAGTTAGGGTAGCGCATGGAATTACAAATATACTGGCACGTACATTGGTGAAAGAGCAGCCAGCTGGTGACCCTACAGTTGAGATCAACAGAGCTGGGCCAGAAGGTACAGGCAGCCAAAGTAAGGGCACCCACTAGTCCTGCCCCCCCCCCATAGACTGCCCACGTTCTTGCCATCAAAACCTCTCTCCTTGGTATTTTGCTCACCTGCTAATGCTCTATAAGCTGCTTGTGTAGAACCAACAGGGACAGATATTAGAAAAGGCAACAGAGTCATGTGCCTAAGGCCCTAGTGCCCCCCCAATTTCACTTCACTAGGCACCTGCCGTTCTGCCTAGAATCAGCCCTTGAGGTAAGTGCTATTAAATGCAGATAGAAGTAACTTGAGAAGTTATTTGGCCAGAGCATTTATGTACAGAAACTTTAGAGTTTGGTGTTTAACTTGGTTTACCTCTTTTTAGGGTAACAATTAATGATAAAGAAGTAGGTAAGAAATAATTATAGTATTGTTTAAAGCTGAGGAGACGACAGTATTAGTCCTGACCTGAGCAGTTATTTGTTTCCTGCTTTGAAACAATAAAAAAGTTCAGTATCAGGAACCTCCTAAAAGCCCGTAGATAAGCAATTTCCAAAATGAAACAAACTTACCTGATCTTACTGCTTTTTCACCTAAAGTTGCAGTGGATTTTTGTTTATCTATTTTCTCTTGACAAGTCACATATGTATAACAGTCAGTTGTATCTGTCATCCCAAAACAAATGTGTGATTTCAAATGGGATATTGTAAGAAGCCTTATAATTATCTACTGTGCCGTTTCTGGCAGATTCTTTACTTAACCTGACATGGCTACCCTTTTCATGCGTTGAGTTGCACCAGAACTATATAATGAGAACCTTTCTCGTGGAAAATACAATGGGGCAGATTTACTAAAGGACAAAGTGGCTGTTGCTTGCGAAAATTCACCAGAAATCCAATCCGCAGGGACATCGCCAATTTACTAACAGGCATAGACAACAATTCACTAGTGAAAGACACGGTCGCTAGCGCAGTTTCCTTTCCTATCTCCAGGCGAAGAAACTTTACTCCCTAAATTGTGAATTTTAGAGAACGTTACATCTTTCGCCGGAGTTTCCTACGCCCCCTTACACCTGACAAACTGACGATGAATCCTCCTCAATCTTATGTCAGTGACATCATATCCTGTATGCCAAAAAGTCATAAAAGTTCTAAAAAAACACTGGAGTTTTTTCATATTTTAATGCGGGATTGTCTTCAGAAGTTCTAACTATTGAAGATTTTTGTGTTAACATTTTTTTTCCCAACCATTTGAGGGACATGCCACATTTGTTTTAGGGTGGGCTCATGTCTAGGACATTAGAGGATCTTTTGTCTTTATTTTGCTTCCTTGGACATGTGTAATAATAAGTGACCATTTCAAGCATTTGCACCAACATCTCTAATAAAGACATATATATGATCTATATGTACCCACTCTATTCAAATTGACCTAAGCGTAAGAGTACTAATGAAGTTTCGCTTTAAAAAGAGTGTGAAAGCTTTTCCATACATACATGACAGTAAATGGTGCAAAACACTTTGACTTAACAGACAGTTTTATTAGTGACGGCCGTGTCAGGCTCGTATTCCCGTACTTGAGGGACCTCATAAAGAAACTCTTCCAGTTGTCTGTCAATATACAAGACTCCCTTGTGCCTTGTTTCACATGGAAGGAAAACAGCAGGGATTTGGAGTTTGCCGTGTGCTGATAGATATGCACAATAATTCACTGTGTAATTACCTCATCTGTAAAAGCTAACAGGGAATTATGCCCCTTTGAAGTCAGTTTATTACCCAAATAGGAAGGAAATAGTCGATTTTCTTAAATAATTGAGCTTCATTTCTGCAAATCCACTTTTAGTTGTGATCGTAACGATGAAACATTGTGTTTGAACTATGCTGTATGGTTAATTAATGTTGTTATATGTGATACTTGCATTGCGTGGCCACTTACAAACTTGCCTGTGTTATATAGAGGAGCCAATTTGAGGGGCAACAAGTTTAATCGTTTAAAATAAAGGAATTTTGGTGGGACAATTACTTGGATTTTGAAGCTCAAATCAACTGCTCGATGTCACATTTCCCTGTACAAGTAGCCACAAGCCTGACTGCCAGACAAACACCAACTTGGGAATGTTTGAATAATAAGAGTGGGACCCCCTGAAGTAAATGTGTTTGTCTAAGTCGTGGCAGTGTATCTTTTTCCTACTTGGCTGTATCCTCATGAAGCAGATACTTCAGCCTCCCAAAAACTGGACCCTGGTGGTTTTTGGCCATTCCCCAGACCACACCCTGTTTCAGGCCAAGCTTCATTAAATCCAGACTAGGCTTCCCAGGTAGAGTCCTGTGCGGAACCAATTTTTAAAAACCCAGACCTAACCCGAGCCGACAACCTGCAGCCTGCGACCCAAACCGCAACCCACATATTTACCCCGCTGGTACCCGTAGGAACGGACTGGGGGGCCCAGGGCCCACCGGTGCTGCTATTTCCAGCCCACACAATGCCCCCCCCCACAACAGCGGGTGGATGCGTTGGCCAGGCCCTCCCCCACTCCGCAGCTGCAACCCCCTCCGGCCCCCCTACACTTACCTTTTTCCTGTTTGCAGTTGCAACCGGGGGAAGTGAGGAAGTGAGGAGGGGCAGTGCCAATAGCGAGACTGCCCTGGGCGGAGCCCACAAGGTTCAGCCCATTCCGACCCTGGGTACCCGACCCACTACAGAAATCTATTCCCAAGGGTATAAATAGAGGTGACAGGTCTGCATGAAGATGCCACTGGCTTAGCTGGAAGTTCAAGTGCCACTTAAAATGAGCAGCTTTCTAGATGAAACAAACACCAAACCAGCCAACCCTCCAAATGTATTCAAATGAATTTATTGTATTGGGTGGAGCAAGAGGTAGGTTCAGTGCTGAGAGTGAAGCAGTCATTGTCATAAACCTCCAGGACCAGTTTTCAGTACCTCTAAATCAATCTTGGGTAACACTCTGTTGTCACATACCTCTCTATGCCCCTGCATCCTGGTCCCAAAAAAGTGCAGGGTGTTTTGAGAAAAGTGGGTGGAGTTAGATGGATCTGGGGAGTGCCAGGGCATAGCTGGGCATGATTGGGTAGACCCTCGTTTAATAATTCAGATGTTGGGTTGTTTAAGTGATATATGTCTCTCTCTATAATGTTAGAAGTAGCAGTTATTAATGTTTTAGTTTAGAGTTTATACTAATATAAATGGTTCTTATGTGCCATAGACACGTGCACAGTACATTACTGTATATGCTCTGGTTTGTCCCTTCATTTTTATAATGAGAAAAATCTTCTTTTCATGGAAAAAAATAAGCCTGCATGCAAGACGACCAGCCATGCCTGCTGATTTGAAACAGAAAATGAAGAACACCAACAGTGAAATTAAATACATATTTGAACAGTGATATACAAGTACATAATGTTGGAGTGAAGCTGATTTATATAATCATTAATGTTCTGCTCATCTGGAGTGGGAATGTCTAATGAGCCCCAGTGCAACCCACTCGTCATCACTTAATCTTCATGCAAGTTTGAGACTTCCCAGAAGTAAAGGAGAACTTCAGCCTTATAACCTTTTAGGATGATGAAACCAGAGTTCTTCTAAAACAAACTGTGATTGGTGTAAGCTGGTGGCATTTTTATATTGAGCTTTGGTTACTTGGATCACTGGTCGGACCTGTCGGGTAATGGCTTCAGTGATTGGCTGTGAGAAACAATGACAGATAAGTTAGATATTAATAACAGTAAAATCTGGCTTTACTATAAGATCATTTGTTCTGGTTTCAGTGGTCCTGTATAAATTCAAGGCTGGAGGGGGCAGAAATAAAATGCAAATAGAATATATCATTTATTAGAATAATTACAAAAGTTTCTCCTAGAAGATACGAACAGCTACTTCTTTGGGCTTATTTCATCTCCCATAGACTTAATTTAAACAAATAGATCACATTTAAAAAAAAAAAAAAAATTTTGTTTATATCTGTAAAAATAAAGCAGTACCTTGATCTTGATCCCAACTAAAATACATTTAATCCTTACTGGAGAGAGAACACTCCTAATCTGTTTAATGTTTCAATGATTTTTAGTAGACTTTAGGTATGGAGATCCAAATTACAGAAAAATCCCAGGCCCCAGGCATTCTGGATAATAGGTCCCACACCTGAACTAGTTTGTGCATGGTTCTGGGGTGATCTGGGTGCATTCTTCTTAGCATTTTTAACCCAGGGTAGTTGGGTAATACCCAGTAGTAGTGGTACAGATTGTCAGTTGGACTGGTTGGACTGGGCCTTTGTAGCAGATTCACCTTATTGTCCTTGCTTTGGCCATGTGTTTGGGATTATTGTCCTGCTAATAATGATCTTCTTCTCCCAATGTTCAGTTTTTATCATCCTGAAGCAGGTTCTTCCCAGTGGCGTAACTATAGAGGAAGCAGACCCTGAAGTCGCAGGGGGGCCCGGGGTACAGGGGGCCCCGGACTGTGGGACTATTTAAAAAAAAAACCCTCAACCCAGCCACTCTCTTACTTGTGGTGAGGAAGGGAGATGCAAGTTGGGTGGGAGTGGGCGGGGTCAGAGTGGGGAGCAGGCGGGTGGAGGCAGGACATGGGTGGAGCAGAGGTGTAGCAGGAAGTGGGTGAGAGGATGGGGATCCCGGTTACACCATTGGTTCTCCCTGTATTTTGAACCATCTATTCACTCTTCTAATGTATCAAGTAGAGCAGTGCCGGTAGGCTTGGGCGAATTTGACCCGTTTCGTTTCCCCCAAAATTTGCTGAATTTTTATGGACACGCGTCATTTTTTTTTTTTAACGCACAATGCCATACAAGTCTATGGGTGTCATTTCCGCGGCAAAACAAGGCTACAAAAATTCGCCCCTTCTCACTGCCTGCTGCTAAAAAGCAACCCCACTCCATGAGGGTCCCGTCATCATCATCACCTCCATCGTACTTCATTGCTTCCTTTCCTTGCCTTGATTTTGTTCTTTTTACAAGTTAAAGAAAATTACATTTCCATTCAATTAATGTCTTGCCTGCAGCACCCTACACTCTATTACACCCTTCTATCACAAACTAGAATTTATTTTTAAGGAGCCTTTGCAGCAGGGTAACACTTCAGCCATGCACACGGCACTTTACACCCCCCCCCCTCTCTGTACAATACATTTCATTTATTTGGAGCTCATGCGTATTCACTGGCAAGCATTTCCAAGCCCGGCTACTTTGGCAAGAACGCCGCGGCTACATCTGTCACTTCTGAATAAATTCATATGAAAAAACAAACATTTCTTCCCATCTCAGGAGTAAAACAATATGAAAAAATGCACAAACAATAATAAGCCGGCAGCGATGTGTAACAGGACTGTTGGGCATACGCCAGAATGACAAAGCAAATCATAAGCGAACGTCACTCTTCGGCGCGCTATTGTGTTTGATGTTTTGTCATTTTAATTAAATTCAGAAGCCATTATGGAATTGTCTATCAAGATTGTGTGTACATTCTGGATCTGCTGTGATGCATTGTGCTCCAGAATCCCTAATGCCCCCATAGTCAACTTGAACTCGTCTCCTCTTTCCTGGTGCAAATGCTCCATATACAATATCCTTTTCTGTAGAATACTGGAATACAGGGATTGATTTATTAGTTGTGGTGCTGTCACACAATAGCACATTTAGGGGTTATTTATTAAATGCTGATTGCCTTTACTAGAAAATCAGAATTTTTAGTGGGAAAAAAAACCTTGAATTTTTTGAAGATTTATTATACCCCAAGGCTGCAGAAAGTCAGAATCCGACACCTCAGACCTGCGGACGTTGTATTTAAGTCAGTGGCAGAGTTCCCTATCCTATTTGGAGTTTTCTGTGTTCTGGGCTGGAATTTGCCAAAAAATCTGACTAATTCGGGCTTTACAGGGCAAAAATTGCTCAAAAAAAATGAAAGGGGAAGTAAAGTCCAAAATAGAATATGCTGTATTTTGTATACTAAACATAAACATGAACTTTCTGCATCACAAGCCTAATCAAACAAATAATTTATGCTTTCAAAGTTGGCCACAGGGGGTCACCATCTTGTAACTTTGTTATATATCTTTGCAAGACTAAGACTGTGCACATGCTCAGTGTGGTCTGGGCTGCTTAGGGATCGTCATAAATTATCAAAACAGCACAAGTCAAATAATATCTGCCAGAAGCCGATACAGCAAGACTGATTAATAATCAAAATATACAGACTGCACTGGGTCCTGTGTTGTCATGTAATCTAATATGGATTTTATAGTTTTTGTATTGTTTAATACAAACTTTCTCCAACTCTGCAGAACCAGTGGCTGCAGGAAAATAATCCTCCAAATAGAATCCCAGTTTATCTGTTTAAATCTGGCTCCATGATCTTTGTCCCTGCAGCTGGAGTTTGAAACAGTAAAGGGGATGTAAAGGCAAACATAAAATCCAATACAAATCTCTACACAGTCGCTGACTGCTCTATAGGGAAACAAACAAAGCTGCTTGAGTTCTGCATGGCTGGGAAGTAAGGCGGGGGCTCCCCCTGCTGTACATAAGTATGATTGTTTCCCTGCTCAGCAGTTAGGGACCGTCTGACAATTCCTATCCACAGCAGTAAATGAAGGGAGAATTTCACTGCATACAGTCAGGTTTCTTATAAAAATGGTACACATTTTTTAGTTAAAGTATATTGGAGATTTTTTTGCCTTTACATGCCCTTTAATGAGCCCCACAACAAATTATTTTTCAGGCCCCCAATATGTTTATAGGTTGACTTGTTTTACCAATATTTATTAAAACTATATATGAATTAGGGCCTTATTGGGCCTCTATACCTCCTGGGCCCCCCTGCAGCCTCAGGGTCTGCTTCCTCTGTAGTTTCACCCCTGTTACAGGCTTAGCCGCCTCATTCACATTCATTTTGTTTGTGTGTTTTCATATGTTCCCTGTCGCTCAGTGTTGGGGAATATGTTGCTGCTTTAGAATTATATTTAGAAAATTGATATTGGGCTTTCAGTGAATCCTCTATACTAATAATATTCATTTTCACATTTATGCCATTACGATCATATTAGGAAAACCAGGGGGAAATGCTGCTCATTTTACCGTGTCTATATTAGCTGTTAAGTACAGCCATAGCGACACCAATTCATTATCTATACCACCCTACAATATAGGTAATTAAGAGAGACTCCGCTGGAACCATGTTTTGTTTTAACAAATGTGTCATAAGAAGGTTAAATGGGCTAGATCAAATGAGTTTATAATAAACCCATAAATATTTCATGAGAAGCGGCTTCTTAAGCCAATTTAAAGCTTGGTGTGACTGGTATCACAGTATGCAGGGCTGTTGACTTACAGTATATACAATACACTATGATGCAATGCAATATTTTGTTCCACTCCTTGTAACCCATAGTAACCAATGAAATGATTGCTTGCACGTAGTTGACTAGTAAACACTATCTGATGATTTGTAGCTGTGGATTATTAGAGCTGGAGCAGAGTTTGCACCCATTGGCTCATGTGACATCCCCAACCACCCCACCTTGCATGAAGACTTCAACTCCCTTACCCATTTCTCTCCCAGGTCATATTTATATTGTGGCTGCTATGGACCTGGTGAAAAAAAAACTGTCACAAGTCCTTGTGTGGGGTCCGTTTGGGCAGACTGTTGCCAGAACCACTGACCCACCACAGCTATCCCTTACTCAACCCTACTAATTTATTCTGGCAGGGTACCCACAGACTGCCTGCCCAGTCTAGCAATTGGGATTTTCTGGCCGAAACCTGTCAGAACTGTTCTGTTCTTGAACCCTGGTCTGCTTTATGAACTATATCTGCATTAACCTACTCAGCCACTGGGGGTTTTCAGTATGGATCTGGAACAACTATCCTAATGGTCATGAGCCGCTCCTTTACTGCTGGTCTCTTCCTCCACCCAACTTATTTACATCAAGTGTTACCAATTATTCAATTATAAGCCAATTGGAAACAACTTATGTTGTTTGATCATGAAGCCTCAGATCTAGATCTAGATCTAGAGTATTCTGTTCATGTGGTCCTTGTTTCTGTTGTTCCTCGATACTTGCCTTTGTTCCTGATTCCTGCCTTTGTTCCTGATTCCTGCCATAGTTCCTGAGTCCCCACCTGGTTCCCTGTTTCTGCTCCATTCCTGTGTTCCTCTGCTCCTTTTCTTATTCCTTATTGGATCTCCTGGTATTGACCTCGGCCTGCCCATCAGAATCTCCTTGTCAGCCGCCTGTCCAGACCTTCTACGAGTCATTGGACTTTCCTTGTCAGCTGCCTGCCTTCGACCATTGGCCTGATAAAGGACTTGTTTTGTTCTTTGAGTCTGCATTCATTGCTGCTGTATTCTTCCTTCAATAAATCTTCGTTTTTACATGTCAGCAACCTTTCATGTTCCAGTTTTATATTACCCATGTTACACAGCACATGGGCTCCTACCTGCCAGCCACTCACTTGTGGCTCAACCTGACAGAAAAACATCTACATTGCAGGCGATCACAGGTACCTGACACAATGCAGGTCTCTGTCTCCATTTTGTTGTCTTCTGTGCTCAACTTTTTCTACCTGCAACTTCTGCTTGGTGACATCTCTTTATGTGCGGGGCCCCTGTAAAGACAGCTCTGATAAAGAGGACATACTGGTAAAAGTGCCTGGAGGGGACGGCATGACATGCCTGATGTAATAGTAAGTCCAGTATCTGCATTGCCCCACAGAGGGACAAGATTTTAGTCTTTCTATTTTACCTACTGTAGAGACTTGACTATGGAATAAATAGAAAATTGGGATGGAATGGTTCCATAAAAGTGGACACCTTGACTCCTACTCAAACAGCTCATATTTAAAGGGGGTTGTATCTTAAAATTAACTTAGATATCATGTGGAAGAAAATATTGTCTCACTTTGTAGACATTGAAGAAGCAAAGAAAAGAACTGAGAAGCCATGACAGCCACATTTATTTGCATGTCGCACTTGATGACCTTGTCATCCTTCCATCTGGGTGTTCCATGGAGGAGCCATAAATCTTTTCCTGCTTATGTTACGTAGGTCTTGTGAGCCCGTGACCCGTTTGCAACCTCTCGTTATGTGGCAGAGGAGAGAAAACAACAACAGTGACTCTGTCCTTACCGTCATTATAATCAAGGTCTTTTCTTCCTCGCTGTCATGTAAGGGCTCTGTCTAACAAGGTCGATTTGCTTGATAGTTGGCCAAACTAAAGGGTAAAGCAAATAACTGTATATACAGCTTGCGATGGACATTCTCTAGGATGATCAGGTAAAACTGGCCATACACATGCCAAAATCATGTATTCCAGCAAGACCACCTCCAATATCTGGGTCCCGTGGACAATGGTCATTATGGCAAATGTGGACAATGTATGTTGCGTTGGCAGATGAGGAAGTAAAGTTTCTCTTCACTTTCTGCTGTTCCAGTTTTTTGGACCGTTGGTCCAAACAAAATAATAAGGTGGCCATACCTTTTATAGTGACTGTTGCAATACTGGGTATCTACTGTAACCCTTGGTAGGAGGGCCCTACAATGACCAATACTGTACATGCCTGGCACATCTGTCTCAGCATAAGAGTTAAAGGGACTATTATAAAAATCCATAATAGAAGAGTATACATCAAGCATACACTTACCTTCAAATACAGGGATGGGGCCTGTTATCCACAATGCTCAGGACCTGGGGGTTTCTGCATTTCCACTGTTTGGATCTCCATACCTTAAGTCTACTAAAAACATTACCCCATAGGATTGTTTGCCTCCAATAAGGATCCATTATATCTTAGAAGTGCCATTACCTCTTTTATTATTAAAGAGAAAAATCATTTTTAAAATTTGTAATGATTTGATTTAACTGGAGCCTATAGGGATGGCCTTCCCACAATTCAGTGCTTTTCTAGATAATGGGTTTCTGGATAACTGATCCCATACTTGTATAGAACGATGCAAGAGATAACATGAGTCCTGCTCCTTAGAACTTACAATCCAAAATAACTGTACTGTATATGTTTAATATTAGAAACTGCCTATAACTAGTTGTATGTGCCTTAAATGTGCTATTAGTATTGATTATTAGCATGTAGAGGTATTGGAGGTATATAGAGGCTTGGGACCTGGAGTTTTTCCACATAATGGATCTTTCCATAATTTGGATCTTCATACATTAAGGGGCAGATTTACATAGGATCGAATATCGAGGGTTAATTAACCCTCGATATTCGACAATCGAAGGATTTTAATCCATCGATCGAATGATTTTTCTTCGACCTTAAAAACATTAAAAAGCCTATGGGGACCTTCCCCATAGGCCAACATTGCACTTGGGTAGGTTTTAGGTGGCGAAGTAGGGGGTCAAAGTTTTTTTTAAAGAGACAGTACTTCGACTATCGAATGGTCGAATGATTTTTAGTTCGAATCATTCGATTCGAAGTCGTAGTCGAAGGTCGAAGTAGCCAATTCGATGGTTGAAGCAGCCAAAATTCGAAGTATTTTTTTATTCTATTCCTTCACTCGAGCTAAGTAAATGGGCCCCTAAGTATCTAATACCTATGTTGGTATAATTTTATGGTACTATACAGGTATGGGACCTGTTATCCAGAATGCTCGGGACCTGGGGGTTTCCAGATAACGAATCTTTCTGTAATTTGGGTCTTCATACCTTAAGTCTATTAGAAAATCACATAAACATTAAATAAACCCAATAGGCTGGTTTTGCTTCCAATAAGGATTAATTATATCTTAGTTGGGATCAAGTACAATGTACTGTTTTATTATTACAGAGAAAAGGGAATTCATTTTTAAAATGTTGAATTATTTGGATTTATCGTGATAAAGACCCCAGTGAGGGTCGAAACGTCGATTGTTTTTGGAAAATATGTTGGAAAATATGAGTATGTTATAAGTAACCTTGGAGTTTCATGACCTGTATAAAAGCACGAAGGCCTTGGTGATTTATAATATCCTTATATATTTTACAATAGGGGGTATTTGCTATATATTTTCCATGTTCCGTCGTTCCAAATATTTTCATTGTCTCCCACCTTCAGCTTTATTTCCAAGCTTTTATTTTTATCCTTGCCTGCCTCTCCCTCCCACATTCATAAGAATATTGCTGGCGCTGGGCTTTAATGTTCCCCTTCAATCTTGCCGTGCCGTCTCTTGAAGTCACAAACCGGGGAAATCTTTGTCCTCCTGTAATTAGAGAATTTAGCAGATAAAAGCAATCGTTCCCCCATAGCTGCTGGTAGTAGCACTTAGCAATTACGAGACTGCAACAGACATTCACTTTCATCATGTCTTGTATGTAAATAAATAGACTTATACACAATACGCTGAGATTGCTCCCATAATGATGCCTCTTCTTCCCTATTGTAAATAGAATTGTCTGAATCCAAACTCTGTAATTATTGCCTCCTTTTATTCTCACTGCTACAGTCGGAACAATGACATTACAGCACAGAAACTGTCTTTATAGAGAGCTTCAAGGTATAGAAGCATACCTCCCAACTGTCCCATTTTTCACAGGACAGCGACGATTGTGACAGCTCAACCCGCAGTCCCGGATTGTTACTGAAATGTCCAGACTTTTTCTTTGATCACTTGCATTGAGCAGCCAGTAAAATATATAAAGTTTCTAAAACTTAATTGGCGAGCCCAGAATACGTGGCAGTTGCACTTAGATATGTTTGTAACAATTTTAGATAAGCAGGTCTCTTGGTAAACTGTGACTTGCAGCTTAAAGGGCATGTAAAGTCTAAAATAGAATAAAGCTAGAAATGCTGTATTTTGTATACTAAATATAAACGTGAACTTACTGCACCACAAGCCTAATCAAACAAATAATTTATGCTTTCAAAGTTGGCTACAGGGGGTCACCATCTTGTAACTTTGTTATACATCTTTGCAAGACTAAGACTGTGCACATGCTCAGTGTGGTCTGGGCTGCTTAGGGATCGTCATACACAAAGCTGCTTGAGTTCTGCATGGCTGGGAAGTAAGGCGGGGGCTCCCCCTGCTGTTCATAAGTATGATTGTTTCCCTGCTCAGCAGTAAGGGACCGTCTGACAATTCCTATCCACAGCAGTAAATGAAGGGAGAATTTCACTGCATACAGTCAGGTTTCTTATAAAAACAGTACACATTTTTTAATTAAAGTATATTGGAGATAGGTTTCTTTTTCATTAAAGAAAGTAAAAATGGGATGTTATTTTTTTGCCTTTACATGCCCTTTAAAGGGCAATTCACCTTCATTAGCAAAACTGTAATAACAAAAAAACACTGAAATGTGTTCAAACTTTCATAAACTGCCAAACTTTATAAAATGAACATGGTAATTAGGAGGTGTTGCCAAAAAATGTGCGTGGACAAAAAACTTTCACTGAACTCCAGCCAGCAAATCTTTTGGTCCCTCTTTCTATTTCCATTGTTGGGAGGTATGTAGAAAGAACACTTCTTGTAAATACTGTATATATATATATATATTGTATTCCCTATTATCCTGCCATTTAACTATTCTCTGCACATGCACTGGGCAAGGGGTTGTTCATGTACCGTATATACTCGAGTATAAGCCGACCCGAGTATAAGCCGAGGTACCTAATTTTACCTACGAAAACTGGGAAAACTTATTGACTCTAGTATAAGCCTAGACACAACTACAGCCCTGTCTCCCAGCAGCGCACATTCTGCCAAAGCGACCCCCCCAGCGATCAACCGGACTTCTTTGCAAAGTTGATGGTGACAGAGAATTGCCAAACGGATTACTGTGTGCATTGTCCCACTGTCACACTACCATGTGCAGAGGGTGCTGTTTGATATTGCCATCACTGTTAATCTTTCGTATAACCAACAGAGGGCGCTGTGTGATATTGCAGTCACTGTTATTCTTTCATATAACCAACAGAGGGCACACTGTTATTCTTTCATATAACCAACAGAGGGTGCTGTGTGATATTGCAGTCACTGTTAATCTTTCATATAACCAACAGATGGCGCTGTGTGATATTGCAGTCACTGTTATTCTTTCATACAACCAACAGATGGCGCTGTGTGATATTGCAGTCACTGTTATTCTTTCATACAACCAACAGATGGCGCTGTGTGATATTGCAGTCACTGTATTCTTTCATACAACCAACAGATGGCGCTGTGTGATATTGCAGTCACTGTTATTCTTTCATACAACCAACAGATGGCGCTGTGTGATATTGCAGTCACTGTTATTCTTTCATACAACCAACAGATGGCGCTGTATGATATTGCAGTCACTGTTATTCTTTCATATAACCAACAGAGGGCATTCTGGGATATTGCAGTCTCTCCCCAAGTGTACTGTTGGTATAGGAATGATTAAAAGTGACTGCAATCTCAGCGAGTCGGGTCGCGTACCGCTGACCCGAGTATAAGCCGAGGTAGACTTTTTCAGCACATTTTGGATGCTGAAAAACTCGGCTTATACACGGGTATATACGGTAATTGGTTTTTATCTTTTGATTCTTTTGATTTATTTTTGAATTAACTAAAGCTTCAAATTGAAACCTCTCTCTGGTTGCTGTGGGTTCACTATCTTAACAACAAGGCAGCAGTTCTGTTCATCAAGATGAATAGGAGAGGGCCTGAAAAGATAAATAAGCAATGAAAAATATAATACAGGTACAGGTATGGGACCTGTTATCCGGAATGCTTGGGACCTGGGGTTTTCCGGGTAATGGATCTCTCTGTAATTTGGGATCTTCACATCTTCATATCTTCACACCTTTCTACTAAAAAATCTGTTACAAATTATTTAAACCCAATAGGCTGGTTTTGCTTCCAATAAGGATTAATTTTATCTTAGTTTTGTTTACAAGATAATGTTTTATTATTACAGAGAAAAAGGAAATTATTTTTAAAAATGTGGATATGTTGGAGCTTTCAGCTGCATAGTGATAAGAGCCAGTGAATGCTAAATGATGTAGACCAATTGAAAAATGTGATTAGAAAAGGTCTATAGTAAGGGAACTATTGCTATACAACATGCTAAGGTTTGTCCTGCTGAATAAAATGAGGGGTCTGCCATTTATGGGATGTGGTTTTTCCCAAAGTCCCAGTGTTTAGTCTTCAGTTTATCATGGTGGTGGCACTGATCTGTTATTATCTGGAAGAATTTGCTGCCATCCATATTTGGAAAGTGGTACTACAAGTCAGAATGACATTTGTCCTGCAGTAGTGACGTGTGGGCAGGTTCAGGTTGACTTCTGCACACAGTTTACTGGTCACAGGGTCATGTTGAGCTCTTCCTTCTACTCCCCCTACCTGCAACCATCCTGTATTGGCTTCTTCTTCCAGCAGTGTCTATTTATAGAAGGTCATCTGCTCCTTTTGTCACGTCAGAGCTGTGTGGGTCAGGAGTGGGTCTACTGTATATATATAAAAGTGTTGGGCAGGTTTGGGTCTAGTGTGGATTGGGAGACAGTGGGTCATGGTCGGGTGCGGGTCAACGTTTTGTAGACTTCCTCATCACTTCCCTACAGTGACATGAGGTCAGTGTACCAATTTTTAAACCAAACTCCATAAGACCCATTCACTATACCCAACTCATGTGCAATGTGCAAACAAGTATGTTCTGGACTGAAGAGATCTGTGGACTGTACCTAGAATTGGGTGCTCCCTCAGTTAGGCAGAATTCAGTTCTCGTGCAGCAAGTAAGCTCAGTGGCCCCCTGGGTCATGCATGACCCGTCATAACTGCACATTTTCAGATCCAACAAATAAATCTGCTTGGAAGTAAGACATGTCTTCCTGCTCAGTCTGGTTATTTAGACTTAATAACTGGATGTGGGCTTGTATTGGCCACTTTGGTATGAGATGCGTGTAGCAAAGTTGATCAAAATTCTGCCCATGTCTTGCCTGCTAGAGTCCTGCGCGGGTGTCATTGTAAACTGTAAGTGACATCATTGGAAGTAGGCGTGATCAGAAAAAAAAGTGTAAAACAGGAAGTGCTGTCATTGTAAACCAGAAATGACATCATCGGAAGTAGGCGTGATCAGAAAAAAGGAGTAAAAAACGCTATTGAGAAGAACCGCGACCCGCAAACCCGCAGAATTGCTGACCCGCGTCTATACCCGCACCTGGAACTTCTACTCGCAGGGTACCATAGGTTTTTGCAGGTAACCCGTGGGTACTCGACCCGCTGCAGGACTCTATTGCCAGCTATCTTTTTAAATAAGTAGGTCCATAAAAGGCTGACCTTTCATTTGAATCAGCCGGGCACCTTCTTCCATATGTGCAGTTGGCTAGTTAGTGACACTTCCCCTTTAATTTCTTGTTTTCCAAAAGAAAAACCAATGCAATCTCAAATAAAATGAAATATTTTAATGGACCCTTAAAGGAACAGTTTCAGTGTAAAAATAAAAGCTGGGTAAATAGGCTGTGCGAAATAAAAAATAATGCTAATATAATTAGTTAGGCAGAAATGTAATGTATAAAAACTGGAGTGACTGGGTGTGTAACATAATAGCCAGAACACTACTTCCTGCTTTTCAGCTCTCTAACTCTGAGTTAGTCAGTGACTATAAGGGGGGCCACATGGGACATACTGTAACTGTTCAGTGAGTTTGTAATTGATCCTCAGCATTCAGCTCAGATTCAAAAGCAACAGTTATGACCCATGTGGCCCCCACTCAAGTCTCTGATTGGTTACTGCCTGGTAACCAATCAGTGGAACCCAAGAGAGCTGAAAAGCAGGAAGTAGTGTTCTGGCTACTATCTTAGAAATCCAGTCACTCCAGCCTTTTTACGTTACATTTTTGGATAACTAACTATATTAGAAACATTTTTTATTTTTCACAGCCTGTCTATTTACCCAATTTTTTATTTTTATACTGACACAATTCCTTTAAGAGAAGCCATTTCTTGTCTATAGCTTATGCTGTCAATAAAGCTGGATATTGTAAAGATAAAGACCGACTGATAGAGATGTGGCCGAAACCACCTTTGCTGCTTATTGAATCCACTTAAATAGGAAGCGTTTTGCAGGACTGGGCAATGCATTTCCCCATTCAAGTGAATGGGAGGCTGGAAAAAACCTGTCGGAGAATGAGCATGATGTGCCGTAGCCCTTCCTGTCTAAGTTATATGAAAGTAAAAATGAAAAGATGGTAAATAGGGTATATTTAGTCCCTTTTGAGTAGCTGGCTGGGAAAATAAGACAAACCAATGAATAGGAAATAATCATGATACCAATTAATTAATATGAGTAGGAATTGGCCTTTCTCCCGTCCATATTTCTACCTGCGATTAATCAGGTACAGTAAAGCTTTTCATTGAAGTACCAGAATGTTTTTTTTCTTTTTCTTCACAAAAAAGACAAACATTTCTATAAATACTATAAAAACACAAAAGTGCTACATTAGTATTATTATGGATTTATCTACTGACGACTTATTATGCCTGAGCGGCAATTAACAAGCCTAATTAGAGTTTAACGCTTTGGCGGCTGGAAGCACAAGTACCCTCTGCAAAGAACGGGCGACTCAATTATTCCTCTATCAGAGTGAGTTTGGGAGGAATATAAATACATCATGTAAATGATATCAGCACGGCACTCTTTCTCCCAGTGATCATACCGACTTGGAACTGCTCCTGATGGATTTGTAACTGACATTAGTTTGTTTAATACAAGATCCAGGCAGTGCAATAAGGCATGCTGCTTAAAGGGGAAGTAAGACTAAAATATAATACGGCTAGAAATGCTGTATTTTGTATACTAAACATGAACAATGAACTTACTGCACCACAAGTCTAACCAAACAAATGATTTATGCTTTCAAAGTTGGCCACAGGGGGTCACCATCTTGTAACTTTGTTATACATCTTTGCAAGACTAAGACTGTGCACATGCTCAGTGTGGTCTGGGCTGCTTAGGGATCGTCATAAATTATCAAAACAGCACAAGTCAAATAATATCTGCCAGAAGCCGATACAGCAAAAACTGATTAATAATTAGAATATACAGACTGCACTGGGTCTTGTGTTGTCATGTAATCTAATGTAGATTTTAAAGTTTTTGTATTGTTTAATACAAACTTTCTCCAACTCTGCAGAACCAGTGGCTGCAGCAAAATAATCCTCCACATAGAATCCCAGTTTATCTGTTTAAATCTGGCTCCATGATCTTTGTCCCTGCAGCTGGAGTTGGAAACAGTAAAGGGGATGTAAAGGCAAAAACAAAATCCAATACAAATCTCTACACAGTCGCCGACTGCTCTACAGGGAAACAAACAAAGCTGCTTGAGTTCTGCATGGCTGGTGTAATGATCACCGCTGGAAACCAGGGTGATCGAGGAGAGCCACTCCCTGGGGAGCGGATATGGGGGAAGCCCTGGGGTGTAGCCAAAGATGGTAGGAGGCATGGGCAGGGTTGAAACGATGATTTAATAGCAACAAAAGGGTAAACAAAGGCAAGAAGGGCAAGGTGAAGATAGGGTCAGGCCAAAGTCAAAACAGGGGTTCCACGGGATACGAGGTAATGGGGTACTCACACAGGAAACAAGGATTTCAGGAACAAGGTAATCAAAGTCCAAAGCATTTAGGGCACAGGATCCAACAGCACAGAAACATTTATGACTCAGCCCTGAGCAAAGCTCAGGGCGGGGTTAATAAAGGGCAGGTAATTGGGAATGGGGAACACATGAGGGTAAACGAGGTGGGTGGAGAATAGGGAGGAACAGAAGAACAAACTGTGAACAGGCAGATAACATAAGTAACAACAAGAGTTCATGATGAGCCCCAAGAGCCCCTGGTGGCTCATCTGGCAAGGTGCCGTGTCCAGAACCCAGGAAACCAGGGATCGATCCTGGGCTTATCCTGACAGTACCCCCCCCCTTAATGGTCGACCTCTGGGCGACCCAAACGAAAGACCCCCATCCTTTTTAGTCCAATGACTGGAGATGGGGGACAAAAAGTCTTGCTAGGATCAGAGGCAGAAGGACCATCAGGATCCGAGGCAGAAGGACCATCAGGATCCAAGGCTGGAGAGCCGCCAGGGTCCAAGGCTGGAGAGCCGCCAGGGTCCAAGGCTGGAGAGCCGCCAGGGTCCAAGGCTGGAGAGCCGCCAGGGTCCAAGGCTGGAGAGCCGCCAGGGGAGAGCCGCCAGGGTCCAAGGCTGGAGAGCCGCCAGGGTCCAAGGCTGGAGAGCCGCCAGGGTCCAAGGCTGGAGAGCCGCCAGGGTCCAAGGCTGGAGAGCCGCCAGGGTCCAAGGCTGGAGAGCCGCCAGGGTCCAAGGCTGGAGAGCCGCCTGGGACCGGAGGACCACCTGGAGCCACGTCTGGGACCGGGAAGGCTGCTGGCACAGGAGATGCAGACAGGACCGCTGGCACACAGGCTGGAAGCGGCTGGGCTGCTGGCACACAGGCTGGAAGCGGCTGGGCTGCTGGCACACAGGCTGGAAGCGGCTGGGCTGCTGGCACACAGGCTGGAAGCGGCTGGGCTGCTGGCACACAGGCTGGAAGCGGCTGGGCTGCTGGCACACAGGCTGGAAGCGGCTGGGCTGCTGGCACACAGGCTGGAAGCGGCTGGGCTGCTGGCACACAGGCTGGAAGCGGCTGGGCTGCTGGCACACAGGCTGGAAGCGGCTGGGCTGCTGGCACACAGGCTGGAAGCGGCTGGGCTGCTGGCACACAGGCTGGAAGCGGCTGGGCTGCTGGCACACAGGCTGGAAGCGGCTGGGAAGCCGGCACAGCAGACAGGACAGGCTGGGAAGCCGGCACAGCAGACAGCCAGTTGGGAGCCAGTCGGAGGGAAGGTCTAGCTGGACACTTGGGTAGCCGAGGCTGCTGGGAAACCTCAGGAGCCGTGGGCAGCCGATGCTGCTGTGAAGCCTCCTCTCTTGGGGGTACAAGGCACGGCAGAAGCCCCATTTTTGGAGGCACAGAACAAGACAGAAGCCCCACTTCTGGAGGCACAGGACAAGGCAGAAGCCCCTCTTCTAGGGTCACATAACCCGGCACAAGTACAGGAGGCAGACTCTGGGGAGCCAGTCGATGGGGAAGCTTAGTTGGAGCCTCGGGCAGCTGAGGCTGCTGGGAAACCCCCTCAGGTACAGTGGGCAGCCGACGCTGCTGGGGAAGCAGTTGCTGAGGGGTAGCAGGCCCGGGAATAGAAGGTTGTGGAGGAGACAAGGGCCAAAGGACTGGAAGCGATTTAACAGACACAGGCCTGATAGCAGTTTGAAGTTCAGCTACATCCAAGTCTAAATCCTCCCAATCCTCATCAAAGACAGAATCCTCCCAGTCATCATCAGATACAAAATCCTGCCAAACATCATCAGAGAAATGGGAGCTGACTATTGCCTCATTCTCCCCACCCCAAGGGAGTTGTAGTTCCACACCGGTAAAGGAAAGCATGGAGGGCTTTTCCAAGGGCTTCCTGTTTGGCTGAGTCATACTGTAATGATCACCGCTGGAAACCAGGGTGGTCGAGGAGAGCCACTCCCTGGGGAGCGGATATGGGGGAAGCCCTGGGGTGTAGCCAAAGATGGTAGGAGGCATGGGCAGGGTTGAAACGATGATTTAATAGCAACAAAAGGGTAAACAAAGGCAAGAAGGGCAAGGTGAAGATAGGGTCAGGCCAAAGTCAAAACAGGGGTTCCACGGGATACGAGGTAATGGGGTACTCACACAGGAAACAAGGATTTCAGGAACAAGGTAATCAAAGTCCAAAGCATTTAGGGCACAGGATCCAGGATACAACAGCACAGAAACATTTATGACTCAGCCCTGAGCAAAGCTCAGGGCGGGGTTAATAAAGGGCAGGTAATTGGGAATGGGGAACACATGAGGGTAAACGAGGTGGGTGGAGAATAGGGAGGAACAGAAGAACAAACTGTGAACAGGCAGATAACATAAGTAACAACAAGAGTTCATGATGAGCCCCAAGAGCCCCTGGTGGCTCATCTGGCAAGGTGCCGTGTCCAGAACCCAGGAAACCAGGGATCGATCCTGGGCTTATCCTGACAGCTGGGAAGTAAGGCGGGGGCTCCCACTGCTGTTCATAAGTATGATTGTTTCCCTGCTCAGCAGTTAGGGACCATCTGACAATTCCTATCCACAGCAGTAAATGAAGGGAGAATTTCACATTTGCTATGTGAAAAGCAGACATGTGGCAACCCAAATCCAGGCTTGTATTATACTTGCCTAACTGATAAATATGGCATAAGTCCAGTGCTAGTAATAAATATTACCCTCTAGCTAGCCCAGTTATCCCCACTATCTGCCCCCTAGGCCCATCCACTTACAACATCCAAGGGTTTCCTCTCCAATGCCAACCACTTCCAGATCCTTCCACCCTCTATCCGAAAACTTTATTGCCTCTCTCCATTTTAGTCTGTTGCTTGTGAAGATGGCATCCTGACCCATACTTGCAGACAAGTCTACGAGGTACCGGTTTCAAAGCACTTTGAGCAACGCTTTTAAAACTAGGCCAAAAATGTGGCACTAGAGCTTCACTAAACCAATTTCTTGTCAGTAATACTGTAGTTTAACTTCCCCCCCCAGGCAGTATAATGTTACATGGAGGCCATTCACTTCATCCAGGACTCACCTCATCTCTCTCACAAAGAGACTTGTGTGTCCATCGTTCTCAGCCAGGAACAGTAGACATACAAATCTCCCCAGCCTCCCATCACTCTCATGCATTACCTCAATTTCTGACGATCTCTGATGATTTCTAACAATTTACAAAATCCAAGGTGCCCATTGCTGTTTCAGCAGCAGCCACCCCACCCATGGAGACAAAAAGACACAACCATGTGGTTCCTCTTTTATAGATAAAGAACAGAAATTACAATCACTATCTCAGGGCTTATAGGAACACATCCATCCCCCAGGGCAAAGATACCCTTCTTTCAGCACAGCTAGTTAACTTTTTTCCTACACACATATTTGTAGATAATATGTAGGACTTCTTGAGTAAAATGCCTTATGGTCATACATTTTGCTAGGGATGCAACAAATCTTGCATTTTTTAGATTGAGCCAAATACCTAATCCCTTAAGGAAGAAGAAACAGCGGTCACGGATACTGATCCGGCGATTTAGCAGGCGTAGGTAATGCACAAGTCACCGTCTGTTTCCAGGGTGAATTGACGGACAATTGAACTTGACAAATTTGCAATTTATTATAATTATTACTGAGGGGCATGTTTACTAACATTGGGGATAAATATCTGGAGAGATTTCTGGAGATGTTGCCATAGCAACCAATCAGATATTTGCTTTTGTTTTCTAACTTATAGGTGTCTGTTTGAATCTGGTTGCTGATTGGTTGCCATGGGCAACATCTTAAAAAATCTCTCCAGATATTTATCTCCGATGTTATTAAACATGCCCCTTAGTTCGATAGTTTTGAAATTTTTAACAGACAAATCGGTTTTTGCCCAGAAATTATGGATTTATTGCATCCCTACAACCAGAGTAGTTTTTCGCCTTAAAAATCAGAACCCTTTATAAAGACATGATGTTCACATTACTAAAGGAATCTCATGACCTCCAATGTGCTAATGAACAGGGACATGAAATTAGACATTTCCTCAAGGATCCGCTAACAGAGCATGAAATAGAAACTCAACCCAGAGAGACAAACGCAGAGCAGAGGACAAAAGAAAATAAATAATGTTATTAAAAAAAACAAGGGTCACAAGGAATGTTTTAAGTCGACATAATCCATTCTTCAAAGCTATACTACAAATATCTCATATATTCCTATTCCCATCCTTTATAATGGGATTATTACACATGGTCCAGGCAGCATTGGAGCATGAAGGACTTTTTTCTTTTTGCAAAGTTCTGTATAAAATATAAACTCATTGTCATTGAGAATCATGGGGCAATTTCACCATGAAAAGAATGTTTAGTAGAAGGATATTATCTAAGCAACTCAGAAATTGTTTTTTTTTTTGTTTGAATTTACTGGGATTTTTTAAATTGACCTTTCTTGCTTTATGGGTGCAAATAGAGTGTCCCAAGGTGGAAAGTGATCTGGGGATATACGTTTGCCAACAAATAAGAAGTTAACTTTTTAATATAATGTACTTAGGATTTACATTTTCTTTCATTGATTACTGACGGATTAAAAGTCCCCCTAAAACAGGTAGTAGAGAACTTTTGGCAGGGGGCAAATTTAAACCTAATATGAGTTGATGTAAACTTGCTGCACTTTTGCAGTTTATATTCATTTTCTATTTTTAAAGGTTTTTGGGATAATAGTCAGGCTTTGACTCAGCAGATCTCTCTCTCTCTCTCTCTCTCTCTCTCTCTCTCTCTCTCTCTCTCTCTCTCTCTGAAAGTCAGAGATTCAATAAAACTAGGGATATTATTATTATTATTATTATTATTAACAATAATAATAATAATAAATAATGATTATTATGATACAGGAAGGGCATAAAGAGTTGCTGACACTCAGAACAGAGGGCTGTTGACATTGTAGGACTGGGATACCAGGGAACCGCCAGAAAACCTTAGACCATGTACCCACTCTCAAATTATTCTCCTAATCTCTTCATTGTCCTGGTCTCTTTTCTTTGCATCCTAAAATCCATTCTTCTATCAATTTAGCCTCTTTGTTCCCAGTTAGAAGCAGAAAGACTGAAGCCTCAGCCCACCAGGAGAGGGCGTAAAACTGCTAATATCTGAGAAAACACTAAAAAAGTGGTGGGGGCCACAAAATGGGAAAGTAACTAACAGCATATGATATCTCTGGAAATATTTATATATATATATATATATATATATATATATATATATATATATATATATATATATATATATATATATATGTGTTACCTGAAATAAATAAAATATCATTGCTTTTTTTTGTCGCATTCAGCCATAAATAAGAGTTTCATGAGATTCTCCACTACCTAAAATTAAACTAGACAGGACAGATAATTTAGATTTCAATAATTCATGGGGTTTTTAGAACAAGTCTAAAATATCCACTATTCTTACTAGCAGCTTCATATCTATTTCATTGCTCTGGTAAAGAAGCATTAAGTTCCAAAGACCTCACAAAAAAAAAAAAAGGTTACGTTGGAATTTTAAATTTGTCCTTTTTTTCACTTTTAAATAAGTGGGAACAGCATTGGGGCTTCACTCAACATATTTCTGAGACCTGTGTAATAAAGAAAGGCTTCAACATAATGACATGCTTATACAGTGCTGGATTTTCACCTGTACAAGCACCAACGTTGTTCTAGTTTTTGTTTTATGTATTTATTTTTTTTATTTCTGGGAAGCAAATTAGAACATTAGAGCAAAAATAGGGACACTAGTTACTTTGTGCACTAAGAAGAAATAAGGGAACCAGTAACTGAGTGCATTGGAGCTAAAGTAGAGACACAAATTACCAAGTAAATTGTTGGAGAAGTAGAAGTACCATTAATCAATAAGCTCATTGGATGAAAAGACTAGGAAACCTGGACAAGTGTCTTGTGAGTCCTGCATCACGTCAGATACCCATGGAATACCCACAAAGCAGGTTCCTGACCATGATAGTGGTCCACAGGTGCCCTGTCTGGGTACCTGGGTCAACTGTAGGCTCACAATCCTCCTGCTTCCCTGCGCAAAAAAAGTATTTTTTTCCCATTGACCTAGTTTGTCCACCCCCAGATTGACATCACTTCCTAGCAACGGTGAATTCACTTCCATTTTTCTCGGATGTCCTGGTCGACTTAGGGGTGGAGGTTTGGTAGAGGGACAGGATGAGTATACTGCAGGTCAGTGGGTCCAGGTAGGGTTGCGGGTCAGTAGGTCCTGGTTGGGCATAAGGTTGCCTTGAAGACTCTATCTTGAAGAAATAGGGACACCAGCAAACGAATGAGCTGGACCCAAAATAGGGACACCATCAATCAAGTCAGGACCAGGCACCCTAGGCAACCCGGCCGGCAACCTCGCTCCACCCTCTACATGCTTGAACACGTTATGATGATGGGGGTGGGGGGCAGAGAGATCAGGGGGGCAGAAAAGACCGGGCAGGACTGGGGGACTTGAGAGCCAGGACTAGGGGGATCAGGCAAAAGGTATGTGTCCAGCACCCCTCCCTCCAATATTGTGCCCTAGGCACGTGCCTCTTCTGCCTACCCCTAGTTCCGCTCCTGAATCAAGCCCATTGGCAAAAAGTAGGGAAAACTCGGGGGACACAGGGAACTGAATGCATTGGAGCAAAAATAAGTACACCTGGGTGCTGATTTATCAAAGGGTTAAAAACTCAAAGTGCATTCAAGAACAAATAAGGACCTTAGGAATCCAGTGTATCTGAGCATCAGCAGGGACACCAGGATTGAAGTACACTGGATTGGAAATAGGACCACCAGCAAGCAAGCATATTGGAAGAAAAACATGGAAACCTGGATAAGTTCCTTAAAGCAGAAATAGGGACACCAGGAACTGTGGGCACTGGAACTAAACAAGGACACCGGGGATCAAGTGCATTGTGGAAAGAATAGGGAAACCTTAAAGGACACCAGAAACCAGACACCAGAGTGCATCAGAGCAAAAATAGGGATAAGGTTTCAAGTTCAATGTTCACTGGAGCTGAACTAGGGCCATTGGTAATCAAATGAATTTAGAGAATTGGTGGAAAATTAGGAATACTAGCATGGACAAATGGAGATAACTGACTTGGAAAATACAGTGTGGGTGTTTTATGGATGTTGCATACATACCATACATGTATGCACTATTTAGTGACCTTTAAAATAAAAGAGAAGATATGGGCACATAATTCAGAGAGAACCCTTTACTTGTATTGATGGCTGCCCCTCTGAATTGTGTCTGTATGTTACCCTCCCATTTATACTTTAAGCCCTACGGGGCAGGGTCCTCTATACTTAATCTGTATTGTAATTATATTATATATTTATGTGAATTGTATTTCTAATAATGCATTTATTGTTACTTTTTATTTCAATGACCCCTTGTTTGTTACTACTAATTTATTGTTTTGCTGTACAGTGCTTCGCCCTCAAGGAGTGCTATACAAATAAAAATATACATACATACATACATACATTTGACTCGATGGCTTTAATTGCCAGATTGCATGACGATGACCATTTAGCAGGAGCATTGTGTTGTCTCTTTCTTCTAGAAGTGCCAGCATTCTCTGTTGTGCATCTTCACTAGGGTATATACTTCGTAAAGTACTGCAAGGAACCAGTTTAAGAAACCCTGACCCAGAACCTGTAGTTGGACCCGCAACCCACATTTTTACGACCCATATTTTTACCCACTTGGACCTGATACCTGACCCGCAACTGCCTTATCTGCAACCCGATTTGTGTCCTGAAGGTCATCATTAAACAGGAAATGCTGGTGTTGCAAATCGGAAGTGATATCATCAGAAGTGGGCAGAGCAGGAAAATGTTTAAAAAATTGTGAAAAGGAGTAAGATTTGCTAGAGATATGTGCCCCCACCCAACTCACAACCGGCGAACTCTAAAATCTGCATCTATACCCACACACTACATCAATACCCATTGCAGGAGTCTAGCCCAAGGCCCTAGCATTAAAGATGTCCCTTAATGGAAACATTTAGATAAAATCACAAAGGGCATTTCAGATATTACAGTCAAGACAACGGCCTTCCAGGTGGACTGTAAACCCACCGTACAGGTGGAAGTTCTCTACATTCCCAGGGGACTCCCATTTACTGCTAAAATACAGGTATAAACCCCAACCATTCTCATAAATTACCCACAAGTTCACTGCTGCTCTTCATACACTTTCAACCAATTGCTTAGTCTTCATTGGCAGCGACATTACTGCAGCATAAACGGAGAAGAAATATGATGTTTTCTGTGCAACCAAATCTCCTCATTAGCTGAAAGGAATGAGAAGTTATTGTATAATGTGCCAGAATGTATCTGACAGTAACGTATAGTGAATGTCATCACAGTGCTTATTTTAGTGTGAAATAGCCTGACGTTACGGTATACGCTTCCATTTACAGCAACTATGCTGGGTCTCATAACGGCCGCTCTGATATGAACTAAAATTATTTGTACTAGGGTGCATCAAGAATGACAAAATCTATATTTTAAAATTATTTTTGGGCTCTAAATTCATGTTAAATTTTAGGCTATTTTTTCAATTAGGTTTAAATGCAAAATACTCCATCAAAGTACTGGTCAAATACCAAACCAAATTCCCCATAGCATATTTAAACATAAATGTCTAAGCAGTCAGGATGACCCCTAGTCACTGTTGGTGCACAGAACAAGGGTAGAAGTGACTTGGAGCTTGGAGCAGCTGAGCATTGAGGACTTGTCTACAAGTAAGTGGTGTATAGAAGTTGGGTTGTGTGGAGCTTGCTTGTGCAAACACTAATTATCTCAATGTCCCACACAAGATTGGATTTAATTGGATACTGATTCAGTTACATCTGTAGGGTTCGTTACATTCATCGGGGGGAGTTGCACTTGGCACAGTTGTATCTGATGCTTTAAAACACATGCAGTTCTGCTTGTACTTTAATGCAAATTGGACGCAATTCCACTGAAAATCACCTCGTTTTGTGACGAATATGTGGTGACTTGTGAGTAAGTTCTACTGGCTGATTTATAGATCATGCTGTCGAAAGGTGTGATAGATGATACCTACCCCCACAGGCTCCAACAGATGTGGGCATGTCTACCTACCTGAGAAAAATAGGGACAGGTCAGAACAAACTAGGGATGCACCGAATCCACTATTTTTGATTCGGCCGAACCCCCGAATCCTTTGCGAGAGATTCTGCCGAATACTGAACCGAATTCGAACCCTAATTTGCATATGCAAATTAGGGGTGGGAAGGGGAAAACTATTTTACTTCCTTGTTTTGTGACAAAAAGTCATGCAATTTCCATCCCGCCCCTAATTTGCAAATGCAAATTCTGATTCGGTTCGGCCGGGCAGAAGGATTCGGCCGAATCCGAATCCTGCTGAAAAAGGCAGAATCCTGGCCGAATCCCGAACAGAATCCTGGATTCGGTGCATCCCTAGAACAAACCTTCCTGAGAACAATAGGGACAGATCTGGGTTTACCTGCCTGAGAACAATAAGCACTTTCTGGGGGGCAGGACTAACTGGGGTAATAAAAAGAGAGAGAGAGAGACAAGGACTCCTATACTTCAGTATTGGTGATTTAGGATTGTACTGGTGGACACACCATCATTTCTTACTTGTTGGGATTATTTTAGGACCCTCAAGTTTCTTAGAGGACATTTTGGACATCTGAGCTGTTTTGAGTAATTGGGCTTTTAAAGCTGGATTACAATTGCTGATGCACCATTGCATTGTATGCATTACATTGTTAAAATTCCATGCTGTATCTTTTTGTAATTCCCTGGCATACTCTGGTAAGACATTAGTGGTCACAGTCGTTTCTTTAGGTGCAAATACTCTACATCCATTGACTCTGGCTGCTGAGGGAACCCCGGAGTTACCGTTACCTTTAAATTGAAAAAAGCTTCAGTATTCCCCATTAGTAATAGACAATTCATCTGAACAGACTGGCTGGGCACATTGGAGCTTGAGCCTATGATTGTCAGATGGACAGGGAACGTGTAAGGCTTGAGATGATTTTTAACTTTTGGTCTGACCTGGTGTGGTTTCCAGTGTGCCCTACACCCTTCATTTTTTGTTGCTATACGGTTTATATCTGCTCCCTTGAGCTGAGAGCCTGGGGCTGGAGCAACCTTTACTTGAGTTTTTATCAGGAGGAGTATTTATACAAACAATTTATTTTTTGGCACATTGGCACTTGTCAACAAAACCTGACTTTGGATGCAGGGATTTTTGAATGGCCTGAAAACTCTTAGATTAAGATAAATCCAAACCCAAATCTGGTACTCCAGTGAATGGTCTGTGTAGGAATATAGATATTAAAGTGTTCACAATCACCATTGTGTGTCACACACCTGCAATGGACATTATCACGGACGCTATACATAAACCCTTGAGATTGGAGAATCGGTGGAGTTAGATCGAATTCTCTGATTCTGTCTCCTGTAGAATGAAATAAGTGGTTAATATCTGACATATTTCTACTTCAGCTTTCTTCCTTTTTAAAATCATTTCACCATCTTTGATAAAAAAAATTCCTGACTTACTATTCTAACGTCATTTTCAGTCCAACATCAATTCCCCAAATTTTAAAAGAAACTGTCGGAAGCATTATAAGTAGACAAATTCTATTTTTAGGGAAGCCGTTGAAGTCGGCCCTGTTCCTGCTATGATATATTGAACACTAACACTGACAGAAATAAAAGGCTCAAATACTATGACTCGGGTGCCTTAGGGCTAGTCCACACGGGGAGATAGCCCTGCGTTTGCGGTCGCGGCGACAAAGCGCCGCGCCAGTCGCCGCGACCGGCGCAGGCGACAGTTTTGTATGGGCGCCTATGTAAAAACGCCTGTGCTAACCACACGAGGCGATGCGCTTTTCAACAGTCGCCTGAAAATGCCTCGCCAGGCTTTTTCAGGCGACTGTTGAAAAGCGCATCGCCTCGTGTGGTTAGCACAGGCGTTTTTACATAGGCGCCCATACAAAACTGTCGCCTGCGCTGGTCGCGGCGACTGGCGCGGCGCTTTGTCGCCGCGACCGCAAACGCAAGGCTATCTCCCCGTGTGGAATAGCCCTTAAAGTCTTTGAAAGCTCTGGCTGACGATTCCATTCCAAAGAAAAACAACAAAACAGGAGAATATTTGCTCACAATTTCCTCCATCTATTTGCCTCCTCTCCATTTAACGGGTGTTGGAATTTGGGCCTTTTTACCCATCTGTTGCTCTGTTTCACCCAGCTATGTAGAGTGCACAGCTTTTGTAGATTTCTGGGTTATTTCATCAACTGAGAATGATCTATTGCCATGTTATTTTTCCCTCGAAACAATTAGGATACTATTACTTCTGCAGATATCAAGGGGGAAAAAAAACCTCACTTCTGTGTGCTATTTTTAAATTTGATATTTTGAAAAGGAAATGTTTCATGGTGACTGCTGAGCTCGGCTAATATGCCAGCGTCCTTATTATTTTCCAGCACTTGATTGTAATTTTTCTGGGTGACTCTGGCAGCATTCCAGAATTACCTTTTGCTTTCATTTTTTACATTAGCTGAAGCACCTTTCTGTCCATTATAGAGAATGATTTATTAGAGCGTGCTGTTCCCAACCGGCATGCTCGGTGTCAGCCAAATCATTAAGGCAGAGGTAATAATGTCCCAAAATGGCCATGGAATCCAATTATATTTGACATTTAAGAAAATTATGATTAGGGTTCCCAGTTTTCCATTTTTTTTTTTGTATGGGATTCATTTATTGCAGGGTGTGTGTGTGTGGTTTAAAAACAATGGAGCCAACAAGAATATTTTCCCTTGAGCAGCAACACAATGTTTGAGCCAATTAAAAATGAATGAAGAAAAAAATTGCTAGCTGTGGCTGTTTTATTCTTCCAGTGAAGGATATAACTATGCACAGAAGATGAGATATTCCAGGGTGGTTACCTTCAACAGCTTGTTTTAATAAGTTGTGCTGAGTGCTTGACAGGCGTCTTGTCAGCTCCTTCTTTAATATTTCCCTATTTTGAGAGAAAAATAATTGCATTTGGTGTTTCAAGCATAAGGGGTATTAGATATATGTCAAGGCAGGAGCTTCAAGCTACTTTGCTGCTGGTTTTTGCTTAAGGGCAAGAGAAAAGACTGCTGTGCGATATAGATAGGCAAATAATGGTCTGGCTCGCAAAGGGTCTAGAGATAAGCAAGTAAATACAAGTCTAGATGGCACAGCCAACTATATATATATATATATATATATATATATATATATATATATATATATATATATATATATTAGGTAATTGCCCAGGTGCAGGTTATCATGAAAAATTCATAATGTAACAAAAACCGCACACAAAGGACTTGTGAAGTGCAAAAAAATAACCAATTTATTGCAACGTTTCGGCTCCTGTACTCGAGCCTTCTTCAGGTGGTGTGTACAGTGAAAATAACAATCAGCTTTTAAACACAAAATGGCGCCAAAAGCACAACCTGTGACATCATGGGGTCAAATGTGCGTCACTAGTAAGAGTGTATAAATGTACAACGTTGATCGGCCGCTTATTCTAAAGGACCTGCGTCCCATAAGGTGAGGTAATGGTCCGTGCGTGATGGGTGAACTGATATATCCATGGCCAATCAGTGCAGATAATTTAGTGCTCACATCGTGAGTAACCACATTCCCCGTGTGCGCTAGAATACAGACCACTGGAGCCCAACTTACCCCAGAGGAGCAGGAGCAGCAAGAGGACGGAACCGCTACATTGTCGCCTTTCTGACAGGAGACTTATCCCACACGTCGCCGTACACCACACCGCCAACCACACTGCTTAGGCTCGGGCCGCGCCCCCATTACCTTCGGTATATATCGATCGGCGGGTCACATCCCCACCTAGGTTACGCCCCCTTGGTCCATGCGAAGCGGGTATTTATCCATGCCAGCATCGGCAAAAGCATTCCTCTATATGATAATATATAACTATGGGTGCTGCGACTCCCGAGACTGGTGCGCTCAGGTGCTAGACACAGAGTATATTGAAACACTCACCATGCCCGCATCTATTCACGCTGCTCAACCGTATCACAGTGTATCCAGCTCTTTTCGTAGCTGTACATAGGGAAGCATCGTATTCACCCACGCATAGACCAGAGCTCCTAGGAATTGGGAATCACCGCACTATCATAGCCCATAATTCGCTCACATTGTGGGGTGTCTGGCTTCTGGATATGTCTTCACTGTCAACAGGCCTACCTGCAGATGATGCTGCTGCTCCATACCTCGTGGGCCGTCGGAACCCCTCACTGGCCATATCGGTGATTGTGTATTCCTTGTGATGCAGTGCTGTGCTAATAAAAAATAAACAATAAACAAAAATTATAAAACCAATAATGTGTTAACAGCCCACTAATGTAACAGTGTCCACATATTTATCATTGATATAAACAGTGAATAAACTCTGTGTGGCTATTCCATCAAGTAACCACAAACATTGTAATAATGCAAGTATGATAACCCATGCAAAGAGGCTAAATTACATATATAGGGGGATAACTGGGGCGGACGGATACTAGCCAACATGTGAAGAAGGCGTTGAGGGATCGGTGGGAAATAGTCAATTCTGATGCTAACCTACCTTTCTTTGGCAAAAAGACCCCGATGATGGCCTACAGAAGAGGACGCAATTTAGGTGACATGTTAGTGGTCAAAAATTTGACTAAGGATCGGAAAACAGGGACCACGTGGTTGGATCGACCACTGAAACCAGGGTGTTTCAAGTGTGCCAATTGCCTTACCTGTGGAGGGATGGTACAAGGCTCCCAGTTTGTACACCCGAGGACAGGGGCCAAATATAGAATACAACACAGAGTGACTTGTACCACAGACCACGTGGTATACATGATTTGGTGCCCGTGTGGACTTCATTACGTGGGTAAAGCTTCTACCACATACCGAGAACGTATGAACAATCATCGGAGTGCCATTAGGAGTGCTTTGACAACAGGGAAGGCTGAACAACCAGTCCCCAGACATTGGCTGAAGATGAAACATACGCTCCCTCAGTTTAGGCACATGATCATTGATCATGTGCCTATTCCCAAGAGAGGAGGCAATAGGGATCTTTTATTATTGAAGAAAGAAAGCATGTGGATTTTCACCTTAGAGACACTAACCCCTAAAGGGTTAAATGAGACTTTACCCATGTCTCAGTTCTACTAGTTTTGGGGGGGCATTGGACAGCGTTCTGAGCCCCGGTGGTTCAGGCCCCTGGATAGGGTCATTTGCCCCAGTTATCCCCCTATATATGTAATTTAGCCTCTTTGCATGGGTTATCATACTTGCATTATTACAATGTTTGTGGTTACTTGATGGAATAGCCACATAGAGTTTATTCACTGTTTATATCAATGATAAATATGTGGACACTGTTACATTAGTGGGCTGTTAACACATTATTGGTTTTATAATTTTTGTTTATTGTTTATTTTTTATTAGCACAGCACTGCATCACAAGGAATACACAATCACCGATATGGCCAGTGAGGGGTTCCGACGGCCCACGAGGTATGGAGCAGCAGCATCATCTGCAGGTAGGCCTGTTGACAGTGAAGACATATCCAGAAGCCAGACACCCCACAATGTGAGCGAATTATGGGCTATGATAGTGCGGTGATTCCCAATTCCTAGGAGCTCTGGTCTATGCGTGGGTGAATACGATGCTTCCCTATGTACAGCTACGAAAAGAGCTGGATACACTGTGATACGGTTGAGCAGCGTGAATAGATGCGGGCATGGTGAGTGTTTCAATATACTCTGTGTCTAGCACCTGAGCGCCCCAGTCTCGGGAGTCGCAGCACCCATAGTTATATATTATCATATAGAGGAATGCTTTTGCCGATGCTGGCATGGATAAATACCCGCTTCGCATGGACCAAGGGGGCGTAACCTAGGTGGGGATGTGACCCGCCGATCGATATATACCGAAGGTAATGGGGGCGCGGCCCGAGCCTAAGCAGTGTGGTTGGCGGTGTGGTGTACGGCGACGTGTGGGATAAGTCTCCTGTCAGAAAGGCGACAATGTAGCGGTTCCGTCCTCTTGCTGCTCCTGCTCCTCTGGGGTAAGTTGGGCTCCAGTGGTCTGTATTCTAGCGCACACGGGGAATGTGGTTACTCACGATGTGAGCACTAAATTACCTGCACTGATTGGCCATGGATATATCAGTTCACCCATCACGCACGGACCATTACCTCACCTTATGGGACGCAGGTCCTTTAGAATAAGCGGCCGATCAACGTTGTACATTTATACACTCTTACTAGTGACGCACATTTGACCCCATGATGTCACAGGTTGTGCTTTTGGCGCCATTTTGTGTTTAAAAGCTGATTGTTATTTTCACTGTACACACCACCTGAAGAAGGCTCGAGTACAGGAGCCGAAACGTTGCAATAAATTGGTTATTTTTTTGCACTTCACAAGTCCTTTGTGTGCGGTTTTTGTTGCTATATATATATATATATATATATATATATATATATATATATATATATATATATATATATAGCAGTATTCCTAGATGGTAAATAATTTACTAGTAGGTGAAGTAGAGTAATAGAAACCAGCAGTCATTACATGCTGCTGATTCTGTGTCATCGGTTCTGGATTTCGAGTGCCGATCGTGACATTGGGCCTAGTTATCGCAGACCAAGGTTAATGAATCAGTTTCAATACATCAAAATACTTGAAGAGGTCATGTAGCCTAATGCTGAAGAGGAAATCTCTTAAAATGGGGGTTTCAACAAGACAACAACCCTAAACACACTGGTAATGTCTAATGGGTCACACTGAACCACTTACTTTCCCCCAGTGCCAGAGATTATTTTATTTGCAATTACTGTATTAAGCTAAGAAAGCCATTTTGCTGACTTGGAAGGATACTTGCCCCCCCACTTTAAGTTGATGGAAACGACTGATGAACGAAATTGTCCCCCTGCAGAAGGCAGTGTATTTAGCTAGAGGGTGTCCGGAAAAATTCCAATTCCTTGGCTTGAGTTGCCTGACACTGCTACTCACTCACTCCATGCATTGACTTAGGCATGGTTGTATTGCTCCTCATGAAGCAAATGCATGCATATCGCTTTGTTGTACCTAATATGTAACCCTTTGACTATCCTAGGTAGACAATTGTAAGACTTTCTTTTGTTTTCTTCTGTACTTTTGTATGTCTTTTTGAAAAAAGTTAATAAAAAACAAATTTAAAAAAGAAAACACACTGGTAAACCAGCAACATCTTGGTTCCAGACCAAGGAGATTGACATTATGGAGTGGCCAATAGAAAACTTGTCGGGTGACATCAAAAATGGTGGTTGTGAGTCAAAAGCAAGAAATGCAGAAGAATTGTGGCTTGTAATAGATTGTTGGAAGTTGGGGGACTCCATGTAACACAGATGTGCAGCAGTTCTCAGAAACACTTCTTATACAACTAAATATTAGTTCTGGGATTGAAAGGAAAGCAAAATCTTGAAACATGTTTCAGTTTATATAGTGAATGAGTTTGTAAACAAGAATGTAGACACTACTAATTTTTGGAACAGCCTAATAGTCCCTTTCCTTCACTTTCTGTTCCCAATGCATTTAAGTGCTATTATTCTGAGCACAACTGTGTGTGTATATACATGGATATTGTACAAGCCAGAGGGGATATATGGTGGATGGCAGATATGTATCCCCCGTCTTTAGGTTCTAAAATATTCATTTGTGTGGGCTGGACAGCCAATGGGTGTTTAAGGGAGTGAGCAGAAAGAGAGATGAGAAGATGCATAGGGGAGCTGCCCTGTATTTTCACCGGCTGAACCAGAGGGTTTGGGGTCTAATAACAAGTTGGAGATTTTGCTCGTGGTTTTTCCCAGAGACCAAGCCTGGTTATTTTTTTGGGTACTGAACTCTAAACCTGCTGAAGTAAGCTATTTCTGTTATTGTTGGACTTTCTGTTGCTGAGTGAAGCTGTCTTTTTCTGTTGCCATTGATTGCTGCTGGAAGCTGTTTGATTTCCAAATAAACGGACTGTTTTACCTTGTAGTGACCTGCATTTTATGGTGCAAACCCTGCAAAATCGATGCTCTTCAGCCAAGGCACTGCCTGTCTGAGTTGGTTTCTTCCAGGCATTACTATTTCCTCCCACAAAACATACGGGGAAGGTCAGGGCCGCCATCAGGGGGGCACAGGGGGTACAGCTGTACCGGGCCCGGGGCTAAAGGGGGGCCCGGCTGTGCTGAAAAAGTTAATGCGGCGCTGAAGACTTGAAGCCACGCTGAAGACTTTTGCAATGTCCAGCTGTGATCAGCATGTTATGGGCTCTAAGGCAGTGGCTCAGGTTACAACTCCATGTGAAGCTCTAACCAATGAGTGACAGAATCTTTTTTGCAAAGCCGCATGTGCCTAATGCCAGCAGCGCAAGTCAGTAAACACGAGGGCTGGTAAAATAAGAACAGGGCGGGAGGCGGGCGGGCCCTAACAGAATCAGTGTCCTCCCCCTCCATCTGGGCAAAGGAGCGCTTGTTGCTGAGTGACACTGAGCAGCAGGAGGAGCCAATGGGCACTAGCATGGCAGCACAATTCAAGGTTTTGATTGCAGCAAGGGACTTACATACACCAATTTCCTTTTAATTTCAGGAGAGTACGATCCCCCTACAATAAGTGCTCCCATGTCATAATTATGGCTACCATCATAAGCCTAACTATTTCTCCCCAGTACAATAACATATGGGCTGCCTATGATATAAGAAACCATGTGCATGCAGTTTTGGCTTACAAGGCTCCAGCAAAAGGCCTCTCCAACTGTACCACCTATATTCCCACAACCGAAGCTGAAGAAGAACCTAAGGTAAAAGTTCCACTGAATACCAATGTTTTTTTATCGAACCCCTGGCCACCAATGATTTTTAAACATATTCTATGGGGCCCTGACCACCAATGTTTATGGGGGGCCCTGGCACAATTTTTTTTATTTATAAGTGGGCCCCTGACCACCAATGATTTTTTTAAACTTGTAGGGGGCCCTGAACACCAATGTTTTTGTAAAAACTTTATGGTGTGCCCTGGCACAATTTTTTATTTATGGGCCCTAACCACCAATGATTTTTTTTTAACTTGTAGGGGGGCCCTGACCGCTAATGTTTTTTAAAAACTTTTATGTGGGACCCTGGTCGCCAATTTTTTTTTTAAATTATAAGGGGACCCTAACCAGCAATGGCTTTTTATAACTTGCAAGTGAGGGGGTTTACCGTTTTTAGCGCTGGTGTCTGTGTGGACTTTTTACGGTGGTGTGGGCTAGATCTGGGGTGGGTGGGGCCCAGAAAATTTTGCTGTACGGGGCCCCGTGATTTCTGATGGCGGCCCTGGGGAAGGTTAATTGGCTCCTGATAAAACTGACTATAAGGGATTCGTTTATGAACACAAGTGCAACGTTTATTGTCCAATTCATCTAGCATTTCTAAAATGAGGGTTGGGTCACTTGAGTGCATGTTCAAAATAATGTTTGCATCTCATTCAACACAGGTTTGAGAACTCCACCAGTCCATTGTCAGGCAGTTGTGTGCAAATTGTCAGTTCAACAATATTGTTGCCCATCCCAGGACTGTTTGAAAACAATGATCACACCAAGAGCAAAGCATGTAATACTTTGAGAGATATCAAGGAACCCCAGGCTAATATCTAAGGATTTATAGGCCTCTCTTGCATTGCTAAATTATATTGTTCAAGAGTCCACCATAGGGAGAATCGCTGGACAATATTGGTGTGCAAGACTGTGGAAGACTATGTAAAAACTGTAAGACTGGTGTCCTATTGATGCACCATAATGCACACTAGAGGGCAGCATGGCGACTCATTGAGAAGCACTTCTGCCTTGCACAACTGGGGTCTTCAGTTCCACATTGGGCATAGTCTGCAAGGAGTTAGTTCTCCACATTTTTAGATGCAAGTCCTAATGAATGTCATCAATATATATGCTCCATTGTGTCCATTTTAGGGCAACCACAAGAGGTGGGTTCATAAATGATCCATATAGTGTGTTTGAATGTGATGCAGGGAGTGATGGAAATGATGCATCATCTCTAAAGCGCTGTGGAATATGGTGGCGTTATATAAAGGATAATAATAATTCCCAACTGTGTAGGAGAAGCCGTGTGGACTCTACAGTACATAACAGGTGCAGTTCCGTATAAAGAGAACTAATTTTAGTAATTGGGGCAAACCAGGAAAAATGATCTGTAGAAGCTAATTGTGTCGACCTAGAAACACATTTGTTTTTCTTGTTTGTTTGTTTGTTTGTTATGATCTTTTGTTTTGTTCCATTCCCTTCCGATTCTGAATGTGTCTGAGGTGGGGAGCAAATGGGAGGAAACAAGGTGAGGGATTCGGAGAAGAAAAGGTGGAACAGAAGGAAGGCCTTTAACAATAGTCATTGGCATTATGACATATTAAACGAGTCAGATTTGCAATGAGCGTTATGTTTTTATAGACATTTTATTAGCAGGTTAAACAATGACCCAGACAAAAACGTCATTTTGCCAGCCTGATAATTTGGTCTTCAGAGGTCATTGTTTAACTGGAGTCGATATTCTATCATATATCCTCTTTAGAGCAACCAATTTAGCAGCTTTAATTAATAAGCAAAATATTGTTTTACGGATATTTTTTTTTTATATTATTTAAGAATTTTTTTTAGCTACCATTATATCAGTGGTGGTGGTGACAAAAGAATTTGGCAGCAATATACCAATAACCAGTAACGGCTGGTCAGTGCAGCAAATCATTTAGTTCCACCAATGAAGACAAGCTGTCCTGGTCTGGAGGCAGCAAAGCAAGCCCAAACTATAATACTAGCTCCATCTTGTTTCCCAGATGAGATAAGGTTATTATGCTGGAGCGCTGTGTTTATCCTTCATCATAACATTCTGTCAATAGGCTTCTGACTTATCAATGTAGTCTTTAGCAAACTGTAGACTGCAGCAATGTTCTTTTTGGATAGTAGTGGCTTTCCCATTGCTACCCGGCCATGCGCACCGCTATTGTTAAGCAATTCTCCTGATGGTGGACTGATGAACAATGACCTTCACCAATGCAAGAGAGGCCTTTAGCTCTTTAGAAGTTAGCCTGGGTTTCTATGTGATCTCCCTGAGTATTACATGCTTTACTGTTGGTGTGGTCATTGATCACTCCTGGGGTGGGCAACAATTTTGTTGGAGTTCACAACCCCATGTTTGATCAGACTTAGGGAAGACAGAGATTTGACTTTTATCTCATTGCTTGAAAAACCTGACTCTAATTTCCCCTTCAAATGAACTGAGAACTGAGGGGGCCACATACTTTTGCCACAAACATGTCACCGTGTATCACTTACTTCAATATAAAATTAATTGGGTTCTCTCGTTTTAGAGCTTGCATGAAACACAGATCACATTTTAGGTCATATTTATTGGTCATTATTTATTCAGAATCGGAAGGGTTCACAAACATCTATCATCTATCTATGTATCCATCCATACATCTATCTTTCTGTTTATCTAGCTATCTATCTATCTATCTATCCATTATCTATCTATCTATCATCTATCTATCTATCTATCTATCTATCTATCTATCTATCTATCTATCTATCTATCTATCATCTATCTATCATCTATCATCTATCTATCTATCTATTATCTATCTATCTATCTATCTATCTATCTATCTATCTATCTATCTATCATCTATCTATCTATCTATCTATCATCTATCAATCTATCTATCTATCTATCTATCTATCTATCATCTCTCTATCTATCTATCTATCTATCTATCTATCTATCTATTATCTATCTATCTATCTATCCATTATCTATCTATCTATCTATCTATCTATCTATCTATCTATCTATCTATCTATCTATCTATCTATCTATCTATCTATCATCTATCTATTATCTATCTATCTATCTATCTATCTATCTATCTATCTATTATCTATCTATCTATCTATCTATCTATCTATCTATCTATCTATCTATCTATCTATCTATCTATCTAGGTGTGTGATAAACCTGGGAAAAGCAGGTGGCAGTTCAGTTATGCAATCATATTCGGAACAAGCCTCTTACAATAAACATAGATAGGCATTTACTAGAAAATGTAGGACTCACAATTGAATCAGAATCAGTACTTTCCAAGCGAAGGGGTTTTACAGGAAAGACACAAAATGAGAGTCATTTTTCACTGACAGTATTCAGAATAATACATTTGCGTGGACAGAATAAACAATGCTGATATTTTAAAGGGGAGCTGAAATCTAAATCATGCCAATTTTTTCAGGCCTGTTTATTAAAAATTCTAATTTGTGCATCTTACAATTATTTCTAATTCAAATAAACTTGAAATTTTAACAAAAAAGTTTGCTTATTTATTAAAAAACCTGAATATGAAAAACTTTCACTGGACTCGGTTCGGGATTTGGCCAGGATTCAGCTTTTTCAGAATGATACGGCTGAATTCAAGATTCCAACCAAATCAAATCTGAACTGAGTCCTTAAAATATTGTGATTTTTATTCATACAAACAAGAAAGTAACATTTTTTAACCCTTCCTAGTGATAATTTGCATTCAGTTAGGGATTTGGCTGAATTTTTCATGAAGGATTCAGGATTGAAATCCAAAAATAATGGATTCGGTGCATCCCTAAATAAAACCATGAAAAAAAATTCTAATGCATCAAATTTGTATATTCTACTTATCATGTTATATGGGTCTACACACTCACAATAAATTCTAAAACAACTAGGGGCAGATTTATCAAAGTATGAATTTAGAACTCGCCAGAATAAAACTCACTTTCTATTCATTCCTATGGGATATTTAAAAGTGTTTTTATGCAATGGTGAACTCCATTAACAAATATGATTATAAAAATCCCATAGGATTGAATAGAACATGGTTAGCTCTAATTCATATTTTGGTAAATCTGCACCTAAAAGTCTCAAATATCTTGAATTGAAAAATTTTAGATTAAAAAATATTGTTTAAGTTTTTGAAACTATAATTTTAATGAGTTTTAGTGCGATTTGAAGTAATTTGGTAAAAAAAAGTCAAGGAGCAGATTTATCAAGGGTCAAAGTGAATTCGAGGGAATTTTCGAAGTAAAAAAATTAGAAATTCAAAGTAATTTTTGGATACTTCGTCCATCAAATAGGATACTACGACTTCGAATTGACTTCGAATTTGATTTGAATTAAAAATAGTTTGAATATTTGACCATTTGATAATCAAAGTACTGTCGCTTTAAAAAACTTCGACTTCAATACTTTGCCAAATTAAACCTGCCGAAGTCCAATGTTAGTCCATGGGGACCTTCTACAGCATTTTTCTAAGTTTTTGAAGTCAAAGTAAAAATCGTTCGATAGTATAATAAAATCGTTCGAATCGTTTGATCATTCGATTTTACTTCGACCGCAGAATAGCCAAATTCGATGAAAAAAGTTTGAATTCTATATTCAAATTCGAAGTATTTTAGTTCGATGGTTAAATTTCGAAGTATTTTTTACTTCGAAATTCGACCCTTGATAAATCTGCCCGCAAGTGTCGATAAATCAGACCTCAAGCTTTTTTGTAATATACTTAAATTTTATTATTTTTAAGTTTTAATAGTAAAAAAAATGGTGACACATCAGAAAGAACAAGGTGCATTATTTTGCTAGCTGCAGGGTCAGTGTCTTATGAAAGTAGTAGGAGTCAATAAGAAATGAGTAGGGATGTGTAGAGGCTGAGGGAGCATTGAGTTGTTTCCTTTTTGTTTCTGATCAAGGCATTGGACCAATTAAAATTTTATTTGCTGTCAAATATTATTGGAACTATGGTTTAATGACTGATTTACCAGTGTTTCCAAATGAATAAAGAGGGCTCCCTGAACAACGGTTGGTCCTCCAAAAGAACTTTGAACAAAAAAGTCCTCTTCCACTGCATTACATAGTATGGTCCAGGAGTATCTGTGTAGCAAGTGTTGGGCATTTGTTTTTGCTGATGCAGAAATGGGTAATTTTAATACTCAAGCTGTAGAAAAAAACATTAAAATAACATTTAAAAAAGTAATTATAAACTAGAATCAAATTGGGGTTATGGTGAAAGAAGGAGAATAAGTGGTAAAGTGCATCTTAGGAGCAATGAAGAAACCGCTGAAACTTCCCATTAGCTGCCTCCTTCTCAGTGGGTTCTCCTGCAGGACGGTGCTCACTACTGGTGCACAAGCAGCGCTTCCATTTATTCTGCGAGGAGTTTGATGAACATTCCCCATTCTTAAAGGGAATATAAAGTCTAAAATAGAATAAGGCTAGAAATGCTGTATTTTGTATACTAAATATAAACATGAACTTACTGCACCACAAGCCTAATCAAACAAATAATTTATGCTTTCAAAGTTGGCTACACGGGGTCACCATCTTGTAACTTTGTTAAACATCTTTGCAAGACTAAGACTGTGCACATGCTCAGTGTGGTCTGGGCTGCTTAGGGATCGTCATAAACAAAGCTGCTTGAGTTCTGCATGGCTGGGAAGTAAGGCGGGGGCTCCCCCTGCTGTACATAAGTATGATTGTTTCCCTGCTCAGCAGTTAGGGACCGTCTGACAATTCCTATCCACAGCAGTAAATGAAGGGAGAATTTCACTGCATACAGTCAGGTTTCTTATAAAAACGGTACACATTTTTAATTGAACTATATTGGAGATAGGTTTCTTTTTCATTAAAGAAAGTAAACATGGGATTTTATTTTTTTGCCTTTACATGCTCTTTAATGTTTTCCTCTATTTCCATGTATTTATTAAATAAATATTTACTTGCCTCCTCACCTCTTTGGGTTATCTGGCAGTACTCAAGCGATGCTCCTCTGAATTCTTTCCTTTAATATCCGTAGATTAATTATAGGCGCGTTCAATATTTCTTATTGACCTCCACATTCGCCCAGTGCCTCTAAATTATTTTCTCTTTCCTCCTCCTATAACTTAACCCAAGTGATCAATACGTTAACTCACCAGAGCTGGACTTTCTATTGATTTCATCATCCACGCATATTTGTTCATTACACAGTCTCTCTCTCTCTTGCTTCTCTTTTTCCAACTGTTATTAATAATATTGTGCCTATTTTTTTCCACTAATGTTCCCAGCTCTCCTAGAATTAAACATTAAAAACGGACAACTAAAATTTACAATTTTTTCTTAAAACCTACCATTTTTCATAGCTATGTAATTCACCTTTGAATTTTTGCTCTCAGTAGAGGATCAGATAAAATAGAAGGGTCACAGTAATTTTCTTGAGAAAGAGAATGTTCATTAGCGTATGTCTCATCTATATGTCAATAGACGTTCTGACGTGCCAGTACAGTGAACTAAAGAAGTATGGCGTCACTATGTTCCAGTACGTGTCTATTACTAACACCTTCAGCTCACAGGCAGCAGTATAGACCAAGTGGCAGATCATTTCACTAATGTGCCCAAATATTACTGCTACGATTACTCGATTCCTGTAATTTAATGTTAATGGTTCAAGGAATGTCGGGCTGAATGGTCGGCCCCCACACATTTTCACCTCACCAAATCTGGCCCTTGTTGCAAAAAGTTTGGGCACCCCTGACCTAAACCAACCAATCAGCTGGTAGCAATGCCTGATCATCTGATTGCATCTGGTTGCCTGGGATGATTAGGCCTGGAGAAAATGATACTCCTCTGATTGTATTATTAGTGGTGCATTCTTGGTACATTGACATGGGTCACAAGTGCAACTTCCAAATATCTGTTGCCATCATGGAATAGCTGCAGTTCATGGTAATTTAGAGCATTATGAATAAACAATAGGCTCCTTGTACACTTCAGTCTCACTTGAAAGTGTCCTATAGTGTATGTGAATCCAATCTTGGTCTTCTATACTACCTATCACCAAAACAAAGAAAATGGTGCCACGTGTAGATAAACTCACCAGTGGTCAAGGTGCACCAGCCCCAGACCCTCAGCTTCAGGGAGCGGCAAACCGGAATAAATCAAATGGAACGAAATGGGGCTATCCGGCACTCAAAAGGATCCACAGGGCCAAAAAAAACAATGTTTATTTGTAGAGTCTAAAACGTACACATCTGCATGGGCCCTAAAGGCACTTAAATAATAAAAATTGTTCTTACTTACTTTTTTTTTGGCCATGTGGATTCCTTTGACTGCCGGATAGCCCCCTTTTTTTTTTCTTCTATACTACCTACACATATGAATTTCTGTAGATGTAGGTAGGTTTATTACACTTGGGTGAGATGGGGATTTACAGAGGACGTTTGGATAAAGTAATTAGACCTTGGGGCAAATTTACTAAGGGGCGAAGTGGACGTCGCTAGCGAAAATTTGCCAGAAATACCATCTGCAGGGACATTGGTAATTCACTAACAGGTGTAGAGGACAATGCTCTACTGAAAGAGAACATCATTTATGAAGCTTCGCACCTTTTCGCTCAGACGAACGATCGTTACTCCGCAAATTCACTAAAGTGCGAATTTTCCATTACGTTACCCCTTTTGCTCGAGCCTGCGTCGCCAAGTTATTCCTGGTGAACTGATAAGATGAAGCTACGTCCTTCTCAATCTTATGTCAGTGACATCATATCCTGTATGCCGAAAAGTTGTAAAAAAAAATAAATAAATAAAAAACTAGCGTTTTTTTTCACTTTTGAAAGTGGGATTGTGTTTAAAAGTTGTAAATTTTTTTAACCATTTGAAGGTCATGCCACATTTGTTTTAGGGTGGGCTCATGTCTAGGGCATTCGAGGACCTTTTTTGTCTTTATTTTGCTTCCTTGGACATGTGTAATAATAAGTGGCCACTTCAATCATTTGCACCAACATCTCTAATAAAGACATATATATGACCTATATGTACCCGCCCTATTCACATTGACCTAAGCGTAAGTGTACTTTTGCTAGGCAGAAACGAACGTTAGTGAAAGTTCACTATGAAATGCTTGTGCTGATGAATTTATGTGATCGAAACTTGGCCAGCATTCGATTGCCGAGACGCGACTTCGCATTTTGATGATGTAGCATATGCGCTGCGAATTAACATCTGATGAAGTGACGCGAAGTATGTCCAAGCCTCCCCAAGTGAAAAATCACCCTTTGTTGAATTTCCTCCATTGTTAGAATTCTACATTGTTCAGCAACTTCCCCTTTCCACAGAAAACTGCTGATAATAAAATAATAATAAGCCTTGTTGTCAACAGCAAGTTGTGCCTCTTGACTTGCAACAAGCAGCTGTTTCCCCTGCAATTGATACATACTGGGAAATACCATTTTGCTTTTATATCTTCAGACATGTGATTATGTTTCTATATCTTAGAGGAGTTCTGCATGCAAAGCCCTGCATTTCATATCATCGATTCTCATTATTGTCTCTTTAATAGATAGTGAGTGATAGAAAGGAGAGGGGTCTTGGAGAACTCCATTTATATGGATAAAGTGTTGTAATTCCACATCTGACCCAGGTATTTGGCTCTATTTCTCATGCTAATGGCGATGCTTTCATAGCATATGACGATACATCATAACACATCATGTGAGAATGACAAATGGCTCGGGTCAAGCCATGTAGATGATTCTCGGGATGCATATGTATGAGCTGGGAATGTATGTCGCTGTGTATCGGAGCAGACACATTTCTGTCACTAAAACAAAATGGGCACCTGATGAAATAAAGTGGATCTTACAGCCGGCTAATTATATAGACCGTTAGTACTTCTTATAATGCCTCCATAATACAGTAAGAAATGTGTGCGCTACAGAAAATTATTTTTTATTAGACCAACCGTTAATGTTATGATAATATTTATTACTTTCATACTTTCATTATTCATCAGCTTTTCATAGGAACAGTAACACCAAAAAAAGTGTTTTAAAGGTATAACAGTATAATGAACAGTTCTCCTTCACTGACAACTATAGTTTATATAAACAAGCTGCTGTGTAGCCATGGGGGCAGCCATTCAAGCACAGGATACACAGTAGATAACAGATAAGTACTACTATAGTTTATATAAACAAGCTGCTGTGTAGCCATGGGGGCAGCCATTCAAGCACAGGATACACAGTAGATAACAGATAAGTACTACTATAGTTTTATATAAACAAGCTGCTGTGTAGCCATGGTGGCAGCCATTCAAGCACAGGATACACAGTAGATAACAGATAAGTACTACTATAGTTTATATAAACAAGCTGCTGTGTAGCCATGGGGGCAGCCATTCAAGCACAGGATACACAGTAGATAACAGATAAGTACTACTATAGTTTTATATAAACAAGCTGCTGTGTAGCCATGGGGGCAGCCATTCAAACACAGGATACACAGTAGATAACAGATAAGTACTACTATAGTTTATATAAACAAGCTGCTGTGTAACCATGGGGGCAGTCAATCAAGCACAGGATACACAGTAGATAACAGATAAGTACTACTATAGTTTATATAAACAAGCTGCTGTGTAGCCATGGGGGCAGCCATTCAAGCACAGGATACACAGTAGGTAACAGATAAGTACTACTATAGTTTATATAAACAAACTGCTGTGTAGCCATGGGGGCAGCCATTCAAGCACAGGATACACAGTAGATAACAGATAAGTACTACTATAGTTTATATAAACAAGGTGCTGTGTAGCCATGGGGGCAGCCATTCAAGCACAGGATACACAGTAGATAACAGATAAGTACTACTATAGTTTATATAAACAAGCTGCTGTGTAGCCATGGAGGCAGCCATTCAAGCACAGGATACACAGTAGATAACAGATAAGTACTACTATAGTTTATATAAACAAGCTGCTGTGTAGCCATGGGGGCAGCCATTCAAGCACAGGATACACAGTAGATGTGCAATGCTGCATTATGGGTAATACACATGGTTATTTGTTTCTGAAATTGCACTTGCATGTGTAAGTAATGCTATTTTTCAAATTGACCTGCAAACCAGATGACCCATTTCTCTACATTGCAGTAACTGCTGCTACTTCTTTATCAGACACATTCAAATTGCCCAAACATTATTCTTCAACAGAACTGGATCTCAGCACAGTCAATGTTTCCCAGCCATGCAAAGAGCTGGAAAAAGTCTGATGGTTTCCAGTTAGATACCCCCATGATGTCCTTGTGTTTGGTTGTAAATCAGCTTAAATTGGACAGTGGGCTTTCTGGCCAGTGCATTCAGGGGTGGGCTGGCATTAGCCACAAGGGCCAGAGAAAGGTTATCAAGCAGCTCTCTCTTATGACTTTATTTTAACATACTTTTTGCATATGGCTTCTCTCGTGCACCATCTCTTCTGTGCTTACATGACTGACAGTAGGGCACGGCGATAGAAGATCTTTCCAATTTAAAATCTACTTTACGATTATTACTGCCCAAGGGCTCCTAGTCCTTTTAACAGTTTCTGAAGACGGATTCTATATCGTTGGTTCCCCAGGATCAGAACGTAGGGTATTAATTGCCTTTTTCTCCACTCCCCAAGCGAGGCATAGGCTGTAGATATCTCTAGATGATGGCAGATAGATACGTTTTTAATAGTTTCTCTTTTTTTCAAGGTTTATAAGAAGAGACATGGACAATTGGCGACATATATTAAATTACGAGCAAACTTGTTATCAGATAAAATTGTAGATTGTAGGCTGAGGAATCTGTGGGTAATGTTAGTTTAATACAGAAACTGATTAAGATAAAAGGCTGCCCATGTCACATAGGGGTTCTGATGAAGTAACTACCCTGTGCCCTGCAAAGCACATTTAACAGCAGATAAAACCTGGTGGTCCAATTTGCTGCCAAACATCTGAAGGTTATAGATTAGATGCCTCCAGCACAACGTCCAATGACAACCGTGTTCTTATTTAAGAAATAACAGGACCTCTCAAGAGCCTGATCCAATATACCAGGTTACAGTGTCGAAAATACTTTTCCTTCCCATATGAAATGCAGTTTTGTTCCTCACACATCACCAGATGGATCCTCGCGTTTCATTATCCTTTTGAACCTCAATATTTTGCCGCATAGTATTGTATATATTTCCCTGTGTATTATTGTGTATTCCTGTGTTACTGCCGGCAGTGCCTCCATGTACTATGTATATAGTCTTTTAATTATAGACTGACTGAACATCCTGAGAAGCTGGAGCAGTGGCTGACGTTGCGTCACTGCATAATCGTTACGATTCATTTAATGGTTCATGTCACAGCTTTAACTAAATGGGCCCAATATCTGTTTTCCATTTAGCTCTAAGTAGGGGCAAATGGTTTGACTGAATGTGTTTACTAATGAAAGGTAATGGGTTATCTTACCAGTCTTGTGTTTTCTGTTTCTCCCGAAATATTTTCACTAGCTCTTAACCATGTATACAGCTTAAAGTGGGATTTGTGGATTACCCTAGGGTTATCCAACTGATTGGTCCATGGGTTGTCCAGACTGATTTGATGCTATTGGCCAGACACCCAGATGACCAGTAAAAACACGTGTGGAGTCTAATTTGCGACTGTCTTTACACCTTCCTATTCTATAATGCAGTGATCCCCAACCAGTAGCTCGTGAGCAACATGTTGCTCTCCAAACCCTTGGATGTTGCTCTCAGGGTCCTCAAAGCAGGTGATTATTTTGAACTCCAAGCTTGAAAGCAAGTTTTAATTGCATAAAAACTAAGTATAGTGCCAAATAGAGCCTCTTGTAGGCTGCCAGTCCACATAGGGGCTATCAAATAGCCCATCACATCCATTATTTGGCACCCAAGGGACTTTTTCATGCTTGTGTTGCTCCACAACTCTTTTTATATTTGAATGTGGCTCACGGTTTAAAAAGGTTGGGGACCCCTGCTATAATGGATGATTCCAGTTCTAAATGTTTAGTGATTATAAGTTATAAGCAACATTTTTTGCCAGGTTTCCCTGCAAAAAAGATTCCAATGCATTTGCAAATTTTTGGCGAAGTGAAAGGGGTTAGTTTTGCCCATAACTAATGATTATGCGTTTCATTCCGTTCTTTCCCCTTTTTCTCTTTAGGGTTCTAATCACTTGCTTTTGTTCGGCTTTGTCTTTGGGATGCCCAAATCTTTTATAATTTGGAAATATAAATGTTTGGACTATTTTTTATAAAGGGAATAGTTCGACTCATTACTGTAAATTAATCAATTACTAGAAATCACAAGCAGTTTCATGACACTGGAATGGGCCGCCAAGGTATCAAGCTGGCGAAACGAGAATTTTGATGACATTTAGCGCGCATTAAAGTCAATGGGCGTCCGTTTAAATGAGGACGGCGTAAAAAAAAAAAAACTTTAACGCAGACGACTTTTCGTGGCAAATTCGGGAATTTATTCGCCGGTGGCAAAACACGCAAATTTGCGCCTGCCAATAAGTGCAACCCTCCGAGCCATTTGGATGACTGGTGAAACGTCTTCAAGAAAAAAACTTCAAGTCCAGTTGGTTTGACTTATTTCTACAGATATACCATGACCTGGATGAATGAGAATCTTCCCAAATATACTGAGAAAATGATTTACTAGAAATGTCTTGTAAGTGCATACAAAACGGTTTTGGATTGAAGATGGGACCTAAAGTGGAGTAGGGGGGTTGTATGTATCAGTATGGCAGTATCTTCCTACATATGTGAGGATTCGATTCAAGATGGCAGCTTTCCATCATCATCATTTATTTATAAAGCGCTGTCAAGATACGCAGTGCTTTTCCAAAAGTCTTGTTCTTAATTCTGGCCTTGAAGAGAAACCTGCCCAGCACAGATTCATCTATGACTCACAATGTATTTTATTAAAGGGCATACAAGTATTTTTTAAAAATGTAATCCATTTCCGTTTGACTTGTGGCCATCGCTAATTGCCTGCAGTTACCTGTAAATAAAGAATTTGCTCAACTTCATCCTCCCACCAGGGACTGACAAATATGAACATCTAGCGAAATCAATTGTGTATTCAGCATTTTGCTTCTTTCCCACTGGCGGCCCACAGGTTTTAATATAACGTTGAAAATGTAATATTTTAATTACGCCTCTTCTCAGTTGTATGAAAAGCTCCTCAGCTTTTTTTTTTTTTTTTTTTTTTTTAATAAACCTACAAGTGTAATTTGTAACAGGACTAAACTGCCTAAAATAATGAACGTAAGCAATTAAAATAAAAGACATGAAATAGGGGGAAAATCTAATTTTTAAACATAGTGCGTAAATATACTGCAAACTTGGTTTTAATATAAAATATAATAATGTAATTTAACTTGGGAGGAAATTTAAAATATATATTTGTATATTCTGTTTATACCTCTCTAACCAGTGTGGCCAGTTCTATGACTAAGTGACCCTAAGGCACAAAACGCGTAAGGCTTTGTTGTGATGTTTTTGCTTTTACTACAATTTACAGAGTGTGGTCTGGTATGTGCCAGCCCTTTACTATTATCTATTTGTATTAATTGCCTCCCCGAGCTGAAAGTCTGGGGCTTGAGCACCTAGACCCCCCTTCTTTTTGGGTAAGTTAACCCCATCCATTATTGTACTCGACACTGAACGTTTTTTATATAAGTTTATTGACCATTTCTAGGTGGCAGTACTCAGGGTACACAGGGTGCCATCTTTAAGTGTTATAGGGCACTTCTTACTGACCAAGGCTGCACAATAAACTTCCATTAACAGAAGCATTTGGGAGAGTTGCACTTATTAGTGATGTGCTGGCCAGCTTGAAACCTTGGGGGCCCATGGGTTTTTCCTGCGAGTTGGTTGGGTTCAGGCCAACACTCACACAAAATATTGAGGTGGTGGGCAGGTTTGGGTCATGCTCTTCCTACCACTCTTCCTGCCTTTGACCTAACTGTGCCCCACTTACGCATCTGGCGGCATCTATTGATGGATACGCACCTTCCGTGACATTTGAGACAGGGGTGTGTTGGCCACGGGTTTATAGATAGAAGCAGATCCATGGAACAGTTTGGGTACAGGTTTCAAGTGGTGGGTTAGGGTCTGTTGTAGGTTGACAATTGGTCGACCCCCACATCACTTATGTCTTTGGTCAGACCTTGAGGGGAGGTTCTTTGGTGAACCCCTGGTACCCCATTCCAAAACTAGATATCACTGGGGTACGTGCCCCAACCTCACCCCTCAGATGAGCTATAGTGTACCCACTAAATAAGTCTATCTGACCATTGCTTCGGTAGTACCTCTAAATAGGAGCTAGGTCTTAACTATCTGCTCTGGTCAAGTATCTTGTTTTCTTCCTTGAGACTGCATGCAACTGATCTTTCTCTACACACATACAGTACATCAATTATAGGGCCATCGTATTCCATCTCATGTTAAAATTTGCAAGTGCAAATGTTCCTTTTCACCTGACAGTTCTCTGAATAGCCGGCATATGGACAAATCTGGGCAAATTGTGTATTTTTTCCTCTGTGTGCTATAGCAACCAATAATTAGATTTTACTGGTACAGGTATGGGACCTGTTATCCAGAATCCTCGGGTTTTCCAGATAAAGGATCTTTCTGTAATTTGGATCTTCATACCTTAAGTCTAATAGAAAATCATGTAAACATTGAAACCTATTAAGCTGGTTTGCTTCCAATCAGGATTAATTATGTCTTAGTTGGGATCAAGTACAAGCTACTGTTTTATTATTACAGAGAAAAGGAAATCGTTTTTGAAAATTTGGATTATTTTAATAAAACTGAGTCTATGGGAGACGGCTTTTCCATAATTCGGAGCTTTCTTGATAACGGATACCATACTTGTATACCGTAGCTAAGGCAGTTCTTTGTTCATAGTTTAGGCCATGAGTCTCAGTGATTATATGGACTTCACTCACTATACTGAAATGTGCATTCCACTTATAAGATCTCCAGTGTATTCTTAAAGGGCAAGTACAATTCCACCAGTGTGTGATGATGCCTAGGTCACATGCTAAACCCTCATGCTGACCCTCATATGCCCACCCATCAACACCCACGTTTGTATTATCAAGAAGTCCAGTGCATGGAGCAAAAGGGTGCAAATGTGCATTCACAAAATGAAATTGTCCATTTGAAGGATATAGATAGCATTTTACTTACTTTTGAATCTCCTGAGAGGCCGGGTCAAATAATATTTCATCCTCTTTAGTCTTTACTGAAAATATACGTTGCTCTTCTGTTAAAAACTGGTTTATGGTCATAGCCCAAAAAGCATGTGACCACCTTCTCTTGCAGAAGGACAAGTAGTGGCACAGTACTAGGCTGAATACTAAAGGTAGCCACTGGATTACCATACTTCCTATTAAAGAAAATGAAGGAATATGAAAACCGCATGCTGGAGAGCGATGAAGCGCTGGTGCCGATCTGCACTATGAATTTTACATGCCTCTTCTTCGACTTTATCATTTACAGTGAGCCCTGCAAGGTAATTATCCATAAAGTGTTCTGCTTTGTTGTAGATGCAGGTGGTTTTATTCAGCAGCTGCCTGATAAAGGCCATGGACTACTTCCAGAAGTGAAATAATCCAATAGAAATGCAGTAGGCACTCTAATAATAAAATCATACTTATTATTTTCTAGTTTTCTGCTTATTGCCTCCTGTCCTCTGCCCCTTGTTATTTCAGACTTTGACCTCGGGAAGGAAAATTGCACGAAGACTTTCTTTCATTCAGTAATCTTTATTTCTATACTTTTTTTCCTCTGCTTCAAGGCAATTTATCACCACAACCTTCTATTGGGCGTTATTTTTATATTTATTCTATAATATATATTCTGATATGGATGCTACAAGGCATCCCACTGTGGTGTAACTAGATATTACTGGGCCCCACAGCAAATAATTTTTCAGTCCCCCAAAATGTCCGGAGGTTGACCTGTTTTACCAATATTTATTAAAATTGTATATGAATTAGGGTCTCATGGGGCCCCTCTATCTCCCAGTAGTGATGTGCAGGTCAGGGTTTCCCTGACCCGACCCTAACCCGCCCTGCTAATACCCGCACCCGCCCGCACCTGCCAGCACCCGCTTCCAGGGTTCCTTTTATAGACCCGCACCGCCCGCCACACCGATGACGTCACAATGACGTCACCAAGGGGTGTGGCAAGGAGACGCGACACTATAAAACCGGAACCCGGTAGTCGGATGCCGGCATTTGAAGGTGGCGGGCGGGGAGAGCAGGAGAAGAGCTCAACCCGAAGAGCACTGCAAGGTCGACCCGAACCGGGTCCCGCCGGTTTTGGGAGCGCACATCACTACCTCCCGGGCCCCCCTGCAGCCACAGGGTCTGCTTCCTCTGTAGTTATACCCCTACCATGAATATCATTGTTAGTATTAGTGATGGGCGAATTTCGCCAAAAATTATTGCGAATCTCCAGCGAAATTCGTGAAACAGCAAGAAATTTGCGAAACGCATTGAAGTCAATGGGCGTCAAAATTATTTTGATGTGCGTTAATTTTGGCCCCTTCAACAATTTTTATACGTGCGCCTATTTTGTCCAAATGCAAAAGTCAATGGGCGTCTGAATTATTTTATCGCACGTCAGAATAGTCACATACATAAAAATTGGATGGGTTTCCTGCAAATTTTCTCCGCAGTTTTGCAAAATGAATCTTTTTTTTCCATGAATTTTAAGTTTACTGTAGCCTCCTTATAGATACAATATGTCTATGCATTCCCTGTTCTTTTAGCAACCAACAAAGAACATTTGGGAAATTGATGTTCCTTTAAATTACTGCACAGTTTATCACAGAACATCACAGTCAAATTCAACCTTCTTTAAATTCTGATCTGGAGAGATTATGTATAGACTCTTTTTTTGATTTGGGTTTTTCTACAAGTAAATGTTATCATTTTACCTAAAGCATAGTTTCAGTGGAAAGTAATCCTGCCACAAGGTCTTGATGGGCCGCTGAAACTAATGGTGGGTTCTCATTTTTGGGTCCACCAAACTCAACTCATATCATGAGTATTTCTGGGAATATGAGTTAAATTGCAACGCAAAACCCCACTGAAGTTAAAGTGACACTTCCAAAACTAGATATTTGGTCTTTTAGACATTTAATCAGTTCTGTCTTCTCATAAAACAGTTATGCCATTTAGAAAATGATAGATACTAACTGCTGAGAGAATGTAGATTTAAAAGACAACTAAAGCCAAACTACAGAAGTAGCTAGAAATGTTGTTCATTATGTTTTGTGATTCTGTACCAGCCCAAGGCAACCACAGCCCTTTAGCAGTAAAGATCTGTGTCTCTAAAGATGCCCCAGTAGCTCCCCATCTTCTTTTCTGCTGATTCACTGCACATGCTCTGTGCTGCTGTCACTTACTGAGCTTAGGGACCCACTCACAATATACAGTACACATAGAATAGAAATGTCACAATATAAGGCTGATTAGTAATTAATACACATAATTACTACATGGCAGCACAGAAACCAGTGCAATTAGCATCAGAATTTAATAATCAGCAAACCTGTAGCATCAGCTTATATTACAGCCAGGGAAGCTCATTTTCTGCTGGATAATTAGTGACGAGCCCTAAGCTTAGCTTCTCAACAGCCAATCAGAGCCCACTGAGCATGTGAGTGTCACAGACACTTTCCAAGATGGTGACCCCCTGTGACAAGTTTGAAGTCCTGGATCATTGCTGCTATTGACAAGCTGAAACTTTAGCCTCGTGCAATAAGTTCACTATATAAAATATGCCATTTTTAGCAATATTAATTTTTAGGGTTTAGTTCTCCTTTAAGGGCACCAGCGCTAGGGCATCTCCCCATGTTCAGGCACACGCATGCATGTTATGAATGAGTACCACAACTAGCTCATTATGCACATATACGCAACATCAGAAGCGCATTATGCACATGTGCTCTGACTGACATGGCTGCTCCCGATGTAAGTGCAGCTAGCACTGGCTGGGGGCAATTTTTAAAAAATTAACTACCGTTAACCCCAACGGGAGTGTGGGCTCTATTAGCGCACACCTTTGGTTGGGAATAATATATTTTGCCAGCAGGTGCCCTTAAAGGGCATGTAAAGTCTAAAATAGAATAAGGCTAGAAATGCTGTATTTTGTATACTAAATATAAACATGAACTTACTGCACCACAAGCCTAATCAAACAAATAATTTATGCTTTCAAAGTTGGCTACAGGGGGTCACCATCTTGTAACTTTGTTAAACATCTTTGCAAGACTAAGACTGTGCACATGCTCAGTGTGGTCTGGGCTGCTTAGGGATTGTCATAAACAAAGCTGCTTGAGTTCTGCATGGCTGGGAAGTAAGGCGGGGGCTCCCCCTGCTGTACATAAGTATGATTGTTTCTCTGCTCAGCAGTTAGGGACCGTCTGACAATTCCTATCCACAGCAGTAAATGAAGGGAGAATTTCACTGCATACAGTCAGGTTTCTTATAAAAACGGTACACATTTTTTAATTAAAGTATATGGGAGATAGGTTTCTTTTCCATTAAAGAAAGTAAAAATGGGATTTTATTTTTTTGCCTTTACATGCCCTTTAAAGAAATTGTTCAGTGTAAAAATAAAAAGTAGGCTGTGCAAAATAAAAAATGTATCTAATATAGTTAGTTAGCCAAAAATGTAACGTATAAAGGCTGGAGTGACTGGATGTGTAACATAATAGCCAGAACACTACTTCCTGCTTTTCAGCTCTCTTGCTTTCCACTGATTGGTTACCAGGCAGTAACCAATTAGAGACTTGAGGGGGGGAGCACATGGGTCATAACTGTTGCTTTTGAATCTGAGCTGAATGCTGAGGATCAATTGAAAACTCACTGAACAGTTATGTCCCATATGGCCCCCCTTATAGTCACTGACTAACTCAGAGTTAGAGAGCTGAAAAGCAGGAAGTAGTGTTCTGGCTATTATGTTACACATCCAGACACTCCAGCCTTTATACATTACATTTTTGGCTAACTAACTATATTAGAAACATTTTTTATTTTGCACAGCCTATTTATGTACCCAGTTTTTTTCACACTGAACTGTTCATTTAAATTGTCAAGAGATTGCACAAATGTGTTTTTCACAAATGGAGTTATGTATTAAAAGGCACTTGGTTTGCGCTGGAGCAGTAACCCATAGCAACCAGCAGGCAGCATTTACAAGTCACGTGTTTAAAAACAAATATCTTATTGATTGCTGTAGGTTTCTGCACCTGGGCAAACGTACTACCTTTTATTATATATAGGGGTAAATGTTTTGGTGGCACTGGTAGGGTTGCCACCTTTTGGTCTTATTGAATCCGGACAGGGTTATGACGCTGGGTGGGGCGGGTTGTGATGTCAGGGGCAGGGCTCTGACTTGGCGATGGGCCAATCGCCATGTCAATCATATGGAATCCTGCCTGGTTTTCCTAATTTGGCCTGGGCAGCTATTGAAAAAATTGGGCTCTCGAGGTCAAAACCGGACAGGTAGCAACATTAGGCACTGGTCTTCAACCGCAAATAATAATATAGTAATTTTAGTGTGATCTGCTGATCCCTCTAAATGTAAGACTTCTAAAGGTGGCCATACACGGATAGATCCGCTCGTTTGGCGATGTCGCCAAACGAGCGGATCTCCCTCCGATATGCCCACCTTGAGGTGGGCAATATCGGGCTGATCCGATCGTGGGCCCTAGGGCCCAACGATCGGATCCTAGCGTTCGCCAAACGGGCGGTCGGATCGCGGGACCGCATCAACGAACAGATGCGGCCGCGATCCGACGGGATTTTTAACCCCATCCGATCGAGATCTGGCCGACTTTCGGCCAGATCTCGATCGGGGAAGCCCGTCGGGGGCCCCCATACACGGGCCAATAAGCTGCCGACTTGGTCTGTCGGCAGCTTTTATCGGCCCGTGTATGGCCACCTTAAGTCACCTGCTGCCCCTATCTCACACTCTTTTTTTGTTTGTTTGTTTCTTAACAGCCACTTAAGAATCCATTCTTTGAGAAGAATACATTACCGACGTTTCTTTTGTACCCACTTGTGTTACTATGGCAATATCTTCCTGATTGCATTAATAAATAGTGTGATAGATATGAAAATCTAATGTTTCTGGATGGATCAGACAGGGCTTGTAGAGATGCACAGTTTATGGATAATAGGGAAGGCTTTGCTGTTTACTTACTCAAATCATGGACCAAAAATAGTAATTATCATAAAGAGGGTAAAGTATGGCTTTGGTTAGAAATGAAGGAATATATTCTTGCGTATTCTGTTCATATTCATTAATTGCAGCAGTGAATAGAAATAACAATTTCAATCCCCGCTAAACTTGTATATATACAATTAGATAAACTTTGACTCTTCCCAGTGATACTAATGAGTTCAGTAGAATACTATATAAAGGTATGGGACCTGTTATCCAGAATGCTCCGGACATGGGGTTTTCCAGATACAGATCTTTCCGTAATTCATGCCTCTAGTCTATTAGAAAATCATGTAAACATTAAATAAACCCAATAGGCTGGTTTTGCTTCCAATAAGGATTAATTATATCTTAGTTGGGATCAAGTACAAGCTACTGTTTTATTATTACAGAGAAATAAGAAATAACTTTTAAAAAAAATTATTTTTTGGATAATATGGAGTCTATGGGAGATGGCCATTCAGAGCTTTCTGGATAACGGGTTTCCGGATAACAGATCCCATACCTATACAAACTAAAAAAAATACAATGTGCCATTTAAACTCCTTTATATCAGAACACCACACGTTAATAAAAAAAAAGTCCATTCTCAGATTTCTTTAAATATTCACAATATATTTTCAAGGTGTTCAGTTGAGTGCTAATCAGACGTTATTATAAAGATGATTAATGGTTTCAAATTTATATCAGAACCAAAAAAGGGGCAAACTCACAATTTGCAGGGTACTTTGATATGGGCAGGTGTAGTGAGATTGGTTGGTTCTGACTTCTGCAACGGTTCATCCACAGAATGTAGAGTTCTTCTAACCATTGATCTTCACCATATGGCTCTCCAGCTGTTAATGAACTAGAATCATTGGACTCCTGATTCTTCAAGTTAATCAATCCCTAGAAATTCATAGGTTGAAGATAACTCATTGACTAGGTCTTATATAGTTTGCTCTATGTGTAGCAGGACCACAGATGTAAGGAAGTTCAGGTAGACTTCTATCCCTTCTATTTTAAATTTTGTCCATGTGGATAACTCATATTTATCTAGTGTGCTTTTACTTTTCTTTTTTTTTTTCATTTGAAGGCCACTAGTGGAAGAAAATATTCTGCTCACATTGGATCAAAATCTGCCCAGAAGTCTTAAATTGAGTGTCTACATCACAGCAAGAAACTGGATGGAAAGCCCTTGTTCGGCTCATGTAGAGGGATATATTCTTGGTCGTGGTTCCATGTTTAGTTTGATCAGAGACTTGTAACAAGTTAATAAATGGCACACAGCCCCTGTGATCCCATCTGTTTCCAAAGCTCATTATATTGATAATAAGGACAGCAGAATATCATATATTTATATAACATAATATAATATAAATACAATAAAATATGTATTTAAGCATCTTGATATTTGTATAGAGTAGAATGAACCCGTGTTTCGCTCTGTTTATGGATAACTTGAAGAATGAAAATGAATGAAATTTCTAGTTCATGTAGAGGCTATGCCATATGTAAGAATTAAGTTCAGGATTTTGCCAAATCCCAGCATTTTTTGAAGGATTTGAATTCAGGCAAAATGTAACTGTTCTGCTCAACCAAGTGGAAACTTTAAAAGTCATGTGACTTTTCAGTCCTGGACATCTGAGCATAACAATTGTTTGTTCACATATGCGTTTTTTAACATTTTTATTCAAATTTGAATATGCAACTTTGGGTTTGATTGTCCCAATCTTTTATGGAGAGCTTTGGTGTATTGCCGAATGCAAAAATCACAGATTTAATGTATTCCTACCTTATAAAGACCAGATAAACCAGGGTTCATTTATAACATTTGGTCAATACAGAAGATGTTGTCCCTAGATTTTGGGATATATAGGCTATAGAATTTCTTCTATCTATAGTTTCTTCTATTTCTATAAATGTCCAGGGCCAGAACTAAGAGTAGGAAAAAGGAACGTGCCGAGGGCAGAACAGTGGAGACCCATACTATCTCTGCCTGCCAACCCCAAGTTGCGTCCATTGTGTATTTTGTTACCGCTCCTGCTCCTCCCTAAGCCCCTAACGCCCCTCTTATGTAACTTGGGAAATAAGGGAAATTTATTGTACTAAGGATGTTAAGCAAGGAGGCAAGGGAAACAAGAAAGACCAACTGGTTATTATGACATGTTGGAGTGAGTTTTAACGCAGTGGGAATTTCACTTAGGGGCAGATAAATTAGAAAATACTCACAACTCAAATGGGAGGTTATTTAAGAAAAAATCTCGAACGTATTTGATAGAATGGGATTTGTATTTGACTGAGTTTTTTCTCCGCAAATGTCAGAATGTCAGGAAGGCTATTAACATCTTCAAATGGGTCACTGGACCTCTGCCATTGACTTCTTCATGAACTCGCCAGGTTTTAGGTGGCGAATAGTTAAATTTGAGTTGTTCCCAGGGTCCAGGTATGATAAATCTCGAATTTGACTTTGGATTATTCCCAACTCGAATTTGTGAGTTTTGACCAAGAATCCAACTCGAAAAATTAGAATTCAAATTTACAATTCGACCCTTAAAGGGCATGTAAAGGCAAAAAAATAAAATCCCATTTTTACTTTCTTTAATGAAAAAGAAACCTTTCTCCAATATACTTTAATTAAAAAATGTGTACCATTTTTATAAGAAACCTGACTGTATGCAGTGAAATTCTCCCTTCATTTACTGCTGTGGATAGGAATTGTCAGACGGTCCCTAACTGCTGAGCAGGGAAACAATCATACTTATGAACAGCAGGGGGAGCCCCCGCCTTACTTCCCAGCCATGCAGAACTCAAGCAGCTTTGTTTATGATGATCCCTAAGCAGCCCAGACCACACTGAGCATGTGCACAGTCTTAGTCTTGCAAAGGTGTTTAACAAAGTTACAAGATGGTGACCCCCTGTAGCCAACTTTGAAAGCATAAATTATTTGTTTGATTAGGCTTGTGGTGCAGTAAGTTCATGTTTATATTTAGTATACAAAATACAGCATTTCTAGCCTTATTCTATTTTAGATTTTACATGCCCTTTAATAAATCTGCCCATTAATTTACGGTTCCATAGCAAAGGCAGCTGGAATAACCAAAAAGGACCAAATATTTCTGGGCTCAGTGAAATCCAGTTTGATTCTTTTCTTGCCTTTCAGACATTCCTGTGCGACGGATTTTTATGTCTATTACCTGGAAGCCATTGGGAAATGGCACCTCTTTGCTTTTAGCTCTTGTCTATCATCTGTTAGACATCCAGACGTTCTCACCACCACCATCATCATCATTATCATTCGCGTTACACCGTGTTTTAAAAGAATGATTTATGTTAAACAAAAAAATGTGAGTTTCTTACACCTTCATAAGAACAAATTTTTATTATAATGCATTGTCTAGATCACCATAGGTCAGAGATATATGATATAGTATAATATATGGTTTTGTTTACTGCATATTATTTTAGTCCGTTTTATACTAATTGTTTCAATAAATTCCATTATTGTCTTGTCGATGGGATGTTGTTAGCTAATGCCTTGATGTATTAAATCTAAGCTGTCATAAACTGTCTAAAGAAATGGCCAGAAGTTAAAGGGGTATATTTAACATACAGCCAAATAAATCACCTGATCTTATGTCTAATATGTGTATAATCCCCCACTGTAATAAAGTCAAATTAAGATTTCCATACAGCATTGATTATCTTTCAGATGAAAATTATTCCTCTCTTTGTTGGTTTTGGTCAAGTTGTACCTTTCAGGCAGGAGGAAGGACTCACGTGCTCCCTAAGAGTTTCTCTTCAGCAACCAATGAAATAAGGCCCTTGTATTCCCATGCAAGTAATATAAGCTGCGAGGATAGTATTCCTATGTTATAGGTAAAATGAGTGCTCCCATATCGGAAGCATAGGCTATTGACCCTATATTTCCTATACTTCCTACATAAATACAGAATATGGTGTATGGTCTGATGGATGGCCCAGAAATTGGCAAAAAAATCCATACAATGTAAGGGGCACGGTTTGGAGAAAGATTACTTACCCCCTTACTGGGAGCAAACATTTATGAACCCCAACACACTGAGCCTCCCCAGCAGGTCATGGGGACTACAGCAATATAAAAGTCGCCATGTAAATATGTGGTACTAGGTAAGTTACAATTTCCTTACTTAGGGGCCGATTCATCAAGGGTCGAATATCGAGGGTTAATTAACCCTCGATATTCGACTAGGAACTAAAATCCTTCGACTTCGAATATCGAAGTCGAAGGATTTAGCGCAGATAGTACGATCGTAAGATCGAAGGATTATTCCTTTGATCGAACGATTAAATCCTTCTAATCGAACGATTCAAAACTTAGGAAAGCCTATGGGGTCCTTCCCCATAGGCTAACATTGACTTCGGTAGCTTTTAGCTGCCGAACTAGGGGGTCGAATTTTTTTTTAAAGAGACAGTACTTCGACTATCGAATGGTCGAATAGTCGAACGATTTGTACTTCGAATCCTTCGATAGTCGTAGTCGAAGGTCGAAGTAGCCCATTCGATGGTCGAAGTAGCCCAATAAAACTTCGAAATTCGAAGCTTTTTACCTTCGAATCCTTCACTCGAAGTTAATGAATCGCCCCCCATATCTTCTTAATAATCTTATCCTACATTGTAGATGTACCAATGACTTGAGTATTAGATTTTCAAAATTAAATTCCATCTCAGCTCGTCAAAAGTGTAACTCAATAATTCCACTTTCCTTGAAGATACCAACAAATAAACCAGGCTAATAGTAGTGTACCTTATGGATATGGCTACCATATCAGTACCAAGGTACAATGACCCACTAACAGTGAAGATCCATGTTTTATTCTATTTCTCCTGAAGCACCAGGGGAACTTTGGCAACAACCACTTGCTGGTTGGACCAGTAGATATAGGGACAAATTCACTAAAGGGTGAAGTGGCTAACGCTGGCAAAAATTCACCAGCATGATGTTATTTCGGCACTTCGCCAATTTACTAACGGTAGCTGGCGTAAATTCACTGGCGTAATTTTCTCAAGGAGATAGCGCAACTTCTAACTCTAACTCCAGGCGAATTTACAGTCTGTCGAAAGAGCGTTACTACGCAAATTCACTAAGTATATGATTTTACTGACCCTTACCTCTATCGCCAGAATTGCCTTCGCCACCTCAGAGTAGATAAAGAGTTCCTCAAAAAAAAATTTAAAATTTTTCCAAGTCCCAAAAAACGCTGACGTTTTTTCCTATTTAAAGGGTGATAGACTGAAAAAGATTGTAAATTTTTTTTCCGGGTATCCTCCTTCCCCCCTACATTTGCTAACATATCGCACCTAAACTATACTGTGGGCACATGTGTAGGGCATTATAACAACTTTTATATAATTTTATTAAGGTTCCCTGGCCTTGTGTAGTGTAATGTATTTGCTGCAGCATATGCCGCCATTGTACTTTAACTGCACTCCGTATGCTAATTAGCCAACGCTAGCGTAACTTCAGACTGCTGAGCGTAATTTCGCTGGCGTAATTTCGCCAGCATTCGGTATCCTGTGCGCAACTTCGGATCTTCGTTAATTAGCGTTGTCCAGACGAATTTACGCGTGGCGAAGTGTTGCGATGTGCGCAAAGCCATCGCTGGCGAATTTTCGCCTGTTAGTGAATTTGCCCCATAGTATGTAGTGTCACTGCCACTAGTGAGATGGACAGCCATGATTATAAACCTTTGTCACTTATAGATTAAAAATCTGGATACTTTGAGGAGTCAGGTCTGGCAAGGCTTCTAGTGGTGGGTGGACTTACTGGATGCTCAGACACTCATCACAATATCATGGTGTCCATGTTTCATGACTTCCTGCCAGACAACCTTGCCTTAATGATAGATGTCAGGGGTCACATAGTATTGTTACTGCGTCACCAAATTGTTATTTCAAGACCAAAACTCTTTTAAACCCATTGTTGAATCTTCCATGTATGAAGGATTTCTTGCCTTCTACCCTGATCTTGACTACGCTTGACCTCTGCCACTTTTGTTGTGTTATATTGGTCTACCTAATGCCTGTTTCCTCTTTAGTCCTTACCACTAACCTTATGTGGTCTTCAACAACCCAGCAGGCTCAGTTGCAGCTCCTCATCACCCCAACAGGCTCAGTAAGCCCAGACAGATATTACCTGTTCTGTGGCTGCTGCATTTTTTGAGTGGAACAATCAATCTAAAGTCAAATCACTTTGAGCTTAATCCTTTGCCAAGGTTTAGCCGCTTCTTAACACAAAATGGTCCTCTCAGAAGCGTGACTCATAGCTCTCAAGTTAACTAGCCGAGATTGTTCCAGCACATCTAAGGGTAACAGTTCAATACACTAATCAGAAGCGGCTCTCATGGAACGAATTGTGTGAGTCATCTCTCCGGATAAAACGTTTTATTCTGAAATTCTTTAAACTACATTCAGCTTTAAACTGAATGAGTTAATTCTCTTTTTCGTCTCTTCCCCCCCCCCACTTTTTTTTCAAATCCAATTCGGCACAGTGTAGCAGGGTGCTGTTATTGAAAGATTGAAGCACCAGGTGTGATTAAATAAGATCACACATTTCATTCTCTCTTTAATTTCACATCACTCTTCAGCAGCTGCATCCCAGCCCTGGCCCAAAAGTGCATCGCATTTACAGCTTGTACAAGAACATAATGCCGAAATGGGCTGTAAGTATCCCTCGCTGCCGAACTGAATCAATTCTAGTTGGACACATAAATAGTTTACAGAGTGATGAGACCATTTTCGAAATCCTTTTTCTGCATAATTTAGGATGGCTAAAAAACAGCTGCTGTGAACCATGGCCTTTTACGTGATGCGTGGAAGAGGAAAATAGTTACATAGTATTTGGGGAAAAAAAGACGCATACTGATCCCGTTCATACATCTGCCCTAGTAAATCCTACATAACTTCTAGGTGAGCCAGAATAAGGTATAAAAACCCATCTAATATCAGTATTTTTGTATTTTTTAATTCTTAAAACTATCCGCTAATATAGGAAAGACTCCCACAACTTCACAGCTCTCACTGCAAACATTCCTTTGTGCACCTTAAAATGGAACCTTGTTCATCTAATCTTAATAAACACCCTCATGTCTTCTGAAAAGATGGAATCATAGAGTTTATTGTCCAGCTTCCACATTTATTAATCTAATACCCCATAAAGAGCCTCTCTTAATCCCAACTTGTTCTTAAATGAGACCTTCCATACCCTTTATTAGTTTAGCTTCCCTTCTTTAACCCTATTACAATATTGTCCCTTTAAGCACTGGATATCATAACTGGGACCTATCTTAGTCCCATTTAAGTAGCTGCACTTTATTTAAATTCCTAATTCCTTTACATTTTTGAAGACACTTTAGACACCTGAAGCCTCATTTACAGATTTCAGGCAGTGTACAAAGTGCAGTTTATTTCCAGCACCCTGCCCAACAGTGTTGCCCTTTTGTACAACCAGAATGGCTCAGGTAGTGGATAGACATTAGCAGTGTGGATCAACAAAAAGTCAACTCACACCCAACCCTAACCCGCCCATGTGCCTTTATATTTATAGACCCATGTCACAGAAGGGTGGGGCACGTAGGCCCAAGTCTATGAAAAGAACCTGCTGGAGGCAGAAGTGGGTATTGTAAGGTCACAGGTGGTGGCCAAAACCAGCCCGAACTGTGAGTTTTGGGCCATCACACATTACTAATAGGCATTCATACTAGAGAGAGCCTCTGCAGAAGCCAAAGGAGAGCCTGGTACTTGGCACAAGTCAAGTACATGGCTGACTTGCTCCCTGTGCCAGATCCAGCACATGTTGCACAGTCTGCACCAAAATTTCCCCAGCTATAAGAGCTTCTTTCCAAAAAGGTGCAATTGTGAGCCTCTTAGGATTCTAGCACTTGTACCTGTGGGATATGTTGCCAGTTTTTCCAAATTTCCCAACAAGGATGACATGTCCTAGATAGATTTAATTGCTCAATGGAGTAATTGGTCAGCACTCACCCAAACCAAAATTTTATCGAAATGGTGCACGTGCAGGGTTGTCCACTCCAACCGGATAAACAATACGTAAATAGAATCACAGCACCATCCAAAGCGTATTTTTTCTTAAAAAGCCTTTATTGCATTCTCTGGCTTGGATCTCGAATGAACAACGTTTCAGGCCTATGTGGCCCTTTGTCAAGTTAACAAATTACTGCTGATTGCACAGTTTTATACTCACATATTAGATCGCCCTCTAGGTGCCAACAATCAAAATTGATTGATACAAAAAAGAGGGACATAAAGGCAACATTGTCAGATACATTATAGTATATGGAAAAGTGTCCACTTATTTCCTGTAGATTCTATTCTTCCTGTAAAGGATTTAATTCTCATAGTATGGTATCTGCAAGACAATAAAAATGACCAATGTTTGTGGACAAAATGATTTAATACTAATATTAAAATTGAAAACAATCATTAAAATACTATCGGTATATGGGATGTAGATTTAATTGCTCGGCATAATTTGGTCATCTGTTTAAATGCCCCCCCCCCCCCACATACACGTTAAGGCTAACGTTAAAGATGAAATAAAACTAGCTTAGACAGGAAGCAGTGCGTAACTACCGTGGGGTCTTCTATATGGTGGTCTCCCCTACCATGACCCTCCTTTAAATTGAATTTGCTGCTGATACACATACACTTTGTGGTTTGCGGCACACAAGTGGTTGGTTGGCCAGAAAGGGGAGGGGGTTTTGGCTCCAGCATGTGTGCCAGGCACCCAAAAATGTTTTTGATCTGAAAGGAACAAGGTAAGCCACTGAAAGGAAGCTTTTGTTTTTTTATTAGGAACCGGATATCCTATATTCATTATAATTTTTATGTGAATACAAGAATTATGTAAGAAAAATAAATAAAACGGCAAAACATTAATTTACATAAATATCAAGGGGCCCATTTAATTAGCTTGAGTGAAGGAATAGAAGAAAAAGTACCTCGAATTTCGAACGTTTTTTTTGGCTACTTCGAACTTCGACTACGACTTTGAATTGATCGATTTGAACTAAAAATCGTTCGACTATTCGACCATTCGATAGTCTAAGTACTGTCTCTTTAAAAAAAACTTCGACCCCCTACTTCGCCACCTAAAACCTACCGAGGTGTCATGTTAGCCTATGGGGAAGGTCCCCATAGGCTTTCTATCAATATTTTGGTCGAAGAAAAATAGTTCGATCGATGGATTAAAATCCTTCTAATCGAACGATTCTTGCGGTAAATCCTTTGGTATTCGAAGTCGAAGGGTTTGTCAGTCAAATATCGAGGGTTAATTAACCCTCGATATTCGACCCTATGTAAATCTGCCCCCAAGTGTTTAAAAGTTTGCTACGGAATAATTTTCCTCTGCTGCTGGAAATATACCTAACTTTATCTAGCCTAGTTTTTTTTAAACTCCCTTGGTAGTTATTGCTGCATATTAAATATTTATGCAAAATAATCTTTATTTTGTAGCCTTAAAGAGTCCACTGGGATTTTTCTGCAGGTTTGTGGATTTGCATGAAACACAGTCCTCATTTCCCTTTATGTAAGTGCTCCTTTTTTAAACATTGTATTTAGTGCTTTTTTTGTGCAAGTGGGTTATCATTTTGCATTAGTAGACCTGATAGTTTCAATTAATTCAGACTATATGTAGTACATGTACCCACATCATTGCTGCAAGTCTGAGTGTGCGCACATTCAATAGGTTTATTATTTATAATAATGTGAATCTGGATGTATTTAATAATGGACACCAGTTATATCAGAGGCCAGTATAACAAACTTATTGGTCATGTATTTACCAGTCAGATTAATCTCCCCCATATTTCCACCCCAGGCAGTCAAAGTGTAGCCTAATTCAGCCACATCCCTAGTCTGCCTTGTTGCTCCTCTAATGCATACCTCCCAACATTTTGGAAGTAAAAAGAGGGACAAAAAAAATTTTTCCGCACATAGCGCAGCAATTTGTTTGACCACACCCATTTCTGTGGCCACACCCCTAATTACCATGTTTGTTTTACAAAATTTGGCAGGTTATGAAAGTTTGAAAATATTTCTCCTTATCTAAACTGTGTTTTTGTGTCTCAAAATTGTTACAAAGTATCTTATTTGCACCTGTTAGCTGTTCTGGGCTCTCTGCTAAAAGCCAATTAAGTGAGAAACTTTGTTTCTTTTTCTGGCTGTTCAGTGCAGAGAAAAGAGGGACTTTCCAGTACAAATGAGGGACTGCGGGTTGAGCTCTCAAAAGAGGGACTGTCCCTCCGAAAAAGGGACAGTTGGGAGCTATTCTCTAATGCCCCCTGCCCTGTCACCTCCAGATAATTATTAGCAAGAAAGGTGGCAACCCTAAAAAAAAAGCCCACAACAGACTGTGTAGAGAGTCCCACTTTATCAGGCCAGAGGTATTGCTGTTCTTGTTCAGGGTAGATCCATGAATGTGTCCCTCAAAGCTACAAGTCCTTCTAATTATAGTCAGCCTGATCCTTGATGTCAGTGGCCCTGCACATGTTTTTTTTTTTCACACATCCTTCAAATGAATAATGTACATCATATTGGATTATGTATTATATTTAATGAGGACAAAATACACAAGTCTGCATTTACTCTTGCACCAGATGCAGAACCAGAAATTGTGTCCCTTAGTGCCCATTCACCATAGAGTATCTGGGGCAATGGTTGCTCTTTGCACCTTGTGCTGGAATGTGGCAGGACATTTTGCAACCACTTTTTTAACAATTTGCTCCTTTCCCCTGGGTTTGTATATAAGGCCCAGGACCGCCATCAGAAATCACAGGGCCCCATACGACAACATTTCCTGGGCCCCCTGCACTGCGCCCACCGCAAGCCCCACCTACAGGTCCGCCCTCTTCACCCCACAGGTCCGCCCCCCACCACACAGTAAAAAAACAAAAAAAATATTGATGGCTAGGGTTCCCACATGTTAATAAAAAATAAAAAGATATTGGTGGTCAGGGCCCACCATAAAAAAAACATTTGTGGCTAGGGCCCCCCCATTAAAAAATATTGGTGGCTAGGACCCCACATGAGAAAAAAAATTGGTGGCCAGCCCCCCCCCCCCCCACATTATAAGAAAATTGGTGGCCAGGGCGCCTTAAACGTCCATGCCTTTCCGAAGTCAGCAGCTCTCAGAAAGATGGGGGGCCAGGCTAATCAAGTAAGTGTGGCCCCCCTTACCCTCGGGCCCCCTACAGGGGACACATGAACCAGGGACAGGCAGGATGATATATGGTTGTGATCCAGTTAAAAAATTGATACCGGAAATTAGGGGCTGGTCCCAATAAATTCTTGGGCATGGAGCATCTTAAAGGCCTTTCAGATTATTCAGAAAGATTATTACACCTTCAGAAAAACAACTCCCTAACTTCTAAGGAGAAGCATGTACCACCAGCTAGCTCACTCGTTTTGCCAAACTTTGAGCAGACTGAGTTACCATATTGATATGTGTTAATGACGCTATGCTTATCCTTTTTTTAGCCGCATCTTTTAGCAAAATATTCGTGGATTTAGCTAACTCTTCTTAGCAATTCATTCTTCCTTTACATTTATTCATTTTGTTTTTTTACCAGTTATAGTTCATTTTGTTTAGCTGCTTAATAAGTTGTATCTTCTGTGTATAATAACTAACACAGGTATGGGATCTCTTATCCACAAGGCTCAGGGCCTGATGTTTTCCGGATAAGGGATAATTCCATAGCTGAAGTCTACTAAAAAATTTTTTTGCACATTGGGGGGCCGATTCACTAACTTCGAGTGAAGGATTCGAAGTAAAAAAACTTCGAATTTCGAAGTGTTTTTTGGGCTACTTCGACCATCGAATGGGGTACTACGACCTTCAACTACGACTTCGAATCAAACTATTAGAACTAATAATTGTTCGACCATTCGACCATTCGATAGTCGAAGTACTGTCTCTTTAAGAAAAAACTTTGACCCCCTAGTTCGCCATCTAAAAGCTACCGAACTCAATGTTAGCCTATAGGGAAGGTCCCCATAGGCTTGGCTAACTTTTTTTGATCGAAGGATATTCCTTCGATCGTTGGATTAAAATCCTTCGAATCGTTCGATTCAAAGGATTTTATCGTTCGAACGAAGGAATAATCCTTCGATCGTTCGATCGCACTATTTGCGCTAAAATCCTTCGACTTCAATATTCGAAGTCGAAGGATTTTAATTCCCAGGCGAATATCGATGGTTAATTAACCCTCAATATTCGACCCTTTGTGAATCGGCCCCTAAATAAACACAATAGGCTGGCTTTGCTTCCAATAAGGATTAATTATATCTTAGCTGGGATCAAGTACAAGCTACTGTTTTATTATTACACAGAAAAAGGAAATCATTTTTAATTATTTATATTATTATTATTATTATTTAAATAATTATTTAAATTATGTGAGATGGCTTTCCTGTAATTTGAAGCTTCTTGGAAAATGGGTTTCCAGATAGCGGATCATATACCTGTATTACAAATTCAGTCATATAAAAATAGCACGATACCCTTACGGCATGTACTCAACAGATCAGTAGACAGCGATTAAGTAAAATAGTTTTATTTATGTCACAGTCGGCACCCTAAATTCAAAACCAATGGTAAGCACCCTGTTCTAGGCTTTTGCTTCTGCCTTTACCAGCCACCTTTCACCTTGGGAGGAGCCCTCGGCTAATCCAATGCCGCCAGGTCTTAAATAGGAGAGGTGCCAAGCGAGGGGTTCTGAATGAGCAAAGGGGCACAATGATAAAGCAAAGTCTTTTGGGCAGAAGGTCACGGTACAAGGTGTAGACAGAAAGCATAGACAGATCAGGCCGGGTCGGGGCAGGCAGAGTAAAAGTGGAGTCAGGCAGGCAAGGGTCAAACCAGGAGATCAATCAGAAGGGATACAGATACAGAAATGTCGGTTACCAGGCAGGGTCAGGATTTCAGAAGTCAGGATAGTCAGTAGCAGGCAGGGGTCACAACAGGTAATCAGATCACAGAATTTAGAAGCTTAACAGCACAGAACCACCAGGAACTCACTAGGAGAAAACCTATATAAAGGGCAGTGAAAAAATCAAAAATGTTCCTTTAAATACATTTACTTTCACGCCATTGCGCGCTGGCGTCATTACTCCAGAAGTGGCACGCCATGCGCGCCCTAGTTACCGGCACGTATTGAAGAGGAGCGGCGAGGCGGGTGTCCCCGCTGCACCGTTGGACCACCAGGGCAGTAAGTTATTACAATTTACCGGACAATTTTCCTAACACGTTTTGTGTGATCCCACACGTACTGATGAAGTAAAACAGTTTTATCCACTGGACAATCTTCCTAACGATTTTCGTGTGATACCACACTTACTCATAGGACCTATGAGTACACGTGGGATCACACGAAACGAGTTAGGAAGATTGTCCGGTAAATAAAACTGTTTTACTTCACCGCTGTCTACAGATGTGTTGAGTCCACGCAGTAAGGGTATCGTATTGGTTGTAAAAGCCTGCCAAAGCTGTGGGTTCGGGGGTCACACGCCGACCAGAGACCAGGAATGGTGAGTGACCTGTATATAATCAATACATATTGAATGTGATGAATTAAGCGGCAAGTCCGGGGCATTCGCACCCGTACCTACTCAGTAAAGGGGTGAGCGCTACAGGAATTAAACCTGCATGTTATTAATCAATTTAGAAAGGTGATAGGATTTGAGCACATTTGGGTATTGGGTTTTTGCATATTAAAATAGTGCATGAAAGTATCATTCCTATTGGATGTTGTTTAAAACACTGAAAGCAAGGGCCTTCATAGAAGGTAGTTCTGATTTGGTGATGTTATGGAAGCTTTCTGGTTTAGATGCTGACATCAGGGCTGGGCGCCTTAGGCAACCTGGTGGGCTAACCCCGCCCCCATAACGGAGGGAGAGACAACGAAGGGGAGGAAGGAAGGGAAGGGAGGTAGCAGCGAACATCAGAGGGGAGGGATGTAGGAAGGGGAGAGAGACAGAGAAGGGAGGCAAGAGGGGAGCGAATCAGAACTAGGAGTAGGCAGAAGACCCTTGAACAGGTACCTGCCCACATTGTTGCGCCCTAGTCAGGTGTCTCTTCTGCCTACCCCTAATTCTGGCCCTGGCTGACCTTATGGCTGTGGCACGGGGAGCATATTCTTTGCTGGAATTTCTCAGTTGGCGGAGAAGCGCCCCAAATCATTAGTTTCCCTCGCTGCTTCTCTGATGGATAAAAAGTGTATTTTCCCTGTGCATCATTGGTTGGATTATTTACAGAGATATAAGAATAAAGCACCAGCATGCTACTGCGATTATAACGGCTTAATTGGCCTTAGCAAAAAAGAAATAATAGTTGAGCACATAGAGTACGAAGATGGAATAAAAAGGGAAGAAATATCAGAGTAAACCAGTGTCAATATAAAACAGGCAAATGTGTTACAAGGGCACAGCTCCAGTCTTTTATCCGCTGCTACAAACCCAAAAGGTTCTGGGACTGTATTCTGAGCACCTTCCTGGGTAATTATCTCTTTTCATGGGACCCAAATGAACTCCTACTGTACTGAAAGGGATTCACGCCAGGCATAACAAGAATTGAATGGACAATTAAAGAAACACTGTCATCGAGCTAAAAGGAATATATTTGTGACTGAAACCCTTGTGTCATACTGAATGCCGTATTATAAGCCTTTGCTTGTTTTCCTTTGTTATTACTTTGTCTGTTGGCTTGAAAAACACATATTTTTTTTAGAGTATTTTAGAGTATTTTGTCTGTGGAGAGAAAATGGGAATCCATTTATGAAGTAAAGGAACAGGGACGGGTCTGCTTTATTCAAATTCTCATCATTTGGTGTAAGGTTTGTAGGCACAGATTTAAAGTGCAAGTCAACCCCAAAATAAAAAATTGCCTGATAAAAGAAAACATTATTCTAAGCAACTTTGCAGTACACACTCATTACAAATTATCTATGGTTTTTAAGTTATTTGTATAAGTATTGCTATTTAAAGCAGTGTTTGTCTGTCCCTTTCTATAATCTGATTTGAGTCTAAGACCGTTGATACAATGTAAGACAAGGCAGCTGATTAACAGACCTGACTTTGCTGGGGAACCAAGACTTTTGCAACATTGTTTAAAAAGTAACAGCCAGGAGTTAAAAAATGCTGCTTCCAATATCAATTGTTTTTACAAATAACTTTAAAAGCAACAAACATTTGTACTGAATGTATATTGGAAAGTTGCTTAGAATTTTGTTTTATTTTATTAGGCAAATTTTTATTTTGGGATTAACTTGCCCTTTAAGGACTTTAGAAAGTTATATTTGCAGGAGAACTTGGTTAAAGATTATGGCGCCACTTTACTAAAATTCAGATTTCTATTTTTTTCACAAATTATATTTTCTCTCTAATAATTCATATATTTTTTTAGATTTAAAGGGATTGTTCACCTTTAAATTAACTGTTAGTATGATGTAGAGAGTGATGTTCTGAGTCAATTTGCAATTGGATTTCATTTTTTATTATTTATGGTTTTTAAGTTATTTAGCTTTTTATTCAGGAGCTCTCAAGTTTGCAATTTCATCAGTCTGGTTGCCAGGATCCAAATTCCCCTAGCAACCATGCATTGATTTGAATAAGAGACTGGAATATGAATAGGAGAGACCTGAATATAAAAATGAGTAATAAAAAGTAGCAATAACAATAAATGTGTAACCTTACAGAGCATTTGTTTTTGTCAGTGACCCCCATCTGAAAGCTGGAAAGAGTCAGAAGAAGAAGGCAAATATTTAAAAAAACTATAACAAAATAATGAAGACCAATTGAAAAGTTGCTTAGAATTAGCCATTCTATAACATACTAAGGGCTCTTACACATGAGCGTTTTTACCTGTGCTCCCCTGCGTTCCGTTTTTCGGCGTTCAGCCGCAGGGGAGCGCAGGAATAGACGCATTTAATTATTTCAAATGGGGCTGTACTCACACAGGCGCATGTAGGCGCCGAACGCAGGTTGAGACGCAACATGCTGCATTTTTCCTGCGTTCGGCGCCTACATGCGCCTGTGTGAGTACAGCCCCATTTGAAATAATTAAATGCGTCTATTCCTGAGCTCCCCTGCGGCTGAACGCCAAAAAACGGAACGCAGGGGAGCGCAGGTAAAAACGCTCATGTGTAAGAGCCCTAAAAGTCAACGTAAAGGTGAAACACCCCTTTTACTCTGTGTAACAACCACAGAAAACTCTAGTACAAAACTGCACCAAGTGAAAGTTTTCCAGGTGAAAACTAATACCAGTTAAATACAGGTGCTACCAACTTAATTAATTATTGCGTTCAGCACCTTTCGTAATCTTTTATATTTTACAATTATATGTTTGCAGTTCAGATACTCACCAAATTTGAGATGTGGTTCGGGTGCAACTGCCCCGAACCCGCCGCTTACTTTAACTTATATGCAGTTTTAAAAGCCAGGGTCACTCACCGTGCTCCGTTGGAAGTCCGGGTGCTGCAGTGCCAGGCCACGCTGGGCAGGCGCCCTAGGCAGGCAGTCGCGCACACCTGTTTGGTGTCCGCATGCGCGAATATACGCTCGCGTGCGCATGCGCGAATTTATGCTTGCGTACGCATGCGTGAATTTACGCTCGCGTGCGCATGCACAGAAGCGCAAAAAGCTTGAAGGAACGGGCAGAGAAGGGAACCGGACTTGGGGTTGGCGACAGAGTAGGTACGTGCCTGGTGCCCTCCCAGCTTTGCGCCCTAGGCATGTGCCTACTCTGCCTACCCCTAGTTCCGGCCCTGGGGTGCTGCGTCCCGAACCCGTAGCTTGGGGAGAACACTTTACTTCATCATTCCACTTTGGACACGCACTCCAGGAACCCCTCAGAAGCGGTGTAAGATCAAAGAAAAAAGTTTTATTTCACATCAAGAAACCAGACACCTTATGCGTTTTGTGTGTTTCCACATGTAATCAGAGGACTGTCATAATTCATAGTAATGTGTGAAAGCACATGAAATCGGAAGGTTTAGTTACATGATGTAAAATAAAGCTTTTTTCTTTGATCTTACACCGTGTCCCAGGAGTTCCTGGAGCTCGTGTCCAAAGTGGAATGATGAAGTAAAGCTGTCATGGTCCCATAGAAGTCAATGGGAGCTGTGCTGATCCTGTTGGACTAGTGTTTAAATCAATTCAAACTTTTAGTTTTCAGATTTTTTTCACTAGAATTATCCAAAGAACTGAATTTTTTTCTGTCCGTACTTTTTCTTTTCAGATCTTATAATGTTTTTATATTCAGATATTCAGACCATCTATTAACTTTCATGGCATTCGTGGCTTCATAAACTTTTAAAACCACTAAAATTTGACCTTCAATAAATAGTTATCCACGGCAAAGTTTGGTGTCAGAAAACTATTCAGCTTCTGCCGCTCAATGAGCTCGCTCTAGTTATAGAGACATGTGGGTACATGGTTTACAACTTTTCTATGCTTCATACCTGGGGTTTCTTTTAGCCACAGTGTGTCATTGCATGCCTCCATATTTTCTTGCATGAAAATCAGTGGCAGGCATATGAGTTTCAGCACCTGTGTGTGCCTGTTGTTTCAGAATGACTGGGGCATTATGGTTTACATGCCCGTGTGCTGGTCACTGAGCAAATGGAAGTGGCTTCTGGTAAAGAACATCAAGAAGGCATCAGACCTGCTCTTTCCATCACCAGAGTTCGTCAGCCTAGATTTGTGTTCTTTAAGGGAGAAGCACTGTTGCTTTGTGTTTCAGCAAGGTTGTAGATAAGTAAATGCTGTCCTCTCAGTCCATGCGCTACATAAATGCTGTCCTCTCAGTCCATGCGCTACATAAATGCTCTCCTCTCAGTCCATGCTCTACATAAATGCTGTCCTCTCAGTCCATGCTCTACATAAATGCTCTCCTCTCAGTCCATGCTCTACATTAATGCTGTCCTCTCAGTCCATGCTCTACATAAATGCTGTCCTCTCAGTCCATGCTCTACATAAATTATGTCTTCTCGTTCCTTGCTCTACATAAATGCTGTCCTCTCAGTCCATGCTCTACATCAGTGATCCCCAACCAGTAGCTCGTGAGCAACATGTTGCTCCCCAACCTCTTGGATGTTGCTCCCAGTGGCCTCGAAGCAGGAGCTTATTTTTGAATTCCAGGCTTGGAGGCAAGTTCTGGTTGTATAAAAACCAGGTGTACTTCCAGACAGAGCCCCGTGTAGGTTGACAATCCACATAGGGGCTGCAAAATGGCCAATCACAGCACTTATTTGGCACCCCAATAACAGTTTTCATGTTAGTGTTGCTCCCCAACTCCTTTTACTTCTGAATGTTTCTCGCGGGTTCCAAAGGTTGGGGATCCCTGCTCTACATAAATGGTGTCCTCTCAGTCGATGTTCCACATAAATGCTGTCCTCTCAGTCCATGCTCTACATAAATGCTGTCCTCTCAGTCCATGCTCTACATAAATGCTGTCCTCTCAGTCCATGCTCTACATAAATGCTGTCCTCTCAGTCCATGCTCTACATAAATGCTGTCCTCTCAGTCCATGCTCCAGTGGCCCAAGGGTTCTGAGAGCAACAAATTCCAACACACCCTAAATCTACCAAATGCCATTTAGGTTGGGCCACCATAAAGTGCTTCGGACATGCCTTACAGTAGCTCAAACCACTATGTACATGGATAAACTATGGACCTTCTTAGTAACAACACCTGAATAACATGTATGCATCTAACCCCTATGAAAAATAAAAATAAAAGATAACTTGGTAGGATAACTTATGAGATCAAGAAAAAGGCCAATATATGAAATAAATTATTTTCTGCAGTTTCCACAAGGGAGGAACCACTTTTCACCTTAAATTAAAGCATAACATTGGGAAAAGTTGGGGATTGTCCGGTAAGCTTGACATCTAAGATGTGGAAGCTATCTGAAGGGTTATTAAGGGATAGTGTATTATAGCGTATCTGGAAAATAAAGTAATTACTGGCAGCCACAATGAAGAGCAGGTCATGTCAAAGTAATCTAATTAGTCTCTGTGATCAAGTAGGAAATTGGATCAGAGAAATACAGTTAATGTAATGTACTTGGGCTTTTGCTACAGTTTCTGCTACTGTTCTGCTCTGGGAAATGTTACTTGGACTGAAGTTATAGGCACTGAAAGAAAAAGTTTTACAAAAAAAAGACAAAACTCTGCTTAAAGGAGAAGGGAAGCTACAGAAGCAGTCTATTGCCAATAGATTAGCCACAATAGTGCAAGCTATAACACTATATTTATTCTGTAGAATGCATTACCATACCTGAGTAAACTGCACTAGAATCTCTCTCTGTTTGTTCAGGATAGCAGCTACCATATTAGCTTGGTGTGACATCACTTCCTGCCTGAGTCTCTCCCTGCTCACTCATAGCTCTGGGCTCAGATTACAGCAGGGAGGGGGAGTGGAGCAAACTGAGCATGCTCAAGCCCTAGCCCTGGAGGTTTAAGCTGAAAACAGGAAGTCTGATACAGAAGCCCATGAGTACACAATAGAAGGAAAGAAATGTGGTGTTTCTTTTGACAGAGGACTCAGAGCAGCATTACTTTTAGGGTTTGCTGGTGTATTTACTGTATATAGACCTTTCTGATAAAGCTTATTTGATTTTAGCCTTTCCTTCTCCTTTAAGCAATTGGTACCAGAAAATGTAACTGGGTTAAAAAGTTCACTTGCATTATGTGACATCATTTCAGCCAATCCTGAAACTCAGCTAATATTAAATCAGCCCCATAGTTTCAAGGACGTGTATTCCACATCTCATTATAAAATGGAAGGAATGTACCGTTACGAGTTGATTTGTGCCGCGCTTTACTTAAAATTTCCGCAAATAATATGTTGGCTCCACCCAACTATCCAAGCCTATGGCGTAATTTGCAATGAACTACGCAGATCTGATCCTATGTGATGGCAGATCTGTCGATGGCAACCTACTGTACCTTCTACTGTGTTTCTGGGCAGGAATTGTTAGGATAAAATTGTCATATTAAAAAGTAACAATCCTTTCTAACCCACACAGAATGCATTCCTATGGGGGGGAATGTAATTAAAACCACAAGCGTTGTTTAAAATGGCGTTATGTTTAGCACTGCTCACAATATAAAATAATTCGCTGGCAAATATAAGATGGCTTATTACCGCTGAACAAAAAAATAAGCGTTAATACCTGCTCTGCAGTTTCCTTAAATATTTTGTCACAATAAACGATTTGCGACATGTTTTATTGCGCTAGCGAAACATGTTAAATTCCCCAATAGTATGGACAGCAGGCTCATATAGGGAGCAGCTTTTCACTTGCAGAACTTTGTTTTAGTGACATTCTAAGAACACCCTAAAACCAGTGGGTCATCCTTACAGAAATTCTTCTGGGGATATCTGCCTCAGTTTCTCCTTATGGTTAAGTGAAGTACTGCTCCTTCGATAAATACAAATGGAATCTGCCAACATTTGAAAAAAAGCAAAAGTCCGACAGTAGGTAACGTCCCTGATCTGACCGCTTTCCATCAAAGGTGGCCAGACATTCAGATTTCAGCAGCGGAATTGGGAGCATCAGATTGAGGACCTCATCAACTAGGCGATGTGTTCCTCAATCCTACAGAAAATCAAACCTGCCCCATTGGTCAGTTGGGCCCCATACTCGAGCAGTTTAATCTGCTGATTTGGGCCCTTAAGGTGGCCATATACTGAGAGATCCGCTCGTTTGGCGATGCCGCCAAACGAGCGGATCTCTCCCCGATATGCCCACCTTGAGGTGGGCAATATCGGGCTGATCCGATCGTGGGCCCTAGGGCCCAACGATCGGATCCTAACGATGCCTAACGGGCGGTCGGATCGCGATCCGACGGGATTTTCTGTCCCATCTGATCGAGATCTGGCCAACTTTCGGCCAGATCTCGATCGGTGAAGCCCGTCGGGGGGGCCCCATACACAGGCCAATAAGCTGCCAACACGGTCTGTCGGCAGCTTTTATCAGCCCGTGTATGGCCACCTTTATTCGGCAGCTTAGCTGCCTGTGCATGGGGCCTTCCGACGGGCTGTATGGCCACCTTTAATCCCATCCCTTAGGGGTCCTTGGTTAAGAGCAGTCCCACTTCAGCTGGGACCAATCTCGGTTATGAATCTGAATTTTAAGCCTTGAATGCTTCTGTTTGTTTTCTGTATATTCTTATGGTTCCTCCTGGCACAGGATACTCAGCAGATTACAGATAAACTCTATAGTATACAATGGGATTCTTCAGAACTTATCTGTCTATAGTAGTACTTATCTGTTATCTACTGTGTATCCTGTGCTTGAATGGCTGCCCCCATGGCTACACAGCAGCTTGTTTATATAAACTATAGTAGTACTTATCTGTTATCTACTGTGTATCCTGTGCTTGAATGGCTGCCCCCATGGCTACACAGCAGCTTGTTTATATAAACTATAGTAGTACTTATCTGTTATCTACTGTGTATCCTGTGCTTGAATGGTTGCCCCCATGGCTACACAGCAGCTTGTTTATATAAACTATAGTAGTACTTATCTGTTATCTACTGTCTATCCTGTGCTTGAATGGCTGCCACTGTGGCTAGACAGCAGCTTGTTTATATAAACTATAGTAGTACTTATCTGTTATCTACTGTGTATCCTGTGTTTGAATGGCTGCCCCCATGGCTACACAGCAGCTTGTTTATATAAACTATAGTAGTACTTATCTGTTATCTACTGTGTATCCTGTGCTTGAATGGCTGCCCCATGGCTACACAGCAGCTTGTTTATATAAACTATAGTAGTACTTATCTGTTATCTACTGTGTATCCTGTGCTTGAATGGCTGCCCCCATGGCTACACAGCAGCTTGTTTATATAAACTATAGTAGTACTTATCTGTTATCTACTGTGTATCCTGTGCTTGAATGGCTGCCCCCATGGCTACACAACAGCTTGTTTATATAAACTATAGTAGTACTTATCTGTTATCTACTGTGTATCCTGTGCTTGAATGGCTGCCCCCATGGCTACACAGCAGCTTGTTTATATAAACTATAGTAGTACTTATCTGTTATCTACTGTGTATCCTGTGCTTGAATGGCTGCCCCCATGGCTACACAGCAGCTTGTTTATATAAACTATAGTAGTACTTATCTGTTATCTATTGTGTATCCTGTGCTTGAATGGCTGCCCCCATGGCTACACAGCAGCTTGTTTATATAAACTATAGTAGTACTTATCTGTTATCTACTGTGTATCCTGTGCTTGAATGGCTGCCCCCATGGCTACACAGCAGCTTGTTTATATAAACTATAGTAGTACTTATCTGTTATCTACTGTGTATCCTGTGCTTGAATGGCTGCCCCCATGGCTACACAGCAGCTTGTTTATATAAACTATAGTAGTACTTATCTGTTATCTACTGTGTATCCTGTGCTTGAATGGCTGCCCCCATGGCTACACAGCAGCTTGTTTATGTAAACTATAGTAGAGTTTCTGAAGCAAACACACCAGTTTTACTAAGGCAGGGGTTACATTATATGTTCATTCCTTTAAAACATTTCATTTTTAGATGTTACTCTTCCTTTAAGGCCTTGGGAATGTCTTGCACTCACAGAAATATCTTTAGTATACAGTGTTCCTTTTCTCATTTGTATGTTTTGCGAGGTCAGATAACCTCCAACGTCTTGATCGTTTTGATGTCAAGTATAAGTTAATACATTTAGTATAATATAGAGCTTTATATATTAGCTGTTCGTATATAATGGCGGTTACGCTTCATTATGCTAAAGTAAGAAGGAAAGAGCTTCAAGCTAAATTGATGATTGTTTGAATATAAGTCAAAGAAAAGGTCCTCTGTGAATAGAGTCTGGGTGCTCTTGTTATCCACAAGCCGCTATTAATCATTAGCGCATTTCTCTTGTCCATAAATCTATATAAATATATTCATGAAATGTTACAATATGTATTTTTTATGCTGAAATGCCTGGGAAATGGTTTCTTGGAAGAAAGTTGAGCACAAAAATGTGCACATTAAAACACTACATTTGTGCAAGAGAACCATGTTCAGGGCCGCCATCAGAAATCTCAGGGCCCCATACAAGAAAATTCCCTGGTCCCCCTGGGCTGCGCCCACCACAAGCCCCACCTACAGGTCCGCCCTCCCCACCCCATAGGTCCACCACACAGTAAAAAAAACAAAAAAAACATTGGTGGCTAGGGTTCCCACATGTTAATAAAAAATGAAAAAATATTGGTGGTCAGGGCCCCCATAAAAAACATTTGTGGTCAGCCCCCCCCATTAAAAAAACATTTTTGATCAGGGCCCCCCTAAAAAAATTTGTGGTTAGGGCCACCCATTAAAAAATATTGGTGGCTAGGACCCCACATGGGGAAAAAAATTGGTGGTCAGGCCCCCCCATGTTATAAGAAAATTGGTAGCCAGGGCCCCCCTTAAACGTCCATGTAAAAAAACTTGCCCCCCCCAGAAGTTTATAAAAATGGTGCCCAGTGCCCCAACACACAACAGGGACCACAAAGGGTTATCTTTAGGGGGCCCTGCCATGTTGCACTTACTTCATTAGTGGGGCCCACCTGCTGTCAGTGAGTTGCCAACTACAGAAGGGAGGAGGGGAGCACAGGTGGCTGCATCTTCTTCCAGTGACAGCATTTTCTTCCCTTATTGGTCACATAATTTCAAGTCCCGGTAAAGCTGCATGGTGATTGGATGAACTGGAGGGGAAGTTCAAACCTCAGCTATCCTATCCCTGAGCAGCTCAACTGGGACTTAAACTCTGTGACCAATAAGGGAAAGTAATGGAGAGAAGTAAGCGTCGCGTGGCTGGGCCCCCCTTACCCTCGGGGCCCCCTACAACTCTCCCCCCTGTCCCCCCCCTGATGGCGGCCCTGACTATGTTCATTAGATCTGCAACTAACCAACCAAAGTCCAAGTTTCCCTTAGACCCACAAAGTCAAGTGCCCATAATGGCAAATGCAACTTGACCCGTATGCAAGAAATTTCATTTGTGTCCTATTTACTCACACAACAACTTGTGCTAGAGAAGAATTCTAGGAAGGAGCTATGCACCACAGGGGATTCGTTGGCTGTATGTGTCCTGCACACCTGGTGGGAGGTCAGATGTCAATTAAATTGTGTGAGATGAATGAAATTGTTGTATGTGTTTGACATAAGTTCCAGCTTCTGCAGTGTTGGCAGATAAATTCCTCATCGTAACCTCCACAAGGCCAACCATCAAGCAGAATTATACTGCACAGGGGTTTTAAACTAAAATATGTCGACTGAGAGAGAAAAAAGCTAATTGCTGTATTTTTCTGTTTGATATTTGCCTTCTTTATTGTATTGGTTGATGTTAGGATAAACTTGGAACTGTGACCCAATTTGGGAGCGAACAGGCCTAATCTATAAATGACTTAAGCACATAAAACAAAATAATAGTATGGCTCAAAAATTGCAACTTGTATGTGGATAATGGACTACAAATAACTTGAAATACATGTACAGGTATAGGATCCCTTATCCCGATATCCAGAAAGCTCAGAATTACGGAATGGCTGTCTCCCATAGACTCCATTTTATCCAAATAATCCAAATTTTTAAAAATGATTTCCTTTTTTCTCTGTAATAATAAAACAGTAGCTTGTATTTGATCCCAACTAAGATATAATTAATCCTTATTGGAAGCAAAACCAGCCTATTGGGCTTATTTTAAAGTTTAAATGAATTTCTAATAGACTTAAGGCATGAAGACCCAAATTACGGAAAGATCCGTTATCCGGAAAACCCCAGGTCCCGAGCATTCTGGATAACGGGTCCCATACCTGTATTTTTAAATACGTACGGGAGCAGTAGCTATGAGTATGGAAAGTGAAGGCAGTGCTGAAGGGAAATTGCCCTCAAAGGAAGGTTGGGATACACTGATTTGAGGGAGGATTGGAGATGAAATAAACATTATCTGGAAATTTGACTCAATATTGTTGGCCATGGATCATTCAGGTGAAACGAATATTATGATATTATGGGCTGCTGTGCTCTGTGTTAAACCTGTGATGTCAAAACTCAGTTTTCTTCAACTTTTGTGGTTGGAGAACTCAGGGGGTGTGCTATGAGTTTGATAAGAGACCCAAGTGTGTGTGTGTGCTGGGGTCACAGTGCAATGTGTCTACTCAAAGTATTTTTTTTTTATATACAGTATAAATTTCTTTTATTGAAAATTTCTCAAATACAGTAACTCTTTGTAATTATATTGGTACATTTTGTATATGTGTTTAGTTGAACAAAACCAAACCACTAAAATAAACATTGAGTACAATCAACCTGTATTATTGTGTCATTTCTTACTTAAGCTGGCCATAGACGCACAGATACGATCGTACGAATCCTCGATTCGTACGATTTTCGGCTTGTGTGTGGAGTGTCCTGACATTTATCTTGTCATACCGATCAGTGGTTCAGTCGATCGGACACAGTTTAGAACATTTTTGCTGGCTGGCGATCATATCTCTGCGTGTATTGTCGATCGGATGATTTTCAGTGGGAGACTGTCACGAGATTGCTGTAGGGTGAGAACATCGACTGATCTGTTCTTTTACTGCTTTATTTGGTCTGAATGGTTAGTGGCAGGTCGGGAGATGAGGACTTACGATCGTTTGTCCGATATTGAGGTAAAATCTTTGCACCAATGGCCAGCTTTAGGGTTGCATTGTTGGTGGGAGGTGCTTCATTGGGGTGTTTTTGGACAGTCATCAGCCTTCTTCCTCTAGGCCCAGCCACAGTCCCCATATCTTTTCAAATTTCTGTGGGCAGCCCCGTCTCATATATGTTAATTTGTATAGTGGAACCACTTTATATATAAAGTCTTCCCACAGTGCCTGCGTTGGCCTTCTGAAGTATTCCATTTCCATGCTGTTGTTTTTTTGGTGACATGCAGAGCAGAGATAGAAGCTTTTGAACTGCCTTTCTGGGGCTACTAAGTATTTGACAAAACTGACCCAACAACTGTCCGTTTATATACCCCAACTTGAGCATATATCAACATTGAACTGGGTTTGAAAACCTGTGCAGTTGCCATCAGCCAATGTATGCTGTCATTAATCTACGAATCTTCCTTGACTCTCAGTCATTTATGTGGTTGCCTACAACTACCTACACCTCTGTGTTCAAAAGCCAGTTTGACTCTATGAAATTGGCCACAATCCAGAGGGTGCTAATACCAAATTTGGAACAGGTGCTGCCAACTTAATTATTCAATTTACTACTTGGTCGCTTGTACTTATACATTTAAAATTTTTACAACCATGTTCACCAAGTAATAGATGTGGTTAGGGTGCCAATGCCCCGAACCTGTCGCTAACTTAAGTACAGTCTTAAAAATCAGGTGCACTCACCGCTCTTCGTTGGTGGCCTGGGTAGCGCCCTGAACCCGTAGCTTGGGGGAGAACACGTTACTTTGCAGATCTGCTTTGGGTACGCACTCCAAAGACTCCTCGGACGCAGTGTAAGATCAAACGGATAATCTTTATTCCACAGGTAACACCTTACGCGTTTCATGTGTTTCCACACGTAATCATACCTATGGAAACACACGAAACGCGTAAGGTGTTACCTGTGGAATAAAGATTATCCGTTTGATCCTACACTGCGTCCGAGGAGTCTTTGGAGTGCGTGCCCAAGGCCAATCTACAATCCAGAAGGTGGCCAATTCTAAAATGATTTTTGCTTGATTATTAGAATTCCAGGCAATAGTATAGATAATCTGAGAACCAGTATGTTAAGATAAGCCATATTCCATTTGTAGGAGCGCAACTAGGACACATTCTTTAGTTTATGCATAAAAATACAAGATAAATGTAACTCTGTTGTCTATAAAGATCTGAGATCCTGATTGAATGGTGTGTCCCAGTTGGTGTTGGGATCCATGATGCAGTTAGCTCAATCTGATTACACTTACTTGAGCAGAAATGCCTTCATGTAATGTACAAAGTAGCTTTAAGGGTCATTTAAAGATGACTTCTTTGTGCAGTTAACAGTGGCTAGAAGAGCGGTGTGTGGGCATTGATAAATGGGCTTCAGTGGTGTGTAGCATGATGTAGCTTAACTTGCAAAGGCAATGGATGTATGACAAGCATAGACTCATTTCAGCAAAGTGGTTGAGCAGCATAGGGTTCCATACTGCATCTGTTGAGCAGAGAAGGAGCTATCACATCCACTGGCGGGAGTGAAGTATCAATAGCAAGTTAGGCGTATTAAACATTGCCCACGAGGAGAAGGCACCTCAGCACTAAGTTTACTTTCATCATTCATTTTGTCTCTCGATGCTTCTTTCTGGTTTCATTCTTTTGTAAAACCATAAGTCAAACTCACAGAACAGGGCAGAGGATTGAGAGCAGAGATTTATGGCCACGTCTGACACATGAAAGACAGGGAGGAATTTAGGATGTTGGTTTACGGCCTTCACTGACATCTGAACCTTTAGCTAATCCATAAGGCAGAGACAGAATGGCCATCAATCAAGCCCCATATCTCCTGGACAGCTCATGTATAATTGTGCTTCACTCTTGTTAATCCCATCATAATCTAACACCCCTAATTAAATGGTTATTGACCCTTATTTTCTTTAGTTTTCCCTTTGTGTTTGCTAATGGATGGAGCTGAATTTGTAATTACTTTCTCTTGTCTTCCATTCGGGTGTTAGTGGCTGTCTCGCATTTTACGTTTTACCAATGCTGCAATTATATCTTGCTACAGACATGTAACCTCTCATAGCCTCCTATATAATAATATAGCATGGGGCATGGGCTGCAAGCCTTGCCAAGCTAGTCAAATAGAATACTCCATGGCTGGCATGAAAAATATCTTAAAATAGTACTATCCAACTGGGGGACAGATGTTGCCCTGCAAGGGATTGTAATGGTCCCCAAAATACCTTAGAGTATCTGCAGAAAGAGCCCCCTAATTTGCTCCTATCCTGTACAGAAGAATATCATAAAACTATACATATTGCCCTGTACAAAGCAATGAAAATCAAGATATACGCACATGAGGTTTGAGTGGTTATTATGGACTTATAAATAAATACAGTTTGTTCTCTTAGTTTGAAACAATAGCTGGTGATGGGACTATCATATCCTGAAGGCCTGCAATATGTACTTATTCACTAAGATAATCACTTTAAGGCTATGTAACAGTGTTCTCTGCACAGACTGTTGCCTTTACCATATAACTATCCCATAATTAAGGAGACAGAAACCCAATGCAGTTAAAGCGGCTTCTGTTTGCAAAGGCAGATCCATGCAGAACTGATATGTCAAATTTAGAGCTCTCCACTCCCTACAGCTGAAATCCTGCTCTTATTTGTGGTTGCTGGGGTGGGAATTAGAAGATTGTGTGCTGGACAGCCAGTTCTGTGAATTTCAAATACTATTATATTTCAGCAGAACTGTGCTTAGTACAGGGACTCTCAATGCTTATAATTAAGGGTGCCTGTGCCTGAGACGCATCAAGTCAGACATGATGCGAGTCTCTTAATATGGATTAATAACCATTTTAAAGCACTCCACTTCGTTTTTCTTCTTCCTAAGTACAGGGGAACACTGTAGAAAATGTCAGGGATGGACTGGGGGGCCTGGGGCCCACTGGGACCGCTGTCCAGGGCCCCTCCGTCCCCCTACTGTGAGGCGCCGCTCAGGACAAAATGCATGAATGCACACCCAGCAAGCATGGTGCCATTCCTATATCGGAAGAGGGTCGTGCCCCACCGGGTTTTTTCCCAGTTTCCTGCCGGGTCAGTCCGACACTGGAAAACGTTGAGATTTGTAATTGCTATTGCGTATTGTGTTTGTGATTGTTTGTTGTGAGTTTAGTCTAATTAGATTCGAATTTGATTTGAATTTTCTGGTTGGTAATATTCGTTTCAAGTTTTAAAAGTTCACGTATTTTTTTTAAGATACTGGGGCTCATTTATCAACACTGGGCAAATTTGCCCATGGGCAGTAACCCATGGCAAACAATCAGATTGCTGCATTCATTGTACTGCTTGCAGCTTTACACTGATTGGTTGCTACAGGTAACTACCCGGGGCAAATTTGCCCATTGTTGATAAATGAGCCCCACTATTTCAGTTTTGAGGTCATTCGATTTCACTCGAGGTAAAAAAAAAAAACTCTTATTACTCAACCTTTGATAAATCTGCCCCTAACTTTGGTAAATGTAATAGATTTTATATAGCGCTGTGGTGAAAATAAGGAAGGGCCAAAAAGAAATCTCATTGTCTGGACACCACCATGAGATCCTCAAGTAGTCTTGTAGGCCAGTCTGACCCTGAACGTATCATAGACATGGTTGGCTGTAGCCAGTTTAGAGTGAAAGAACTTGCAGAGGTCCTTAAGCACATGATGAAGGCTTGTTGCTTTTTTCCTTTGTCTTATCAAAATAAACCCTCATCCTGGAAAGAGTTCACATGTATTTAAACTGTTTGTATTTACAGCTGAATAAAGCAGATGTTATTCCTTCTTCTTAATCTTATAAGGATGAGCAAAATGGCAGTCAACAGATAGCTGCTGGCAAAACCAATCCAGAACAATTATCAGCGATATACAGATGGCCCAAACATCATTTCTCCATCTGGTGCTTTTTGTTTAATGCATATAATATATTTATAGCACCTTGTTCTTCTCACAGTATTCCTACATTGTGTAATACAGACTGCACTGCTTGAGTGCAATTTTTTTTTGTTGCCCTTTAGCCCTTATATACAAAGCGTTTCTCAGAGTAGGTTATTCAACAGGAACACCATATGCTACAGTTGTAGAAACCCATAGCATCTGATATTTGGATAACACTTACTGGAGAAGCTGTTTGAACACATCTAATTGGTTGCAGTCAATTACTAGCTCAATGATCCCCAACCAGTGGCAACATGTTGCTCACCAGCATTTTGGATGTTGCTCTCAGTGGCCTCAAAGCAGGTGCTTATTTTTGTATTCCTGGCTTGGAGGCAAGTTTTGAATGCATAACACAAAGGGGCCCATTTACTTAGCTCGAGTGAAGGAATAGAGGAAAAAAACTTCGAATTTCGAATGTTTTTTTTTTTTGGCTACTTCGACCATCGAATGGGCTACTTTGACCTTTGACTTCGACTTCGATTTGAACGATTCGAATTTAAAATCGTTCGACTATTCGACCATTCGATTGTCGAAGTAATGTCTCTTCAAAAAAAACTTTGACCCCCTAGTTCACCATCTAAAAGCTACCGAGGTCAATGTTAACTTATGGGGAAGGTCCCCATAGGCTTCCTAAGCATTTTTTGGTCGAACAAAAATCATTCGATCGATGGATTAAAATCCTTCGAATCGAACGATTCGAAGAATTTAATTGTTCGATCGAATGATTTTTCGTTCGATCGTTTGATCGAACGAATAGCGCTAAATCCTTCAACTTCGATAACCCTCGATATTCGACCCTAAGTAAATCTGCCCCTAGATGTACTGCCAAATAGCGGCCAGTTCACATAGGGGTCACCAGTAGCCAATTACAGTCCATATTTGGCAACCCCAGAAACTCTTTTAATGCACCTGTTGTTCCCCAACTCTTTTTATATTTGAATGTGGCTTGTGGACCCCATCTCTAGATGGAGCAAAGTTATTATATTCCCATAAGCCTAAAGGTGGCCATACATTGGCCAATCTTGTAGGGTATGCATGAATGGATACTTTAAGAGGAGACAGAAGACCACATTTCTATTGTTTTATTGGGCCAAGAGCTCAAATGATTGGAATAGAACTGTGGCTCTTCTTCGCTTCCCTATCTCCTAATGTAACATGAGAATGTCTGAAATCTGACTTTTTAGAGCCAGCCTTACACCTTGTATTGCTACTGGCACTACTGGTCCATTCCCTAAATATTCTTGGGGTCAGGTCGCATCCACAAAAATGGGTCAAGTCAAAGGTCCTTCTATCAGATAAGAACATTTGCTTTTTTTGCCAAAAAACCCCAAAACAACAACAGGTATTTTCATACCATTAAAGTAAAATTTAATAATAACCTTGGCCACTACTACATTGATTAATCCAATACAATTGGAACATACATGGGTTCATTTATTAAAGGGTCACAATCCACCAGGTTTCTGTGCTTTTTTTAAATCAGTTCATGAGGGGCAGGGAAGGTAGGTAGGCATACTGACCCCTACCCAGCCCTTAACTTGTGCATTATTCAGATAATTCAGTTAGGGGATATATTGGATGCCCAATGGAAATGGAAAGGACAGGGCTGGCCTGTGCCCACCAACACTAGGCTTTGCATCCCAATCTGGATTTATTTAACGGGCACAAGGAGCAGAATGAAATCAGATCCGGGAAAAGTGGTTCTTCCTGAATGAGCACTAAGGGTTGTATTGTTCCCTGGATCTTCATAAATGACTCCTACTGTGTGCCATTTAATTTTCTATAGAAAATGGTTGTTGGCAGGGCCAGCCTTAGGCCTATTGGACCAATTGGGCCCAATAGGGCCCCGCACCTCTGGGGGCCCCGCACCACAGGGCAGCTCATATAATGTTTCCCTCAGCACATGATGCTGCCTGGCCTGCCCCCAACTTTGAGAGTCCAGCCCATCCCCAAATCCATAGGTCCAGCCCACCCCCAACTCTGATAAGCCAGTCTATCCCCCAACTCCATAGGTCTAGCCTGCTCCCAACTCTCATAGGCCCAGCTTTCCTCCAACCTTGATAGGCCCTGCCTGCCCCCAATCCAACCAAGCCTGCTCCCAAGCTGAATCGGCCCAGCCTGCCCCAAACTAATTGGCCCAGTTCACTCTCCTTTTTCCTCCCTCTCTCTCTTACCCTGTGTGCCCCTATTATGTGCCACTATTTCATCCCTCTCACTCTCTTACCTTGTCTGCCCCTTTCCTTTCTATTTTGTGCCTGTATGCCCTTATTTTCCTAAATACTTGGTGTGTCAGTAGCCAGCAACACTTTGTCTAGGGGCCCCGCCAACATGGTCCCAATTGGGCCCCACATTTGATAGGATCAGCCCTGGTTGTTGGTATGCACCAGATAGATCAGTAAGGTTTGTAAATGTACTTCCTTCATTGCTATTGGTCTACTCTTTGTAACAATATTATTTATACTTCAGTCACAATTTTTTTTATATAGTTACATAGTCGCAATATGTTGGCACTATATAAATACATGTTAATAAATAATAGTACCCCGAAATAATCTTAAACAACTCCATCTCTAATTTTTACAATTAACAACCAATATTTTGAGAGTTGAGTTAAAGTTCAGTTCTTTGATTTGCGATTGTTCTATTCCAGGTCGCTCTTCGATAGACTGGGCAGTTCCGCTGCAAAGATAAAAAGAATTAACATTTTAAACCCTTCTCAGGGGAATGTTGATCCAACCTGATATAAAATCTATAATGGCACATGCCAAATTGGAAGGGATTTGTTTAAAACCCCTACTGAGAGTAACAACTTATTAGACAATCCACACAGAAGGTGGGGGAGAGGCGTGAGTTGGTAGCGGGGGTTCTGAAGATGAGATATGCTAAGTAGGATCCCATGCCTCGATAAAGAGATTTATCAGGAAAGAGATGATAGAATGAATAAAAGTACAAATTGAACATGAATTTACCATAATTCCCACAAGGAGATTTCTGTGGAGGAAAAAAAGATTGAAGTCAAATCTGACCACATGTAATCTTTCATGGTTGGGTAAATAGGAAAGGACACTTGCCTTGTTCTGACCACATTTAGTTTTATGACATGACTCCTGCTATATTGGGGCAATGGCAGGTGCTATAAATAATTTTGTGCCATAACAGGTATAGACTTGCCACATACAGAGAATTAAAGGATCTAGTTTATTTTTTTTGCTATGTTTTTTTCCAACAATTGTAGAATCTGTTGCATTGTCCCTACATATACAATAGGGGCACACAATAATAAAAAAAAGGTCCCCTTTACAGAGCACTGGTAAGGCCCCGTCTAGAATATGCCTGACAGTATTGGTCTCCAATGCTCTAATGGAACATTATTGAATTAGAAAAAGTCAAGGCAACTATTTTGGTAAGGGTATGGAAATCCCAGTCTTGAAGAAAGACTGGCCAAGTTGGGGTTCTGTAGAGCATATAATATACATTTACATAATATGATATAAATAATAAATTCTCTGATGCTTTTTTTACCAGTAGGTCCTTCCATCAGACACGAGAGCATCCATTTCAATTAGAAGAAAGGAGGTTCCAGCTTAATATTCTAAAATGGTTTGTGACAGTGAGAGCTGTAAAGTTGTGGTATGAGCTCCCAGTAGGGTTGTACATTTGGTAGCTTCAAGGAGGGTAAGTTGGCTTTTTAGCGAATTAGAAAATACAAGGCTACTGAAATTAACTCTTAGAACAAAGTGGATCCAAGGTCTGGTTTGTTTGCCATCTTGGAGTCAGTAGGGCATTTTATCCCTCTCTAAGGCAAATTAGAGATGCTTCAGATGGTTTCCACAATCAAATAGTTGAATTGATGGGCATCTCTTTTTCTATCCTTGTGTAGTGGCCCATTAGGTTAAATCTTCTGCTGGCTCTGCAACATCTACAGTCTGGTTACAGTCTCTATGTGCTTAGTCCCAGTTCTATAACCTAGATACCTGGGTGACATAGTTTTCCCCTGTTGGCCCAGGGAAGTTAACAGCTGTGTAATCCCTTTTTGGTCACCCCCCTGTGCCAAAGGTTATACATCACACATGTCTTACCCTTTACAGGTCCTGAGTCCCATTTGCTAAGTGAAAGGGTACTGGGGAATTACCTCTCATGGCAGTGCCTCCACCTAATGGGATCCGGGAATACACCTGCGGGTGGCTCCATTAGGAAACAATAATCAAACACACCAAGTGCTGTATAAGAAATATAAACTTTATATAAAATCAGAAAAAGAATAAAGTAAATATGCATTCACATATTAATGACCACTACCCTGGGGATATTTGCAGTCCTATCCTCGCATCTCCTTGCCAGGCAAAGTCCCACTCTCCACTCCTGGTGGATAAAGAGTCCCTTTTCCCCAAAGAGCTTTTACTCCCCAGGCAGCGCTACCTGCCCAAATACCTCTCCGGCTGGACAGAGGAAATTTGCTCCATGTGGCAGGCACACGAATATCACCTGTATCTGTACAGGGACACATGCTGGATTCTTTTTTTCTCTACCCTCCCATCGGCACAACTTACCCGGGGACTCACTCAGATGGGTAGGCTCATCCAGAGCTGGAACAGGCATCCACAGCGATGAAATCCATTCAGCCAAGCATGTGCAGCTTGCTTTATTGTCATGGCACAGCTCCCAGCACTCTCCATAGTGGGAGCACTCTCCATAGTGCGAGCACATAAAAAGTCCATCCAAGCTCTAAACCTGCATGTTTGAGCTTACCAGGCCTTGGAGAACCTTACCCCAAGCCCAGTAGGGCTATCAAACTCCTTTTTACACCCCTACATCTGGCAGCACTTCTTAATCACTCTGGTATCAGTGAATATCACTGCACAGGGACAAGGGCTCCTGCACCTCCCTTCACTCTAAGTTCAACCTGTAGCTGGACAGGCAGGGGATTTCCAACCATGTGGTTTCAGTAACATATGGATTAACCTATGGATCCCTACACCTGTAAGGTCTGATATAGTGGGAGGGAGCTCATGTCTCTTTTCCTTTGACCTCTAGCTGCTAAACAGAGTGGAGAAGAGTGCCATAAGGGAGGTGAGCCAGTGAACAAGGTCATTAGACAGTGATAGGTGAGCGGATGTAATATTACACTCTAGAAAGACCAGTATTGAGCTCCACCATAGGATTGATAGATTGGAGGTATCTCTCCCAGGTGATGGTGCCTATTAGTAAAGGGATCACAGCAGATAGGGACTCAGGTTTCCCTGAGGTTCGCAATGGAGGTGATCCGGGTTTATTTAAGGATATCTTAGAGGTGATGTGGAAGCCTACAAACAGGGCTGTATTTAGGTCCGATGCCGCCCTAGGCATCTGACCTAAACACGCCCTCACGTTGTGTGCGCTGATGTCACACGCCGACGTCACTGACGTCAATGGCTGAAGCGCTAATGTCATGTGTTTTGCGCACTGGCATCACGCAACATATTCAGCTGAAGTGACGTCAGCACGCCGTGAGTGTAACGTCACTTCCGCATTCTTCCTCGGCCCCCATACTACTCACGCCCTCAGCTCCATCGCCAGATTTCCAATGGCAGTGGGTGTGGAGGGTTTAAAAAAAAAAAAAGCAACAACGAAAACAATAGGCACCCTGAGGGCTGCCCCCAACACCATGCTCCCCTAGGCCCAGGCCCTCGGGGGCCTATATATATAAAGACAGCCCTGCTTGCAAAGCCTGTGTTCATAGAGTTGTCATTGAGTTTTGCTTAGTCAATGAATATTGCTTTGACCATACTACCGTATGAATACTGGCTTTCTCTCTTTTGCTAAATAAACAGCGGTTATCTGGTTCAAAACCTCTGGCACCCAAAATTCTGTTGCTTCCCCACACACTAATGCAGGGGTCCAGCTGAGAGCAAAGGTCCAGTGTAGCCAAGACTCAGCAATTGCTCAGCTAGTACAAGAGTCCAGGTTAAAATAGAGTTCACGTATCCGCTATGTTATCTTACTGCTTATCAAAGAAAAAAAGTTTGCCATTGGCCTCTAGCGTAACTGCTAATCTCAGTGGTGGTTTCAGTCAGGGCTGTTTTAAGCCCTTGGTGGGCCCTGGGCAAAGAGCCAGATAACGGGCCCCCACAGTGCAGCCAAGCGCAGCGTGGCAATTTTTTCCCCAAGACCACACCTATGTTAAGCCACACCCCCAACCACACCCATTTTACCTAAGCACAACCCAGATGTAAATCCCAAAGTAAAATGGATAACTGCACATTAACCCTAGGCATGCCAGTATAACTAATACAGAAAATTGATACTCTGCTTATTAACCCAAGGTGTACCGGTATAATCACTGTAGAAATTACCAATGAGCACTCAATTCCAGATGTGTCAGTAAGATCACTGAAAAATGTTCAATAAGCACTCCATTAACTCCAAACATGCCAGCAAGACCACTTTGGGAGACACTCCTGCTATTAAAACATTCCCCATGTTACAGTTACACTATCAGTGAATATATAAATGAACAGAGTGACAATTTCATGGATTCCTCCAGGACGCATAGCAAGATGGTACAGTGGCAATTCCTTGTATAAATTCCCCAGAACTCATAGCAGGAAGGCACACAGATTATTTCATAAATACCCCCAAATGGCATAGCAATATGGCACAGAGATTACTTAATGTATACATACCCCTAGAATTTAGGGGGGCTAGTTGTAACAATGGGCTAGGCCAGAGGGACCAGAGGGTGTCAAACCAAAAAACATTTTTTTTAAAAAATATTTATGCAGTCACTGACAGTGGGCCCCAAAATGAGTGGGCACTATAAGAAGTGCCAGTCAGCTTTGGGAATCAGCATTTCTAACATGGGACCTTGCATTCATAATAAGCCAGAGGGATAGAAAGAGAGATAGAGAGAAAGAGGGAAGTCAGAGAGAGGGAGAAAGCAATAGACAGAGAGATTGATAGACAGAGAGAGAGAGAAATATGATAGAGCAAGAGGAGGTTAGAGAAGGTGTGCGTGTGAGGGAGCCTTGCTCAGCTGGCTGGGACCTGGGGCAAATGTGTGCAAAAGTGGAACAGCTGCGGAACCCGGTAACTCACTGTGTGCGAGTGCGACAGACTCAGTGCGGTTTGGTCAAATAGCGGATCCGGATGGCTCTTGGCTCATGACGTGTATGTGCAGGAACAGGCGGCGCGTGGTGTTATGTGCCAATGTGATGTGTCGGCTCCCCCAGGACTGCACCGGCACTTCCTCTACCTGTTTATGTTTCCTGCGTGGCACCACCCTATAAAGTAGGGTTATATGATGCAGTGATATATATATTTTATACAGGTAATGGAACTCCGAGGTAACTTCTAATATCCTCATATTTTGCAACTGGGTCTACTTTATTTATTATAATACACAAGAGTCTCGTGACAAATTACATCACTACTCACAGTTTATAACTGATGATATCAGTACTCACCGTTGGTGATGGGTGAATCTGTGGCATTTCGCTTCACGAATAATTCTCGAATTTCCTGCGAAATCCGGGAAACTGCGAAAAATTTGCGAAACGTCGCTGGCGTCTCCTTTTTGACGCCGGTGTCTGTTTTTGATGCTGGCGTCAGTTTTTTTGATGCCGGCGTCCATTTTTTTTACACCGGCGCACATTCGCCAGCGAAAATGCATCCAAAAAACAGACGCCGGCATCCTTTTTTTGTGGACACCAGTGAATTTTCGCCAGCGTAAAAAAAACCGGACGCCAGCATCAAAAACGGACGCAAAATTTTTGCGCCGGTTTTGCAAATGTATTCGCAAGCGTCAAATCTTGGGAATTCGCCACGAATTTGCGCCTGTGATGTTTGCCCATCACTACTCAGCGTTTATAAGGATTTTACAGGAATTTACAGGATATTCATGGCTTTTGTGTATTTTATATATATATATATATATATATATTTATATATATATATATATATACACACACATTATATAATGTTTTTTTTACATAAATAAATAGGGCCCTTTAAATAGTGAGACAAAAAAATGATGCGGTTCGCATCGGAGCTCACCCGGAATAGCTATGTCTGCCTGGCCGCAGCCTGTGCGAGACGCCGGTTACTCCACGCCGGCATTCAATGCAGGACTCAACATACTCTTGCGCCGATCCAGGACATCACGAGGACAGCAGCGTTCGTGCAAAATTTCAGGCTTTATTTCAACAAACACATAAGTGAGGGTTTCAGCGGTGGGTGTACATGGCTGACTGTACACCATGTACACCCACCGCTGAAACCCTCACTTGTGTGTTTGTTGAAATAAAGCCTGAAATTTTGCATGAACGCTGCTGTCCTCGTGATGTCCTGGATCGGCGCCGAATACGGGAGAGTATGTTGAGCCCTTTAAATAGTGATCCTTTAAATTGTAGTAAACTGATGAATGCTGATTGGTTGCTGTGAGTTCCCCTGCCTGTGTTAGAAAATAAGCCCTACTGTATAAAAGGCGATGACACAAACTGAGCTTGAACGGGCTGGTAAATCCCTGTTATTTAAAAAATGTCATCAGTGAGAAGTAAAGTGCAGCTTTATCTGAATTTGCAGGATTAAAGGCACTTCTCCACGAGTGACGTCTCAAAGGGACAGATTTGCTTTCAGACCTCACTCCTTGCATCTGAAAATACCAAAAAGCTGGAAATTGGTATTCGTGAAAGCCAAACAAACACCTTTCAATGAAAGGGCCAGAGGAGATAAGGAAGGGCAATATATATAATGCTTTGTTACCCTCCCCCCAAACAAAAAAAGAGAAGAAAAATGACTCCCCTAACTTAGCTAAAAAATAATCTTATATTTACTGCTTTTCAAATTCTGTCGTGTAGCAAAGTAAATTGGATAGAGGATTATGTTCTTTCTCGACATGAGTCTGCCACCAGCCATATAATCTGCCGCTCCCAGAACAACCTGCTTCACAACTCAACTGATAATTATGGAGTTGAGCCGTTATTATTCGCGTCTGCATGGAGAGGCCCAATATCTCACTACTGTAATTCATAAACAGCATGCAAATAAAAGATGCAGTCAAATTCGCACACACCTCAAAAAAATGCCCTTTTGATGGGAAATTCTGGTTTAAAACAAAACTGTCTTGTGCGACGGGGACCAACTGTGACATTTGCTCCATTATGGCGCCATACGGTGTGCAGAAGTTTGCCGACGTGGGCACAGTATGTGTGGCAAGGAGCCAAAGAGCTTTTATCTTTGCATCAAGAGATACAGTAAAGTGGCAACATCAGGGTTCCACAAATGCAGGTCAAACCTTCCATTAAACCCACCCACATACTCAGTTGATTTCTCATTCTCAAATTCTTCCTTTCTTTGTACCTATTAGCTCTGTATAATAATATCATCTCAGTACAGTTTCAAGCGGACATTAGCCATTAACTCAAGGAAAGACAGTTGCCCAGGGCTCCGTAGCATGGCTGTAGTGCTTACAATGCTTGACAAAGAGTGGAGTGCCGCTCGAAACGTTGCATTTGTGCTGCTGTCCTACAAACAATAAAGACGGTTTTAATACTATTGGAGTGCTGTCTATTGGAAGAAAATACTGTAGTGCTCACTTCACAGGCAGTTGAGTACCAGGGAAAGCTGCATTCTCTGCTCCTCACAAGCCTCCCGACGAGCCCTGTCTTTACCATCTTCCTTAGAACAGGGCCCTGTTTTGTCCCCCACCTCCTACTGCTCCCTGACTTACGCGTCTGATTCTGGATTCAATTGTAGGCTATGACTAAGTGTCCACAAGGCACGAAACGAGTAAAGCTACCATCTGAGATGTTCCTTTTTGTGTAATAAATCATTTTTTTATTTGCATCATATTTTGGAGTGAAGTCTAGTTTTGTGCCAGCCTACAATTGAATCAAGAATGTATGATATTACCTCCCAAAGCTGAAGGTCTGGGGCTTGAGCACCTGGACTCGCTGTTAGTATTGGTAAGTGCACCTTAATGCCTACAAGTTCTCAATACTGACATATCTGGACTCTGGGGTTAATGCAATATACATTTTCTGTGTTGGTCATTTCATCATATCTGGGATCAATGCAGCTTTCTGAATTTATTTTCTGCTGTCACCTTACTGGCATGTCTGGATCAAGATACATTATTTATTTTCTGACCTTACTGACATTTGCACGGTTAATGCAATGTTCATTGTTTTCTGCAGTGACCGTACTGGGTTTATTACAATGCTCTGAATCCATATCCTTCAGTTATCTTACTGGCTTGTCTGGGGTCAATGCAATGCTCTGAATACTTTTTTTTGTTTTGGAGTAATCTTACTGACAATTGGGTTAAAGGAATCGTCTAAATCCATTTCCTGCAGTGATGTTACTGGTCTTTTTGGAGTTGATATGGTGCTTATGTGACTAAAGGGAATTGCAAAATGGTAGGGGGTGCAAGGTAAAGATGAGCACTTTTTTTAAGGCCCTGTGTTTTGCATTTGCGTTAAACCTCATATTTTGAGACTGTCTGCTAAATGTCTGGGTGCTGAATGTAAAGAACATTGAAGCAATTGTGCATTCCACAAGTACTCCACAAATTCACTACTTACTGAACGTTACCTCTTTCGCCAGAGTGCTTAAAAGCAGCTGGATCTTCCTCGATTTTCTGTCACTTTTCTGTCACTTACATCATATCCTGTGAGCCGAAAATGCATTAAAGTGACAAAAACGCTGGCGAGTTTTCTTTTTCTGGAGCGGAATTGCTTGCAAAAGTCATGACTTGGACTTTTTATGGGTAACCGGTTTTCTCCAGACATTTCATAACATATGGAACATTCATTTTACAGTGGGCTCATGTGTAGGGCATTATATTAACTCTCCTGTCTTTATTAACGTTCCCTGGACTTGTGTAATAAACAGGGGCGCTCCACCAATGAGGCGAGTTGAGACACTCGCCTCAGGCGGCAGCGCCCCCCTGGTTGCCAGGGGTGGCAAAAATGCCGCTCCTGGTAACTAAGAGCCGAATTTCCGGTTTTCAAACCGGAAATTCGGCTCTTCTAGTGCAGAGAGCGCTATTGCGCTCTCTGCACTATGCATCGCGGACCGCCCCTGCCCTCTCCGGCACTGTAAAGGTTAGTGCCGTGGGGAGGGGTGGGGGCGGCGAAAGAAGGCCGCCTCAGGCGGCATAATAGCAAAAATCGCCACTGGTAATAAAAAGTGGTAACTTCAATTATTTGCAGCAACATTTATAACAAAAACGTCCATACAAAAATCACCTGCCGTATGCAAATTGACCTAAGCGTAAGATCACTAGAGAATTTTCAGTAGCCACAGATGAACGCTAATGCATCTTCGCTATGAAACAATGCGACACAATCCGACTATACTGTAGAATTACTTACCTTATTTCCGTCGCATCCAATGTGATGCCTGCGTTTTTGCTCAGCACGTCAGATCGCGCCGGAATCGTCCGTGGAGTCCTGCCCTAAGACATGTAAGTATAAGACATGTGAGAGAAATGATGTGATAATGGCAGTTGTGCGCCCTGTCAATCAGCCGTTAGTAAGGGAAGGTACCAGAACCTCGCCGGGCACATTATAGTGCAGCTGTGCAGAGTCATGGGCTGTATTTCTGCATAATATCCATACCTATTACATAGCACTTTGCCATCCAAAAATTAATGAACCAATTCAATTTCCACTGGCTGAAGCAATCAAGCTCCCTGCTTGCTGTTTTTGCTCTGTTACAAACCACTTCAGTGCATTAAGCTCTTCCAAGCAGTTATTTTTCATTTTATAGGGGAAATACAGACAGTTATATTTCCATCTCCTTCCCTAGCTGATTCTACTAGAATTGCATACCTCCCAATGGTCCCTTTTTTCAGGGGACAGTCTTGATTTTGAAAGAATGATCCATCAAGTCCTTTGGCAATGTACATAGTTTCAGGCCACTAATACCAGGCTTTGGTCTCAGTGGCTCTCATTGAAGTTCCATTGATATATACTAGTCCTATAATGCTATTATTAATACGTATATCCTCAGATGCCTTATTTGTATATATACCTTGCATTGTTTTAATGTCCCTCCCCCTCTCTATTTTCTCATTGGTTAATTAATGTGCTATGTGGATTGGTGTCCTGGGGTATATATATTTTTGTTTAAGCCTATGATTAAGTGCCTGTAGGCATGAAATGCGTAAGGCTGTGTTAGTGTCTACCATTTGCCTAAAATAAAGTTTACAGATCATTTACCTGCCTGTTCTTGGGATCTGTGAGTGCCCGTCGTCTCTTCCATGGTTGAATATTAGTCCTATGACCCTAATGGTTCTAACCCTCTGACTTTCAGAGAGAATTGTTGAGCAAAGAACCTTTGAGCAGAAACCACTAAAGATAAAAAAAGTCATCCATTTCTAGGGTTTAGATCTCGTAGAAGAGTTTTCAGTTGTTGGCTATACATTTATGCAGTAGGTGTGTATATTCTCTTGTACAATGGTAGAGAAGAGAGGGCTCTATATATTGTATATATTATTCTCAAACTAGATAACAACCCTAATCATAGCAAAAAAAGAGAATGTTTCCCCTTACACATTAATGCCACCATGCCATATATTTTTTACTGCTTAGTTCATTGGCAGGCTCCTATTAGCAAGCATCATCTCCCGGCCATATTTAACCCAGTTTCAGGAGAATGCTAGCAGCAATCAATGCTCTGAATCCTGAGAATAGATCCAGTAATTGTATATTCAGTGTCTTTTTTTTTTTCAACCTTGTTTAATGTCTCAATAAAAATATAAAAACAATGATGGAACGTTTCTGCGAACCTTTTCATCAATACCTGCTCGGGTCATGGTTGCTGTTTGATTTTTTTGGTACGAATTTAATGATTGCAAAAGAGCAACAGGGGAAACCATTTATAGGAGTTGGGGCTGCTAATACAGAATAATGATGTGCTGCTAGAAGAGAAAAGCGGACCAGTCTCCTGACCTGCAATACCAATACTTGCCCCTCTACTGAAATGACTTATTTCCTTAAAGGGCACCGATCATAACTAAAATAATTTAAATAAACTATATGTGAAAGTTCAAGAAAAACAGTTAGAATTGTTTGTATAATGTAAATCATCAGCTCACTATTCCTTCTGCAAGATCTCCCCTATCTCCACTGCAGTTCTACCTGAGGCAGCCATCTTGGATTTCACTGGCTCCTCCTACCTATATCTTCCCAGCCAACTGCAGCTCTGAAATCTCGCACATGCTCAGTTGAAATTCCTTGTTGCTTATCAACCCTTCTAAGCTATTTTCAAATCAGCTAAACCTGTGTGTTAGCTGCTGTTCAGTAGTGCTGCCACCTGCTGGAAGTTACTGTGTGCCCTTCATTTGCATAATGACATCACCAGCAGGGGACAAGATAGGAAAATCTCCTGATACTTCTAGTGGAGGAGTTTACTAAAAAAAAGGCATTCTGGGTAGAATACTCAAAGCAGTGTTACAATCTGAGCATGCTCCTGAAATTTGCATATTACAGTCTCTGTTATAGTCTCGGTATGGCCTCCCTCAGTGAAAGAACCAGTTTGACAAAGTAAGGGATTTTTTACAACCTGCAGTTTTTAAAAAAAAAACTATATAGTAGTAGTAATAGTAGTTTGATTAAACGTGTTTAGCCTGTACTGGTCAGATTGTTAATATGTGTTTGATTTTGGCTGTGATAGGTGCCCTTTAAGGTGGTTATAAACAGAGAGATCCGCTCGTTTGGCAATGTCTCCAAACAAGCAGATCTCTCCCTGATATGCCCACCTTGAGGTGGGCAATATCGGGCTGATCCGATCATGGGCCCTAGGGCCCAGCAATCAGATCCTAACGATGGCTAATGGGCGGTTGGATCTAGGGACTGCATCAACGAACAGATGGAACAATGGGATTTTTAGTCCCGTCCGATCGATATCGATCGGGGAAGCCCGTCGGAGGGCCCCATACACGGGCCAATAAGCTGCCGACTCGGTCTTTCGGCAGCTTTTATTGGCCCATGTATGGCCACCTTTAGCCTTCCACACACACATATATTATATATAATTATACCAGCATATTATTAAGTGTGATCCCTATTTATAATACTGTATGTCTGAATATTAATATGAATGGGTTCTCTCTGCTATTTACCATTTATAAAAGCATCATCTGATGTCATTAGTGATGGGAGAATTTGTCCCGAAAAATTAGCGAAACTCGAATTTTGACTCCTGAGTCAATTCCGACGCTCGCATCGATTATGACGATGGCGTTACAGTAAATAATGTTGATGTGTGACGGTTTTGACGCGAGCGACTTTTCTGACACACATCCAAATTTTTTTGACACCGGCGAATTTTTGCGCAGTTTCACAAATTCATTCGCCAGCGAAATACGGAAATTCACCACAAATTTGCGCCTGGCAAATGTATTCACCCGTTACTAGATGTCATCAGTGGATTTCTGAAATTTCACCAAATTCTACATAATTTTGTAGAATTCTAGGCTACTTTCACACTGTGTATATATATATATATATATATATGCACAGACACACCTGCAGGAATAGGATCTGTTACCTGGAAGGCTCTGAACTACAGGATGGCCTTATCCCATAGACTCCATTTTATTCAAATAATTCAAAAATTTTAACTTGATTTACTTTTTTCTCTGTAATAATAAAACAGTAGCTTGTACTTGATCCCAACTAAGATATAATTAATCCTTATTGGAAACATAACTAGCCTATTGGGTTTATTTAATGTTTAAATGATTTGTAGCAAGTTTAAGGTATGGAGATCCACGTTACAGAAAGATCCGGAAAATCCCAGATCCCAAACTTTCTGAATAACAGGTCCCATACTTGTATATATGGACTGTATATATAAGTCCGTCAAAGGATCAGCACTACAAAATGTTGTCAAATATTAATTTCATCAATGGTCTCTGTTGGGAACTTGGGACCTATTCACGTGTTTATTCTTGAAACCAATTGACAAGAATAAAGTATTTTTTGGAGAGTTGTAAAAATAACTTCTGTTCTCTCCTGCCCCATAAGCTGAAACCTCTACCGGGAGCTTTGTTCTCTTCCGAAAGCTGAAAGGTCATTAGTCTGATGTCTCTGATTTAGATGGAAAGTGATACTGCAACCTTTATTTCATGTTCTCTTGCTTTATTCAGTCGGCCACTCTTCAGAGGCAAAAAGGCAATCTATCTCCATCTGGGTTACAGTCCTGTTACATAACCTGAGCCTGACCTGGCATATTCCTTCTTCCAACGACATTTAACATTCAGCTCAAGGTTAAGGTTGAGCTGAATGCTCTTAGGGTCAGGGCACACAGGCAGATTCAGGGAGATTAGTTGCCGGTGACAAATCCTCTTCTTCGGGACGACTAATCTCCCCAAACTTCCTCTCCTGCCTTCCCGCCAGCTAAAATGTAAATCGCCAGTGGGATGGAACTTGGCTCAATTTGTTTTCCGAAGTCGCCCGAAGTTGCCTCATGAGGAAACTTCGGGCAAATTCAGAAAACTAATCACGCAGAGTGCCATCCCACCGGCGACTAATCTCCCTGAATATGCCTGTGTGCCCTGACCCTTTGAGTGACCACAGAAATACTTTGTACAGACATTATTGTTTACTCTAACTCTGGTGGTTTTTTGGGACAAGCAGGTCTTTAGTTATGTGTGGGTTGAGAAAAACCTAACCCACTTCGCCCCAGCCTGCACCCGACCCTAACCCGGAATGCTCCCTCTATATATATTTACCCGCACCCGCCCCCATCATGAAAGAGGTGGGACCTACAAAGGCGCATGCCGAGGCAGAAGTGGGGCAGAAGAAAGCTGCGGGCGGGGACAATGGAGGCTAAAATTCAGCCCTAACCTGACTGCGGCCCGAGGACATACTGCTGGGGTCGGTGTAAACCCTCCCGACCCGCAGATAGACCCATGGGTTCTGCAATCTTCGGGCCGACCCACACATCACTACAGGTCTCCTCTCTCTCAAACATCCTTTCGTTTCCAGAAAAGCTGCAGTATCAATGCTTTATTTAAATCAGAAGGAAATGAAAATTGTACCATTGCCAATCTGGGCAACATACTGTGATAATTTGCTGCAAATATGAAGCCCAACAACACTTGTATGTAATTATTAGGGTAAATCTGCCCGTGCCAAGAAAAGAACTGGAATATGGAGTCATAGCACTTGATTTCAATAGACACAAGCAATTATATAAAGGAAGCTTTCTCCTCTTTCTGTATCACAATCAGATTTTCTTAGTTTGCAACCGCATTAGGTTCCTTTAAGCCCATTTCTTGTAATTAATTATAGGGTTATAGAAGATTCCTGGTGGGTGCTTTGAATTGTTGGATATACTGTTAAAGTTGGGAACAGCATAGAGCTCAACTTGCACTAGGCTATGAATGCAGTGCAAGTGCATAATGTTGGGTGGTCTCTAGGGTTCAGTTGTGTGCCCCTTAGTAAATGAACACTATATACTAGGCCCATTTTTATAATCCCCACTAATAATCTAAATCACCCCAGTCCTCAAATAAATCCTCGAATTTGGCATTTAAAATGTAATTGATTTGTTTTTCTAATTTTCAAGATATTAGCACATTTTTAAACATATAATTAAATTGAAACAACAGGGCCACCTGCTGATCAGCTCTTCCGAACGTGCAGCAGTGTATGAAGGTGACCAGCAGATGGCACTGTTTTCAGTTTCATCATATTAGCGCTGTAAAAAAAAATGCTAATAACTTAAAAATGAAAAAAATACAATTCAAATTACAAACGTGCTCAGAAGACCTCTCTGGGCAATTTTACATTTATTTGTTTTGAGGGTTTACGTTTCCTTAAAGGGATTTTTCACTACACTATTTAAAACTTGATTCTTAAACCAACAAATGTTTTTTTTTTTTTTTTTGCTTTGTTTTTGGTGTTGAGGCAGCCGTGCATTGTGCCTGATTCGGAGCTTTGAGAAGGATGGAACTGCTTTGAGACAACTATTGTTTCTCCCCTTCCCATTGTATTTACTGCAACCTGAGTCATGCTCCACCTAGTGGTACTATTCTCATGACTACCTTTAGCACTGCAAACAAATCCTTCAACAGAGGTGTCAGGTAATGGCTTGGTTTAGTTACCCATGGTTCTGTTAATATTCTTCTGGTGGTCTGCTGGGGAGGAAAGGTAGGGAGGTGATATCACTCCAGCTTGCAGTATAAATAGTGACGGAAGTTTATCAGAGCACAAGTCAGATGACCTGAGGGCACCTGGGAAACTGACAATATGTCTAGCTCCATGCCAAATTTCAAAATTAAGTGTTAAAAAAAATCTGTTTGCTCTTTTAAAAAATGGATTTCAGTGCAGAATTCTGCTGGAACAGCACTATTAACTGATGTGTTTTGAAAAAAATATGCTTTCCCGCAACAGTATCTCTTTAAGGGGTATATTTATCAAAGAGTGAAGTTAAAGATCACCACAGTCCGCTAGAGTGAAATACCGCCTCTCATTTCTATGGGGTTTTTAAAGGCGTATTTATCAAAGGATGAACTTTCACTTTCACCCATTGAGAAATACGCCTTTAAAAATCCCATAGAAATGAATGGAGAGAGGCGGAATTTCACTCTAGCGGACTGTGGTTATCTCTAACTTCACTCTTTGATAAATACTAAGTACCAAAACATTTTTACAATTTTATGTTCTTAGAGTGTACGTAAATGCAAGTCCCTGACACCTGCTGTGAATACAATTATTTACAGACCTCATATTATTCTTTCTGGTAACTTTTCTGAAGTCGGCGTACAATTGACTTAAGTGCAGTTTTATTTTACCCTCTGATTTTTGCCAACCAATTCAACATGCAGGTTTTTTTCAAATTAGACCGAGAAATGCATTAAAATTCTATTTCACAGTTGAATATCTATTGAGCTTAATGGTTATTTATAATACCGCACATAATACTATTTTCATAGACACGCTTCCCCGGCGTGCTTCTCTCTTCCATGTTCTTCATAGTAAGTCCTTTGAACCCCTGTCTTTATTCAGGGCAAACAACCTACAGAGTTCAAATTCTGCCTTTTGAATATTATATTATAATTATTGGGTTAGGAATCAAATGTTATATTGTAGAGTGATTTATTTTCAGTGTAAATAAAAAAACGACACCATGAAAATCATGACAGAATCCCGTTTTTCTGATGCATTTTTCTTGTGCTTGTTTCCGCAGCAAAATTGCCACGCTAAAGTTTTGCAGCAGTGTTGCGGAAAAAAATTGCCCATGTCAAAGCACAGAATTTTGCTGTGAGTGCGCACATGGGGGAAAACATTTCCATTTCAAAAATTACTGGAAACATTTATAGATGCCCAAATGCCCTTCCCCTCCTCTATGTGACTGCAACTGCGCGCACCGATTGGATCAGAGAGGGGTTCTCCGCCACCGCTTCTCTGCTGGTTTATCTGGCGATCCAACGGGTATCCAATTGCTTAGGAATGTGAACATTTTAGGGAAAACTTTTTTCATATATAAAGGCGGCAGGGGGGAGGGTCCATATATAAAATCTGGCCATGCTCTTTTAAACTGGAACGACAACCCATTTTATTATTGAATCAACTCAAACTCACAAAATGTTAAAAAAAAAAAAAAGATTTCAATAGGCTGAACGGATTTAAGCCTGCAGCAAATGATGCTTCTGATTTTATAGCTTTAACCGCTTAATCCCCTTTTTGTAACTCTTTTTCAACTTTACATGAGACGATGAGAAAGTGGATTATAGTCGGTGTGGCTTCCGGGTAAATAGAGTTGAGCTCAAATCAATCGTAACAAGGTCTTTCCCATTTTAATTTTCTTTTCATATTAAAAGCAGAAAAAACCCCACAGATAATGATTTGATTTTAAATGAATCATATTTTTTTTTTCATTTGATTAAATAGACGGAAGCTTAACTTTCTCACAGCACAGAAATCAGCTCAGTGCTTTATTAAGAACCTTGTCCACAAAACTAAGAATAATTGGTTACTGAATTTTCACATTTGAAGAAAAGTCTTTCGTGATTTGGATGTAAGATGATTTTCATACACTGATCACATATTGGCACTGAGTGAACTGATCTTTCCACCCAATCGGATGAATAGAGAAGTGCAGCTTCTTCGCCGTCCATGGTAACAGATGACACCTGCAGAGGGGGTCATTAGCTACAATTTTTTTTAAATTGATTTAGAAGAAATCACATGAGGTTTTGATTTTCTCAACTACTACACAGGGGTACCATTCACCTTTGATCTTTTTTATGGGAAATTATTAGTTTATAGTGATGGGCGAATTTATTCAGCAGGTGTCAATTCGTGACAAATTCCCGCGTTTCAACAAGAAAATTTGCCGATGAAAATTTTTTGAGACCGGCGACAATTCCGACGGCGTAGACAATTAAACGCAGGCCCATTGACTTTAATGCACGTCAAATTGTCGCCGGCGTCGGAGATGTCATCGGCGTCAATTTTCTCAAATCTCTCTCTCCATAATTGCTCCATCTGACATAAATGTATACTGTGTTGGAAATATATTGACTTGAAATAAAAAAAATTACTGGGACAATTCTTGGAAATTTCTGGGATTTTTTGGCCAAAAATCAGCAATAATTGTAATTTTACTTTATAAATACGAACGAACACACACTCAGGACCACAAGACTTTCTCCCAAGGTGGTACCACTTCCTTACAATACAGTACTATGGATGACTTTATGCTGCCGTGCAAAATGGTTCTAAGACAGCAACTGTACCACGGCTGTGGACTCCAACTCCTCATTTTATGGTACTTATGACTGTTTTTAAAGGAACACTAACACCAAAAACTAAAAGTGTATCAAAGTAATTAAAATATGATGTACTGTTGCTCTGCACTGGTAAAATCTGTGTGTTTGCTTCTGAAACTCTACTATAGTTTATATAAACAAGCTGCTGTGTAGCCATGGGGGCAGCCATTCAAGCACAGGATACACAGTAGATAACAGATAAGTACTACTATAGTTTATATAAACAAGCTGCTGTGTAGCCATGGGGGCAGCCATTCAAGCACAGGATACACAGTAGATAACAGATAAGTACTACTATAGTTTATATAAACAAGCTGCTGTGTAGCCATGGGGGCAGCCATTCAAGCACAGGATACACAGTAGATAACAGATAAGTACTACTATAGTTTATATAAACAAGCTGCTGTGTAGCCATGGGGGCAGCCATTCAAGCACAGGATACGCAGTAGATAACAGATAAGTACTACTATAGTTTATAAAACAAGCTGCTGTTTAGCCATGGGGCAGCCATTCAAGCTGGAAAAATGGAGAAACGGCACAAGTTGCATAGCAGATAAAACACCATTGAATTAGACAGGGCATATCTGTTATGTGTAACCCTTTCTCCATTTTTCCAGCTTGAATGGCTGCCCCATGGCTACACAGCAGCTTGTTTATATAAACTATAGTAGAGTTTCTGAATCAAACACACAGCTTTAACCAGTTTAACAGTATATTATGGGGGTTATTTATTAAAGTCTGAATACCAAAAACAAAAACTCAAATCTTTCAGGATTTATTATACCCTGAGGATGAAAAAAGTCAGAATCCAAAAATCCAGCATCTCAGACCTGCCGAGGTTGTATATAAGTCAATGGGAGAAGTGACGAAGATATCCTGATCATGCGCTGGGTTTCGTGCAATAATCCACAGATTACAATTCAAATTTTTCACGATTTTTTGGAGTTTTTTTCCTGCAGGAGAATTTTTTGGGAAAATGTATTTATAAATAAGGGGAAATAACCGGTGCAGATTATTCAGAAAGTAATGAGAAATTTTCGTATTTTTCTAAATAACCCCCTAGATGTTAATTATTTTAAAACACTACCATTTTTTGGTGCTACTGTCAATACCAGGCCTGGATTTGCGGCAAGGCATTCTGCCAGCCACACGGTCAATTCGTTTGATTCAAGTGCACTAGCCACTACACAATAGTGCTCCGATAAGAAGAAAGAATGCGCTTGTGCGATATCCTTTGGGAGGGAAGGGGTGGTGGAGGACGCAAGCAAATCCTGCCCTGGTTACTAATTTACTGTATTTTTCATGTTGATTGAAAGAAGTTAAGGACACAACATACAAGACATTTTATCACAAAAATATAAACCAAATCATAATTCTAAACCAAAATCAAAGTTAAACTACCTAAACCAAAAACAATTTTCTCCTTCAAATTTCATAAACCTGATTTGATTATTTTCAGTGATTGTATTTAAAGCCATTAGGAACATTTTTGGCAACTCTGCCTCCAGATACCCATAATTGCTTCCAACTCCACAGATCTGAACTGTACTATAAAATTATGACTGAGGAAAATGCCGGCTTTGGAACTGATATATGAAAATTTGAGTTTTTGCCAGGATTTGAGTAATTACATCTAAAAACAAAAAAAAATCATAAATTTGAATATTTTTGAACTCGGGTTTTCCAAATTCAAATTTCCAAGACTGTTACCGTATATACTCGAGTATAAGCCGACCCGAGTATAAGCCGAGGTACCTAATTTTACCTACGAAAACTGGGAAAACTTATTGACTCTAGTATAAGCCTAGACACAACTACAGCCCTGTCTCTCAGCAGCGCACATTCTGCCAAAGCGACCCCCCCCAGCGATCAACCGGACTTCTTTGCAAAGTTGATGGTGACAGAGAATTGCCAAACGGATTACTGTGTGCATTGTCCCACTGTCCCACTACCATGTGCAGAGGGTGCTGTTTGATATTGCCATCACTGTTAATCTTTCGTATAACCAACAGAGGGTGCTGTGTGATATTGCCATCACTGTTAATCTTTCATATAACCAACAGAGGGTGCACTGTTATTCTTTCATATAACCAACAGAGGGTGCTGTGTGATATTGCAGTCACTGTTATTCTTTCATATAACCAACAGAGGGTGCACTGTTATTCTTTCATATAACCAACAGAGGGTGCTGTGTGATATTGCAGTCACTGTTAATCTTTCATATAACCAACAGATGGCGCTGTGATATTGCAGTCACTGTTATTCTTTCATACAACCAACAGATGGCGCTGTGTGATATTGCAGTCACTGTTATTCTTTCATACAACCAACAGATGGCGCTGTGTGATATTGCAGTCACTGTTATTCTTTCATACAACCAACAGATGGCGCTGTGTGATATTGCAGTCAATGTTATTCTTTCATACAACCAACAGATGGCGCTGTGTGATATTGCAGTCACTGTTATTCTTTCATGCAACCAACAGATGGCGCTGTGTGATATTGCAGTCACTGTTATTCTTTCATACAGCCAACAGATGGCGCTGTGTGATATTGCAGTCACTGTTATTCTTTCATATAACCAACAGAGGGTGCTGTGTGATATTGCAGTCACTGTTATTCTTTCATATAACCAACAGAGGGCATTGTGGGATATTGCAGTCTCTCCCCAAGTGAACTGTTGGTATAGGAATGATTAAAAGTGACTGCAATCTCAGCGAGTTGGGTCTGGTACCGCTGACCCGAGTATAAGCCGAGGTAGACTTTTTCAGCACATTTTGGATGCTGAAAAACTCGGCTTATACATATGGTAAATAGGAAATGTCAATGAAAAAAAAAAATCAGCAGCTTAAATCTGGTGAACTTTTAGAGAAGTTAATGGAGGCGCTTATTCAAGATTAAAGCTATTTTGTTTTTCAGGTTTTTAAAAAAGTTTAAGGTTTGAAAATAATTTTATTTCTATCACATTTTTTTTCCTAAACTTAATGAGTTGAATTTCTTTGTGTATAGTGCATTTCTTTTCAATGTTTGAAAAATAGTCTTTAAATCAGTCATATATTGTGCGCCATTCTCATTGTGACATCTTTTTAGTCGTTTAATGCTTAGGGGGTTATTTATCAAAATCTGAATTTATCTCGTTATTTTCTGAAATATACTCCGACCAAATCTGCACGGGTTGTTTCCCCTTATTTATCAATACATTTTCACAAAAAAATACAGTGCGCGAAAAACCTTGAAAAAAACGTGAAAATCATACGAAAATTCTAATCGTACAAATTTGACGTATTTTCAGACCGAAAACTAAAATTTTTTCACATTTTTGCCCGAAAACCACAAAATCTTTGGATTTTTGCACGAAACCCAGCACAGATCAGGATATCTACAGGACTTCATTGACTTATGTACAACCTCGGCAGGTCTGAAATGCCGGATTTTTGGATTCCAATTTTTTTCATCCTTGGGGTATAATAAATCACAAAAAAAAATATTTTTGAGGTTTTTTTTCACACAAAAAAATCTGATTTTATAGTAAAAAAGAACTTGAATTTTTCAAGTTTTTTGCATTTGAACTTTAATAAATAAACTCCTTAATGTAAGCACTCACAGTGGCTTTGATCCTGAGCTGGTGGCACAGATTCCCCCAACAACAAGCCTTTCTTGAAAAAAATCTTTAAAAACAAATTTCTCCTGCATTGTAATTTATGCAGCAACACATTTCTTTGGAACTGGAAATTACTGAGGACATGATTGGGTTAAAGACTGCACTAGAGTTTAACAAATGTTTCATCTGTCTTATGGCTCCTTCAGAGGAAGACATAAATGGCTTTTATTTACAGCTCCTGATTAGGAGCAATGTGTAGGGTTGCTGGGTGGATAAGAAGTGGCGCTTCTAAGAGGCAACATTTTTTCTGCTTTCTTTAAAAAGATCTTTTATTTATATAGGGTATGGGTAGCAATAAGGTAAGTGGGGGTCTTTGAAAGGATATTAATGTATGGTATGTATTATCCAGAATCAAAAAAAGTATATTTTGGGATTGATACTCCACCCTGTTAAGGACAAAAAGTATATTTTGGGATAGATACTCCAACCTGTTAAGGAAAAAAAGTATATCTTGGGATAGATACTCCAACCTGTTTAGGACAAAAAGTATATTTTGGGATAGATACTCCAACCTGTTTAGGACAAAAAGTATATTTTGAGATAGATACTTGAATCTTTTTAGGACAAAAAGTATATTTTGGGATCGATACTGCAACCTGTTAAGGACAAAAAGTATTTTTTGGGATAGATATGGCAATCTGTTGGAAGAAGTGATTTAACTGTTATCCAGAATGCTTGGGACCAGGGCCATATTTATATATTGGCCACCGAGGACGGTACAGTTTTGGGGACGTCCCCAAAAAAACCCTCCCCACCCTCTGCCACGGACTTCCTTTGGAAATCAGGTGATGGAGCTGAGGGGATGAGGGGTCTCAAGAACACTGCGGAAGTGACATCATGCGCACGGCACGCTGATGTCACTTCTGCGGAAAGCGATGCATGAAGTCAACATGCACGACGTAGGGTCATGTTTAGTTCCAAACTGGATCACCATTCCTTACAGCTAAAAAAAGATTTAAACATAAACCCAATAGTATTGTTTTGCCCTTAATATGGATTCATGCAGCTTAGTTACCATCAAGTACAAAACAGTAGGGGTAATTTACAAAGTGCAGTTTTGGCTGTATATTGTTGTGTTTTAAAGCCTTAATATAGCATTTCCCCTTAATTAGGCCCCTCCCTTCGTACAACACCAGAGTGCTTTCATTTCTGCTTGTTTTGATGACTATCTATTATTTCTTTACACTCACCCCACTGCTGCAGTGATGTTAGAGAGGGATGGGGTGTAAAATAAGTGACGGTACATAGGACCCGGTTGGTTTGGGGTTGGAGCATTAGCTTCAATAAGCTCAGTTGAGAACTATTGTGTCCATTTTAGAGCACTCACACTTGTGGATGCATAAATATTACTCTATAGAAAATGGTATTCCCATCTTTTAGAGTTTTCTGGGTTATGAGTTTCCGGATAATAGACCCTGCAGATGTAGACTGAAATGGTGACATTTTCCATCTCATCTACTGATATTTCATAATTTTGCATTTCTTCCTTGCCTGAAATCCCACGGAGGGGATCCATGCCGGCAATGGCTGACAATTACCCGACAATTATTCCAAGGCTCGCGTCCCAATCTGCCATATTATTCAGGTGATCAGATTTAAGATTTTCATCTTCTGCACTGCGCTTGCTTCCCTGCCCCAAATCTTATCTAATATGATTTTTTTTTCCTATTAAATTAGAAATCAGTGGTGCTTATAAACCAAAATAGCATTCATATTAGAAAAAGAGAATCAGAGCGTGTGCCATTTCTTGGGCATTGTGTTTCTGTGGGCTTAATTTTCCTTCTCCTATTTTCTCCCCTCTCTCTCATTTATCTCTCATTTTATGTCATCAGCAGCACTTGAAAATGTCACAGAGCAGTTAATGCTGTCACCGTTGAAAAGGTTTAATATATTACCGCTATTGTCGCAACATGAGTGGTTTTACATGAAAGCATCAGGCGATGGGCTAGTTGGCTTTTTTCCTCACAATGAGAACAAAATGTCTTGTATTGTTGCTTAATATTGAAGTTCTTTTCAGGACCAGAATTAGAGGAGAGGGGACTGGTATTGCAGAAAGACATAGGGGGGTGGGGGTGCAGGTTGAACATCCCTGGACTATATACACTGAACACATTTACTGTTTTTTATCTACAGTATGTTCTTCAAGGGCCCCTCTGAGTTTGGAAAACCAGTATTAATGCTCTCTCTGCTCTACTTTAAAACTGGCAGGGGTTCGTTCATGGGCAATTTAACTCAAAATTAAAAAGTAAAATGCAATGGCAGACCCTGAACCCATGATGAAAATGACCTGCATTTCCCTTATACTCTTTCCTGCTGACCTTTGTATCCTGCCACTGTCTCCAACCTAAACCTCAAACTGCTGCCTAAAATAACAGAGACTCTGACCCCGGAAACCTTAAAACAGATATATCCTGAGGGTAGTTTTTTTTATGTATGGCCAGTGTAGTCCAATGTTTATTGCTAAATTTAATTTCAAGGTAAATCATCATCTTTGTAGGACAACTGAAGACCTGACTATTGTATGTTCACAGGTTTCACATACGTTAATTAGGAATGCCGAGTAGTGATGGGCGAATATATTCACCAGGCGCGAATTTGCGGCGAAAATTGGCTGGCGAAAAATAAACTGCATCAAAAAAATTTGGCCACATGCCACAATAGTCGTGCGCATAAAAATTGACGCACGTCAAAATTATTCGGATGCCTATTGACTGTAATGAATTCGGACAAAATAGTCGCACATATAAAAATTGATGAGTGTCAAAATAATTTTGACACCCATTGATTTCAATGCATTTCGCAAATTTCTTGCAAATTCACCCATCACTAATGCACAGGTTAAGCATAGATCTTTGCTAAGGTTTCTACGTATACTTTTAGTTTCTTATTACTAATCATTAAATGAAAGATCTTGTTGGAGAAGAACAAATGTTTCCATGACTCCATCAGAAAAAAACTCTTGGTCCATGTTGGAAGCAGCAAGAGTAGGCATCATCAGACATCATAGAAGCACATAGGCAAGAGAGTCAGCTTGTGGGGTAAGAGGTTAGCATGGTTGCCTACAATGGTCTTTGTATCACTTTCTTTTTGGAAGATTGCTGGCCACCATGTGGGTCAAATCATGTTGATTCAATTATTTGGCCTCCAAGTAAATTATTGGATCATAATGTGGTTCTACAGAGACCTGTTGAGAAAACGTAGCAGTCATTGGGGGTTATGTAAAAAAAGGCACTAAGTTTGCCCAGGAGCAGTAACCCATAAACACCAAGAAGGCAGCACTTTCTGGTCACCTGTTTAAAAGCATACATCTTATTGGTTGCTATAGGTTACTGCTCCTGGGCAAACTTAGTGCCTTAACACCCATTGTCTAAAGGGGTTATCAGTTAATATCAGTTGGGCAGGTCATTGGAAGGGTGTTAAGAATATGTGCTGGTTTTTATGGAGCCAACATTCTGTATAACCACTTCCACACTTGACACAAACTATGTTCTTTAAACAAAAGTTTAATTGATAGAAACTGAAAAAAAACCCTCAGACCTCTACAGAAAGATGTAAGGAGCAGAACAAACAGATGATAATCCCAGAAAAAGGCCGAAGGTTGAGGGTCTAGCAGCAAGTCTGTATAACAGGCTGTAGGACATTGGCAGGCAGAAGACTTGTGGAGTCAGCAAACAGACTGAGGTCAAACCTGGGAGATGGGGAACAAGGACAGGAGCAGGGAAACAGGAGCAGAGTCACAGGAACAAGTTTACAGGAACAGGATCAGGATTTCAGAATCACTGACAAAAAAATCGAGGCTTGGAGTTGGCAGGAAGGCAGATGATTCAGCTTTGGGGAGACAGGGAAGCAGTCTTAAATAGACCTTTAATGAGCTATTGCCCGCAGCTGGACAGGGGGCGTGACTGAGGGAAGATGGACTTGGAAATATTTTGTCAGGGACAGGCTGCTGTCACATTGCCTCCTGTGGCTCATGCAGGACGAGCAGTGGCAGTAATACAATAGGTCCCTGGTTCAAAACCAGGGAGTTCCTGACAAAGGGATTTATACATGAGTTGCTGGTCTAGATAGAGTCATTGGCTTTTATCAACACATGAATGCCCACTCAATGGAAGAACTACTGGGGGAGCAGGAGTTACATAGTTAAATTGGGTTGAAAAAAGACAAAGTCCATCAAGTTCAACCCCTCCAAATGAAAACCCAGCATCCATACACACACACCCCTCCCTACTTTTAATTAAAATTCTATATACCCATACCTATACTAACTATAGAGTTTATTATCACAATAGCCTTTGATAATATGCCTGTCCAAAAAATCATCCAAGCCATTCTTAAAGGCATTAACTGAATCAGCATCACAACATCACCCGGCAGTGCATTCCACAACCTCACTGTCCTGACTGTGAAGAACCCTCTACGTTGCTTCAAATGAAAGTTCTTTTCTTCTAGTCTAAAGGGGAGGCCTCTGGTACGGTGATCCTCTTTATGGGTAAAAAGGTCCCCTGCCATTTGTCTATAATGTCCTCTAATGTACTTGTAAAGTGTAATCATGTCCCCTCGCAAGCGCCTTTTTTCCAGAGAAAACAACCCCAACCTTGACAGTCTACCCTCATAATTTAAGTCTTCCGTCCCTCTAACCAATTTAGTTGCACTTAGTCTCTGCACTCTCTCCAGCTCATTTATATCCCTCTTAAGGACTGGAGTCCAAAACTGCCCCCATACTCCAGGTGAGACCTTACCAGGGACCTATAAAGAGGCATAATTATGTTTTCATCCCTTGAGTTAATGCCCTTTTTTATACAAGACAGAACTTTATTTGCTTTAGTAGCCACAGAATGGCACTGCCCAGAATTAGACAACGTGTTATCTACAAAGACTCCTAGATCCTTTTCATTTAAGGAAACTCCCAACACACTGCCATTTAGTGTATAACTTGCATTTATATTATTTTTGCCAAAGTGCATAACCTGCATTTATCAACATTGAACCTCATTTTCCAGTTTGCTGCCCAGTTTTCCAGTTTAGACAAATCACTTTGCAAAGTGGCAGCATCCTGCATGGAACCTATAGTTCTGCACAATTTAGTATCATCTGCAAAAATAGAAACAGTACTTTCAATGGCCACCTCCAGGTCATTAATAAACAAGTTGAAAAGCAAGGGACCTAGTACAGAGCCCTGCGGTACTCCACTAACAACACTGGTCCAATTAGAAAATGTTCCATTTACCACCACTCTTTGTAGTCTATCTTTTAGCCAGATCTCTATCCAGGTACAAATACTATGTTCCAGGCCAACATTCCTTAATTTAACCAGTAACCTTTTGTGTGGCACTGTATCAAATGCTTTAGCAAAGTCTAAGAAAATCACATCCACTGCCATCCCAGAATCGAGGTCTCTACTTACATTCTCGTAAAAAGAAATTAAGTTAGTCTGGCAAGATCTATTATGCATAAAACCATGCTGGCACAAACTCATAGTATTATGATTTGCTATGAAGTCCAGTATCTTATCCTTTATTAACCCTTCGAAAAGCTTTCCTACCACTGACGTCAGACTAACTGGCCTATAGTTTTGAGGCTGAGAACGGGATCCTTTTTTGAATAGAGGCACCACATTAGCAATTCGCCAGTCTCTCTGCACTATGCCAGATCTCAATGAATCCTGAAAAATTAAGTAAAGAGGTTTGGCAATCACAGAGCTAAGCTCGCTAATTACCCTGGGATGAATACCATCTGGCCCTGGACCTTTGTTAATCTTAACATGTTCAAGTCTCTTTTGAATTTCTTCATGTGTGAACCATGCATCATTAGTTGTATTACTAGAATTGGGGCTGTTAAGAAGGAAACCTTCACTTATTGGTTCCTCATTTGTGTAGACAGATGAAAAATATGAATTCAGAATCTGCGCTTTTATTAGTTGCCATTGCAAAAGGGCCCACACTCCCTCGGCGCCCACGTATCCGCCAAGAAGATCGCTTCCGGGGGGGGGGGCGGTTAGCTGGCCAGGCTGCACAACCCGGGCCTGACACCACTTAGATTAAACCTGGGGTTCCCTGGTTATTCTACTGTATCTGTACAGACTTGCTTTGCCAAGGAAGTAAATAGTTTGTGTTCCCTTGAGTAGAAGATATCAGATCCATTTTCTTAGTCTACATTATTGTTTGTGGCTGTGTCTAAATAACAGATGGAAGCCAAAGGCTCATCTGAAGAAACCAAGAAAAGCATGGTAAATTGAAATGAGTTCAAGTGATTTCAGTCCCATCTGTGCCCTGCAAGGCATGAGTGTTGCTTTGAACAAAGCAGAGCAAATATCACAGTGGAGTTTGATTTAACTGGGATTAGAAGCAGCTCAACGAGTATTTTGTGCCCGGTCAGCTTGATGAGCCTGAAGCATTGAGCTTCCTCCAGGATTATATTGCAATAAAATGGGTAGAGCCTTTTATTAAATGACTTAGGTGATGCTAGGGGATTAAAGATGGGTGCAGAGAGACACTGAGTGATAACATTACTGCCAAGCTGTGAACCATCACTAGCAACTGACATAGTAGACAACTAAAAGAATTAGGTCCCACACTGAGGTGTAGTTGTTTACTGACCTGCCTTTTCTGTGATATTTCATATAATCTGATACTAATCACAGTCTTCATTTTACACTCATTTTAATGATCTGACTTTACTCTGGACTCATCAATGGGTGACTGTCACTAGTATTTGTCGGACATAACTTTCGAACAATTGCGGTCACGGGCAGAACATTGTCTGTTCTTATACTACACAATGGTTAGTTGCAAGTCGGGAGATAGGGCCGTACAATCGTTCATACGATAAGAGGCTAAAATCTGTAAGTCTATGGCCAGTTTTAGGTGGTGTCCCCTATAACACATCCTTATCATTCAGTAGCGAGGTGCCACCTGTACTTAATGTGTTGAATATAGGTATGGTCACCTTCAGGAAGGCACCAGAGGTACACCAATCAGGGGCAATATGGCAGAGGGGGCCCCAAAAGAGAACAAGGTACAATTTGTGGTTTGTGTAGGAGTTGGTGCTTGCAGGAGACAGGGTGGGGTTTTGGTTTGATCTGGGCTGGGTTTTGACATAATTGAGCCGAAAAGACAATAGTCTAAAACAAAAGTATTTTTAAGCATAAATCAAATTTGACATCAGATTTGACAAATCTTTTGACATAATTGGCCATGATCAAGCAAGGTCAGGGGCTTGACCTTGTATGCACAGGACCTTTTTGTATTGGGGCCTATTCTGTTTATTGGCAGAACCCACTGTGCAGGAGGTCCAGGTGACCAGTTGGCTAATTTTGGGATATCCATGGAGGGCCCTGCTAACTTACTAGTATCAGACCATAATTACTTATGGTGGTGTAGAGTACAGGTCTGCCTTGCAACTGCCATGGTTACACTATGCATCTTGAACAGAATCCATATACATTAGCAAATTAGTTTCCCCCCCCATTAATGGTGATTTCACCAGCTGCATAGGTAGAGCTACCAGCCAGCCTGGATTTTCCAGAAATCTTATAGTTCTGCCACACACCTGTTCTCTCTCTCTGCAATGGTGGTGCTGGCTTTCCATAGACTTGGCTTGGTCCCTTAGTAGCTGCCAAATATGTATATGGAGCAGCACACACTCTATTTATGCAGTTGGGGAGCTTACTCCATTTATTACTTCACCAACAAAATCAATTTTTTTGAAACATTGATTTTGTTGCTGAAGTAATAAATAGGGTAAGCTTCCCAACTGCATAAATAAAGTGTGTGCGGCTCCATATACATTTTTCAGCTTTTCCAGAAATCTTCCAGATTTACATACCTAACTGGGTGCAGCTGGGAGTGGTTGAGGCCTAATGGGGAGTGGTCAGGGCAGAATGGAGTCTGGTGTAATGGGATTTGGCCAAAAACACCCTGGACATTAACTCTAGGAGGCTGATCATGGTGTCACAAGGGGTTTTTCAGAATCAGGTTATAGAATTTTCCGTTGCGGTAAAGCCTGCATTGGTCAATGTGTAGGTGCTGGACCATCTCCGTATTCTATTAAAAAAAATTCCAGTAAAACATAGCAGCAACCAGGATTTTCCATGCACATTTACTGACTCTTTTCCGTTATAGAGAATTACTTTATGATTAGCCTTTTAAGTACAGAATATTTTGTGCTGTCAGTAACAGTAAGTAATGAACGTCTTTATTGCTGTTGGTTGTTCACACAATAAAGATCACATGACAGCGGTAAATCTTAATTTTCATAATATTCTGTCCTTATTGTGAAAGCCATATTGCAAGGGGTCAGCACTGATATCATGTGCAAATGCAGAGATCCCGGCCACACACACACAAGAATAAAGTCCAGGGATGCTTCACACTGTATAATGTTATTCACCCTTTGGGCAATGGGACACACAGGGTGGGTCAGTTTTCTGACCCAAAAATGTACCAGTAGGTTCCAGGCTATTACCATTTAAGTCAATGGAGAGGAATTTGAGAGCATTTTGTGGGTGTCAAACTGTTTTTCAGTTGATCTCTTTTTGAGGCGACTAAGCTTCCCTAAATCTTCATTATTCTCTGCAAATGGATAGTGCAGTTCTAATTCATACACACTGAATCAGACTGAGGGAGGACCATGTTGGCCAAAGATGCCCAATTGTGCCAAAGGAAGGTACAAGAAAGAGTTAGGAAACCAAACAAGACCCCAGGATGTCACTGTTGTTTCAACGCTCATATCGATCGAGTGCTGCTACAGTATATGAACCACAAGCAGCCATTCCTCATTTTTTATATAATTTGTCTCATATAAAAACTTTCATAGGTGCCATATTCTTTAAATATATTTAGATATTGCTTCCTTTGCTACTAAGGCAGTGAATGAAAGAACCCCAGGATGGTGCAGTTTTCTGCTGACTATGAATGAAAAGAACTTTCATTTGAAGCAACGTAGGGGGTTCTTCACAGTCAGGACAGTGAGGTTGTGGAATGCACTGCCGGGTGATGTTGTGATGCTGATTCAGTTAATGACTATAAGAGGGACTTGGATGATTTCTTGGACAGACATAATATCAAAGGCTATTCTGATACTAAGCTCTATAGTTAGTATAGGTATGGGTATATAGAATTTAATTAAAAGTAGGGAGGGGTCCTTGACCTGGTCAACCGGTTTGGCTCGTTTTCCGGACTACGCGTTAACTGGGAAAAATCTGTTTTATTCCCCATTGACCCTGACCAACCTCGATCTCTACCACAAGAGACCCCACTTGAATGGGCCACCCAGTTCAAGTACCTAGGAGTGATAGTCCATACAGATCTCACCAAATACACTACCTTAAACCTAGACCCTATTTTACTTAATCTGACCAATACCTTAAACAGATGGGCTAAACTCCCTCTCTCTCTCTGGGGTAGAGTAAATGTCATTAAAATGATTTACCTCCCCAAAATTCTCTATCTACTCCATAATGCGCCAATATTTATTCCCAAAAAATACTTTAAAAGTATAAACCAAATCGTGACCCCCTTTCTCTGGAACAAGAAAACACCCAGAATCGCCTGGTCAAAGTTATGTGCACCGTGCGACAAGGGAGGACTGGCCCTCCCCAACTTCCATTGGTATTTCATAGCTTCACAAATATATTACCTCCACTGGTGCTTTAACCCTGACCCGTATAACCCAAACTCCCAGTTACAAGCTCTTTTACTATCCTCGTGGGAGAGCCTCCGCAACTTTCCCTATCGGAGCCCCAGGGATTCTGGCCCGCTACCGACGACACTGACTACCCCACAGAAGGCCTGGCTGATAGCTCTCAAAATCTTGGGCCATTCACCACCCCTCCTATCCCCTCACCTCCCACTCTGGAGAAATTCCTATTTGAATCACTTTAGATCCTTGCAACACTCTGCTTTCTGGCCCAGGCAAGGCATTAAATGCTTGAAGGACCTCCTTGAGAATCATTCCTTTGTCACCCATTGCACATTACAACTTAAATGCCAGCCAACGCAAATTCCACTATTTAAATACCTACAATTACGTCATACCTTCTACTCCCAATTTAACAGTCTTACCCCCCAGCAATCCTGCCTAGTCATAGAAGAAATTCTTCATGATCCCAACCCAGCAAAGCTGGTGTCCCGGCTCTACCAGCAGCTCCTTTTATCCGGCCCCAAACCTTTTCAAGCAGCACAAGACTGGTGGAATACTAAAATTATAGGCCTTGACCAAGATAACTGGGACGAGGCGACGGAACACATATACACTGGCCTGATATCGTTGAAAGACAAACTAATACAATATAAAATTATGCACCATATTTACATAACTCCCACACGACTCAAACTGATGGGCCAGATCCCTTGCGACTCCTGTCCCAGGTGTCACCAACAAGCTGCGGATTTCTTCCATCTAATCTGGGAATGCCATTACATACTGAGCTTTTGGACACAAGTTGTAAACTATCTATCAGATAATCTTGACTTCCCAAGAATAATTTCACCTGCAGTTTGCCTTTTGGGGGTTCTAGAAGAGATAGTCCCAGCTAAATATACTCGAATCTCTTTCCGTATCCTACTCTTTTATGCAAAAAAAACTGTAGCCCTTCACTGGATGGGTAACCTCTCACCCTCTCTCAATGCGTGGATACGACTGATTAACAAAGCAGTACCCCTATATAAGCTCACCTACGAAATTAGGGGAACACCAACAAAATTCGATAAAATTTGGGGCTTGTGGAATGACATTGCCCCGACCCCTCTATAGTAGGTCATAGCCGAGTCCATCTCCTACTGTGACACCCCGCATGGTTTGCTATCCTTCGTATCCTCGAGGGTCCCAACCTAACCGTCAGATGTATAGTTCCCCTGAGTTTGATAGTGTCCATCTCAACTGCTCAATAACTGTATTGTGTTATGCTTGGTGATAGCATGTGCCATATTTTCTTCCTGCCTAAATTGTACAGTCTAGTCTGCGAGTGTACTTATTGTTGTACGTATGATTGTTGTATGTGTTTAAAAATGAGAAATAAAACTTACCTTTAAAAAAAAAAAAAAGTAGGGAGGGGTGTGTGTATGGATAGTGGGTTTTCATTTGGAGGGGTTGAACTTGATGGACTTTGTCTTTTTTCAACCCAATTTAACTATGTAACTATGTAACTATGTAACTATGATAGGAGCACCGGCCCCGAGTGTTAGGTAAGTAAATACATTCACTTCCAGTGGCCTAACTTTTGGCACCCCAAAGTAAAATGGCTTTCCTTCTCCTTCAACTTCAGCAAGGACAAGTCTCACCTACCCTACCAAATAGATATGAAAGAAATGCACATAAGCAGTAGGAGACACTCTAGGGCAGTAAACTTAAAGGTGAAATTCTCTGCCGAGAGCTAATCCTATCCATTTTCTTCCTTTAGGTTGTCCCCTCTTAAATATGTTGGCCACTGGGGTCAATTCACTATTAAACCCCAAAATATTCTTGGAAGTGAAGACTTGTATGAGAAAGCAACAGTCTGTTTTTATTCATTAGCCACACACACACACACACACACACACTATGAACCAATATGTGCTTGGCTCAGTGGGCACCTTGGAAGTGACTGTCTATGAAGCTGTGAAACTGTGGAAATTTTCAAAATCCAGAAATAGATCCAAGGCAAGGTAGTAATTAATACAATTACGTATTACCCCTGCTTTGAGAAACCTATGGTTTTGTGTTAAAAATGAAGATGTGTATATCAGATTGTAGCTTGGGTTTCAGGAGTTGATGCTCAATGCCTTGGGAGGTCTACCAGCATTCTCTTTGTGTGAGACCCAATGCGCTGAATGGAATAATAATTATGTATCTATGCTCTTGTTCGGGATATTGGGGTAGCAAATCATCGTTTTTAATTGTATTCAGTCAGTGAAACCATGAGAACCATGAGAGTAGAAACCATGAGAACAAAAGGACTGCCGGCCGGGTAAATTAACTGTTGTCATCTTGCCCTTTAGTCCTCATCTTGTTCTTCTGACTCTGCCCTTCTTTGCTGCAATTGCTGCCCCTAAGCTTTTCCTACCAACAATGGATCTGTATGTATGCAACATTATATAACAGTGCCTTGGAATGACTTACTACTTATTTCCTTTATGTGACAATATCACTGTGCATTGTGCCTTCTCTAAAACTGGCAACTTGGGATAACTCAATGTACCGATAAAGATAAGTCAAAGCAGCTGGTTTCAGGCTTTTACCTATACCTCACTCACTTACAACTACTTGTACAAGTTTCCATTAGAAGACTGACCCATAGCAACCAGTTATAAATAACAGTGACCAGCATAAGAACCCTTGACAATCCCATACCTAGAAGAAGCCCCCAACTGGAAAGAAAACTAATGGGTCAAGGCAGCAGCGGTCCCACCAAAGTGGGTAATAATACAGTACCTCATTTTATTGTCATTGATCAACTTAATTTGGTTGTCCTACTTAGTCATCCTAAACAATATGGTGGTCACACAATTGGTATCATTTATAGTTCTAGAGCGTGATTGTGTCATGACACAATGGGCCTTTATGTATATGTCCTTGATATGCCTGATGGTTTTATATGGTGTAGCCAGTCTCATAGTTGTGGGTATATATAGTATTTATTCTTCGCCAGTCTTGTGGCTCCTGTTGTATGTTGTATATTATAGTTGCGTTAAGACGCATAGTGCTCCTTATGCTTCCTGTTATACTGTAACTGTATATGCTGGGGGTTGGTTTATTTATTCTGTTAACAGTTATTTATATAGTGCTGAGATATTTATTCTTTGCTTTACAGATATTATACATTTTTCACATCAGGTTCCTGCCCCTAAGGAGCTTACAATCGAAGGTCCCTCACACTTCAGGTCAATCTTATCAGGATACATTTAACCTGCCTGGTTTTTTTTGGAGTGTGGGAGGAAACTGGAGAACCCAGAGGAAATCCACTTAGGCAAGGTGGTGAACATTCAAACTCCTTGTAGATAGTGCCCAAGCCAGATTTGAACTCAGGACCTAGTGTCAGTGTTTGGCCCATATCCTTTTAGCTGCCATTTTTTGTAAGCCACCTGGCTCTGCTCCCACCTTTCTGCCATGTCTCTCATCCATCCAAGTGACCACAGGGGTCCCCAGCTCTCCCTTTATACTCTGGTTGTTCCTTGCCGAGGGAGTTGCCAAGTTATTGTGAGCTTTTAAGGAGACCACAGCTTAAAGGAGACCACAGGATTGGCACAAGTTAGGGCTCTCCCCTAGAAAAGTAAAGGGCAGGGATTTAAACAAAAAAACAAACCATTGGTGTTCTACCTTTAAAATCTGGAAAATGGTCTTCTTTGGCAGCTTCTTTGTTCTTGGTGGCTACTGCTCCCATTCGACTTCAGTCACCATCGACTTTGGCCACCATTTGGCTCTGGCTTCAATTTGGCTCTGTCTCACTTTTGGTTTCAGCCCCCATTCGACTTCAGCTCCAATTCCACAACCTATAAATGGAGCAGCCCACCAGGCATTTGCCCGAGAGGCCTGGTGGCCAGTTTGTGCCTGATCTCTAGTACTGGCACACCCATAGATTAAGTGTCTTCTTTAGACCCCTTTATTTTGGGGATCAACACCAATGGGAGACAGAAATGGCACTAAACAGGGGTGTAACTACAGAGGAAGCAGACCCTGCAGCTGCAAGGGGGTCCAGGAGGTATAGGGGCCCCATGAGGCCCTAATTAATGTATATTCATGTATATTAATTAATATATATTAATCTTAATTTATATTGGTAAAACAGGACAACCTCTGGAAAGTTTGGGGGCCCCTCAAATTATTTTGCTATGGGATCCAGTAACATCTAGTTATGCTACCGGCACTAAATGTAATCCTAGACAAGAAGGTGAGCAATACTTACTGTGTAACACATACACATGTTCTCTAACATTTCTTCTTTCTTTGTACCATAGAGATTAAAAACCAGTTATTATGGAAACTCTTGTCTCTTAATAGCAAAGTTAATGAAAGTGCTGGGGCAGAGATGCTTTTCCCACAATACCCAGAGATGGCTGACAAGGTCTGTCTGGCTCTTCCGCTTAATGAAACTGCTGAAAGGACAGTCATGGATTGATTAATAAAGTGGATAAATTTACTCCTGCGGGGCTACAATGATAAATTGATGAACACAGATATAGACATGCAGCATTCTGATTTCTTTATAAAACTGCAAGCTAGAGTTCCATACAATTAAGTTTTACAGCTGGCTGCTAGAATTGTTCTAAAACAGGTTTTTCTACGGAGGGTTATGTACAAAGACAAGATGTGCACTTTAAAACTGTTGAACTAGGCAAAGTGAATTATGGAGTTATAACTGGTACATGCAGGTTGTGTGAAATGTTAATTTCTTGCCTTCAGACCCATCTTTTAACTTTTTAAAACTCCGATACCCCACTGGTGTAGGTTTGTGAGAATGATGGACTTGTCTCCAGACTCATATTTTTACTCTTCAGCCTTTTAGGGACTGTCACAACTGATGCAGAGTACCAAACTATACACCTTCTGTCTCCAGACCCAACTCTTTGAATACTCACCTATCAAATCTCATGATGATCACTGACTAAGGCATCAAGTACAATCACTTTCTCCAACTGTCACTTTGGAATTCACAGCAGGAGTGAGTTATTTGCAGAAGTTTTGTTGAGCTTTTAATAGAGCATCAAGTAAAGGTGGCCATACACTGTGAGATCCTCTCGTATGGTGATGTCGCCAAACAAGCAAATCTCTCCCCGATATGCCCACCTTGAGGGGCTGATCCGATCGTGGGCCCTAGGGCCCAACAATCGGATCATAACGAAGGGTAAACGGGCGGGCGGATTGCGGGACTGCATTAATGGACTGTCAGCCAGATATCGATCAGGGAAGCCCATCGGAGGGCTACATACACGGGCCAATAAGCTGCTGACTCAGTCTGACGGCAGCTTTTATCGGGCCGTGTATGGCCACCTTAAAGGAGAAGGAAAGGCTAAAATTAAGTAAGCTTTATCTGAAAGGTCTATATAAATACACCAGTAAACCCTCAAAGTAATGCTTCCCTGAGTCCTTGATGAAAAGAAAGAATGCATTTCTTACCTTCTATTGTGTACTCATAGGCTTCTGTATCAGACTTCCTGTTTCCATCTTAAACCTCCAGGGCTTGGGCTTGAGCATGCTCAGTTTGCTCCTCTCCCCCTCCCTCCTCCCCTCCCTGCTGTAATCCGAGCCCAGAGCTATGACTGAGCAGGGAATGTCAGGCCAGATGTGATGTCATACCAAGCTAATATGGCAGCTGCTATCCTAAACAAACAGAGAGAGCTTCTAGAGCTGTTTACTCAGGTATGGTAAAGCATTCTACAGAATAAATAGTGTTATAGCTTGCACTATTGTGGCTAATCTACTGACAATAAACTGCTTCGGTACCTTTCCTTTTCCTTTAAGGGATGTACAATATTGGTCAAAGAGGTGCATAATTACTTTTTAATCCGTAGTGGTCGTACTGTGCATTAGCTCATTGTGCAGAGAAATCTCCATACTTCTTAATTAATAAATAATATTTCCAGCCTAATTTTGCCCCATTGTATATCTGGCTAAAGGCTGCACTCACACAGTAATCCATACTGCAAATATGTCTTCACTAGTGTCTTCCCGCAACATATATGTGCGCTCCCACCTACCCCCCCCCCCCCGGTTCCACATTCAATTCCATGTTAGGTACTTCCAGGGACTCTTATAGAGAATTCCAATATATTCCCTGGGGCATGGACTAATATGAATCATAAACAATCACTTTAAAGATCTGCGTAAAAGTGTTACTGCTATATAAATAAATGACAATAAATACATTTAGACCTCTAGTCTGTTCTTGCCGGGCCCTGTAATATAACATTGCAGCTCTGAGGATAAAAAGATTCTACTGCTTCAGCCTATTGGTTTTTTGGGTTATTGATCCGGAGTTCATTAGGGATTCATCATCTGCGTCCAGACAATTTACAGTTCCAGCTCCCCTGCCATCCCTGTAAATTACGGTTATAGCAAATTTGGAAATCTAGATGCCGATTCTATCCATAATAATTACATGGGATGAAATAATACTGCTTCTCGCAGCTGTTTATACTGACTGAGTAGTGTCAGTGCCTCCCTGTCAGTCTTGTAGGGCACCATTTGTTTGTAACAGTCGGTGCCCAAAGTGGTTTTAATTAGCCCATCCATTCAGAACTATTGTGTTTGGCGTAGCATGGATATGGTTGCCACTGTTTAGCCCGGTGGAAACCGGACAGGGGGCAGGGTTGTGAAGCGGAGGGGGCGTACAGTGATTTTGGGGGGCTATGACACAGCGATTGGCCGATCCCTATGTCAGTCATAGGGAAACCTGGCTGGTTTTCCTAATTTGGAAAACCAGGCAGGCAGTTTTGACCCGGGCAGTCCTTCAAAATACCGGGCTGTTCAGGTCAAAACCGGACAGGTGGCAACTCTAAGCATTGAAGAGGCACTTTATATGTAAAGGGGGGGAAAGTTGCAATGTTTGCTACTGGTCTAGTAACCCATAGCAACCAGCAATACTTTGAACAAAAAAATACATAAAGTCCAGTTGGTTTGATTTATTGCTATAGATATACCATGACCTGGATGAATGAGAACCTTCACAGACATCTGTGTTATTATATTACCCCAATCACACACACACACACACACACAAGGGTTAATGCCAGTGCATTAAATTCTACAAAAGGAGAAGGGACCCATTCCTAAAAAGTTACATTGGCAGTGTCGGACATTGGTACCTGGGTCCACTGGAAACCATACAGTACATACTGCCATCTCTACAGCCCTGTTGCCACCACCCCCTTGTATTTTACCTACAGTTGTCTCTTGCTCAGCACCCAACATCCACCCATGGATAAACTGCCCCAGACTCACAGATCCTACATGGACAGTGGCCAGTGCAGTGGGGTCCACCAGGCCAGGGGCCATCCAGATTTCTCCAAGAAGCCTGGCAGCCCAGTCTGACCCTGCACATGGTACCTAGACTCTATGTAAATTGTGAGTTAGAATCCAGTAATTCAGAGTGCTTGTTTTCCAAAAGGAGACTCCTAGCTTGGGGTGGTTGGGCCATTCAATCTCAGAGGCCCCCCTGAAGAAAAGGAAAGAACAAATTGCTAGTGCAGGAAAAACTCAAGTAAAAACCCCAGGTTAAGTTATACCTTAATCACAGAACTGCTGTACCTGCCTGGAGGAAGGGTATTCCTTGTGATGGGTGAAATATACTCTTTCATACTTCTCTAGTAACATGTCCCTCACACTCCCTCCTTGTTGAGCACCAATGGCGCCAACCACTGATATTCATTAAAGTGCAGGGACACAGACGGTTGTTGCACACAGTCATTGGGGGGTTACATCTCAAATGCAGTGTTCCACCTGCCTGTCAAATTATGCTCCACCCATAGCGAGAGAGGGATGGCACAGAGGGATGGTATGCCAGGCAATGGTATGCAAATTAACATGAATATGGCATATAGACACTTTAACAGATACATTAACATTCCCATGATGTATAGAGTCACTTTATAATATAATAAAAGCCATGATTATCTTTTAAATTATATCCTTATAAACGGTGAGTTCTGATGTCATCAGTTATAAACGGTGAGTTCTGATGTCATTTCTGTCACATGACTCACTGAAACTTGTGTATTATAATAAATAAAGTACCCCGAGTTGTAAAATATGAGAATATTAGAAGTTACCTCGGAGTTCCATGACCTGTATAAAAGCACTTCGGCCTCATGCTTTTATATGGTCATGAAACTCATCAGTAACTTACAATATCCTTATATTTTACAAGAGGGGGTACTTTATTCACTATATAATACACAAAAGCCATGAATATCTTGTAAATTATATCCTTATAAACGGTGACTAGTGATGTCATCAGTTATAAACTGTGAGTAGTGATGTCATTTTGGTCATATGACTCACTAGAACTTGTGTATTATAATAAATAAAATTCCCCTTGTTGGAAAATATGAGGATATTAGAAGTCACCTCATTGTTCCATGACCTGTATAAAAACACTCGGCCTTCGGCCTCGTACTTTTATATGGTCATGAAACTCCTCAGTAACTTATAATATCCTTATATTTTACAATAAATATATAAGGGGATCATATAATAATCTCTCTAATGCTTTATTTACCAGTAGGTCTTTCCAGCTGACACAAGGTCACCCATTCCGATTAGAAGAAAAGAGGTTCCGCCTAAATATTGGGAAGGGGTTTGTTACAGTGAGAGCTGTGAAGATGTGGAATTCTCTCCCTGAATCAGTGGTACAGGCTGATACATTAGATAGGTATAAGAAGGGGTTGGATGGTGTTTAGCAAGTGAGGGAATACAGGGTTATGGAATATAGCTCATAGTACAAGTTGATCCAGGGATGGTCCGATTGCCGATTTTAATACATACAACTTTTGCAGCAGCGGATGTTTGATGAAAAGTGTGAGAGTTAGTCACAAGATTATAAAGGAAAGTAATTACTGGGCCGAGTTCCTTCCCACATGGACAAGAGTTACCATTTAAAGCTCTGTGACCTGCAATTTGTCTTAGTTGACAGTCTCAGAGCTCAGCACCAGGTCCTGGATAAAGGTGTGCGCCAATGAGACTAGAGCCACGCTCTTAATGTACCATTTCTTTCAAAGAGCCCATTATAGGGAGGCTGATGAGTAGTGATGGATCTTTGTTTGTGACTGGAGAGTATGACAGCACCTCTCAATACAATCATTATATATGTAAGTGGGAGCTTCCAGAACTCTTGCCCCAGATAGCTGTGCCCATATATTTTATTCCTTAAGCAAGGTAAATAATTATAATCACTGTTACCTTTTCATTAGAATGCACTGAATGTTCTATTCTTCTGTTTTTGACAGATTTGTCTACTAGATTAGAAGGGCACAGGCTTGATGGAAATAGAAAAAGAGAGACACAGACAAAGTGAGGGTTGAAGCAAGGTCTGGGGACAAGGTGTTGGGAGGATTGAGAAGGCCATTCACCTTGATGCCAAATACTGACCTTCTTATTGGAAATATATCTAAATAGTGGTGGAGGGAGATGTGGCCCTTCTGGATCTACCAGAGCATCAATCATGTGATGAGAAGAGGTTCTGACAGATGGAATGATCTAACTGATCTGGTGTTGCCACCCAGCTGGTATTCCACTGGTAGAACATCAAATAAAGCTGGTCTGGTGCAACAAATTTACCAGCAATGTACCTACTGCTATATATATATATATATATATATATATATATATATATATATATAGTCTCCCTATTGCGTCTTCCCATGGCCCACCTTGTAATGCTCTCAATTTCCCATATTAGACTCCTTCCTCTTGTTTGACCCGCCCTTAATTAACCCTCGATATTCGACTGTCGAATTTAAATCCTTCGATATCGAAGTCGAAGGATTTACCGCAATTCGTTCGATCGAATGATCAAAGGATTTTAAAAATTTGTTAGAAAGCCTATGGGGACCTTCCCCATAGGCTAACATTGAGGTTCGGTAGGTTTTACTTGGCGAAGTAGGAGGTTGAAGTTTTTTTTAAAGAGACAATACTTCGACTATCAAATGGTAGAATAGTCGAACGATTTTTAGTTCGAATTGTTCGATTCGAAGTCGTAGTCGAAGGTTGAATTAGCCAATTCGTTGGTCGAAGTAGCCAAAAAAATCATTCGAAATTCTAAGTTTTTTTTATTCTATTCCTTCACTCTAACTAAGTAAATGGGCCCCAAAATGTCATGCTGTTTGTGTGTAAATATGGTTTAGCACATTTATGTTTAGATCTCATTGAATGGATACAAATAAATTAACATTTAACACTTAACTTCAGTTACAATGGGACGGCATGGCGGCTCTGTGGGTAGCACTATATACCTCCCAACTGTCCCATTTTTAGAGGGATAGTCCCTCTTTTGACAGCTCAACCCACAGTCCCTCGTTTGCAATGGAAAGTCCTGATTTTTTCTGCACTGAACAGCCAGAAAAAGAAACAATGTTTCTAATTTAATTGGCTATTAGCAGAGAGCCCAGAACAGCCACATCTGCAGATAAGATACTTTTATAACAATTTTGAGGTAAGCAAATAAGTAATTGTAACAAAAGAAGATAACAGGTCCCTTGGGAGAAGTTACACTCATAGCTTAAAGGGCAATTCACCTTAACTAGCAAAACTGTTATAACCGAATACAATAGGTAATCAATGTTAATTATTGCCGCTTCGCAATTTTAGGTGGAAATAAACCCCTGTAGTGAATTGCTTAAAGGAGAACTAAAGTTACTAAAGAAGTAACTAGAAATGTTTTACATTATATGTTTGGCTTCTGTACCAGCCCAAGGCAACCACAGCCCTTTGGTTTGGGGAGGGTTTGTTGGATGTCCATGCCAGTCTAGTGATGGACGTTCTGTATGCACGAAACACTTTTGTACCTGTTCCCCCATCTCTCCTTGCCCCCTGTGATTCACAAAAAACTGGTCTGGACCAATCATATCTCATATTTCAGCATTTTGTTTGCTTTTAATTAGGGATGCACCGAATCCACTAAATCCCCAAATCTTTCTTGAAAATTCGGCCAAATACCAAACCGAATCCAAATCCGAAATTACATATGCAAATTAGGGATGGGAAAGGAAATCGTGGAAAAATTTTTTGTACTTTCCCTTTCCCCTTCCCGACCATAATTTGCATATGCAAATTAGGATTCGGATTTGGTTCGCCCAGGCATAAAGATTCGGCCAAATCCAAATCCTGCTGAAAAAGGCAGAGTCCTGGATTCAGTACATCCCTACTTTTAATAGGAATCACACGAAAAGCAAAACCAAACTCTTCCAGAAGCATTAGGAGAATTCTAATAGAAGCTTTGTGGGATATTGGATTGGTATTTGCTGCTGGGTGCTGAACATGGCGGTTGAGACCACATTATGGTTAATTGCACTGAGATACTTTAAAGTGTTTATTCATGTTCTTCTTTTATTTAAAGAAAGTATTGTCGCTCGAAAAACTTTCGATTATGTACCATTAATCATAGGTCCTGATTTCTATCTCTGCTTCCTCAGTACCAATCATTGTTCTCACATAATGGGAAATTATTGCATTTCTTTTGTCTGCTTTCTGTATAATTTGCTGGTTGGAATTGTGCCTGTGCTTAGCTCTTCATTTTTTTGCTAAAGGAAAAAATAAACATATTTAACAATACAGTAAAATAGCTCCCCCTCCCCTTATTTTTTAGCCCGGATGAACAGCTAGATAAAGGAGCTAAAGGGAAGCAAGAATAGACATATTTAGGTGACTCATAACAAAACTGAGAGTTTCTTCTAAAGAAAACTTTTCTTCCAGACGCGTTATTGGTAATATATGAATGGGGGGAATCTGCAATGCAAATGACATATTGAGAGTAAATGGAAGCGACGGGAAGATGCGGGAAGAGAGGGAAGGTATTGCTCCTTTTTCTGGCACTGTAGGGACTCCTTTATCTACTACAAAGATGTAGGTTCTGGGAAGCCTGTAGAGGGGATTTAGGATCCTTCAGTTATGGCTAACGGATAGAAGGCCAACAGAATATAAATTAAAAATCTCAGGAAATGGGGAAAAAGCAATAAAAAAAGTCTAATCAGCTTTGAAAAATGATGTTCTCACCCTGCTGGTTGCTAGAGAGAGGTTGCAACTAGTCTAGTAACCTGAAGCAACCAATCAGTAGGTAGCATTTACTCAACACTTGTTTGAAAGCAAACATCCTATTGATGGGTTGCTATGGGTTACTAGACCCAGGATTTAAAATTTCGCACCTCCTCCCCTTTCCTATGGTACTCCTGCCTGGTGGTTCAGAGCTCCCTAGAGGTTCAGCACATGTCAATCATATACGGAAAGCATTGGAAGAGAGTCACACAAACACCATGTTTTTTTGCAGGTGGGGAGCTTACCCCTTTTATTTTTCACCACCCGTGCATCAACGTTTCGGGGAGGTTTCACCCTCCCTTTATCAGCAATGCTGAATGATTTAATTTTGCAACTAGTCTAGTAACTTGAAGCAACCAATTAGTAGGTAGCATTTATTTATCACTTGTTTGAAAGCAAACATCCTATTGATGGGTTGCTATGGGTTACTAGACCCGGGAACACTTCTCATTTTTCATTACATTGGTTTTGGGTTTGAGATTTATGGTGGCCCATTTCAGGTTCTGGAAGCCGGTGAGCCATGCTATAAAGAAACGGTGCAAGATGGACAAATTTCCTGTGTCCTGTACTTGGATGACATGGCTGACTGGTCATCATTGACAGCAGTTGGGTGTTTAGGGAAGCAAGTAAATGGCATTGATAAGTGAACAACTAAGCAATTAGTAAATATAAGGTCAATTTAAAGGGCACCTATCACAGCCAAAATTAAACACATATTAACAATCTGACCAGTACAAGCTAAACACGTTTAATCAAACTGCATATATAGTTTTTTGAAAAAAACTGCAGGTTTTAAAAAATCCCTTACTTTGTCAAATTGGTTCTTTCACTGAGGGAGGCTATACAGAGACTATAATATGCAAATTTCAGGAGCATGCTCAGATTGTAGCACTGCTTTGAGTATTCTACCCAGAATGCCTTGTTTTAGTAAACTCCTCCACTAGAAGTATCTTGTCCCCTGCTGGTGATGTCATTATGCAAATGAAGGGCACACAGTAACTTCCAGCAGGTGGCAGCACTACTGAACAGCAGCTAACACACAGGTTTTGCTGATTTGAAAATAGCTTAGAAGGGTTGATAAGCAACAATGAATTTCAACTGAGCATGTGCGAGATTTCAGAGCTGCAGTTGGCTGGGGAGATATAGGTAGGAGGAGCCAGTGAAATCCAAGATGGCTGCCTCAGCTAGAACTGCAGTGGAGATAGGGGAGATCTTGCAGAAGGAATAGTGAGCTGATCATTTACATTATACAAACAATTCTAACTGTTTTTCTTGAGTTTCACATATAGTGTATTTACTTAGTAAATGATTTTAGTTATGATTGGTGCTCTTTAAATGATCACATGACCCAATGGGGCAGCACACAGGTCCTTGCAGGTGATATCAGTGCAAGTGTTTGGGGCTGGTTGCAGGAGCAGCTGTCATTTCCATGAAACTGTCACCCAACAATTGCTTGCAGGCAATTTCACTACGAGTTTACTGGGGAGGGCAGTTTTGGGAGCATTGCTGCCACATTTGTAAACTGCTTAAAAAAGTGTCTAAAGCATCTGAATCCGCCCCCCTGTGTCATTGCCCTTAAAACTGTATTCATACATCTACCCGTATTTGTACCAAATGAAAAGCTTTTAACCGTTTTCTAAATTGAATACATCCATCATCAGATCTAAGAGACTGAAACCAATCCTTTCCCCATCTGCACTCGCTTCCTTATGTTCTTTTTATGGGTTTATCAAGCTGCGTAATGTACATATTTTACAACTCAGCCCCTTGGAAATGGCTTTCTGTTTCGGAGCATGTGTGAAATGCAGTTTAGAGGCAGCTGAGAAGCAACAGTAAAAAAAAAAAAAGCAAATGCATCATATTTATCTCAAATGTGTATTTTTGGACTATACTTTACTTCTCTGAAGTCTTAGGAAAGCATAACGTTTATTTGTCCATGTAGAATTTATTGAGTTCATGAATTTAAGGGGCCGATGCATCAAGGGTCGAATATCGAGGGTTAATTAACCCTCGATATTCAACTGGGAATGAAAATATTTCGACTTCGAATATCGAAGTTGAAGGATTTTGCGCAAATAGTTTGATGGAACGATTCGAAGGATTTTAATCCAACGATCGAAGGATTATCCTTCGACCAAAAAAAATTAGCCAAGCCTATGGGGACCTTCCCCATAGGCTAACATTGGCTTCGGTAGCTTTTAGGTGGCGAACTAGGGGGTCGAAGTTTTTTCTTAAAGAGATAGTACTTCAAGTCATGTGACTTGTGCCTGCACTTTAGGAGAGAAATGCTTTCTGGCAGGCTGCTGTTTTTCCTTCTCAATGTAACTGAATGTGTTTTTACTATTGAGTGTTGTTCTAAGAACTACCAGGGAGCGGTTATCTTGTGTTAGGGAGCTGCTATCTGGTTACCTTCCCATTGTTTTTTGTGGGGGGAAAAAGGAGGGGGTGATTTCACTCCAACTTGCAGTACAGCATTAAAGAGTGATTGAAGTTTATCAGAGCACAAGTCACATGACTTGGGGCAGCTGGGAAATTGACAAAATGTCTAGCCCCATGTCAGATTTCAAAATTGAATATAAAAAAATCTGTTTGCTCTTTTGAGAAATGGACTTCAGTGCAGAATTCTGCTGGAGCAGCACTATTAACTGATTCATTTAAAAAAAAAAAATTCCCATGACAGTATCCCTTTAAACTGAGTTTAAAGGAGACATATAGTATGGATGAAATCTCCCCAATCTTGTAGGCAATAATAAATAATATATGCTGCCGGTTTCTCTCTAGGCTAAAAATGATCATTACATTTAAAAATGGACCCAATATTGGAGCTATCTATAGATCAGCTATGGTCCCTGATCATGTTTCAAATCAGGGGTTGGTGTGTCCTAAAAGTCCAAGCACAGTAGGAGGGGGGAAAGCCAATCACAGCCCTGCAGTCACTCAAGAGAAGACAGGCTTCAGTTTTCTCTCAGGTCAACCTAGATTCTGATTTGGGGAAAATTCAGTTACTAAAGACCACTTGGGGTCAAGGACAAACTTTATTTGACTTGGGCCAGTGGATACAGCAATGCTATGATAGTGTGTAGGAATTGTGCAGCCTCTGTGATGTTCTCCTTCATGTGTTGTAAGATAATTGCAATGGAATAGAGTGTCTGTTACCGGAGACCATTTGAGGTCAAAGACAACGTTTATTTGACATGAGCACCTTGGAGTCTGAACTCACCAATAGTCAGAACTTGAACAAAGGAATTACAGAGTTTTTTGAGAACTTGACAAAAGGGACTGAAAGGAGCACATAGAGCTATTGCTCCACAGCACAGAAAAGCAAAGGACAGCTCTTACAGCCAAACAGGTGGATCTGCCCTCAAGACCAGTGTACTAGTAACTTTCAGCAGTATACGAATACACAGTGAGATGAGACAACTTGGCTCCAGCTAGTACAGATATCAGAGTGTGTCTGATGTAGTCCAGGTGTGAAAAGTGCCACGTCCACATTACATGACCTAGAGAGTATCTCCTACACTGAACTTCATATCCTATTGAAGACAAGACATTCCTAACTGCCATATTTGATTTGCCCCAATGTCACCAAAGGAGACTCACAAGAGGTAAGCAAAACTACATTGAGACATGGCTGACAATATACGCTTCTTCAAATGTAAATAAACCAAGCAGGTTTTCTATCATCTTTATTGCCATGCCAGGCTTAATCTCTACCATAAATAATGCAAATCCAGGCACGCTGCAGAGCATCAATTATGGTCTGTGGACCTGTCGGTTGTGTTTGCTCCCTACATCTCCTCAGTTTGATAGCAAGGTTAGTCCCCTGTGATTTATTTCTCTCTAATTAATTCAGGGGTACATAACCTTTACGTTGAAATTTAGGTCATTGAAAGATTTAGCATAAACATCTACACGGAAATATAGGTTGGGGAGACTTTCGGAGGCATTGCTTTTGTTGTTTGCTCTGTGTGCTGAGCGTTTCTACGCAAGCCTCCCGTTTTTCTATTTCAGGATTTCCTATTGTTTGACTCATAATGTGCCATTGGCTTAGAGATAGAGACACTAAAAATGATACAAGATGTAACAGGGCATCTAAATATGAGCATTTTATTATTTCTTCTTTGTATTCAGAACTGCTTGTGATTGTGTAAAGGTAATTAAGAGTTGGATAACATTTTAAGTCATTGGGGCATTGTACACCTCTGGCGGGATTATGTTATTGAAACTGGTGACGTTAGCTGTTCCATTTCTACCACCTACTTAAAGGGCAACTTAAACTTTCAGTTAAACGAGGCTCCAGTGACCGCACTAAGCTAATTAATGAGCCAGTGGATACAGCAATGCTATGATAGTAAACCTGTGTAGTAGAGCTAAGTGCAATGGAATGGAATGTACTGTGTTACTGTATGTAGGACTACTAAACCAGAAAGCAAAGGAAATAGATTTATTCATTACAAAATGTGACCATGTTGATGCCAATGACACAGTGAACCCCCTCCCAAAAAAAAAAAACATCCTCTGGGTAAAGGAAAAGGAGCCCAGGAGGTATAGGAGGCCCCACGAGGCCCTAAATCATATAGAATTTCAATAAATATTGGTAAAACAGGTCAACGTCTAGATGTCTGAAAAATAATTTGCTGTGGGGCCCAGTAAATCTAGTTACACCACTGTATATGGGCATTGAAGTAGAGCAGAAGAACAGAAGAAGAAGGAGAACTGAGGGTCTCAGATGACAGTACCAATGTATTACAAGCCTTCTTATAAATATAATTGTTGGGGTCATTGTGCTGTTTTATTAAGGGGAATCATTTAATGCTATGGGTCCTGTACTGTTTAATGCTACAGGTCACTTTGCCATTTCATAATAACATAGTAACTGAGGTGGGAAAAAAATTTCCTATGAGTTCAACCATTTATGTCTAAATAAAACCTGCATCACTGCCAGTTGATCCAGAAGGCAGAAAAAAAAAATAACTAAAGCCTCTCCAATTTGCCTCAGAGGGCGAAAAATCCTTCTTGATTCCAAGATGGCAATTGGGCCAGTCCCTGGCTAAAAAGCTACTGAACCCCTTAAAGCTATCTAATGTATCAGCCAGTACAGCTGAGTCAGGAAGAGAATTCCACATCTTCACAGCTCTCACTGTAACAAACCCCCGCATATTTAGACACAACCTCCTTTCTTCTAATCGGATTTATTGAGTGTCTGCTCAATGGACTTACTGGTAAATAAATCATCAGAGAGTTTAGTATATGGTCCCCTTCTTCTCCAGCATAAACAGCTCCAGCTTGGCCAATTTTTCTCCATAACTGAGACTTTCCATACCTGTTTCCAGCTTAGTTGCCTTTCTTTGGACTCTCTCCAATTCCTTATTTTCTCACTTGAGCACTGAAGACCAATACTGCACGGCACATTCTAGATGGGACCTTACAAGTAAAGTGAAAGAATGAAAATGGTGCCATTTAATGCTTGGGGACACTGTAATATACAGTAGAGAATGAGCAAAACTGGCACCTGGTGAGTGTGACAAAAGTGGACATGGTCTATGCAATTGTAAGACAATATATTGATCCCACCTCTGTCTGTTCACCTTTTGTGTTCAACATGGATGCTTTATCCTAGACCAGTAGCACCCATACTTTACTAATGAGGGGTCAACTTTTAGTAATGTTGTCCAATTATAATCTACATCCATAATAGCATGGTTAGCATTCTGTTCCAATATTACTTAAATATTATATTAATTAATGAGCAAATGTATATTGGTATGTTTAACATCTATTTATTATGCAACTTTAATGAATAAACTATAATAAATATCTGAATGAAAAACATGAAGCAGGAGAGAGATTTAGACAAGCTGCATGTTGACTTGAGATCTACTGATCACCAGCTAAAGGTCGACTGGTAGATCCCAATCTACTTTTTGGGCACCCCTGCCTGAGACAGACCCCGAAGACCAACGTGGGCTTCCTAAGGTGAACAGGTGGCACAAGAGGCTTAGCTCTATCACAATCTGTAATACCAATCAAGATACCTGTGAGTAATAATCGAGCAAGAGCTCTTGAGAACAACCAGATCAGAATGGTCTGCAAATGAAGATTCTAAAGTTAATTCAGGGGAACAGAAATAACGATTCCTTTAATGATCATGCTGAAAATTATTCTTTTTATTACCGTACTTGTGATTATTGGAGAAACAGTGTTTTCCCTTTAGTGGCCATGACTTGACTTTCTTGACTGATTGTGCTGTTTTGCTTTGTTGTCCCATAATTACTTAACAGTCAGATATAAACAGTATGGATTTAATGAAGTGATAATTGTTTTTTGTGCAGCAAAAACATCTCATAATCATTTAAAGAAATCTTTTACTATTGCTCTATTGAAGTGCTAGAAGTCTATGGCACTAAAAAGTTTTGTTGCTGATTTAGATGTTTGGGACAAAGTCATCTCTTTGCCATTTCAAATATAGATAGGGTTGTACAGAGTCAAACAAAGTAATATGGACTGTTTTGGAGTAGGATGGAGTAAATGGGGGTCAATGATCCATCCACATTTCTTGCATTAACCCCTACACATTTAAAAACACAAACCTCCAGTTAGACCTATAGAACATCAGATGACTTGGCCTTCATGTTGCAGCAGTGAAAATTTAAACATGAACTTACTACAAGCCTAATCAAACAAATAATTTATGCTTTCAAAGTTGGCTACAGGGGGTCACCATCTTGTAACTTTGTTATACATCTTTGCAAGACTAAGACTGTGCACATGCTCAGTGTGGTCTGGGCTGCTTAGGGATCGTCATAAACAAAGCTGCTTGAGTTCTGCATGGCTGGGAAGTAAGGCGGGGGCTCCCCCTGCTGTTCATAAGTATGATTGTTTCCCTGCTCAGCAGTTAGGGACCGTCTGACATTCCTATCCACAGCAGTAAATGAAGGGAGAATTTCACTGCATACAGTCAGGTTTCTTATAAAAACTGTACACATTTTTTAATCAAAGTATATTGGAGATAGGTTTCTTTTTCATTAAAGAAAGTAAAAATGGGATTTTATTTTTTTGCCTTTACATGCCCTTTAAGAAAAATTGTGAGATCTGATTAGGGCACCATGCAATCCGAAACTACTGGGGCAGTTAGAGTTTAACTTTTTTACTCTCACTGTAGACAGTGCTATCAAAACGAACTCAACTACCAGGTACAGCTTAAAGCGATACTGTCATGGGAAAAAAAATTTTTTCAAAATGAATCAGTTAATAGTGCTGCTCCAGCAGAATTCTGCACTGAAATCCATTTCTCAAAAGTGCAAACAGATTTTTTTATATTCAATTTTGAAATCTGACATGGGGCTAGACATTTTGTCAATTTCCCAGCTGCCCCTGGGATGCATGTGACTTGTGCCTGCACTTTAGGAGAGAAATGCTTTCTGGCAGGCTGCTGTTTTTCCTTCTCAATGTAACTGAATGTGTCTAAGTGGTACATGGGTTTTTACTATTGAGTGTTGTTCTTAGATCTACCAGGCAGCTGTTATCTTGTGTTAAGGAGCTGCTATCTGGTTACCTTCCCATTGTTCTTTTGTTTGGCTTCTGGGGGGGGGGGGAAGGGAGGGGGTGATATCACTCCAACTTGCAGTACAGCAGTAAAGAGTGATTGAAGTTTATCAGAGCACAAGTCACATGACTTGGGGCAGCTGGGAAATTGACAATATGTCTAGCCCCATGTCAGATTTCAAAATTGAATATAAAAAAATCTGTTTGTTCTTTTGAGAAATGGATTTCAGTGCAGAATTCTGCTGGAGCAGCACTATTAACTGATTCATTTAAAAAAAAAAAACAAATTCCCATGACAGTATCCCTTTAAACTTAGGATCCTTCAACATCTCTAAACCAAGGTTAAGGTCCCATATGAGCACAGAGATATGGTAGAAAGGTCAGCTTTATTGATCTGAATGCTGGTTGTCCTAATTCACTTGGTGCAGTATAAGAGATTCATGCCATTAGCTTTCCACAGTCTCAGAAGTATCTAAATTTTCTGAAAACTTGCACAAGATGTCAAAAATATTTGGTGGATTGTGCTAGGAAGGACTGTGCAATAATTATGAGCCATATCTGTGATATTTTGCAGAATCTCAATATAATTAAGACTCATAGTATATAGTCTTATGTATAAAAAATACACAATTGTAGCTTCATGGTGCGCTAGTCCCCCTCTTTGCCTGGTTATGTTAAACCTATTTCTGAAATTGGTTGATAAAAAAATCTTTTATGGAGGATTCACAATTTGTCGGAATGCAAAAATAATGAGTTCATCACATCCCCAAATGATTCTTTGGATCCATGACATGTAGAGTATTTTGTCTTTGCCCCCTGCCTAAGAATAGGGAGGCCAATTTACTCATTTTTGAATTTGTGGGGGGGTTTTGAACCTCATTTTTAATCAAAAGGCTTGAATAAACTTGAAGTTTTTTTTAAATCTGATCATTTTTAAATGTAATTTATGAAAAAAATCGAATCAGAAAAACTCAACCATGTTTATTGCAGAGGTGGAAAATGTGTTGCCACAAAAATCACAGTATTGCATTTATTTTTGCAAATTTATTTTGAAAAGTAAAATTCCTAGGACTTAAAACGTTTTAGCTGCTAAATTTTTGAATTTGAATTTTCATGATGTTTTCTATTTGATAACTTTGATAAAAATTTGAATTCGGAAATCAAACAGTTTTTTGTAGAAAAACTAATTCTAATTTTAATAACATCTTTAAATACCCCAAATTACAAAACCTGTGATGGGCACTTGATTTCATTTTCCCCCTGAATAGGAGAGATGGAAATTTGGGCAGCAAAAACAAGGCAGGCGTAGAAATGACCAAAGAGCAAACCTTTGCGAATAAATATTCGCCTTTGGCAATTTTGGCTTTTATTGCATTGCGAATCTTAACTGCACATTGTGAACCTGCTCTGCAGTTAAAATGGTTTGCGATTGTGAAATTTAATTACACTGCGACCGTTCGCAAAAGCAATTTGGTTGCAAACTTTGCAAGGAAGGTCTTAAATCAGTCAAAAATTTTGTAAACACTGTTGCTAACGTTCGCAAGCGTCTGTGAACGTTTTTTGCGCTAGCAAACATATTACATTCCCCCTAAAAGGCCTTAGATGTGTGGCAAATCAAAAGTAATCTATTGTGTAATACAAAGATACAATAAAATATACAGTATATGATTTTATTATTTGCAGTAATTAGGTCCACAAATGGGTCCGTAACTGCTTGATTGCCCCATAAGTTTGTGCTGATTTGCCATCTGCCTAAAACATCATGACACTTGCAGAGTAGGAAATCTGCTTTGCAAACAGTCACATTGACTTCATTGATAAACCAACTGTCAGGCGGTGTCTGAAACTTGCGGTTCTCCTCAAATGTATAGAAAAGTTCCACTGAATTTGGCAGACAAAGTGGAAAAAAGTTAAAGGAATGTAAAAGAAGTCTCTCTATATATGGTCTGGAGTAATGAAATTTCAAGCTTGTGCAAAGATGATCTGTTTAGAAGTATGGAAATGAAATCCAGTGCTTACTATTCTCCCAGCCGGAGACGGCTCATTCCTCATTCACGCTATAAAATGCTCAAATTGAAATCTCATTCCCATCATTAATCCCTTTCTGTGCAGCCATTTTATTGGCTTTTTTTTGAAGACTGAAGCCTGTGTTGACTGCTTGTGAAAATTGCTTTTCTCTAACTCATATGGCAGTAAGTAATGCATTTGTGCCTCAAGATTCATAATGCTACTTGCCGCCACATTGGTTGACAGCCATATAGCTGTTCCCCAAGGTCTTTCCTGCTCATAATCAGTACCCGGTGTCCATCCACTGGTCCAATCTTTAGGAAATGGAAATGTCTACGGTTGCTTTTGTTTTTTGTTTACATTGCTTTCAAAAAGAAAAAGTTGTATCCGGACCAATAGTAATCTGATGTTATTTTAGCACTAAGGAAATGAGGTTATTACACTCTTGAGTCCTGACTGCTGATGTCTCTCTCGGCTGAACAGATGGGGTAAAGGACATCTAAGCTAAACTATAACTCTGACACTTTCAGAAGAGTTCTTGGGTGCAAGTGATGCTTTAACAGGAACAGCAAATGTATCTGAGAACCAACAGTACAGGAAACATTCCTAGCTCAACATATCTCTCAACCTTTTCATGCTAATAATGGTGGTTCCTTTAATAGCTTATTCTCACCACATGTGTCAGCCCCAGTGTACCAGGTATTGAGTAGTGTCTCCAAAGAGAATATATGCTGCCCTGAGCCCCTACACACTGGTGGAGTTTTGGGAATTAACCCTACACTAACTTTCTCTCCTTGGTGGATCAAGCTCAGTTTAGTTACCATGTCTATCTCATGCTCCTTGAGTATTCTATAACTGGTTCTATGTCTCACTAACTTGAAACCCTTTAATTATGAGGTCCTTTTCCCCAATTCCCGCTATGGTATTCTCCATACCTTTCATCTCCTACTTACAGAGGCCTTCTGCTTCTGACTTTAAAGTAACATCAACCCCCCCCTCTCCCTAATGTGAAGTCCAAAGAGGAAAAACATGGCTGATTTTTTAATACCACAAATGACCCATAACACCCCTAGGTCAATGTGAATGAATTTCTTCCGCAATGTCTTATTTTTCACAATAGGGAAGCTTAACTCTTTTACAGCACCCTAGATTATCTTTAAAAATATACTAAATAAAATTATCCAGAATGCTTAGAATGCCCTAATAAGAGTTATTATCTTGATGTTGATAACTGTAACTAAGAACATTGTACATACTTAAAAAAACAATATTTGCTTTGCCACTAAATATGGATTAATGCTCGCTTAGTTACTATCAAGGAGAAGGATACCCCAAGAAAAACTGTTACAACAAGTGATTATAAAAGTAAAAAAAAATATTTTATTAGGCCTAATGCGCTTACTCTATGTCCTAATATTTTACTTTTATAATGATTTCTTGGAACACTTTTTCTTGGGGTATCCATATCTTTGGTATATAATTACAGTTTGCCCTTCAACTGGGGATATTTATAATATATATATTTCCCCCTTTTGCTACTGAATCAATATTTGAAGCTTCAACAATCCCTGTTCAGACTATTTTAACAGCTCTACACACTTATAGTTAGTATCAAGTACAAATTTCAAGCTTATTACAGAAAAATGCAAAATAGTAGCAAGTGAAGTTTGTTGGGTTAAATGTGACTGTACAGGCCTTGTTGTGTTTCAGAGCAATATGGAACAATTGGCCTTTCTGTCTTCATATGGTTGACAGCAGGGGATGTATTATCGCAGATATTTATATGATATCAACGTGATTCCTAGTAACTCAGGGCTCCTGTGACATTCCCAGCTAGCAACGAGAAGGTTTTATGTCATTTATAATGGAAATAAGCATTAAGCTGTGTGCCATAACAATAGATTATAATTGTGGCACTTATCTAGCAAATGCCACTGTTACTAATGGCCGGCTAATCAGAACTTGCATTGGGTCGGATCGTTTCCAGTTTGTATAAAATGAATTTATTTACATAATTTAAACACACGCATCTGTTTTTTTATAATCTTATAGTAACCCTCTGTAATATTTATCCTCAAAATGAGGGAGCTGTTGAACTGAGTAACATCCCTGCTATAGAATCATCAATTTATAGCCCTATATTACCTAGAAATGCAGCCACTCCTGTTAGACCATATCCCCTTTGTCACTGTTTAATATCCCCTGCTAACTTTCAGACATGAACAGTGTCAGACTGGAGGGTCTGAGACCCCCTGCCCCAGCCGCAACCCCCCTCCAGGCCCCCCCACATGTACCTGTTTTCTAGTTGTGGGCACGATCGAGGCCAGAAGGGGAGATGAGGGGACAGCGTGGGCAGAAAACAGGTACATGTCTGGTCGGTGGGCCCACCGGGTTTATACCCGGAGCCCTGCCTGCCCAGTCCGACCCTGGATATTAATTATGGCATAATGCGAGGACTATAAAAGAGAGCAAGGAAGGTTGTGGGCATGTGAAGAAAGTATGTGGCAAGCCAGCCTGGGACAATGGTTTCTTAAGGTGGCCATACATGGAGAGATCCGCTCGTTTGGCGATGTCGCCAAACGAGCGGATCTCCCTCCGATATGCCCACCTTGAGGTGGGCAATATCGGCTGATCCGATCGTGGGCACTAGGGCCCAACGATCGGATCCTAACGATGCCCAAACGGGCGGTCGGATCGCGGGACTGAATCAACGAATAGATGCGCCCGCGATCCGACACGGTCTGTCTGCAGCTTTTATCGGCCCGTGTATGGCCACCTTTAGACAAATCTTAGCTATAACACAATAGGAGGAGCTATTGCAAGACAATGGCAGTTTAGGCAAGAATAAAATTCTAGATAGACTTGCAACTTATTTACAGAGGCCAAATTTTACTGTACATTCCTCTCTTCATTTAAGACAATACCAAAGGAAATTGTAAAAAAAAACAAAAAAATGAACTAAATAATTCCAGGAAGGGATAAAGGCACAGTCATGTAAGCCGAACGGAGCAGAATTAAGTGAATTTAATATCAGTATTTGTAAATGTGACCTTTAAGTCCCTAATTCTGTATTCCTCATTGGCTAAGTGAGTAAAGTGGTTCATTTGCTTTATAATCCATTTTTGTAACTACAAATGAATTGGCTCCATTATGTACTTAGTGCAATCAGGTCACATGCACAAATAACAAATACATTACTAATCAATAGGTGGGAAGGTTATGAGAGCTAACCAGTTCCCTTGCTGTTGTGGGAAGGAGGGTGCACTTGAGCTGCTGAAACCCCCACTTATGTGTTGCCAGATGTGGAAATGCTCTTTGTTGTAAGATTTTTTTTTTGCCTGATTACTATCCCAGAGCTGGGCTGTGTGACAAACTAGTCTCCAAAATCAAATTTAAAATAAAACCAGAAAAACAAATATTCAGATATATTATATTCCTATTCCAACCACCAAAACTACTGTGGAGGTTAAGCCTTGTGCAAGATAATTTGGGAATACCTATAACCTCCCTAGCTGAACTATAGGAGTCACAGGTGTCATATTTGTGCTGAAACATGGAAGGCTGATTCAACTTGTCCTTTACAGTCTTTGGTCCTTAGTGGTCATGTCATGAATTAAGTAAAGAAATGCAAGATCCATATTGAAATCTAACTCTGGCATTCACTATCCCTTATTAGATTTGTTTTATATGATCTATAATATTATATATGTGGTTATCTGGAAAAAAAAAAGCTTGCCTTGGTCCAGCAACCCATAATTACCAAACTGTAATTAGCTTTGGAATTAGCTGTTGGAATAATAACATTCGTATTTGGCTGCTGTGGATGATTTTACATAGTCGAGTAAGCTTTGATCATACAGAGGGGCCTAGAGGCTCTAGTAGGTTGGAGTCAGGACCAAGGAGGAAGCTGTATGCAGAAAAGTCCAATGCCCGGTATCCAAAAGTGAGAATTCGTTGTCGTATTGTAGGAAACAAGATCAGGGCAGACAGCAAGAAGCAAAGTCCAAGTCAAAGCAGTGGGTCATGATCCACTAGATTAAGTCACAATAACAATTTAGAATACACAGAAACTCTTAACAAGAAGGACCTATATTCAGGCATTGAACCTGGGTCCCTGGTATTGTTTTATTTTGAATTTGAACACCGAAAACACATCGCAAAGATGTCACATGCCGCCACGCCGCTACACAGCACAATGATGTCACGCAACGGCCATGGGAACCACCATCTTGGATCCTAAATAAGAAGAGCTCCACCAGGGGTGTAACTACAGAGGAAGCAGACCCTGCAGGGGGCCCAGGAGGTATAGGCCTATGAAGCCCAAATAATGAGCGATTTCAACTTATATTGTCTGAACATATCTCTGGATATGTTGGGAGGGCCATAAAATGTATTTTCTCTGGGGCCCAGTGATATCTAGTTACTCCACTGTGTTGGAATTAAACCATAGCCATCATTGCCAACACAAACACTACTACAATGAGATTCTTGACAATTCCGTGCTTCCTACTTTGTGGCAACAGTTTGGGGAAGGTTCTTCTCTGTTTCAGCAGGATAATAACTCAACGCTCAACGTGAGGCCCCTACAAAATTGGTTTGCTGAGATGGGAATAGAAGAACTTGACCTCCACCCAACTGAACACCTGTTGCATGAAATTGGAATGCCAACTAAGTTCCAGGCCTGGTCACCCAAACTCTTACTTGGAATGGAAGGAAGTCCCACCAGTAATGTCCCAACATCTAATAGAAAGCCTTCCCAGAAAAGTTGAGGCTGTTATAACAACAAAGGGAAAAGACACTCTTGATTTTGCATTGAGATCAGGTAGAACAAGGTCTGTGTCCACATGCTGCTTGAAATATATTCCGACCCTGGAACCAAGTCTCTCATGTTACTGAATAACATATCCTACTGACATATTGTTCTATGCAGATTTCATTACAAAACACTGAAACTCAATTCTTTAACTTGAGTCTTTACAAAAATACAAACAAAATGAAATATGCCCTTCGTTTTTAAAAAAAGGATATATTTTAATTTTGAAAAATGTATTGGTGAAATATTTGTGTTTAGTGATATATCTGTGGCAGAGAATATGGTACCATTCCTTTCTCAGTGACTGATCAGCTGTTTTACAGTATTGCAGCCTGGGGAAATAAGAGAAGCTGAAGGGATACACCGTTATCCATCATATCCAGTAATTTCCCTTTTTTGTAGTTGTCTCGTTTAGCAAAGGAAATAGTGCTGTGTAGTTTTCTGAGGGATCTCGTTTTCACATCCAGGCTGCAGCACCGTCATATAAGACTTCAGAGTTAGACTTCAGACCACTCAATCTTTTTCTGGCTTGGAATCACATGACTGTTACAATATTAATTACAGGGAATTATGAAAACAGAGTAATTAACTTTCATTTCTTTTCTGCTAGCCTCCTGATTAATCCTTGTGCAAGGGCTTCACATGTGATTTCCATTGAGGACATGGTGGCCTGTACCTTGGGGCAACCAAAAATCATGGTGGCAAAAAACCTAAAGTTACCCAATGGGCCATTCCTCTAATGCAATGGTTACCAAATTGTGGGGCAGGGGGTCTTACCCTGAAGTTCCATTAGGGTGACATTTGCCCTATTTATTCCCAAATCTTACTTGGCCCTGTCTCCAACCATCCGCATCCTCTTGCTGAATTGATAATGTCTCTGCTCTCCTGACTGTTGGAGTCGCTAAGACAGTCAACCTCATTTATTAACACTGGGCAAATTTGCCCATGGGCAGTAACCCCTAGCAACCAATCAGTGATTAGTTTTTTTCAGCCAGCTGCTAGTTAAACAATTAATGCATGCATTTGGTTGGTTGCCAAGGGTTACTCCCCAGGGGCAAATTTGCCCATTGTTTATGAATGAAGGGGGAATTTTCTCAACTAAAAAGGAAGCAAACCCTATGGTCCTGTTCCCCCGGATCCCCCCAATTACTGAAGGGTCTGTTACACAATCTTCTATCTTTCTTTGAAGATAAGAAATGCGGGCATTCCTAGAAAATAAAACATCCAAGAAATACTCAAAGCTTATTATCTTCTCTTAAACACTATGTTAAAACAGCTCCATTACTGAGCCACTTTGGGTAAATTGAATCACACTGAGAATTCCTTGGGAAGAATAGGGGCATTTTACATGCAAAATTTATTTTGTTGCTGAACGTCCCGTTCATGATGCAAAAAGATCTATTTCCTATTAAACAGCTGCTGTTCAATCCCTCTCCCCACAGTACAATGGTTTTTGTCATGTGATCAGACAGCCGGGCTGTACAATGTCAGAACTTTCCCCTAAATAAAACCCTCATTATGACATCAGCAATCAAGATATTTACTTGTAAAGCCTGTTGTATAAAACATATTTTTTTAAAAAAGGCAAAGTTGGAATATTCCCTCAATATATTGTTCCAACAAATCCTTCTAGAACATTTAGGGGGTTATTTATCAAAATCCGAAAATATCCAATTTTTTTTCTGAAATATACTCCGACCAAATCCGCACAGGTTATTTTCCCTTATTTATCAATACATATACCCGAAAAATTCCAGTGCGGGTAAAAATTGTGAAAATGGTACGACAATTCAAATTGTATGTTTTTTTTGGATTTTCCTTCTGAAAACCTTCGTTTGCTTCAGATTTTTGCCCGAAAACCACGATTATTGCACAAAACCAAACGCAGATCTGGATATCTCTGGGACTTCTCCCATTGACTTATATACAACCTCGGCAGGTCTGAGATGCTGGATTTTCGCATTCAGACTTTTTCCATCTTCAGGGTATAATAAATCCTGAAAAATGTGAGGGTTTTTTTTTCACAGAAAATTCGGATTTTATAGTACAGAAAACTGTAATTTTTCGAGTTTTTGGCATTTGGACTTTAATAAATAACCCCCTTAATGACACATGACATACATACAAACCATTGTGATGCTTCTATTTAAAGGGGATGTTCACCTTCCAAACACTTTTTTCAGTTCAGTTGTTTTCAGATTATTCCCCAGAAATAGACGTTTTTCAATTACTTTCGATTATTTATTTTTTACTGTTTTTCCAAAATCTAAGTTTAGGATTTCTCTTGCCGAACGACCGATTTTAGCAAAGTCCGACCAATCCTTCGAAATTATCTTACGATTTTTCGGCCGACATCTGTCCGGAAATTGATCGGCCAGGTTAAAAAATCTTTGTCGGTCCCAGTGCAATCGATCTATGTTTCCAGGGCCAAGCAGTCAGCTCCCCTTTGTTTTCCTGGCAAATTGGTCTTTTTAGTTGATGGACAAATCGTACGATCGTTCCGAGATAATCGTGGTCTCACGATGATGATCGGATCTTTTAAAAATCTCAACATCTATGGCCAGCTTTAGTTGATACATTTCTCAGCAGCATCTCTGGAGTATTAGCAACTATTGTATCAATTCTAAAAGCTGCCTGTAATGAAACTCAAAGATTCTGCTCAGCAGGGACAAAGATAAGAAATGTATCAACTAAATGTATCGATTTAGAACAGCTACAGGGTCGGCGACCCCCCCCTCCCAGAGCTGCTTTAGAAGGTGAAAAACCTAGTTGTTGAACAACCCCTTTAAAGTTAGACGCCATTGAATCCCAAATAGGCCTGAGCTTGTACTTGTGGGAAGCGCCGGTAAATTAATACTGACTGTTTATATTTTATTTCTGCTATTTGCTGCTATAAATTGAAAAGCATAAACATGCTGACTCCTTGCCTCCAGACAATCTTTTTTCCTCTGATTATATTGCCAATCGTGTGTCTGAGAAAGAATTCTGTCTGACCCAGCGCCGGCTGGATAGTGATCTCAGGAGCCAGGGAGAGAATCTCTCAATGACTCCTGTAATGAATTAGAGTAGGGGCTTATAAAACCGTAATTGCCGCTCGTTCGCTTGTCAAAAATATACTCAGGATTTTTTTTAAACAGCGTTTATATATTTCATTTTAGATAGTCTGTTAGTAAGAGGTCTGTAGTCAATACTGGGTTCCACGGAGCATCTTACTTTCTAACTAAAGCAGTCTATTTACAAGGGGTCACTTACCAACACAAGAGCAGTGCGCAAGGTGCAATTTCAGACTTATATCACAGAGTTTTTTCCTCTTTAATTTTAGCAGAACTGCAGCCACATTCAAAGGTTGCCACCTTTCGAAATAGTGGAGACGGGGCCATGACGTAGATGGGTGTGTCCATGACACCAGGGGCGGGGCTATGACGCGGTCATCACCGATTGCCCAATCAAGGGAATCCTTATTTGGAAAACCAGGCAGGAAGTTTTAACCCGGGCAGCACTTCAAAATACCGCGCTGACCAGGTCAAAACGGGACAGGTGGCAACCCTACCTAGGCTACACCCACAGACCAGCAGCCCAAATAAAAATAAATATTAAAGGGGTTATTCACCTTTAAATGAACTTTAAGTATGATGTAGAGAGTGGTAACAATTTGCAATAGTTTTTTTTTTTTTAATTATTTTGAGTTATTTACCAGTTTACTCAGCAGCTCTAAAGTTTGCACTCTGGTTGCTAGAATACAGATTTTCTTAGCAACCATGCACTGATCTTAATAAGAGGCCAGAAAATGAATAGGAGAGGCTTAAATAGAAAGATGAGTAATAAAATGTAACAATAACAATACATGTTTAACCTTACAGAGCATTTGTTTTTAGATGGGGTCAGCACCCTCATTTAAAAGCTGGAAAGAGTCAGAAGAAGGCAAATAATTAAAAAACTATCAAAAAAGAAAAACTGAATCCCGATTGAAGTTGCTTAAAATAAACCATTCTATAACATACTAAAAATGAACTTAAAGGTGAACCACCCCTATAAATGAAAATAGAAATAATAATTGAAAAAAAAAACGAATGTGCCTCTGATCACACTGGGCCTCTGGGCTATAGCCTAGTAGAGCCTGTGCATTAATAGACTCGTAATTTTGATGCAAATTGGGTGCAAGTCACTGTTGCAACTTTGTCGACTGCAGGTCTCTCTGGTCAAAAATGTAATCGTTTTGGGTCAAAATCATCAACTTTTAAGAGGATGACCGAGTGTTGTGTGCAAATGTGAGTGTGAATGGTGTAAAATGAAAAGTTGTAAATGTTGAAATGATTGGAAATGTTTGTATTGAAGGTGTAATGTGTGTCACCACAAGGTGGTAGTAAAGGGTAATTTTTGGTCTTTAGTGCAATTCCTTCCCCAGCTACTAGAGGGAGCTAGTGGGCTAAAAGGGTATTTAGGGAGAAGACACACCTAGGGCGAGGTTCATTCCATTCTGGAGTAGATAGTGACAGGGCACTGTGTATGAAGTACAAGGTGCTTCCGGTAGTGTAGGAGATAGCTGCACGGTAGTTAAGACCCCAACGAGGAGGTAGAAGCGTAAGAGCCAAGGCTAAGCCAGTTAGGGCAGAAGTGTCAGTGAGGCACAGGCAACACAGGAAGGGCAAGAAATTCCTACCCGGAGTAGGACACGGGGTGTAGCGTATACATACGCCTCACTGTCAGGACAGGGAGGTGAGTGACCCTGGATAGGAATGAGCCTGTGGAGCTTCGGGTGGGGTACCGGAATGTCAAAGGTTGTTGCTTGGCAAGTGATGGAGTGACTGTAACTGAGTTGTGATGTGACTGTTTTGAATACTCTGGAGTGTGACAGTGAATTGATATGCATGTATGGAAGGAAATCTGTAAATAAAAAAAAGTTCTTCTTTGTTGGACCACTGAGTGTTGGACATCTTTAGCCTTTCTGAAACTGGTGAAAACCCCAAGCAGCCTGGGAAGGTTACTACGGTAAAGTGGTAATTACCAGAAGGCCACCCTGTTACTTGTCAGTTTCATGTCTCAGGTTGTAACAGTTCTTACCAGCAAATCTGCATCTCATGATCTTGTCATAACACAGAGCCAATTACAGTTATTCTATAGAGAAGTAACACTGGGATAATAGTCTCTGGGAAGGGAGTGTGACTGTGGGATAGCAGGTATAGTAGGGAGAGATGGTGTCTATAGTAACAGTGGGATAATAGTCTCTGGGAAGGGAGTGTGACTGTGGGATATCAGGTATAGTAGGGAGAGATGGTGCCTATAGTAACAGTGGATAATAGTCTCTGGGAAGGGAGTGTGACTGTGGGATAGCAGGTATAGTAGGGAGAGATGGTGTCTATAGTAACAGTGGATAATAGTCTCTGGGAAGGGAGTGTGACTGTGGGATAGCAGGTATAGTAGGGAGAGATGGTGCCTATAGTAACAGTGGGATAATAGTCTCTGGTAAGGGAGTGTGACTGTGGGATAGCAGGTATAGTAGGGAGAGATGGTGTCTATAGTAACCGTGGGATAATAGTCTCTGGGAAGGGAGTGTGACTGTGGGATAGCAGGTATAGTAGGGAAAGATGGTGCCTATAGTAACAGTGGGATAATAGTCTCTGGGAAGGGAGTGTGACTGTGGGATAGCAGGTATAGTAGGGAGAGATGGTGTCTATAGTAACAGTGGATAATAGTCTCTGGGAAGGGAGTGTGACTGTGGGATAGCAGGTATAGTAGGGAGAGATGGTGCCTATAGTAACAGTGGGGATAAGTGTCTCTGGGAAGGGAGTGTGACTGTGGGATAGCAGGTATAGTAGGGAGAGATGGTGTCTATAGTAACAGTGGGATAATAGTCTCTGGGAAGGGAGTGTGACTGTGGGATAGCAGGTATAGTAGGGAGAGATGGTGTCTATAGTAACAGTGGGATAATAGTCTCTGGGAAGGGAGTGTGACTGTGGGATAGCAGGTATAGTAGGGAGAGATGGTGCCTATAGTAACAGTGGATAATAGTCTCTGGGAAGGGAGTGTGACTGTGGGATAGCAGGTATAGTAGGGAGAGATGGTGCCTATAGTAACAGTGGATAATAGTCTCTGGGAAGGGAGTGTGACTGTGGGATAGCAGGTATAGTAGGGAGAGATGGTGTCTATAGTAACAGTGGATAATAGTCTCTGGGAAGGGAGTGTGACTGTGGGATAGCAGGTATAGTAGGGAGAGATGGTGCCTATAGTAACAGTGGGATAATAGTCTCTGGTAAGGGAGTGTGACTGTGGGATAGCAGGTATAGTAGGGAGAGATGGTGTCTATAGTAACCGTGGGATAATAGTCTCTGGGAAGGGAGTGTGACTGTGGGATAGCAGGTATAGTAGGGAGAGATGGTGCCTATAGTAACAGTGGATAATAGTCTCTGGGAAGGGAGTGTGACTGTGGGATAGCAGGTATAGTAGGGAAAGATGGTGCCTATAGTAACAGTGGGATAATAGTCTCTGGGAAGGGAGTGTGACTGTGGGATAGCAGGTATAGTAGGGAGAGATGGTGCCTATAGTAACAGTGGGGATAAGTGTCTCTGGGAAGGGAGTGTGACTGTGGGATAGCAGGTATAGTAGGGAGAGATGGTGTCTATAGTAGCAGTGGGATAATAGTCTCTGGGAAGGGAGTGTGACTGTGGGATAGCAGGTATAGTAGGGAGAGATGGTGTCTATAGTAACAGTGGATAATAGTCTCTGGGAAGGGAGTGTGACTGTGGGATAGCAGGTATAGTAGGGAGAGATGGTGTCTATAGTAACAGTGGATAATAGTCTCTGGGAAGGGAGTGTGACTGTGGGATAGCAGGTATAGTAGGGAGAGATGGTGCCTATAGTAACAGTGGATAATAGTCTCTGGGAAGGGAGTGTGACTGTGGGATAGCAGGTATAGTAGGGAGAGATGGTGTCTATAGTAACAGTGGATAATAGTCTCTGGGAAGGGAGTGTGACTATGGTATAGCAGGTATAGTAGGAGAGATGGCGCCTGTGTGTATGGGCACTGGGATTCATGTGGAGGGGTTGAACTTGATGGACCGTGGTCTTTTTTCAACCCAACTTCACTGTGTAACTATACAATAGCTCAAGCCCTTATGTTAGACCAGACAATGCTATGTTATATCAATAAGTGGAATCCAGCAGTTATAACCAATATCCCAGCACCAGTACAGCTGTGTCTGTTTTGTTTCTGCATTAAACAAACTTTCCTTTATAGTGAAACAATAAAATGAGCATATGTCCACAATATTCCAAACATAATTATAAATACAGCACAAGCAGGAATCTACTGTTCACTTAAACCCTAAAAATCAATGTGGCTAAAAATGGCATATTTTATAAAGTGAACTTGTTGCACGAGGCTAAAGTTTGAGCTTGTCAATAGCAGCAATGATCCAGGACTTCAAACTTGTCACAGGGGGTCACCATCTTGGAAAGTGTCTGTGACACTCACATGCTCAGTGGGCTCTGATTGGCTGTTGAGAAGCTAAGCTTAGGGCTCGTCACTTATTATCCAGCAGAAAATGAGCTTCCCCTGTAATATAAGCTGATGCTACAGGTTTGCTGATTATTAAATTCTGATGATAATTGCACTGGTTTCTGTGCTGCCATGTAGTAATTATCTGTATTAATTACTAATCAGCCTTATATTGTGACATTTCTATTCTATGTGTACTGTATATTGTGAGTGGGTCCCTAAGCTCAGTAAGTGACAGCAGCACAGAGCATGTGCAGTGAATCAGCAGAAAAGAAGATGGGGAGCTACTGGGGCATCTTTGGAGACACAGATCTTTACTGCTAAAGGGCTGTGGTTGCCTTGGGCTGGTACAGAAGCACAAAACATAATGTACAGCATTTATAGCTACTTCTTTAGTTAAGCTTTAGTTTTCCTTTAAAAGGATAATCCAGCTCTCTTACTACAATGATACAGCAGACGCAGTCACAGACTTGTTGGGGTGCCCCAAAGGCTAAACTGGGGAATTGTGATGTACTGGTGGCCAGAGTAATGTTCCATAGCCCATGACTAATTAAACTCTATCATACAAATATTATAACTGCAAGAATATTTAGGGGGCATTTATAAAAGGTTTAATTGGGACCAATATTTTAGTGGTATTTTTCCCCAGTGCATTTATCAACCTTTTCCTGATATTTTTGCCCCCCCCCCCCTTGCTGCACTGGATTTCTTCATCAGAAAGTTTTCTACAGGTTAAAGGGGTGACTTCTGGGAACAATCCTATCAGTGAGTAATACCCTCGCAAAGTCTTTGGGGCAACTTATAAATCTTTTTGTTATTCAGATCCCTAAATTGGTAAATTTGGAATTGATTGTTCCCTTCTTTTAGTGATAAGCACTCGAACCATGCAGAGCTGTGCCCAGGGCTAAGATTTCAGAGCTGTGCCCATTGCTAACGTGCCCATTGTTAAGATTGCAGAGCTGTGCCCATTGCTAACGTGCCCATTGCTAAGATTGCAGAGCTGTGCCCATTGCTAAGTAAATTGTATATTAGGTAGAGCTGGAAGCATTTCAAGATGCAATATGCTGAGTTGTGTCCATTTCTTTAAAAGTAGCTTTTTTTATTTGAAACTGTAAAACTCCTGTTTTTAAATTGTTCCTGAAAACATCTTTTAACATCGGTAATATTTACTTAGCTGCTTTATGTTGCCTTTCAGCGAGCACAATGGCCCTGTCACTAATGAGAGTTCACAATCCATTCTGGAAAGGAATTGTACAAGAATAGACAAATTCTGCCATTTGAACCCCCCGAGTGGAATAAACTCACTATACAGACATCACTCACCATATGGTAAATACTTGTGAGCATATCCCGAGGGACGATATTGTTTCCCGAGCTTTTGCCTTTACCCCAATGTTTACCCCAATTTCACAGTTTCCCTGTTTACTTCCACATCCCATTCACTGCTCACAAAGACTCAACCCTTTCTTTGAAAAAGCAATGGAAATGTTTTCTAAACAATGAATTCCATAGAAAAAGGTTTAAACATTTCTAAAAGAATATATCCCAGTCATGCTATAACGACACTGAGCGGTGAGATGGTAAAATGATGATAAAACCTAAAACAAATGTGATCATTTCTATTACATACTTAGTTCCCCTTTAATTTCACATTTTCTGTGCTGAAGACGAATTGAAATTGGTCATTTTATTTTATGTTTTTAAAGTATTTTTTTAAAATGTGTAGCTTTTTGTTCATCATAGAAGAGGGCAGAATAGAATGAGAAGTAATAAAAAGTAACAATAATTAAACTGTGACCTTACAGAGCAAACTGTTCTGGTTGCTGGGGTCAGCGACCCCCCCCCCTACAACAACCAGATAGCATTTTAAACGGCAAGTTGGAAAGAGGCGGAACTGTAATAATTCGAAAACTATAAAAAATGTAAAAAGTGTAGCACGTTGTACAACATACTAACTGTAAGATAAGGCTGTCTACCCCTTACATTACAATTTAAAGGGGATCTACACCTAAAAATATAGTTGATTTAATTTACTCAAAGTAATCCCCTGAGCACTTTTGCAGTTTACAAAAATAGAAGTTGCTAATACAAGGGTTTGGGCTCAACAGCTGTTATAGTCAGAGAGGCAGGAACCATGTTACCCAAACCCCGAGATTAAAGGTGACAATACACAGTTTAAGGGGTGAGTCACTGTTCAGTGTCGGACTGGGGTGCCAGGGGTCCACCAGAAAACCTTAGAACATGGGCCCACCTGAAATGTTAGACCATGGCTCCACTTTCCAAACTATTATTTGTCCTCTCCTCACTCAAGCTCTTTATTCTCCTAGTCTTTTATATTTACTTACTATATTCTTCCATTATTAAGCATTGTTTCCCCATAAAGAAATAAGGAATTACCATGAAATAGGCTAAATGGTCAGAGGGCCCACAGATACCTGGGCCCACCGGGAGTTTTCCTGATATCCCGGTGGGCCAGTCCGACACTGTTCACGGTTCATTTAACTTTAAGGGAGTTGTTTATTAAAATTTGAATCACTATTTTTGGAAAGCCACTCTGACCAAATCCGCATGGACTTTTCCCCATTTTCATCATTACATTTTCCTGATAAATTCTTGTGCGGCAAAAGTCTCGATAAGATCGTAAAAAAATCAGAATCCAAAATACCGCAACCTTTTCATATTTGATGCTGGAATACCGCGACTTTTTTTCGGATTTGACACGGATTTGACACCAAAATCAGGATATCTTTGGGACATCCGCCATTGACTTCTACATGAATTCGGCAGGTCTGAGTTGGGGTACTTTTTTATTTGGACTTTTAACACCATCAGGGTTTTAATAAATCATGAAAAATTCAAGCTTTTTTTCTACGAAAAAATTGTGTTTTTTCTCCTTTAAAAGTCCTACCAGAAAAAATTCCCCTTTGATAAATAAGCCCCCTTAGTATTTTAAAGAATGGTCAATTCTAAGCAAGTTTTCCATTGGTCTTTGTTATTTATTTTTTCATAGTTCTTAAATCATGAGCCTTCTTCTTCTTACTCCAACTTTCAAATGGGGGGTCACTGACCCCAGCCACCAAAAATACTGTCTGTGCGAGGCTACAGTTTTATTGTTACTATTTATTACTTATCTATCATGACGGCCTTCTACTATAAATACACCAGTCTCTCATTCAAACCACCCCCTGGTTGCTAAGGTCATTTGACCATGATACTGCTGATTCCAAACTGGAGAGTTCCTGGAAAAAAAATTGAATTAAGAAAACAAAAATAAATAAAAAATGAAGACCAATTGCAAATTGTGCCCAGAGCATTGTTAATAACAGTACAATTGCTTCCATTTTTTTTGCAACTAACGGGGACCTTACAGTTATTAAACAAAACGATTACAGGGTAAAAATAGGATCAAGGACCCGGCTCACAAGAGCTTACAATCTGAAAACCTCACAACTGAATGCAGAAGGCACTGATCGCCATTAATATATCTTACTCCAAAGCCTTTATATCAAGAGGCAATACTGTATATCAGATTTGTATTTAGAGTTTTCCCCATGCCGGGTATCTACTATACTGTAGGTTTGGGGCCAGATTATTCTATATCTTTTAAAGGGCCAAATCCTGTTGTTGTGCAGATGGAGGGCCCTTGCTTAGAACATTGCTGGTCTCATTTGCATATGATCCAGAGGTCAGTGCTAGGGGTGCAAATGTGGGGGAAGTGCTCTCCATTTTTGTGACCACGCTCCCTAATTACCATGTCCATTTTACAAAATTTGGCAGGTTATGAAAGTTTGAACACGTTTCCGTGGTTTTTAATGTGTTATTACAGTTTTTCTAATGAAGGTGAATTGCCCTTTAAGCTGCAAGTCACAGTTTCCCAAGAGACCTGCTTATCTCAAATTGTTATAATTGTTTCTTTGCTTATCTTAAATTGTTACAAAGTGCACCTGCCACGTTTTCCTCATGGGCCCCTGCCGCCCCAGACCTGCCCCCCATCCCCCGTTGCTGGCCTGCTTTTGTGCTTTTGGGCTTGTTTCGGGTTTTTGTGCGCAAACGCATACATTTTACGTCCATGTGCGTCACTGCACTGCACGTCCGCGAATGCACATCAGCATGTTTTTTTGCGAATGAGCATGCCAGGAATTTAACGGTCAGAGGGGGCCCCCGGGGACTGCCAGGTGGGCCCTTCGTTGTGCAGCCCCAAAGGCTCCAGTCCGACCCTGCACGTATTCTGGGCTCTCTGTCAAAAGCCAATTATAGGGGTGGTTCACCTTTAAGGTAACTTTTATTATATTATAGAACAGCCAATTCGAAGCAACTTTTCAATTGGTTTTCATTGATTATTTTTTATAGTTTTATAGTTATTTGCCTTTTTCTTCTGACTCTTTGCAGCTTCAACTGGGCGTCGCTGACTCCCTTCTTAAAAACAAATGCTCTGTAAGGCTACAAATATTGTTGTTGTTGTATTGTTATTGTTACTTTTTATTACTGATCCTTCTATTCCAGCCTCTCCTATTCATATTTCAGTCTCTTATTCAAATCAATGCATGGTTGCTAGGGTTATTTGGACCTTAGTTACCAGATTGCTTAAAATGAAAACCGAAGAGCTGCTGAATAAAAAAACGAAACAACTCAAAAACCTTCAATAATAAAAAATTAAAACCAATTGCAAATTCTCTCAGAATATCACTCTCTACATCATACTAAAAGTCATCTCAAAGGTGAACAACCCTTTTAAGTTTTAGAAACTTTGTATCTGTTCAGTGCAGGAGATCGAAGAGAAAGTCGGGACATTTCAGTAACAATCTGGGACTATGAGTTGAGCTGTCAAAATAGGGACTGTCCCATTGGTTCCATATAGACACATGTGCAATTCCCAGTCCCACTTGTACCTTCAAGCTGCTGCTTACTGGTCTCATTTACCCAATTATCAACGGGGACGGAGCCCGTGTAGCTGCCATTACCTGCCCTTGTATTTGGATAACAGAATGATTTCAGCAGGAGCTTTCGATCACTTAATGTAAATAACACGTATGAAGTGATGGGCGAATTTGGGGCGTTTCGCTTTGCCGAAAAATTAGTGAATTTCCAGCGAAATTCGCCAAACGGCGAAAAATTCGCCGGCGTCCATTTTTGCCGAAATTGCGCTGGTGTCCAAAAAAATTACGAATTCTGGGATTAAATTCGCCCATCACTACCCGTTTGCTCCCTATAAGCCTGCCAGGATCATTGCCTTTAATAGAGCAGTTGCAGAATAATCTGCAGCGCATGCAAACCTTATGGTTAAACAATAGGGTGAGCCTGTTTTATTGCCCTCTGCCTGTTTATTCCTGCTCCCATGTATAATAATCCTGTAATGGACTGTAAATAAACCTTTTAGCCTGCAATGCATCTTGTCCTGAGTCCTGACTCATTTTTAACCGTTAATTCCCTTTATTTTGATGGAAAGGTCAGAGTCCATAAAATCATCTCCCTATTTATCCCATATAAACGATTCCTCTTTAATTGTGATTTTCCAATTTGCCTTCGGCACCAGGGGAATTAAATCTGCTGATTTATATTTCTCAGAGAGCCTGCTTCTGTTATTCCATATTTCCAGTGTCCAGATTTACTCCCTAATCTCTGTGCTCTGCCTCCACGGGTAGGGTTATTTATTTCCCCTATCAGATATTCATAGGCACAAACGCACAGAGCAGAATAAATAGCGGCTCTGTCTGCAGCGAGCTGTTGCCTTTCCTCCCTGCCAGTATTTATGGGCCGGGGAAATTTACCTGCAAGCTTTGTGAGTGGCATAACAAGATTCTCTAATATCCATCCAGAGCATAAATATAGACATATACAGTATATTATATTTATCCATGATTATGAAATACAATCCACTGAATGACTGGGTTTCTAAGGAAAATCACTTGCCTGGGAGTTTAATTACCAAAATAGCGGCTGGGGGAACAATGACTGATGCATCAAAAGGAAGTCACTTCATTGTGTTTGCTGATTTGCATCTCATGTGCCGGAGCTAGAAGAACTTGGTTCCTAAAAGCACTTTTAGCAATTTACATTCATTTTCTGTTTTTATTCAGAGATATTAGCAGTTTTAGACTACCAGTATCAGGCTTATGGGTCAATAGATCAGAGAGTCAGCAGCTCTGGGGTTAACTGACCATACAGGAAGTAAAGAAATTCTATAGGCAGTTAAGGTCGCAGACACTTTGGTTTTTTAAAGAGGGCTGTTAATCTGAAAGCCCAGTATTTGCAGTCTAAAACTGTATATATCCAGTGCTGTATTTAGATCTGGTGTCACCCTACATCACCAGACATAAGGACGTCCCGCATCCCCAGCTACATCACTTCCTGTGCACAAGGCATCACTTCCTGTGCACATGACATCACTTCCTGTGCACATGACATCACTTCCTGTGCACATGACATCGCCTCCACACTGAGCTGTGCACCAATGCCCTGGGTTACCCCTCACCAGGGCCGCCATTAGAAATCACGGGGCCCAGTACAACAAAATTTTGGGGACTCCTCACAGTTAAAAGACCACACAGACATCAGCGCTAAAAAAGGTAACCCCTCCTATACACACAAGTTATAAAAAGCTATTGGGGACCAGGGCCCCCCTATAAGTTAAAAAGAATACAATTTTTTTTTAAAAAAAAACATTGGCGGCAGGGCCCCCCTTACAAGTTAAAAAAAATTGGGGCCCCAAAGAATATTTTTAAAAAAAACATTGGTGGCAGGGGCCTATAGAGTATAAAAATAATACATTAGTGCCAGGGGATTAAAAAAAATAAAAAAACACACATTAGTGTTCAGAGGTGTTCAGCTCGTGGCTTCAGGACTTCAACTTCGGTTGTTTTCGTGACTTTGGGTCTTTTCACAGCTTCGGGAATTTGGTTGTTCGGCTTTTTCGGCACTTCCGCGTTTCGGCTGTAATTAAACGATTCACCTGTATGCAATGTTGTTGTTGTTGTGCCAACTGAATCTCTACAGAATTCCCGTGCCCTTTCCACCTGATGCCCATAATGATGCGACTGCAACTTGCACAGATGCCAATGTCTGTAGAGGTGCATTGTTTGTGCCTAGTACCAGGGACAACCTTTGCAAAAGCAGGTGCAGTTGTAAATACAGTTGCCACCTGTTTGGTTTTGACCCGAACAAATAGGTTTTTCTAAGGCCTGTTCGGGTCCCAACTTTCTGTTCGGTTGTCTTTTTTCCCAGTTAATAACATCGGGATCAGCCATCATTTTTTTCCGGCCAGGTGGAAACCCTATTCCCACCCCAACATCACTGCTCCACCCCAGTGCTATCTGCCCCACCCCTTTGTTCAGATTTAGCCAGTGGCAAATGCGGCAACCCTAGTTGTAAAGCCTAAAACTGCTAATATCTAAGAAACCACTAAGTTTGCATTAATTCAACAGCAGGTTAAAGTACAGGGCTCCCATGTGCCTATATCAGTTCAGTTTATAAGCAGGTGGTACTGGAGTGCAGGGTGGAGCAATATTTACTGGATGGAGCAGTGGATCGCAGGGGAGAAAAGGAACATTTGTACTGTTAGACCAGGTTTTATCTGAAATTCTGTTATGGTCCCAATAGGCAGGGCTGCAAAATGGCATTTTAACACAGGTCACAATTTGGGAACCTCTAGTTAAAATGGTAACACATCAGTTCCCTGCAGTTCAGCACAGCGGCTCCTCGCTGCCACTAAATGGGCACAAACATTACTGATATATTTCATTTTATCCAGTAATTTGTATTTTAAATAATTTTGTAGGGAATTTGTGCAAACGCTCTTATCCCTGTAAGGGCAGAAGCACAGAGTCTGTGTCTGTGTACTGTAAGCTGTTACCTAGCAACCAGCTGTTCAGTGCAGTAGGAAGTGACACAGCAGCTAGTGAGTGGCTGGCAGGAAAAGGAAGTCAGAGAGCCTGGCGTAGAGAGCCGCATGGTGGACATAGAAAGAGGCCAGAGAGCTGCTTGTGGGCCCAGAGAGCTGAGAGGCTGCACCACAAGCATTCATTTGGATCTGGCTGGCACAGGGAAGCCAGTTACTGGGCCTGGAAAGACAGAGAGTGTGAAAGGAGTGTGAAAGGAATCCAGACTGGAGGAACAACCAGCAGGAGATTCCCATATGAGCATCCAAAGGGGCTGGTAGTCTCACTGTATGACTGACTGTGCTGGACTCGCCTGAAGAGAGCGAGAGAGAGAGTATCCAAAGAGGATTTGGAGTATCCTGTTTAAAGTACCCTAAAGAAGCGCTTGAAGATAAAGAGACTGTTATTGAAAGGACATTAAAGGACTTTGTTTCTTTTAGTTAGGTAGACAGATTGAGCTAGCAAGTTAACTCGTGAGGCCCTATTGCCACCGGTAAGGAGTGCTGCATGTATTAGGTGCCCATTTATTTTAGATAAACAGTTATTCAGTTTTACCAATAAGGTGTGTGTGTCATTACTGTATTCCTAGTGGGGCCACTAGTAGGTGCATTCCTGGACCCCACTAGGTGGAGGCACTGCACAAGTAAGTACCAGGTACCCAGTCTCTCCCAATACCACTGCGGAGTGGCTCAGGTTTGTCCCCTGTCAGGTAAGCGCCACACGTGGACTGTAACACCGACAAAGGGTGTCGAAAGGGTAACAATTTTCTTTTTACTATAGGGCTGGAGGGGCCCCAAGCACTGCAGAAGGAATGTACGACCGGCCCCCTCTCAGAATGCCCAAGAACTTCAGCAATTGCCGCTTTACAGCTGGAGGCTGGATTATTTAGTACATAATATAAAAATATAAATATTAGCACATATTTTCCAGCAGGAGCCGAATGAAAGTTTGTGACTTGAGATGTGTTTAGTTCTAGCACAGTAACTTTGCAACAGTCGCTTCACTTGGGAGGCAGCTTAGCTGGGAGCCAGGGATATATTTCTATGGAAATCAGTCTAATGCTGCTTCATATGTAAAGAAGAGATTATAGAAATATTATAGCCGTGCCAAGGCAGAGGGGAAGACTTCAAGGGAAAATGCATCAGATCGCAGAATAGAAAAAGAGAATGCCCCCCCCTGGTGCCTGCAAGAAGAAGAATTTGGTCCACCACTAACAGCTCAAAGAGTGATACATGTTCTTATTTAAAAGCTGTATTTTCCTCACTAGGGGTGGAACTAGGGTCACTCTTATCTGCATTCTTCTGCCATCTGTGAGGAGAGTGAAACGAATACTGAGAAGGTTTCAGTGATGTTTAAAGCCTTTGCAGCAATGCCATCTTTCAAGGATCACAGAAGAGTTTCTCTGTTTTGACAGCACACTCCCCCTAGTGGCAGAATGCAGAAGCCACTATGATATTATGTTGTTCATTGGGTTAAAAATATTAAGGTTGCTGAAAGTAACTCTAAATAGTGTAATTACAGGTAATAGGGCTTATTTATTTACCCCAAGTGCCAAGTGCAAGTAAAGATCTAAAGGGGCAGCAGAACCCCTAAAAAAGCCTGTGTGCTCCACAGAAAGGCAAGGGGTGCCAATGCGCATCCCTCTTCAGGGAGCTGAAAGTCTGTGTTTTCTAAAACGGATAACGGAGGCATGTGGCTATTCTTTAAGAAGCAAAGACAGAGTGTACTGATGGGCGAATAAATTCGCCTGGCATGATGTCACGGCGAGTTTCCTCATTTCACCGCTGGTAAATAAATTTGCGAATGTACTGTGAAAATCCATCAACGAAGTCAAAACTGTTTGGACATGCGTCCGAAAAGTGGCGTGCGTCAAAATCAGCGTGCGTCAACACTATTCGGACACCCATTGACTTTAACGCCAGCCGGTCCGATTTTCCCGATTTTTTCTGTGAAAATGTCTGAATTTCATGATTTTTTTGTGACACTTTCTGATTTCAAAATTTTTCCTCTCATTTTTCGCCGTCTCACGAAATTCGCGAATTTTGCGGGAAATTCACAAATTTTTCATCGAAGCGAAATGGGAGAAATTCGCCCATCACTAAGGGGCCCATTCACTAAGTTCGAGTGAAGGAATAGAAGAAAAAAAACTTCGAATTTCGAAGTGTTTTTTTGGCTACTTCGACCATCAAATGGGCAACTTCGACTACAACTTCGAATCAAACGATTCGTACTAAAATTCGTTCGACCATTCGATAGTCGAAAGTCTCTTTAAGAAAAAACTTCGACCCCCTAGTTCGCCACCTAAAAGCTACCGAAGTCCATGTTAGCCTATGGGGAAGGTCCCCATAGGCTTTCCAAGTTTTTTCTGATCGAAGAATAATACTTAGATTGATGGATTAAAATCCTTCGAATCGTTCGATCGAACGATTATTCCTTCGAATTGCGCAAAATCCTTCGACTTCGATATTCGAAAGTCGAAGGATTTTAATTCGCCAGTCGAATATCGAGGGTTAATTAACCCTCGATATTCGACCCTTAATACATCTGCCCCTAACAGTGTGTAAAGTGCAAAAATGGGAGCAGTGAAACTTTTGCCTTTGTCTCTCCCACAAGACCCTGGACTCATAACTCATGTCTTGCAAAAATGAGGACCAAGTGAAAAGTTGCTCAATATTGGTCATTCAATAACATACTAAAAGTCAATGTTATGATTTGTATTCCTGGCCTCAGGTATAGAGGTGGGCAGTCCATTCATGCTTTCCATTCAGCACTTGCAAGATATCATTGCCCTCCCTACATTCCCCCTCCCTCCCCACACTCTATAATTGTGTAGGGCACTGCGCATGAGAATCCTGCCTGGTTTTCCTAATTTGGAAAACTGGGCAAGCAGTTTTGACCTGGACAGCCCTTCAAATTACTAGGCTGTCCACGTCAAAACCAGACAGGTGGCAACCCTAATTTCTTATGTAACCTTAACATAATAAATAACTGAATGAGAACATGAAATAGGAGGGTGATATAGACAAGCTGTTTGTTGACATCTAATTGAGTGTCTTGAGATCTACTGTTTACCAGCTAAAGGTCTACTGGTAGATATGGGCACCCCTGATTTAGATGCTTTGTTACAGGTATCAGATTCATTATCAGGAAACCCGTTATCCAGAATTTCTGAATTACAAGAAGCAGTGTCGGAATGGGATGCCAGGGGCCCACCGGAAAACCTTAGACCGTGGCCCCACATTCCAAACTATTATTCCTCCTCTCCTCACTCAACCTTCTTATTCTCCTAGTCTTTTATATCTACTTACTATACCCTATTCCATTATTAAGCATTTTTTTCCCCACAAAGAAATAGGGATTGACCATGAAATAGGCCAAATGGTTATAAGCAAGAGGATCCACTGACACCTGGGCCCACCGGGAGTTTTCCTAGTCCGACACTGACAAGAAGGACGCCATTTTATTCAAATAATCCACATTTTAAAAAAATAATTTCCTTTTTCTCTGTAATAATAAAACAGTAGCTTGTACTTGATCCCAACTAAGATATAATTAATCCTTATTGGAAGCAAAACCAGCCTGTTTAATTAGATGTGAGATATGAAGAACCAAACTATGGATGGAAAGATCCCTTATCCAGAAAACCCACGTCCTGAGCATTCTGGGTAACAGGTCCCATACCTTTATAAAATATATATGTGGAGGTAAGAGCCGTCTGTGTGGCTCAGCACTTACTTTACTCGGCTTATTCTCCCGCTGGATATTTGTTTGTATAATGTCTATGGCAGCCGTCATTGCAACCTATAAACACCCCCATGTCGCCCGTCTCTCCAGAATCCCGGCTTATTATCATATATATTATAGTTTTTAAGAGAGGCTTGGAACGTGTGGCTTCAGACATGGACTTTAATTTATTTTAAGGCTGTAAATTTACAGTCATTTTATGAGACGCATATTTCCCATTTCTGCTCTTTCCAGGCTTCTGTTTGTGCAACTGGAAATGTTTAATTCAACGATTAATGAAGAAATGGCGAATGTGTGACATCCACAGGGAAAAGGGCAAGTGGATCAGTTTAGTATTGTGCAGTGTGTGTTCATTCTTCCCATTGAAACATTTGGATTATTTGTACCCGTGTTTTCTATGGGGGGGATTCATATTCTTAGAGCCTGATTAATTGCCAGTCGATGTCAGAGATGTTACATCACAGACACTTGGTTTCTGCAGAGAAAAAATTAATTAAAACGTGTTAAAAAAACTTAATTGTCAGATTTAATTTGATCTGGATCCAGCGCTTGGATTCTGCTTCCAATTATGTGGGTGGCAGGAAAAACTTAAGGGAGAGAGGAAACCTGGGATTGTTTGCTTTTCCCTTCTATGAGTTATTGTCACAGTAAGAAAACGACTGGTGTTCTCCTTAGTATAATCATTTTATCTTATGGAGCCAATGGGGGCGGCGTGGCATTTCTACCCAGCCATAATAATCCAAAACCACAACCGTTTAAAGTCAATGACTGGCTCCGGTTGTGCCAAAACACTTTATATCTCCAGCAAAGTAGGGAAAAATACCTACTCCTAAAATATACTTTAAGGTTATTTAACCCCTTGAGCTGTGGTTATAACATTGAGAGATTAACTGTAACCATGGAAACCAGGTTTCTAAGTATTGAGTATTGTGTCAAAAATATTTTCGATTTCCTATGTCATTCATATATTTAAATTGGGTTGGGACACTGGAGAAAAATATCATTTATGGGGAATCAGAAAGAATAGAAAAGCAAAAAGAAGGACCGCACTAGCTCTCCGCTCTCCCCTCCGATCAGGTGCACAATCAAACAGTGACCCCACTGTATATACGACAAGACATTCAACGGCAGACGGCACTTCTGAAAAAAGAGGGTTTATTGGAAATCCTGCTGGAAAAAACCTAACGCGTTTCGGGAGTTATCCCTTAATCATAGGTATGATACCTATGATTAAGGGATAACTCCCGAAACGCGTTAGGTTTTTTCCAGCAGGATTTCCAATAAACCCTCTTTTTTCAGAAGTGCCGTCTGCCGTTGAATGTCTAATCAGAACGAATAATCTCAACATAGAGCATTGGCTTTATACTTAAAGGCACAGGGGCATCAGTATTAGAACTGTCTATATGTACTGTGTGTATCTGGAGAGAGAGAGAGAGAGAGAGAGAGAGAGAGAGAGAGAGAGATAGAAAGAAAGAGGGATAATAGAGAGAGATTGAGAGAGAGAAAGATAGATAGATAGAGAGAGAGAGAGAGAGAGAGAGAGAGAGAGAGAATTATAGATAGAAAGAGAGAGATATAGATAACAGATAGATAGATAGATAGATAGATAGATAGATAGATAGATAGATAGATAGATAGATAGATAGATAGATAGATAGATAGATAGATGATAGATATAGAGAGATATATAGAAAGAGAGAGATAATAAGATAGATATAGAGAGATATATAGAAAGAGAGAGAGATAATAGAGAGAGAGAGAGAGAGAGAGAGAGATGATTGATGAGATAGATATTGATAGATAGATAGATAGATAGATAGATAGATAGATAGATAGATAGATAGATGATAGATAGATAGATAGATAGATAGATAGATAGATAGATAGATAGATAGATAGATAGATAGATAGATGGAGAGAGAGATCGAGAGAGAGAATTATAGATAGAAAGAGAGAAATATAGATAACAAATAGATGGAGAGATAATTGATAGATTGAGAGAGAGAGAGAGAGAGAGAGAGAGAGAGAGAGAGAGAGAGAGAGAGAGAGAGAGATAATTGATAGATTGAGAGAGAGAGAGATCTAGAGAGCCGGTGGGATTTAGGGAAAAAACCTGGTGGGCCCTGGCCAGTAGCTGATTTATTATGGAATAATTGAAGGCACATTAACATTATTTATGTACCTCAGTGGTTGCTCTTCTGCATTGCAGCACTGGGGTCCTGAGTTTGATTCCAGCCAGGGCTCTATGTGTACAGAGTATATAGGTTCTCCCTGTGTCTTGTATGGTGATACTCCGTTTTCCTCCCACACTCCAAAAACATACAAGTCAAAACGATCTGCAAAAATAGGAGATGTCAATAAAGTGCTGAGCTGTCCCTAAGAAACATTATTGTGTATTTGTGTACACGAGATTGCACACAGCCACTCTGTTTAACTGATGGATGGAACGATATTCAGAATTTACCAAACCTCCCGAGCAGCAAATGCATCAAGTTCCTGTCACTCAGATCCGAGCGAAATGCGTCGCTGCTTCTCTTTCTTTCTCTCAAATGGAACTTTATCTGTTGCCTTCCATTAAACACATGTAGGGAGCCCGGAATGTTTAATAGAATATTTGTTTGATAGAATATTGTAGGGGAAAGCCAGAACTGGAAACGGCACCTTTCAGCTGAATGTTTCAGCCAGTTCCACCGCTTCCTGGGATAAATATAGAAAAATGTTAAAAAACAACCATTTGGGACATAAGGAAAATAATTGCAGAATATTTGGGCTTTGAGGTTTATACCTAAAGTATGTTTCTGTCACCAGCTTCTAAAAATATTGCCCTATATTTAAACTCTAAATTACAGGGAGCATTCACCTTACAATGACAAGTGTATCTTGAGATCATTTGAAATTAAACTGGTGGTTTTTCAACCAATTCTGCAGACAGTTTTTTCTGTCCTGAGGAATATCAGTTTCCCACTTCTTTATCAGTCATATGGGTGGACAATTGGCTAGTGATGAGCGAATCTGGCCCGTTTCTCTTCAGCGAAAAATATGCGAAACGAGCACAACAATCTTTCTCGTTCCAAATGCATTAAAGTCAATGGGCGTTTTTTCTAATGGCGACTTTTTTTGTCTGAAAGCATTAAAGTCAATGGGTGTTTTTTCTTATGGCAACTTTTGTCATATTGCATTAAAGTCAATGGGTATTTTAATTTATGGCGACTTTTTTTGTCCTAATGCATTAAAGTCAATGGGTGTTTTTTCTTATGGCGACTTTTTTTGTCCTAATGCGTAAGGGTCTGGCTACACAAGCAGATTCGGGGAGATTAGAAGCCCCAGCTGCAAATCTCCTCTTCTTCGGGGCGACAATCTCCCAGAACTGCCTTCCCTTCTGCCCTCCGCCGGCTAAAATGAAAATTGCCTGCGGCAATGCACGCGAGGCTCTTCATTTTCCGAAGTCGCCCTAAGTTTCCTCGTGAGGCAACTTCGGGCGACTTTGGAAAACAAAGCACCGCGTCGGTATTGCCGCAGGTGATTTTCATTTTCAGGGAGGCAGTTCTGGGAGATTTTCGCCCTGAAGAAGAGGAGATTTGTTGCTGGGGTGACTAATCTCCCCGAATCTGCTTGTCTGGCCAGACCCTTAAAGTCAATTGGTGTTTTTTCTTATGGCGACTTTTTTTGTCCTAATGCATTAAAGTCAATGGGTGTTTTTTCTTATGGCGACTTTTTTGTGCATTAAAGTCAATGGCCGACTTTTTCTTGTTTGAATGCATTAAAGTCAATGGGCATTTTATCTTGTGGCGACTTTTTTTGTCCTAATGCATTAAAGTCAATGGGTGTTTTTTCTTATGGCGACTTTTTTTGTCCTAATGCATTAAAGTCAATGGGTGTTTTTTCTTATGGCGACTTTTTTTTGTCCGAATGCATTACAGTCAATGGGCCTTTTTTCTTATGGCGACTTTTTTTGTCCTAATGCATTACAGTCAATGGGTGTTTTTTCTTATGGCGACTTTTTTTGTGCATTAAAGTCAATGGCCATTTTTTCTTATGGCGAACTTTTGTCATATTGCAGTCAGGGCACGTGCTCAGATTGGGGGAGATTAGTCTTCTTCCCCGAACTGCCTCGCGTCGGCTAGAATGTAAATCACTGGCGGGATGGCACTCGGAACTCTTCGTTTTCCAAAGTCGCCCGAAGTTTCCTCGTGAGGCGACTTCGGAAAACGAAGTGCTCCAAGTGCCACCCAGCCAGCAATTTAGTTTCCAGCCAGTGGGAAGGCTTTTTGGGAAGATTAGTCGCCCCAAGAAGAGGCAATTTGTCGCCGGGCGGCTAATCTTCATTGGAATCTTCTCCCAATCTCCACGTGTGTTTCTGCCCTAATATCTTCCAGTACTGCTTAATGATGAAAAATTGTCAGGCGTTCTATCTGCCACCAATGTCAAATGCGTTTCAAGGAAAGCACCCACTCTAGGGAGAATGCTGGCGCCGAGTCTAGTGTCTACAGGTCGCAAAAGCCACAGAGGTAATTGGCTGTCTATTAAGGGCAGCTATAGATGCGGGGCCAACATCTGTAAAACCTGTAAAGTTATCTCCACGGGGACAACTTTCAGATCTAGTGCAACGGGTAGTGTGTTCCAAAGTAACGGCTTTTTTAATTGCAACACCAAGAACGTAGTTTATCTATTGGAATGTTTGAGTTGCAATAAGCAATATGTGGGCCGCACTACCCGTTGTTTAAAAGAAAGGATACGTGAACACATTAGATCGATTGAGAATAAGGACGAAGGGCCCCCGTGGGGAAACACTTTGCCATATGCTCGAAAAAAGGAATCCGTGACCTGTCAGTGAAGGTCATTGAACAGGTGAAACTACCCCTTAGGGGTGGAGATGCTGAGCATCTACTAAATTTGAGAGAGGCATTTTGGATCCTAAAAATGGAGACTAGGTTACCGAATGGTCTGAACACCAGACATGATTTATTATATTTATATTAGGGTGCTGGGGCCATTAACTGGACTGGGTTCTAGCCCTAAAAATAAAAATATATATCCCTCTCCACCCCTTCTACCTTTAACTTATGTCCTATCTCTTTATACTTTCCTCATTTACCACTTGTTTATTACTTTTTGATTACAATGTTTCTCTATACCCATATGTATTATGCTACAGACATATATCCTGAAACCCACTTTTACCGTAAAGGTTTACCTTTTCCTTGCGGATGATAAGTTATCAAGTATTTATTACCAGTTACCCATTCTCCAGAGCAGATAATTAATTTCATATATTTTCACACATTCTTAGAAGGATTGTTAGTTTTTTTAATATGGAAAACGAGGTTTTGACCTTCAGCAGACTGGTTTTAATGGTTAATAAAGCACATATGTTTTTAACTTGTATTACTACATTGGGCACAGTAGGGGTCACTATTGACGTTGTGTATATAATCTGTCTGTTTGGTCCAAGATGCATGCCTATGATTAAGGGAGTGATTCCCGAAACGCGTAGGGCGTTGGATCCTTGTATGTCTTTGGAATAAATATTTATTCCTAGTATTGGAGTGCCGTCCTTCCTTTGGATGTCTATGTGATTTCTGCCCTTAAGGGTGAATTTTCACCTCGGAAGGCTCCGCCACTCTATGTGCAGCGTAATTGTGTAACAGTGTAATTTTGTAAAATTTTTCGCTAGCGATGGCCACTTTGCCCTTTAGTAAATTTGCCCCAAAGTGTGTATAGATGTATTTTGCCCGTTTAAAGCTGATCAAGTGTTCATGTCGCATTACCTTTTATTCAGATTCAGGCCTGTTAAATGTATTTCCAGGGTCTGATTCAAACCAACTGTTTTATATTGACTATTCGAATTTCTTTCATTGCTCTATCCAAGAATCATCTCAATTCCTTTTTTTTTGATCAATTTATTGCAGGTTCCAGTGAAACTTCGCCCTAGAGTTATGACCACAAGCTGCCGCTCCATCTTCTCTTGAGAAAAGAATTGCACCGTGTCCAGAACTTCCAGAAACAAAAGAATCTATTGTGGAAACGTCATCGACCCGACGAGAGGGAAACAGCAGCAGCAAACCATTAAGCCATGATTTACAGTCCCTGTTGTGTTGCGCGGAGCTCGCGGCACCAATTACTTTGCCCTGTGTTGCCGTTGTTGATCATTTTACCGGGAATTTTCTCTGTTCGTAACAAACTACTGAAAGGACTCCCAGTGCATCGAGGATTTGTGTTTATCTTTGGCACCAGAAATGTAGCCACTAGTCACAATATAGTAATCAACTAAGCACTTTATGTGATGTATATGGGGGCATGCTCCTTATTCTGAGAGGCTTCCTCTTTTTATCTATTATAATTATCCAGAAACCCATTATCCATAAAGCTCTGAATTACAGAAAGGCTGTCTCCCATAGACTCCATTTTATCCAAATGATCCAGTTTTTCAAAAATGATTTCCTTTTTCTCTGTAATAATAAAACAGTAGCTTGTACTTGATCCCAACTGAGATATAATTAATCCTTATTGGAAGCAAATCCAGCCTATTGGGTAGGGATGCACCGAATCCACTATTTTGGATTTGGCCGAACCCCCGAATCCTTCGCGAAAGATTCTGCCAAATACCGAACCAAATCCGAACCCTAATTTGCATATGCAAATTAGGGGTGGGAAGGGGAAAACATTCCTTGTTTTGTGACAAAAAGTCACAAAATTTCCCTCCCCGCCCCTAATTTGCAAATGCAAATTCGGATTCAGTTCGGCCAGGCAGAAGGATTCGGCCGAATCCTGCTGAAAAAGGCAGAATCCTGGCCGAATCCCGAACCGAATCCTGGATTTGGTGCATCCCTACTATTGGGTTTATTTAATTTTTACATGATTTTCTAGTAGACTAAGGGCAGAGAAACACGTGGAGATTCGGGGAGATTTAGTCGCCTAGCGACAAATCGCCTCTTCACAGGCGACTAATCTCCCAGAACTGCCTTCCCGCCAGCTAAACTCTAAATCATCCGTGGGATGGCACTCGGAGTGATTCGTTTTCCGAAGTCGCCCGAAGTTTCCCCGTGACTTCAGAAAACAAATTGATCCGAGTGCCATCCTGCTGGCGATTTAGATTCTAGCCAGTGTGAAGGCAGTTTGGGGAGATGTCGCCCGAAGAAAAGGCGATCTGTCGCCGGGCGACTAATCTCCACGAATCTCCACGTGTTTCTCTGCCCTTTAGGCATGAAGATCCAAATTACCGAAAGATCTATTATCTGGAAAGCCCCAGGTCCCAAGCATTCTGGATACCTGTATATACTGTATAAACTTCCATAGATACAAAAGATAACTAGACATTTTATCACCAGTAGGACATAGTTCTGTCAGGGGTCTTTAACGGAAAGCCTTGGACTGGCCCACCTGGATATCAGGAACACTCCCGGTAGATCCTTCCGCTCACCTAACAATTTGGCCTTATAGGCTTATACAGTTGTCATTTTCCATTTCTATAAGAGAATAACGAGAGGATGACAGTTTATAAAGAGAGGAGACTGGGAGTATAAATAGGGTATAAGAGACAGTATGAGAGTGAGCAGGTGGCCTTCATTTTTCTGGTGGGCCCTGGATAACCCAGTCGGACATTGTTAGTATGTGAATAATACTATAAATACCATATTATGCTATTTACATATACTCAGGATGAAGTTGTACAGGGCATGTGTCAATTTAAAAGCATCCCCGTGTCATTATGTTTCCTTTGTGCTGCATCAGAGAACTATTGCTTTCGCATTCCCCAGTTAATGAACGGCTATAGGGAATGTATTTTAAAGGACATATTGTAATTCCTATTTTTTCTTTGTGCGTAAGCTGAAAAAAAAAAGGAGCTTTTGATTTTTACATTTTCTATGTACAGGGCTATAATTGGATCCCATGGAGAGAGAGTAGACGCTGGGTCTTTCAAACCGCCATGGATCTATTTAGGTTGTTACAACTTACAAAGCACTGGCTATGGCTCTGAAGGGTTAATATTCCTGCCCACTAAAGTGTGTACGTTTCAGAAAGAATCCCTAATGCCGCCAAGCAGATCATATTTAGCGAGAACAAACTACTGTCATGGAAACCGATTTGCTCGGGAGCAGTTTTATATGAAGCCGGCTGCAAAGTTCTCTTGTTAATTATCATTGCAGTCAATTATTCTAATAGATTTTCACAACTGTTCTCACTTGACACAGATGTGCGGTTTTTTTTTATTCAGCCCCCCCCCACCACGACCACCAACGAGCTGAACTTAAAGGGTTACTGTCATGGGAAAAAAACATTTTTTTCAAAATGAATCAGTTAATAGTGCTGCTCCAGCAGAATTCTGCACTGAAATCCATTTCTCAAAAGAGCAAACAGATTTATTTTATATTTAATTCTGAAATCTGACATGGGGCTAGACATATTGTCAGTTTCCCAGCTGCCAACAGTCATGTCACTTGTGCTCTGATAAACTTCTATCACTCTTTACTGCTGTACTGCAAGTTGGAGTGATATCACCCCCTCCCTTTCCCCCCAGCAGCCAAACAAAAGAACAATGGGAAGGTAACCAGATAGCAGCTGCCTAACACAAGATAACAGCTGCCTGGTAGATCTAAGAACAACACTCAATAGTAAAAACCCATGTCCCACTGAGACACATTCAGTTACATTGAGAAGGAAAAACAGCAGCCTGCCAGAAAGCATTTCTCTCCTAAAGTGCAGGCACAGGTCACATGACCAGGGGCAGCTGGGAAATTGACAAAATGTCTAGCCCCATGTCAGATTTCAAAATTGAATATAAAAAAATCTGTTTGCTCTGTTGAGAAATGGATTTCAGTGCAGAATTCTGCTGGAGTAGCACTATTAACTGATGTGTTTAGAAAAAACATGTGTTCCGATGACAGGATCCCTTTAAAGAAAATATTAGTTAGAAATGTGTCGCCTTAACCTAACGGCAGGGGTGCAACAACTGAACTGAGAAAGTATAGAAGAGAGGGGACCTGACTCATGTGAACATTTATTTTATTTCTGCCAAACACTTTTGCTTCCCCTTGGTTGGGGCGGGTAGTCCAGTCCATACTGATGTCTACAACATGGCTGTCCCAACTAGAGTTCTGTAGGCCTCCAACAGAATATTATGGTCCTCGTTCTGCTCAAGAGCTCCATTGACCTCTTTGGATCATTGTTTTATGAAATGATCTGGCCCATGAACATGTATTATAGTGAATACAGTCATATGAAAAAGTCTGGGAACCCCTCTTAATTCTTTGGAGTTTTGTTTATCATTGGCTGAGCTTTCAAAGTAGCAACTTCCTTTTAATATATAACATGCCTTATGGAAACAGTAGTATTTCAGCAGTGACATAAAGTTTACTGGATTAACAGAAAATATACAATATGCATTATAACATAATTAGACAGGTGCATAAATGTGGGCACCCAACAGAGATATTACATCAATACTTAGTTGAGCTCCTTATGCAAATGTAACAGCCTCTAGACGCCTCCTATAACCTTTGATGAGTGTCTGGATTCTGGATGTGGGTATTTTTGACCATTGGTCCATACAAAATCTCTCCAGTTCAGTTAAATTTGATGGCTGCCGAGCATGGACAGTCTGCTTCAAATCACCCCTTAGATTTTCCATGATATTCAAGTAGGGGAAATGTGACGGCCACTCCAGAATATTGTACTTCTCCCTCTGCATAAATGTCTTTGTAGATTTCCAAGTGTTATTTGGGTCATTGTCTTGTTAGAATATCCAACCCCTGCAGCGTAACTTCAACTTTGTGACTAATGCTTGAACATTATCCTGAAGAATATTCAGGTTGAATTCATCCGACCCTCGACTTTAACAAGGGCCCCAGTAGTCCCTGAACAAGCCACACAGCCCCACAGCATGATGGAACCTCCACCACATTTGACAGTAGGCAGCAGGTGTTTTTCTTGGAATGCGGTGTTCTTCTTCCGCCATGCAAAGCGCTTTTTGTTATGACCAAATAACTCAATTTTTGTCTCATCAGTTCCAAAATGACTGTGGCTTGTCTAAATGAGCTTTTTGCATACAACAAGTGACTCTGTTTGTTGCGTGAGTGCAGAAAGGGCTTCTTTCTCATCAAATTATTTTATATTATGCAGGCTGAGATATGACTGTATAAGGAAGCTGTTGGACAACACTGGCTTTTAACCACTCTTTTATGTGATATTTTAGGCAATAAGAAGTAAGCTGGGCGGCGCGTCCTTACCCAGCGAAGGATCCAAGATGGTGGAGCCCATCCGTTCCATGTGGGTTGCGACGTCAGTGCAGAGACGCCGGGAATTTCATGGACGCTCTTTTTGCCAAATATATGGAGGTTCCCCTGTATCCATTGACCACTCCCCTACGGGTTACAGCAATTGACGATAGGCCACTTACGTCCGAGATAATTTCCATGACGACAGGGGAATTGCCTGTGCAGGTTGGGACTTTACATAAAGAAAAGTTATCATTCCTGATTATTTCCTGCCCTTCCGTTCCTGTCGTCTTGGGTCTACCCTGGCTTCGTCTACATAGCCCCTCCATTGATTGGTCTTCGGGATAGATCTCTCGTTGGAGTCCATACTGTCAAGAACATTGTCTTCCCGCTAATCCCCTCCACCGGGTGACTGTCTCTTTGACAGATCTGAAAGCCTTGCCTTCCTGCTACAAGGAATTCTCCGACTTCTTCTGTAAAAAGTCTGCAGAATTCCTCCCTCCTCATCGTCACTACGATTGTCCCGTCAATCTCCTTCCTGGAACCATGCCTCCCAGGGGTCGCACATATCCCCTCTCTCCTGCAGAGACCTCCGACATGAAATACTGTATTCAGGAGAATCTCCAGCGGGGATTTATTCGTCCTTCTACCTCTCCGGCAGGGGCTGGCTTCTTCTTCATGGAGAAGAAGGACGGTGGTCTGCGTCCATGCATTGACTATCGAGGACTTAATAAGATTACGGTTAAGAACCGATACCACATGCCTCTTATACCTGAACTGTTTGACCAACTGAAAGGGGCTAAGATTTTCTCTAAGCTGGATCTACATGGGGCATACAATCTCATCCGCATACGAGATGAATGGAAGATGGCATTAAACACTCGGGATGGGCATTACGAATACCTCGTACTGCCTTTCGGGATCTTTTGGGGAAATCTGTGGTCGTGTACCTAGATGATATCCTAATCTTCTCCAAGGACTTAGAAAGTCATCGCTCCCAGATGAAGGAGGTCCTCTCTTGTCTGAGGAAGAACTCTCTCTTTGCCAAACTGGAGAAATGTGTCTTCGAAATTACCAAGATTCCTTTCCTTGGCTATATCATCTCTCCTGAGGCATTCGAGATGGATGATGGATCCTGCCAAAGTGTCCGCGATTCAGGAGTGGCCCCTTCCTTTGAGCACCAAGGCAATACAAAGATTCATGGGGTTTGCAACTACCGACAGTTCATCAAGGGGTTCTCCTCTCGCATTGCACCTATCCTTGCCCTCATCCGAAAAGGGGGTAAACCCAACTGATGGCCCCCTTCAGCTGTAGAAGCATTTCAGTCCCTGAAGGATGCTTTCACCTCTGCCACTGTCCTCCGACATCCAGATCCGGTGTTACCTTTTTTCATTGAGGTGGATGCTTCTGAAGTTGGAGCTGGCGCTATCCTGTCCCATCCTACTGATGGGAAACTACACCCTTGTGCTTGTTTCTCCAAAAAATTCTCTTCAGCAGAGCAGAAATACGACGTTGGGAATCGTGAACTCTTGGCAGTAAAGCTTGCTCTCGAGGAGTGGCGTCACCTTCTTGAAGGATCTTCGATCCCGGTAACTATCTATACTGACCATTAAGACTTAGAGTTCATACAATCTCTCAAGAGATTGAATCCCCGACAGGCAAGGTGGGCTCTCTTCTTTTCTCGCTTCTTTTTTCACCCTGGCTCTCTTCTTTTCTCGCTTCTTTTTTCGCCCTGGCTCCAAGAATCGGAAAGCTGATGCTCTATCCCAAAGTTTCACTCCGGTGGATCGTTTCCCTGAAAGACAAGAACCAATTATTCCTCCTGCCAAGATTATTGCATCTCTGGTCCCTCAATTTGCAGAACAAATTTTGGCTGGTCAGTCTTCCGCTTCTACGGATACCCCCATTGGGATGGCGTTTGTACCCCCTGAGCTTCGCCTGCCCATCCTACAACAGACTCATTGTTCTAACAAACTGGACATCCTCATCCTGAGAAGACTCTTAGCTGTTACGACACCTAGTCTGGTGGCCAACTATCCGTAAAGATGTCAAAGACTTTGTTGCTGCCTGTACTATTTGTGCCACTTCCAAGGCTAGCCATACTCGCCCTAGTGGGTTATTACAACCTCTACCCATCCCCTCTCATCTTTGGACTCACTTAGCAATGGACTTCATTGTAGAGCTTCCACCCTCTAGAGGGAACACTGTGATCTGGATAGTTATTGACCGCTTCAACAAGATGGCACATTTCATCCCTCTACGAAAACTTCCCTCTGTGGTGGAACTATCCCAGCTCTTCATCCAATTTATTTTCCGGTTGCATGGCTTCCCAGCTGAGATTGTCTCTGATAGGGGATCTCAATTTGCAGTTAAGTTTTGGTGCTGTTTATGTAAAGACTTGGGTATCACTCTTCAGTTCTCCTCTGCTTACCATCCCCAAACTTATGGGACAGTGGAGCGGGTGAATCAAGCTTTGAAGCAATTCTTGAGGAATAATGTTTCCTTGTGTTAGGATGACTGGTCTGATCTCCTCCCGTGGGAGGAATTTGTTCATAATAATGCATGCCACACTTCTACTGGAAGGTCTCCATTTATGACTGTGTACGAACAACATCCTCAAGCCTTCCCTCAATACTTCGTCTTGTCTGACGTCCCTGCTGCAGACGATCAGGCAGCCCATATGTCTGCTATTTGGGCTGTGACCAAATCGAGTTTGGAAAAGAGTGCTCTTGTGCTCATAAGACTTCTGCCGAACGGAGACGCATACAAAGTTGGCAATAAGGTGTGTTATCTACTAGAAACATTTGTCTAAGAGTGCCTTCTCCTAAATTGGGTCCTAAATTTGTTGGTCCATTCTCCATTGTGGAGATTATCAATCCTGTGGCCGTAAAACTTCAGCTTCCCTCCGAGATGCAAATTCCCAACATGTTTCATGTCTCCCCGGTGAAACCAGCAGTGAAACCAGCAGTTTCCAATCGCTTCTCTTCTGATCAGTCTCCCCCTTCAGCTATCTCTGTGGATGGCCAACAGGAGTACAAGGTAGAAAAGATCTTAGACTCCAGACTCACCAGGGGTTCTCTCCAGTTCCTTATTAGTTGGAAGGGCTTTGGCCCTGAAGAATGCTCTTGGGAGAAACACTCTGATGTGTTCTGGTAAGGGAATTCTACAATTGTTTTCCCCAGAAGCCAAGGCTTGGTGGTCCAGTGGCCCCCCGTGGGGAGGGGGTACTGTAAAGAGTGCCGGGCGGCGCGTCCTTACCCAGCGAAGGATCCAAGATGGTGGCGCGCATCCATCCCATGGGGGTTGCAACGTCAGCACAGAGACGCCGGCGTCGGGACGCCAACGCAATGATGTCACCGGCGCCAAATTCAAAATAAAAGGATACCCAAGACGCCGGTTCGATGCCCGTGTATAGGATTTGTTTGTTTAACGTTCCTGGGTGCTATTATTCCTGACTTATTGATTATTGGACTTTAACCTCTGCCTGGACCTGGATTTTGCATTCTTTCTGCCTGCCTTTGAACTCTTGCCTGAATTTGGATTTCGTCTTTGCCTGAACCCTCCTGTACTGCAATCTTGGACTTTTAACCCTAAAGCTTCCTCCTTGGTCCTGCTTGGTATCTACCAACATGTACATCTCAGTACAATACTTCTCAGGCTGATGATATGTACTCATACATATGTGAAAACACTTGCACTCTCAGCTAAAAGTGCCATCAAATGACACTGAATAATGCACCTGAGCTGAACACAATGGCATCTGTCAGACTCTTGTACTTTCAAGAGAATACATTTCCTCAACATCTTCCCTTTCTATTGATTTGTTTAAATATTTAGGGCCTGTTAACACAAGCGCCATTGGCAGCCTATTTTAGTGGAATGTAAAGCAGAAATTAAACAGACAGATGTATCTCAGTGCGGCCGATTACTAGAGGCATTTTCTGGCAATATTTGATGGCGACGAATCACAAAATTAATTACATGGGAGCACAACGGTGTATATCTCTTCCTCTGTGTGCATCACATGAAAAAAGTTACCCCGGTAAACATCATAGAAACACAGAAAATCCATGCAATCCGAGATATACTGTATGCCCATTACCCCTAATGATGACACCACACATGATTACTCCAGTGGGAGTTGTCCTTACAGCCCCTTTGTCAGCCATCTTGCTGTTATGTACCCTTGTGAGGTTGGCTGATATTGTATTCTCTGAATTCTATGAGAGCAAATTTAGCAATATTTGGGAGAAACACAGATAGAAAAGGTTTATGTCCCCTTTAATGGAGATGCCTGCCCTCCAGGGGATTTTATGGCTACATAAGTGCTGCACAGAATTTTTTGTATAGCTTGATTGTTTTTCATAATCTTTTGTTACAATGGATATTTGACCCACTAGAAAACTCAGCTGTCCATACATATACCGGTACCATGATTCTGACCCTTATCCATGTACTATGTATATCAGGTTTGAAATGAATCTACCAAATCACCATGTTGGCCAGTAGAGAGGAGCCTTGTGAGGTCCCTCGTACTCTCTCTCTTTTTGGCCTTCACTCTTTATTTGGCTTTTTAACAGATCAGACAGAGAGTATACCCAGTCGGCTGCCTTAAAATACATTTGTCTGGGAAGGCTGTTGGTTTGATATGAATTGAAAGAGGGGCAGTGTCAATATGTTGAACAGGTAAATGTATCAGGAATGTTGTAGATTGACCATACACATAGGGATACTGCTGTTAGATACAAGGTTTTGTATTTTGGGCTTTTAGGATGTTTGTCCAAGAACAGACATTCTCATACTATGAACGTCTGCTATTTCTTCAGTTGGGCAGGTTGTACATTTTAAATACTTTGACTCGAATAATATCTGTTTGTATATAGTCACTATGATAGAACAATGGTGGCAAAGGATGATATTCCTGACTCGTTCTTCACATGTGTGGCCAGTCTATCAACTAAGCATTTTCAAGAAACCAGTCTCTATTATAATGGTTCATTGTCCTCTATTCTGATCTTACGGCCGTATGTTTGTTGTGCTATAGCTCAGCGTTTATGGCCACCATAAGACAAAAAAGAAAGAACTGAAGGTGGTGGTGGGACAAAAATGCTACCGCCAAGGAACCATTTGGGGGTTATATAGCAATGATCTGAATAAAACATAGAATATAAAAATGTGATCTACTTTGGAAGACGTAGGTCTTTTTAACTGTATGCTGGAGGTCTAGGGGCAAATTCCCAAGCCGCCAGCGACGGCTTTGCAGCCATCGCAACTCTTCACCAGGCGTAAATTCACTAGGACAACGACAATTCCCTAAAGTGCAAAGTTGCGTCCAGGGCACCAACGCTGGCAAATTTTCACTAGCGTTACTTCGGCAATAAAACTGAAGATGCGCTAGCGTTGCCTAATTTGCATACGGTGAGAAATGATAAAGTTACATGGAAGTATATGTTGCAGCAAATACATTACCAAGCCAATTTGGAGAAACCGCACACCTCACAAAACCCAAGCAGCGTGTCCTGGTGCTCGGTGGTAGGGGAATCGGCAACCACCCAACCAAGGTACGTAGAAGGATCACCGACACACAGGAATTTAGTTAGTAGGGCAAGCGGCACACAGGCATTTAGTTAGCAGGGCAAGCCCTTGCAATTTTTATTAATGCAGTGCAACGTTTCGGGGGCACGCCCCTTTGTCAAGCATGCCCCGAAACGTTGCACTGCATTAATAAAATTGCAAGGGCTTGCCCTGCTAACTAAATGCCTGTGTGCCGGTGATCCTTCTAAGCAGCAAATACATTAAACAAGTCCAGGGAACCTTAAAAAAGAAAATAGAGTTGTTATAATGCCCTACACATGAGCCCACTGTATAGTTTATGTTCCATATGTTAGGAAATGTAGGGGGGAACCCAGTTACTTAAAAAAATAATGGATCTTTGCAGGCAATCACTCAGAAAAAAGGAAAAGACGCCAGCGTTCTATGCACTCCATTGCACTTCACCTGGTCTGAGCTGTTGAAGGCAAGTCTGGCGAATGAGGTAACGTTCAGTAAAATCCGCATCTTAGTGAATTTGTGGAGTAACGTCCATTCGCCAGAGCAAAATTTAGTCTGGCGTTAGAGTGCGAAGCAACGCTAGCGTCTATCTCCTTCTTTAGCGAAATGAAGCCTGCGCCCGTTAGGGAATCGGCGAAGTTCCGAAATTATGTCACGCTGGCAAATTTTCGCTAGTGTTAGTCACTTCAGCCTTTAGGGAATCTGCCCCCTAGTGTGGACCTAAACCTAATCTATGGAGGTCAATGCATCCACTACTGAAGGGTATTAGAAGTCAAAAAGGGGTTCCCTGGCCATATGAATAGTGCAGCAGCATGGTCATGGAAATTTAAGGCGACTTTCAAGATCCATTTATTTAGGAGCAGGGGTTGCTCAATCCCTTAGCTCAAATAAGGTTTTATGGTGCATGTGAATAGGCATTGAGTTAAGAGATATTGAGGGAGAAATAAGAGGCTGGAAGGCTGACCTAATTACTTGTCTGGGGAGTGGTCCTGAATTAACCCCAAATAAAGGACAAGGCCAACTTCTCTGGACTAGTTTGGGATCTATGTAGGAAACCAATGATCTGCACCCTTTCAATATAACATATATTGGTGAACAAAGCTTGAAATGGACTGTACACACAATTCTGAAGTTGCTGTGAAGTGTTCTGTCATTAGAAATGCTGCAGTTGTGTAATTTAGTGGATATGGAACTCCAAGATCACTTTAACCCCCATGTGATTTAAATCACTTATATAATATACAAATACAAAAATACAAATTTAAGCTCACAAAATAGCTGATCAAATCACTAAGCACATTTATATAAAAGAGCACCATTTCTCAATCTTGGGTATCTGGATAAATTACCTGTGTAAACTCCCACTCCCAACGTCCTCCAACACAGAATCAAGGAGCAAGGTATGCTGGGTGTTGTAGTTCTGCAGCATCCTGGTTCATTTACAAACAATTTTACTTTTGTGAACATTTTGCAAACTCTGACAGTAGGATAATGATTGTGAATTTTATAGTTTGCAATATTGTCCGTTGTATGTGATCAAATGTCTTAATGATAAAGTTGTTACATTTGCTCCAAAAGTTAACACCACCTTCAAGCGGATTTTAAAGTTCCGAATGCGCAATTAAGATTTGCAATAAAAGTCTAATGAAGAATATTACACTGCGCCATGCAAATTATTATTCTTATTTGTGCTTCAATATTACAAATAAATGACATAATTGGCGATGATGTGTTGCCCATTGCTGTTCCTTTCCAATGAGGTTTAGTAATTTTTCTCCTGAAACAAGATGACAATGATTGTGAAAAATACCAAAAATGTTACATTTAAGGAAAAACTCCACAGATCTCAGTTCCCAGGCTGAAATGCAAGTACTTATTTATTTTTAGCACTCTATATTGAACTTTGTTGGGCTGTATAGCTGCTCCATCTCAACATAAATCACCCAAATATAATTCCATTGTAGAAATCAAAATAACTAAGTTGCAGATGGCGGTGGGGGAGCAACACGAGTTCACTGTTAGCCATAGCAACACATCCATAAAAAAGGGAACAATTTTGTGTTTTGTTAAAAGGGCGGTGCCACAATTAGTGATGGTCGAATTTGCCGAAAATTCGCGAAACGGCGCCGGCGTCTCGTTTTTGACGCCGGTGGCCCGTTTTTTTCAACGAATTTTTGGCGGTGAATGTTTGCCGGCGTTTCGTGAATTTATTTGCTGGCGGCGAATCGCGCAAATTCGCCGCAAATTCATCCATCACTAGCCACAATGTGTGTGTGGTTCATTCCAAGTCAAATAGGCAGGTACATATGCCTTTTCCATATTTTCCTCTTTTCCCTTGTGCCACCATTTTGCGATGTTCTGTGTGTCACTCACTGATCACCTGTCAGGAAGTAGTAAAGCTCTACAAGTCACCTGACAGGAAGTAGTGTGGGAATAGAAGACACAGCTGTGTCCATTAGGGTTGCCACCTGTCCGGATTTCACCCGGACAGTCCAGTTTTTGGAAGGGCTGCCTTTGTGAAAAGTTCCTGTCCAGATTTCCAAATTAGCAAATCTGAACAGGACATTGAAGTGAATGACTCATCAGTCCCGCCCCTGACATCACCCGCCGCCTCCCCGCGTCACCCACCCTGCCCCTCAATAGTTACATAGTTACATCAGGTTGAAAAAAGACCAAAGTCCATCAAGTTCAGCCCCTCCAAATAAAACCCAGCATCCACACACACACCTTCACATATATAGAATTTATCTGAAGGTAGGGAGGGGTGTGTGTATGGATACTGGGTTTTATTTGGAGGGGCTGAACTTGATGGACTTTGTCTTTTTTCAACCTGATGTAACTATGTAACGTTGCTGGGAGAAAGCAGAATGGCTCATATTCTCTACAATCTCCGCCTGTCTATTAAGCAATATAAATATTTTTTTAGCCAATTTTTAGGATCATTTTTAGTTAAACACTTCGGGAGTTAATTAATGGTACTAAGCAGGGTTCCCTCTTGCTTTAATTAAGCTTCATTATCACAGGGACATTGAAAAAAAATGCTTATTGATTCCTTAAATGTAAAAGGCTTGGGAAATGCCCGTGTACTGTATAAATCCCTAGCAAGATGGCAATTCAATAACACAAGTAATGTTATATGTAAGGGATACAGTGCAGCTTCATGATCACACAGTCTAATTTGCACCCACCTTTGCTCCATCTTTAGGCACAAAATATTATTTTGCAGGCTTAGTTGACATGAGCCTTCCTGTGCAAGGACTGCCCTGGGTTTTCTTTAGAGACCTGCTCTCTCTCTCTCTCTCTGAGGAGCACTGCTGTTATTGGAGATGACTACTGTACTTATGTAGCTGAACTGCAGCTTTGTTGGAATTCGATTGCATTGATCAGAGGAGCTTGACGTGTGTCCTTGAGGACAGCAAACTTTAAGTCTTTCTGATACGGTGCACTAAAGGGGAAATGTTAGAAGCAGCTTTAACCCTCTGCCTGCAAAAAACATGGAATCTACACTGCTTTCTGCCATACAATGCAGATTCTACATGCTGGGTTCTATATTAAAGGGATACTGTCATGGGAAAATCAAAATTAATCAGTTAATAGTGCTGCTCCAGCAGAATTCTGCACTGAAATCCATTTTTCAAAAGAGCAAACAGACTTTTTTATATTTCATTTTGAAATCTGACATGGGGATAGAAATTTTGTCAATTTCCCAGCTGCCCCTGGTCATGTGACTTGTGCCTGCACTTTAGGAGAGAAATACTTTCTGGCAGACTGCTAATTTTCTTTTTCAATGTAACTGAATGTGTCTCAGTGGGACATGGGTTTTTACTATTGAGTACTGTTCTTAGATCTACCAGGCAGCTGTTATCTTGTGTTAGGGAGCTGCTATCTGGTTACCTTCCCATTGTTCTTTTGTTTGGCTGCTGTTGGGGGGGGAAAGGGAGGGGGTGATATCACTCCAAGTTGCAGTACAGCAGTAAAGAGTGATTGAAGTTTATCAGAGCACAAGTCACATGACTTGGGTCAGCTGGGAAATTGACAATATGTCTAGCCCCATGTCAGATTTCAAAATTGAATATTAAAAAATCTGTTTGCTCTTTTGAGAAATGGATTTTAGTGCAGAATTCTGCTGGAGCAGCACTATTAACTGATTCATTTTGAAAAAAAATTTTTTTCACATGACAGTATCCCTTTAACAAAGGCTAATAGTACAGAAATGGTTAATGGAGAAATAATAGTGATCAGGTTATTTTTAGCCACCACAAAATATGCTGCTAAGCAAATTTCCAATATACTTTTAAACGTTTTTCCAGTGGTTTAAAAGTAGTATTTCTGCACTGGTGCTTGACCATGTAGTAGAAGCAGCAGCCAATAATGCAGTACCCATAATGCCTTGCATGTATTTTTACAGCTTTGTTAATCAGCTGGCCTCTGCTACATGGTTTCAAGAGCATTTTTTATTGGACTGATATTTGGGCTTTTGTAAAAACACTTACAAAACATGAATTATAAAAAAAAATGGGTTTAGACCCTAAACCTATATAGCACAATGGCCATTTTGACCTCCAGTGCCAGAAAACAGCAACGATCAAATTACCCTTGACCACCTCTCACTAGTGATGTGCACCAGGTTTCACTGCCAAAAAGATGCCCATAGACTTCAAAGGTTAAAAAAAACATCGGCCATAGAATTTAATGCATTTGCCAAATGTTTTGTTGTGTGAAGCTTGTTGGATTGGATTAATGTGCAAGGAGTGTTCTCTGCCCACTCCAGGTTCTTCTCTGCCCACCCAGATTCTATCATGCCCACCCAGGTAATTTTGTGTCCATCCAGGTTCTTCTCTACCCACCCAAGTAATTCTATGCCCACCCAGGTAGTTCTCTGTCCACCAGGTAGTTCTCTGTCCACCCAGGTTCTTCTCTGCCAACCCAGGTTCTTCTCTACCCACCCAAGTAATTCTGTGCCCACCCAGGTAATTCTCTGTCCACCCAGGTAATTCTCTGTCCACCCAGGTTCTTCTACTTATAAAAAGATGACTCCGAAAGGGTTACAGAACTTTATCGAATAGGATTTCAGTTTTGCTCCCTCTTGATTTCAAACATTAATGCCCCCATCATCTCAACTTGTTAATGCCTAATTATTTCTGCAGAAATATGGAAAAATAATCAAAGGAATATCCTAGGGTAAATTATTATAATTTATTTACAAAGCCCTAAGTATATTCAGTATTGCTTCTCCACCGGGCTGATTACTGTACAAAAGCCACGTCTTGCCATTCTTCTCTCTTCTGCATTCAGCAGTGTTTTGCAAAATTCCCATTCTCCTGATTAAATTAATCTTTAAATTATACAAGGATAGACCAACAAATCCATCTCCAGCTGCGGATAATACTTTATAAACAGTAATGTCGCAGAAGGTTCGATTCTGAACCAATAGAAATGCCTGCGCCACTAAACAGAATTATAAAAGCAAAACTGAAATAATCATCCAGGCATCTTCTTTGTCAAACAAATATAAAGAATAAATGGATATTAGCGTTCCATATACAGGCATATCCTAAACACTAAAGAGATTCTTATGAAACTGGCATGTACATATCATTGAATATTTCCCCTTTATATATATATTTTCACTTGAGCTACAATTTTGAGAAAAGAAAGAAAGAAAGAAAGAAAGAGAAAGAAATATGAAGAAAAAAGAGAGAAAGAAAGAAAGAAAGAAAGAAAGAGAAAGAAAGAAAGAAAGAAAGAAAGAAAGAAAGAAAGAAAGAAAGAAAGAAAGAAAGAAAGAAAGAAAGAAAAAGAAAGAAAGAAAGAAAGAAAGAAAGAAAGAAAGAAAGAAAGAAAGAAAAAAAATTAAGAAGAGAAAGAAAGGAAGAAATATAAAGAAAGAAAGAAGAGAAAGAAAGAAGAGAAAGAAAGAGAAAGAAGAGAAGGAAAGAGAAAGAGAAAGAAAGAAAGAAAGAATAACTTTAAAAAGGACACTTTCCATTCACCAAAGGCTGAATGAGGTAAAATCTCCATAATAATTATTACACAGAAGGCTCAGTATTCAAAAAAGTATGGATGGATAAACCCTGAACATGCTAAAAAATACAAAAAACCTTAATTCTAATTTTTCGGGCAATAACTAGCAAAAAAAATCTGAAAACCACTTAAAATCTGAATGGTTTAAAAAAAAGGTCCAATAGAATCAGCACAGCTCCCACTGACCTCATTGACTTCTTTTACTTGCCAAAGTTTTGTATTAGAGTTTTTGTAGTTTTTACACGCAATAAATCTTGAAGTTTTAGAGTGTTAGAGAAAAAATACAATTTGTGAAAAAAAATGAATTTTGATTGTTAGTAAATAGGCCCCCTAAAATTCCAGATTTATTTAATAATAGGTTTCCGATACTTGGGTACGTAACACCAGAATCAGCCTACTTGCCATACTAATCTCATTCTCATGTACATGAGGGCATCATTTACAAATGTGGGTATATTTAAATTAAGGGGAGGTTCACCTTTAACTTTACTTTTACTGTGTTATAAGGTGACCAATTCTGAGCAAGTTTTCAATTGGGCTTCATTTTTTTTATTTGTTATAGTTTTTGTATTATTTGCCTTCTTCTTCTGACTTTTTCCAGCTTTCAAATGGGGGTCACTGACCCCATCTAAAAGGAAATGCTCTGTAAGGCTGCACATTTATTATTGTCACTTCTTATTACTCATCTTTCTATTCCTGCCCTTCCCTATTAATACTCCAGTCTCTTATTCATATCAATGCTTTGTTGCTAGGGTAATTTGGACCCTAGCAACCAGATTGCTGAATTTTATCCAGCTTCTGGATAAAAAAAAACAAATTACTCAAAAACCACAAATAATAAAAAAACTTGCATTTGTAAATGACCCATTTTTCCACATTTAGCTCAGTAAGTGATGCCCTATATATAAGCGGAACCCAAATACCGAGGATTAAATGATGCTCACTTGCATAATACACATACACCTTTGTGCAGAAACGCTCCTATGGGTGAGCACCCCATATCCTAAACACCCAAAGATTTGACAAAGTTTGCTGATTTTGTAATGCTAATTTCCAACATATTTATCATTGGAAAACAGGTGGAATATATTGACTTTTCTCCCGGGTCATTTGCCTTTAGACAGTGACAAGTGCCATTTGGGAAACAGAAGTGCGCCATCTTGTGGCAGAGCCGAAGCCTAAGGGCATAAACAATTTATTATTTTATAGTCTACAATTAATGTAGCGAAGAATTTAAGCAATTATCAGGTTGGAAGTGCTGTATCCAGCATATGTTTATAAAGCGAACGCACCTGTCAGGAATTAAGCCATTTGCCAATTAACTTTCTTATTACAGCTTGAGTGGTTGATGTTTACTAACCAGCCGAGCTCTGAAACATCTGGCTACAGAGGCATCCAGCAAGTTTTTTGAAAGACTGACAGAGCTAAATGTTTAGTTGGAAGAAAAATACCGTGCACTTGGTTTTTACTTTCCCCATTTTGCTTTGTTTAGAAATCTGATCATATGGTTTCATGTCCGGATCAAATCATTTTCTTAAAGACTTAAAGGGCATGTCAAGTCTAAAATAGAATAAGGCTAGAAATGCTGTATTTTGTATACTAAATATAAACATGAACTTACTGCACCACAAGCCTAATCAAACAAATAATTTATGTTTTCAAAGTTGGCTACAGGGGGTCACCATCTTGTAACTTTGTTAAACATCTTTGCAAGACTAAGACTGTGCACATGCTCAGTGTGGTCTGGGCTGCTTAGGGATCGTCATAAACAAAGCTGCTTGAGTTCTGCATGGCTGGGAAGTAAGGCGAGGGCTCCCCCTGCTGTTCATAAGTATGATTGTTTCCCTGCTCAGCAGTTAGGGACCATCTGACAATTCCTATCCACAGCAGTAAATGAAGGGAGAATTTCACTGCATACAGTCAGGTTTCTTATAAAAACTGTACACATCTCCAGTATATTGGAGATAGGTTTCTTTTTCATTAAAGAAAGTAAAAATGGGATTTTATTTTTTTTGCCTTTACATGCTCTTTAAAGATAGACACAATAAACTCATTTATGGCTTAATTAGGTTTCACATAAGTGACAAATGAACATCACTCAAGTACTGTATCAAGTGTGGATTAAGCCTGTGGATAAACAACAGACTGCAGACCCTGAAGACAAAGTTCACGGTGATCCAACAACACCATTTACATAGTTAAGTTACATAGTTAAATTGGGTTGAAAAAAGACAAAGTCCATCAAGTTCAACCCCTCCAAATGAAAACCCAGCCCCATACACACACCCCTCTCTACTTTTAATTAAATTATATATACCCATACCTATACTAACTATAGAGTTTAGTATCACAATAGCCTTTGATATTATGTCTGTCCAAGAAATCATCCAAGTCCCTCTTATAGTCATTAACTGAATCAGCATCACAACATCACCCGGCAGTGCATTCCACAACCTCACTGTCCTGACTGTGAAGAACCCCCTACGTTGCTTCAAATGAAAGTTCTTTTCTTCTAGTCTAAAGGGGAGGCCTCTGGTACAGTGATTCTCTTTATGGGTAAAAAGGTCCCCTGCTATTTGTCTATAATGTCCTCTAATGTACTTGTAAAGTGTAATCATGTCCCCTCGCAAGCGCCTTTTTTCCAGAGAAAACAACCCCAACCTTGACAGTCTCCCCTCATAATTTAAGTCTTCCCTCCCTCTAACCAGTTTAGTTGCACTTAGTCTCTGCACTCTCTCCAGCTCATTTATATCCCTCTTAAGGACTGGAGTCCAAAACTGAACTGCATACTCCAGATGAGGCCTCACCAGGGACCTATAAAGAGACATAATTATGTTTTCATCCCTTGAGTTAATTCCCTTGTTTATACAAGACAGAACTTTATTTGCTTTAGTAGCCACAGAATGACACTGCCCAGAATTAGACAACGTGTTATCTACAAAGATCCCAAGATCCTTCTCATTTAAGGAAACTCCCAACACACTTCCATTTAGTGTATAACTTGCATTTATATTATTTTTGCCAAAATGCATAACCTGCATTTATCAACATTGAACCTCATTTTCCAGTTTGCTGCCCAGTTTTCCAGTTTAGACAAATCACTGTGCAAAGTGGCAGCATCCTGCATGGAACCTATAGTTCTGCACAATTTATCTTTTGTTTTATCTTCTCAAAAGGAGTCCTGTAGAGCACAGCTTCTAGTTATTTTACAATCAGACTTTAATTGATCTCCTTTTTGCAGTCTGTATTTCAGCAGGAGTCTATATTTCAGTAGAAGTCTCTTCCTGCTTGTGACTATGAAGATTTTGCCAAGGACATATCCGATCTCACGTGGCTTGTTCTAAATACAGACAACCATAGGAAGGTTCAGCAGTTCTTGTTTTGCTGCATAGTTCTAAAGCTAAAGACAAAAGCCATAATAAATGACAGTAATAAGAGAAGTCTAAGTCAGGTCCAATATGAAACCACTCAAGAGTGGATAACAGATAAATGCAGTTCAGTGGGCATTGAGAAAAGACTACATCATCACCAAGGTCAGTGAATCGTTGCTAAAGTTTGTCTGTTTTGGCCTCTCCAGTCTCCAGTGGTGTCTCTTTAGTAAGTGACTACCAGTGTTGCTGAGAATTTACTAGCGTGTAAATATTCCAGTTATCACTGTTACATAGTAACATAGTAACATAGTAACATAGTAAGTAAGGTTGAAAAAAGACACATGTCCATCGAGTTCAACCTTTTTTTTTTTTTTTTTTTTTTTATTAACTACCTATCTGCCAGTTGATCCAGAGGAAGGCAAAAAACCCATCTGAAGCCTCTCCAATTTGCCTCAGAGGGGGAAAAATTCCTTCCTGACTCCAAAATGGCAATCGGACTAGTCCCTGGATCAACTTGGACTATGAGCTATCTCCCATAACCCTGTATTCCCTCACTTGCTAAAAAGCCATCCAACCCCTTCTTAAAGCTATCTAATGTATCAGCCTGTACAGCTGATTCAGGGAGAGAATTCCACATCTTCGCAGCTCTCACTGTAAAAAACCCTTTCCGAATATTTAGGAAGTTACATCATACTAAATATTTATTTTAAGGTAAACTGCCCCTTTATCTGGGGGCTCTTCCAAAACTGCTGGGCTGGCCTCCCTGGGTGGCCTAGAATCCTATGCAGAGGGCAAGGGGGCAGTATGAAGGCCTGTAAGGGGTAGATTTGTTGTCCTAGATGCACCTCCAACTCCAGCTTTAAACCCAATTATTGTGAGATTTGGTGAAGAATTTATAGATTTTTTTGGACCTATGGCTGAATGGCTCATACAGCATTGGTTGTAACCATTATATGTGCCATGGGGTACCTGATATCCCAAAACTTATATAGGCAAAGAATAATGTATAGGGCTATGTGTTGCAATATTACAACATATATATGGGTGTTAATAATTTTTTAACTGTTTATTAAATGAAGAAGATAAACAATATAACAGTGTATATAGGAATAAAGCAGAATGTTCATTATAAGTAGCAGGGCAAGGTAATACTGTATGTGGATCAATACTCAGAACAACTTAGAAAGTTCTCTCACTTTGAGGAAATCCATGGAAACTTAATGAGGAATGCCTCAACCCCTGTTTATATCACTTGTTTTATATCACTCGCTGCTGACCTTCCCCTTGGGGCACTAACCCTTCCATAGAATCTTGGTGGAGCTAAAGCTGCTCAGCTACATAAACATAATTGCTCCTAGAACAACTCACTTAGGACTATTGCTATAGATTTGTTAAACCTGGTGCACAGGGTCTCCACACAAAGACTGGAGTTAAAACCTATTTTTCTTGGATCTGGGCACCCATTGTGAGGGTAGTTTTCTATTCACAAAGAGAAGCTCTACACTAGATGAGTGGCCAGATAAGTACCCTCCAACCTCATTGTTAAAATGCTGTCAGTAAAGGTTCAAGAGAAAAATACTGGAAATATGAGAACTATAGAAATAAAGATAAGGAAGATTTGTATCTGCCCCCACTATATACATGCCTTCTCTAGAAAAAAAAAACCAATAAGTCCTTACATAAGGAAATCTCTTTTGATACTAAATACTCATTTTCTTTGCTACAGTAAAGCTTTTTATTCAGCTTCTCTCCTAAAAGTTCTCCTTTCCCTCTCTTGTTATTGCCTTGAACAGAAGTTACTGAGAAGAACGTCAATAGCTGCTACTCATTGCAGTAAGGAGTGAGGAAGTTAAGGTCTGTGCAAGAGCTAGCATTTCTATGGCCTCACTAACGTAAGGGGATCAGTGGAGGGAGAATGTTATGGGAAGTTTCTGAGAAGTGAATGTGTTAGAGGAAGGCAAAATGCTGTCATATCTGGTTGCTAAGGGAAGTTTAGTAAATGTACATGGGTAAGAACACTGCTCTAACTGAATTGACCCCATGAGCCAAATGCTTCTTCACTCTTACTCCACATGGGGGGAATTCACAAAAGTGTTGGGGCATTTCCCCCGGGTGGGAAAGAAAGACTACCAGTGTTGCTGAGAATTTACTAGCCTGTAAATATTCCAGTTATCACTGTTACATCATACTAAATATTTATTTTAAGGTGAACTGCCCCTTTATCTGGGGGCTCTTCCAAAACTGCTGGGCTGGCCTCCCTAGGGTGGCCTAGAATCCTGAGCAGAGGGGGCAGTATGAAGGCCTGTAAGGGGTAGATTTGGTAAGAATGCTTATTTGTTGTCCTAGATGCACCTCCAACCCCAGCTTTAATCCCAATTAGTGTGAGATTTGGGGAAGAATTTATAGATTTATTTGGACCTATGGCTGAATGGATCATAAAGCATTGGTTGTAACCATTACATGTGCCAAGGGTTACCTGATATTCATCCCAAACTTATATAGGCAAAGAATAATGGATAGGGCTATGTGTTGCAATATTACAACATATAAATGGATGTCAATAATTTTTTAACTGTTTATTAAATGAAGAAGATAAACAATATAACAGTGTATATAGGAATAAAGCAGAATGTTCATTATAAGTAGCAGGGCAAGGTAATACGTGGATCAATACTCAGAACAACTTAGAAAGCTTCTCTCACTTTGAGGAAATCCATGGAAACTTAATGAAGAATGCCTCAACCCCTGTTTATATCACTTGGTTTATATCACTCGCTGCTGACCTTCCCCTTGGGGTACTAACCCTATTATAGAATCTTGGTGGAGCTAAAGCTGCTCAGCTACATAACCATAATTGCTCCTAAAACAACTTACTTAGGACTATTGCCATAGATTTGTTAAACCTGGTGCACAGGGTCTCCACACAAAGACTGGTGTTAAAACCTATTTTTCTTGGATCTGGGCACCCATTGTGAGGGTAGTTTTATATTCACAAACAGAAGCTCTACACTAGACGAGCGGCCAGATAAGTACCCTCCAACCTCATTGTTAAAATGCTGTCAGTAAAGGTTCAAGAGAAAAATACTGGAAATGTGAGAACTATAGAAATAAAGATAAGGAAGATTTGTAAAAGGTATGAAAATATAGTCATAGAATTCTTCCACCTCTGCCCCCACTATATACATGTCTTCTCTAGAAAAAAAAAACAATAAGTCCTTACATAAGGAAATCTCTTTTCGTACTAAATACTCATATTCTTTGCTACAGTAAAGCTTTACATTCAGCTTCTCTCCTAAAAGTTCCCCTTTACCCCTCTTGTTATTGCCTTGAACAGAAGTTACTGAGAAGAACGTCAATAGCTGCTACTCATTGCAGTAAGGACTGAGGAAGTTAAGGTCTGTGCAAGAGCTAGCATTTCTATGGCCTCACTAACGTAAGGGGATCAGTGGAGGGAGAATGTTAAGGGAAGTTTCTGAGAAGTGAATGTGTTAGAAGAAGGCAAAATGCTGTCATATCTGGTTGCTAAGGGAAGTTTAGTAGATGTACATGGGTTAGAACACTGCTGTAACCGAATTGACCCCATGAGCCAAATGCTTCTTCACTCACAAAAGTGTTGGGGGCATTTCCCCCGGATGGGAAAGATAGGCTGGGGTGGAGGAGGGGATGGGGGGTAGGGTTTTTTTGGTAAAGGGTTTGTTTCTCCTTTAAAGCTATCTATTGTATCAGGGAGAGAATTCCACATCTTCACAGCTCTCACTGTAACAAACCCCTTCCCAATATTTAGGTGGAACTTCGTTTCTTCTAATCTGAATGGGTGACCTCTTATTAACTGGTAAATAACGATTTAGTGAGGTTATTATACCTCTATTTGAGATGGGTGATGCAAGGAGGAGGCCATTGGAGTTGGATTGAATGGTGACTTCCATTTTTGCATGACTTTCTGCTGCACTCGTAAATTACCCTTTTCATTCATGCTCTATTTTAAAGGGAGCAAGATTCAAGGAGTTGCATATGTCCCGGGAACTAAGCTTCCCCCATCCAAAAAGTAAAAGAGCCTAGTGTGGACCTTGTAGGGCCTCAAGCTCCACAGACTTATAAAATAAATTTCCCCTCAACATGTAAAAAGTTGCACAACTCTAGCAAAAAAAATAGAGTTGTTATAATTTTAAAAACCTTTGATGACACTGTACCGTTTAATAATTGTTTTCTGCAGTATGTGAAGCCCTTTGGGGTCGGCTGTCAGGGTGCTTTGGGGTCGGCTTGTGGCACTGCAGAGCAGAAAGCTTCTATTCAATAAAAGCACAAAACGGGTTTTCATTAAGCAAATGCCAGTAAAATGCTTTTAAATCAATACAAGCATCTGAGTGTATACAATTTCATGAACGCCTATTAGCTTCAAGTACCAGGTAAAACTGGATGCCGCGACTTTATTGCTGAGCGTATTTGGCCGTCTGCCAAAGAATACTCCAGCTCCTCCTTGACGAGGTAAATATATATATATAAACGTGAGATATCCTCATTGCAACTCATTGCATGGTGAGAGCGTTAATGAATTTTCATGGTGTTTTTCCTCCGCTAATGCTGCAGGTGCGGGTAATGGAGAAAGTGTGGTGTTCCGAATGCACAACGAGGGCAGCAAATGGCATAGTGAGATCCTCTACCAATCTGCCAGCTGTCGGCCTCTAAATGATCACTGCTGTCATTGTTATTATAAGCTCCTATAAGTATAAAGTGCCAACATATTCCGCAGCGCTGTCCAGGGTTAGAAACATAAAATCACGTACAAGGGAGAGGCAAAGAGGGTTCTGCGCAGTACCGTTTGCAACGGAAATGAAATTATTTCTACTCTGTAACCCCAGGCACCAGGCTGGTTAGAATAGCACTGACATCTAGACACGTTTTACTCTGTTTTCTGGGAACTCAAAAATAATTTACAATATGTCAGTTCTCCTAGGGCTGCGACTGCAAAGGGAGCTGTCAGTCATATCAGCTTCAAACTCATTGCAGAAATCCTCATGTACAATTGTATGATGGGAGCAGGGAGGGAGAAGAGGCATTATTGTATCTGGACTTACTTTACTCATGATGTACTTACAGTAATATCAGCAATCACTTGAAGAGTAAGCTGTACTCCCACTGTACTTACAGTAATGATAACAGCAATCACTGGGTGGGTAGGCTGTACTTACTGTACTCCCACTTTACTTACTGTAACTCACTGTACTTACTGTACTCCCACTGTACTTACTGTACCACAACTGTACTTACTGGATTCCCACAGTACTTAATCTAACCCACTGTACATACTGTACCCCACTGTACTTACTGTAACCCACTGTACAAACTGTATCCCACTGTACATACTGTATCCCCACTGGATCAACTAGCAGTTAGGCAGATGAAAAAAAAAAAAACTAAAAGGTTGAACTTGAACTTGATGGACGAGTGTCTTTTTTCAACCTTACTTACTATGTTACTGTACTTACTATACTCACACTGTACTTCATGTACCCCCACTTTACTTACTGTAACCCACTGTACATACTGTATCCCCACTGTACTTAATGTACCACCACTATAGATACTGTACTAGCAACGTACTTACTGTACATACTGTACTTCCACTGTACTTACTGTACCCCCACTGTACTTACAGTAATAATGACAGCAATCAATGGATGGGTAAGCTGTACTTACTGTACTTCCACTGTACATACAGTAATAACAGCAATCACTGAAAGAGTAAGCAGGGCTTCCACTGTATTTACTGTACCCCCACTGTACATGCTGTACCCCCACTGTATATACTGTACCCCCTCTGTACCTACTGTACCCCCACTGTACATACTGTACCCCCTAATGGAAGAATACTTTGTACTTGCTGTATGCCCACTGTACTAACTGTACCCCCACTGTACATACTGTGCTCTCAAAGTACTTACAGTAATAATGACAGCAAGCAATGGATGGGCAAGCTGTACTTACTGTACCTCCGCTGTAATTAAAGTAATAACAGCAATCACTGAAAGAGTAAGCAGGGCTTCCACTGTGTTTACTGTACCCCCACTGTACCTACTGTACTCCCACTGTACTGACAGTAATAATAACATCAATAGTGGAAGAGGAAGCTGTACTTACTGTACTCCCACTGTACTTACTGTAATACTTTCAGTAAGCACCGGAATAATAGCATAACAGTAACAACAGCAATCACTGGAAGAGTAAGCTGTACTTCCACTGTACATACTGTAACCTCACTGCACTTAAAATAATAATAACAGCAATCACTGAAAGAATAAGCTGTAAGATGTAAATGGGAACTTCCCCTTTAAATATATTTACTGCCGTCCTGAGCAGAATACTCTTAAAGGACATTATCCTGACTACTAAAATAATATTAAGAAATGATTTTTGGAAAATAAACTGCATTTCATTAATGGGATTGCCTCCTTGGATCAATTGATAGTAGCACATATCCCACCAACTTCTTTATTAGGCTTTCTGTATATACAGTAGTGCTGGTATGTGCCAATGCAGTACTTTATGGAGCCCCATCAACTCCTGCCCCACAGGAATGAGCACATATACATTATATAGTGAATAAAGTGCCCCCTCTTGTAAAATATAAGGATATTATAAGTTACCGAGGAGTTTCATGACCATATAAAAACACAAGGATGAAGGCCGAGTGTTTTTATACAGGTCATGGAACTCCGAGGTAACTTCTAATATCCTCATATTTTACAACAGGGGGTACTTTATTTATTATAATACACAACTTTCAGTGAGTCATGTGACAGAAATGACATCAGAACTCACCGTTTATAACTGATGACATCAGAACTCACCGTTTATAAGGATATAATTTACAGGATATTAATGGCTTTTGTGTATTATATATATATAAAAAATAGTGGTGAGCACAACTTTCCCTTGTTTGTTATGTTATACAGGAGCAGTGACCAGCTCCATGTTGTAGCTCCCACCCTTCCCAGCTATAGTCAGGTGATCCCACTGGTGTCTAATAAAAGGGCAGCCAAGTATGGAGGTTTACTTTGAAAGCAGCAAGTAAGTTGCAGGTAAAACTTAGTCCCTTTGTAAAATGTATAATGAAGCAATAGAATTCTTAATGAATCAGATGAAAATTATTCGTAGGACTGGCCAGATATGGGATGACTTTGACGTAGTTGGCCAGCTTAAATATATTGCAATATATGGACAAAAAATCCCTGTTTTGTTTAAAGGGTAAGGCATTTTTCAGTAGCAGTATGCACAAAATGTCGCTGTCTTAAATATATTGATAATGGGTTGAGTGCAGAGGACTCTTGTAGTTGACTATATGTATTTTGTGGTCACAGCCTCATTGCACCCCCGCCAAATGGTTTTAAAAAATAGTGGTGAGCACAACTTTCCTTTGTTATATATATATATATATATATATATATATATATATATATATATATATATATATATATATATATATATATATATATATATAACCTATGGAACCTTGTTTTAACCACAGAGAAAATGTAATGAAAACCCAAAATACAACAGGGTTTATTTACCCTTTAAGAAAACAAGTAACTGCTATATATTACACTGTACTGGGGAAAATGGAAACTCTATTTGTTACCATTACCCCTAAAAAGTTTATCAACATGTGGGGGGGGGGGGTCACAAGATGCCCAACCTGCACTGGGGCATATGTGTCTTCCTATTCAGGAATCAGTTTCTAATTCCAAGAACACAACCTCAACTCCTATTTTACTCTAAAAATCTAAATCCAAAACCTTCCCATCTCCAACACAGAGGAAGACAAATCCATGGGTTGAGAATAAGCAGAAGGAGTTTGTGGCTGTAATGTGTTTAGGGAGATTGGAGACTGAGTAAACAAGATGGGGCATCTGCTCATTGTCTGCTTCTATTTCTCTGCATTGTTACTGGAACTCGGCCTTGTATTTCTGATATTTCTGACTCCAAGCTGGTGCGTTCCTGCCTGACAAGCCTTGGCACTGAGTGATAGAACAGTGAAGCCACAGAGGAGATGGTGCTGAGCTGGATTAGAGTTGGGTGAGAACGAGGCATCTTCTTGTATCCCTGGGTCTGTGGTGAAGGTACATGACTTCTACTAAAGACCAGCCACCGTATTCAAAGCAACTAAATATTACAAACACGATCAGCTTATTACTATTGCATGGACCAGTTGTGATCACACTAGTGAATCCTTCATTCCTTCCCACCAGTATAATGTCCCCCTACCAGTGTGAGTTCTTTTCAGCTTTCCCTCTCAGTGCTCCCCTTCTCTGCTATCCTCAGGCTCTACACATCTTCCCATGCACTCTATGTATTATCTTTATATCCAGTTCAACCATTCTCTGCATTATTTTAGGCTTCTACGCCTCATCCCATGTGATGCCTCTGCCTGTATCATTCACACTCCCTTCAACCAATCCATATCAGTGTGAACAGTCTGTACCATCCTTCTATACAGGACCATACTGGGAGCCCATACTCACCTATCCTTGGGGTGCACTCTGTCTTTGCTATCCTTAGCTCCTACCCCCCCATTCCCTTTTAGACCCTAAACCAGTACAGTCTTTGCCATCCTAAAACTTCCCACAGCCCCTCTGTACAGTGATATCTGTTTGTACTAGTGATGGGGGAATAAATTAGCCAGGCACGAATTTGAGTCAAAATTGCGTGTTTCGCTGAAACTAGCAAAAAATCTGGGCGCGTGTTGGAATAGTGAATTGCATCAAAACTGCGCAGGTCAACACTATTCGGACACCCATTCACTTTAACGAGGGCATCAAAGTTGTCGCAGGCAACAAAATTTGAGTTTCACACATTTTTCGCCTTTTTGTGAATTTCACAGGAAAATTAGCAATTTTTTCCTCGAAAAGGGACAAATTCGCCCATCACTGGTTGTTTGTACCATTCTGTTACTCAATCCCTTCCCATGCTGTGCCCTGTCTGTACCCATCTGCACACCCTACAGCCCCTTCTATCAGCAGCATAACTACCAGGTGCCAGGCCCCCCTGAAATAATCTTTGGAGGGGCCCAATGTGCACAGCCAACCTTATCTGGAGCCACTCATGACCCCACCTGCCTGCTTGTATCAAAAGGTCCTCACCCACTCATGGAAGGAGAATAGCTGGGATGGGGCATTTCTATACTAGAGGTAGCAGACCCCTTTCCTCCCTCCCCCACAATCACAAGGTCTGCTCCCTCAATAGTTACACTGCTGCCTCCCATACAGTGCCTTCTCACTATATAATAAACTGCACTCCTTCTCACTATATAATAATCTGCACTCCTTCTCACTATATAATAATCTGCACTTCTTCTCACTATATAATAAACTGCACTCCTTCTCACTATATAATAATCTGCACTCCTTCTCACTATATAATAATCTGCACTTCTTCTCACTATATAATAATCTGCACTCCTTCTCACTATATAATAATCTGCACTCCTTCTCGCTATATAATAATCTGCACTCCTTCTCGCTATATAATAACCCTCACTCCTCCTCACTATATAATAATCTGCACTCCTTCTCACTATATCATAATCTGTACTCCTCCTCACTATATAATAATCTGCACTCCTTCTCGCTATATAATAATCTGCACTCCTTCTCGCTATATAATAACCCTCACTCCTCCTCACTATATAATAATCTGCACTCCTCCTCACTATATCATAATCTGTACTCCTTCTCACTATATAATAATCTGCACTCCTTCTTGCTATATAATAATCTGCACTCCTTCTCGCTATATAATAATCTGCACTCCTTCTCGCTATATAATAACCCTCACTCCTCCTCACTATATAATAATCTGCACTCCTTCTCACTATATCATAATCTGTACTCCTCCTCACTATATCATAATCTGCACTCCTCCTCACTATATAATAATCTGCACTCCTCCTCACTATATAATAATCTGCACTCCTCCTCACTATATAATAATCTGCACTCCTCCTCACTATATAATAATCTGCACTCCCTACTCCCCTTTCCTTGCAATTCTACAGGTATGGGATCCATTACCCAGAAAGACATTATTCAGAAAGTTCCAAATTACAGACAGGATGTCTCCCATAAACTCCATATTATCCAAACAATCCTAATTTTTTCAAATAATTTCCCTTTTCTCTGTAATAATAAAACATTGTACATGATCCCAACTAAGATATAATTAATCCTTATTGGAAGCAGAACCAGCCTATTGGGTTTATTTAATGTTTACATGATTTTATAGTTGAAGAAGATCTAAATTACAGAAAGATCCCTTATCCAGAAATCCCCAGGTCCCGATCATTCTAGATAACAGGTACCATACCTGTATAAGAATTTTTTGTGGGAGTAGAGCATGCACCGTACTCCATATTAAATGCCTGTTCTGCATGGATAATTAGCAATTTATATGGAGGAGCGCTGCCTGCTAACTGTGTATTCTGAAGCAAGTAAATTGCGATTTAATATGTATCTGATTATACAGGAATGCAGCAAGTACTGTACAAGTGGAATAGCACAACAAAAGAGGGGAGGGAATAACATGAAATGAGAGGGATTGCCAGATAAATAAGGCTTCAGATTATTGTAACAGATTCATATGTTGCACAAAAGTTACAAGTGTTTTGTTCTGTACGAATCTGTCGCGGCCGGTTGTGTGGCACAAAGAAGATTAAGATCATTGGAAGCCACGTGGCTCTTTGTGTGATTGTTATTAGGCTGAAATGGCGGCAGTAACAAGATTCCCCTCGCTAGTAAATACATTACATTTTCTAAGGACAGTGTCTGTGCCGCCTGCCGGATCATATTCTGCCATTCACTCTCTTTCAGTTTTCCCATTCCCCCTGGATCAGCAAGGTGTATATTCACTGATAACCAGATTGTTTCCCGTAAACTGAACTAACAAACCAATAAATCCTTATTATCGTCTCTGCGCTAAGGACCGGCGCCTCTCAGGTGTATTCAGATCAGCGCAGAGAGAGACTTATTGGAAAGCTGCTCAGTCTAATCTGCTGATGGGCCTGTGATTGAAGTGCAAGCAGGGTGGAATAAGCAAATAGCAACATGTGAAAAAGCACTCTCATGAGAAAAAAATGTTTTTGTCAAAACGCATCAGTTAAAAGTGCTGCTCCAGTAGAATTCTGCACTGAAATCCGTTTTTCAAAAGAGCAAACACGTTTTTTTATATTTATTTTTAAAATCTGACATGGGGCTAGACATATTGTCAGTTTCCCAGCTCCCCCCAGTCATGTGACTTGTGCTCTGATAAACTTCAGTCACTCTTTACTAGTTCAGACGCATTATATGATTTTAGTGCCACCAAGTATAATTTACTGAGAGTAAAAGTGCAACAATTCTGTCGTTTCTACATTTTGTTAGTTATGGAATAACCTGCTGGAGACCATAATTCAAAAACTATAAAAAATAAAAAATGAAAAAAGTTGCTTATATTAAGCCATTCTATAACATACCAAAAGTAAACCTAAAGGCGAACCACCCTTCAAAGGCAGCTGTTAGAATTGATACAATAGTTGCTGATATTCTACAGAGGCTGCTGAGAAATGGATCAATTAAATGTGGCAAATTGTAACAGAATCTGAACCTGGATCACTGAGCTGCCAGACTCCAGAGACACCAACATTGTACTTTAAACTTCAATTTTGTAACAACGGTGAAAAATAAAATCTGGAAAGCAACTGAGAAAAGCCTTTAATTCTGAAAACAACTCAACTGAAAAAAAGTGTTTGGAAGGTGAACGTGAAGCTCCACTAGGTCAGGGACAACTTAGCAAGGTTTTTCTATGAACGGGGCCTCCAAATTGCAGTATTCCAGTTGAGGTCTCACCAGTTAGCAATAAACTGCCGGTACAGCCTCCTTTTTTGTGGAGCTTAAAGGACCAGTAACATCAAATTATTATTATTTTTTAAAATTTGTTAGCATACAACGAAAAAAAAAACCACAAAGACAAATTAAACTTTGCAATTGCTAAGTCTTTATTAAGAAATAACTTACCGAAACTCCGCTTGCGCTCCTCTTCATAAAAGGCGACGGATCCATCGTGCAGCGCTCCATTTCTCCTCCCTGGCTATTTCCTATAAGGAAGGCAGGGAGGAGAAATCGAGCACCGCACGATGGATCACCGGATCGCAAGTGGTAAGTTATTTCTTAAAGGGCATGTAAAGGCAAAAAAATAAAATCCCATTTTACTTTCTTTAATGAAAAAGAAACCTATCTCCAATATACTTTAATTAAAAAATGTGTACCATTTTTATAAGAAACCTGACTGTGTGCAGTGAAATTCTCCCTTCATTTACTGCTGTGGATAGGAATTGTCAGATGGTCCCTAACTGCTGAGCAGAGAAACAATTATACTTATGAACAGCAGGGGGAGCCCCCGCCTTACTTCCCAGCCATGCAGAACTCAAGCAGCTTTGTTTATGACGATCCCTAAGCAGCCCAGACCACACTGAGCATGTGCACAGTCTTAGTCTTGCAAAGATGTTTAACAAAGTTACAAGATGGTGACCCCCTGTAGCCAACTTTGAAAGCATAAATCATTTGTTTGATTAGGCTTGTGGTGCAGTAAGTTCATGTTTATATTTAGTATACAAAATACAGCACTTCTAGCCTTTTTCTATTTTAGACTTTACATGCCCTTTTATAAAGACGATTGCAAAGATTAATTTGTCTTTGTGTTTTTTTCATTGTGTACAAACGATTTTTTTTTTTTAAATTTTATGTTACTGGTCCTTTAAAGTCTCATTTCCCTGATAATGCTGCACAATCCAGGGATAGAGTTGGCACAGGGCTGGTATTTCAAACTTATCATGTAGATGGGTCCACCCAGTCCACCCCAATTTTACCTCTTTCTCTGGCCTCCATCGTCTATCAATTCATTGTTCTGCCCCTTTGATCATCACCCTGACTCTTTGCATTACTGCTCCACTCGCTTACATCACAACCCGCCCCTTTTGTCATCTCCTAACACCCCAACCGGTAAAGCAGTTTTAAAAAGTTGTCAACCCTAACCAGGGACCTTTTTATAAGGAGCCAACTAACCTGCCTGTATGATTTGGAGTATAGGAGGAAAGAGAAGTGCCTGGAGGAACCCACACAAGCACACAGAGAACATACAAGACTCAACAATATGAAGCATGAGAGCAAACACAAAATATTTATAAATAGTTGTGTGTCACTAATAAAGGGTGTTTGTTTTTTTTTACTTTTGTTCACCACGATAATCACACCACTATATAAATATTTAATGCACAGGACTGTGGGTACACATAGCACTGTATTCATCAATGTATTCATAGTCATGTGTAGCGCTATAATAAATTGAGTGCTGCGTTCTCTACTATGAGCTCCACTCCCAATACCGTGCTCTGGATGAGACCTTAATTCTTAGGGAGTAAGCCCTCGCAAACGTTGTGGAGGCAGGGTGTAGTGTAACTGTAACTTTGTGCAGGGTGTAATAATTGGGCGCCAGTGGTTCTTATATTTTAACCAGAGAACATATTTATTTATAAGAGCATCCACAAAGGAGTGTACATAGAGAGCAAGCAGGATCATACAGAACAGTTTATATGCAAATACTCACAGCACCTTTGGTCAGTATCAGTCCCCACAGGGATGAGAACATGTACACAACAGCTGCTCGGGGTACACTCAGCTTTCAGCCTTTGGAACCTGAGGGGAATCTCTACATCCCTAGGTCTGTACACTAAGGGGCACATTTACTAAGGGTCGAATATCGAGGGTTAATTGACGCCCTCGATATTCGGCCATCGAAGTAAAATCCTTCGATTTCGAATATCGAAGTCGAAGAATTTATCGCATTTACTTTGATCTAGCGATCGAGGGAAAAATCGTTCGATCGATCGATTAAATCCTTCGAATCGAACGATTCGAAGGATTTTAATCCATCGGTCGAACAATTTTCCTTCAATCAGAAATTGCTTAGGAAGCTTATGGGGAAGGTCCCCATAGGCTAACATTGGAGCTCGGTAGGTTTTCAGTAGCGAAGTATGGAGTCAAAGTTTTTTTTAAAGAGACAGTACTTCGACTATCAAATGGCCAAATAGTCGAACGCTTTTTAGTTCGAATCGTTCGAAGTCGTAGTCGATGGTCAAAGTATATTCGATGGTCGAAGTACCCAAAAAAAGTTTTTTTCCTTCGAATCCTTCACTCGAGCTAAGTAAATGTGCCCCTAAGTCCCTACTTCTGGGCAATTAGTACCCGGGATCATAATTCCACTCACAATCCTCGGAGGAGCCTCAAGCTGCTCAGCTAAATAGCCTGTCTATCTGTCACTCCTAGAGTGACCTCTTAAGGTGAGTAGCCTATCCTTACTAGAGCTGACCTGTCTAGGTTCCACAGAAGTCCTGTCTGCCTACTCAGACCAGGACTAACACAAAATGGACCCTGAGCTCATGGCGGACCATGACTTTATACTTTAGCACAGTGCCATCTACTGAGCACTGATAGAACACCAAGGGGCATAGCTTTAGGCAGGATAAGGAAAGAGGCCCCCCTTCTAACTGTATTTTAGGACCCAGTTAGGCGACTATAACACTAGGGGACGGGACTGTCTGCTAAATAATACTGGGAGACTAATTTACCAGTCTCCTACACATGTAAAACACACAGGACCCCACTGCATTCCGCATATGAAACACACTTTGGGTAGGTTACAGTTTGCACTGGGCCCCTCCGAAGATTTTTTCACAGAAGGGCATGTCAACGTGATATTATGGCATTGCATCTGATGATAGTTACAGAGCACAACAAGCCCCCACATACAAGTCTTTTCCAATAAACACAAGTGCTTTTTTGTACCCCTTGGTGCTCCAGCACTTGTGTTCAGGTAACTCTATTATTTTCACAATAGTTGCCCATTAAAAGCCACTTCAGTACGGCTGAGCGTCCATGTACAAATATGAATATGAAATTCCACCAGCATTAAAATACCAGATAGCAGGTGTGCAGGAGCAATACATGCCGAGCAAATGTAAAATATCCATAGAACATTTTTTTTGTTGTTGTTGTATAAAGTTTGACTGCCATTAGTCAGAGTCTGTCTGTAGCAAGTTCTTTATGAATAAAACATTACACACTGCAAATACCTGCTGTGAGAATTCTAGTGGCATTGTCATGGCAGTTGCCGGGAGGGGTAAATATCTGCAAAATGCTCTAAAAAAGGTCCAATTCATAAAGATAAAAATACTGTTAATCCCTTATAGCAGGGGTCCCCAACCTTTTTTTTACCCGTGAGTAACATTCAGATGAGAAAGGAGTTGGGGAGCAACACAAGCATGAAAAATGTTTCGGTGATGCCAAATAAGGGCTGTGATTGGTCATTTGGAAACCCCTATGCAGACTGGCAGCCTACAGGAGGCTCATTTTGGCAGCACATCTGTTTTTTATACAACCAAAAAAGTTTAAAAATACCCTGCTTTGAGGCCACTGGGAGCAACATCCAAGGAGTTGGGGAGCAACATTTTACTTACAAGCCACTGGTTGGGGGTCACTGCCTTATAGGAACTGTATGGCAACGCTCCCGTGATCTTCTGAAGAGTGTGAGTTCCAATATGAACACAACAGCCTTTGCTATTAACAACACGGCCTGGAACATTTGCAATTACACGCTTGCAGTTTGGTGCCGCCGTGACAGAGATTTATGATGAACTTGTGGTAAAGCTAAAGGAGAATTTATCAAGAACAGCATTTGCTAGAAAACTCCGATCAACACACTAAATCAAATTATTAAGGTGCATATGTAATATTGTATAGAACAGCACCCTGTATATTTCCGAAGTGTTTTGTGCACAAGCCACCCTTTGCTGGCCAAAATTCACTCAGGGCCATCCTTAGCTGGTTATGGATCTATGAAAACATGGCAACTAGAATGACTGGGGTGTCTAATAGCATGGAATCCCCTGTGATTATCCCTTTCCTTTATAGGGGAAACTATGTGCAACTAATGAAAAGCCTGCAGCATCATTAATAGGAAAGCTGTCTATACAACTGGAGAAATATTGGCTGGCTGCTCAACCAAAAATGATGATCTCCTCGATCGTTGATTAGTATCAGTTTCGGACTGGCCCACAGGGATACAAGGAAAACTCCCGGTGGGCCCAGAGGTCAGTGGGCCTCTTGCTTCTAACCATTTGGCCTATTTCATGGTCATTCCCTATTTCTTTATGGTAACAAAGAGGTTTAATAATGGAAAAATAGAGTATAGTATGTAGAGAAAAGATACTAGGAGAATAAAGAGGTTGAGTGAGGAGCGGAGGTATAAATTTTGGAAAGCGGGCCCTCAGCCTAAGGTTTTCTGGTGGGCCCCTGGTATCCCAGTCCGACACTGATTAGTATTGATAGATATGAATTGGAAAGGCTGGAAAATCCATATTGTGGTGATCCTGGACAAAGATAGTCTCTGCTGGTCATTTTTACAAAAGACAAACACAAAAGAGAATAATGTGTTCGCCTGGAATTAGTCTAAACCCTGAGTGATTTTTTTTTTATCCTTGAAAACTCTCATCTTGTTGGAGGATCATCACATCATCTCATGATCTTTTCCAAGAATCCACCATATTTGTTTCTGCCAATTTCCAAAAGGACAGGAAGACTTTGGGAAGAGATAAGCAGGATTATGAATCAAATAACCTTCTAGGACAGCTTTTACCCATCATCCAGAAAGCTCCAAATTACGGAATGGTCATCTCCCATGGACTCCATTTTATCCAAATAATCCAAATTTTAAGAGATGATTTCCTTTTTCTCTGTAATAATAAAACAGTATCTTGTACTTATTCCCAGCTATGATACAATTCATCCTAATTGAAGGCAAAACACTCCTGGGTTAAATTAATGCTTATATGATATTTTAGTTGACTTAAAGGGCATGTAAAGTCTAAAATAGAATAAGTCTAGAAATGCTGTATTTTGTATACTAAATATAAACATGAACTTACTGCACCACAAGCCTAATCAAACAAATAATTTATGCTTAAAAAAATTGGCTACAGGGGGTCACCATCTTGTAACTTTGTTAAACATCTTTGCAAGACTAAGACTGTGCACATGCTCAGTGTGGTCTGGGCTGCTTGGGGATCATCATAAACAAAGCTGTTTGATTTCTGCATGGCTGGGAAGTAAGGCGGGGGCTCCCCCTGCTGTTCATAAGTATGATTGTTTCCCTGCTCAGCAGTTAGGGACCGTCTGACAATTCCTATCCACAGCAGTAAATGAAGGGAGAATTTCACTGCATACAGTCACGTTTCTTATAAAAACTGTACACATTTTTTAATTAAAGTATATTGGAGATAGGTTTCTTTTTCATTAAAGAAAGTAAAAATGGGATTTTATTTTTTTGCCTTTACATGCCCTTTAAAGAGATACTAACATCAGAAAATAACCTTTTTTTTATTATCTATCATAACATTGTCTTTGAATGCTATTTATAATTTTGCCATAAAAGTATTTGCCTGATGCTTTCACATTACCTTTCTTACTACCCTGTTCCTCTATGAGGGGGCGGCCATATTTGTGCAGTAGGAGTCTGTTAGCGTTAGAAACTCGATCTCTAAGAAGGGACAGTCAGGTTGGCAAAACAGTCAAGTGACAATTACTTAAAAAAGCAGAACTATCAGCAAAAAAACACAAAATGACCTATAAGTATAGATTAGTGATGGACAAATTTGGGGCGCGAAATTCGCGAAACAGTGAAAAATTTGTTTTTAACGCCATCGTCCGTTTTTGATGCCTGCGTCCGTTTTTTTGGACGCTGGCGTCCATTTTTGGCGTAATTGCAACGTTGTCCATAAAAACGGACGCCGGCGTCCATTTTTTTTGACGCCGGCGAATTGTTGCGGCGGTTTCACAAATTTATTCGTCGGCGGCGAATCACAGGAATTCGCACCTGCCGAATAAATTCGCCCATCACTTATATATATTAATATTTTGAAAAGAAAATTTTTAGTGTCAGTATCACTTTAAGGTATGAAGATCCAAATGGAAGAGATATCCCTTATCTTGAAAACCTCAGGTCCTGAGCATTTTGGATAACAGGTCCTATACCTGTACTTGCATTAAAGTATCTAGTATAAGTAATTCTAGAGCAACTGGACTTGCTGAGTAATCATTGAAGATGTTTCACTAATCATCCGAGCAGCTTCTTCAGAATCTGACTTCCTGGAGGATTTAAAGCCAATTTTTTTATCATTGTGGCAGTTATATAATAATAATATATAGTAATAATAATTCTCACAAACCTTAGAATTGCTCCCAATTTTTAATATTGCTCTGCCATTGCTCTTACACCTAAATGTGAGGCACAAATGGACTGACTTTCTCCTGAAAGTCTAGGAATTCCTTATTCCAATTCTCCTTTACACTCTCCTGTTCTGTGATCAACATTATATTGTAGGATAAATAACAATCTAGCAAGGTGCACTGACACCTCTTCCCTGTTAAATGTTGGCGATGGATGACTCTGAGATTTATTTGAATTCTAAAACCTCTCTGTGAATTCCTGAACTCCCACCTCCTACGATGAAGCACCCAATGGTGCGAAACGCGTCAGGAGGGAGTGGCTAACTTGAGTTATACAGACAGGGGGAAGACACTGCCATGTGGTATGATATGAGTTTATTTTTCACTACTTTGTAATTAATTGTTGTGGTGTTTGGTCACTAAATGCTTTAAGTGAGTAATCGTGCATATTCATTTAATGATTTCCTGAACTCGTTTCCATTAGGCAGACTCTAACAAGCTCCCTGAGACTGCACGTCATTCAGATTTTACTCCTTCCCTAATTATAATGATCACTTTGGAAAGTTGCAAAAAGATGGCCAAATGTGCACAGAAACAGAAGGAGCTGCAGACTCTCTCACTTATAAATCTGAGAGCAAAAAAAAAAATCCTTCAGGCAGCAGCCCTTGTTTAAGTCCCTCACAGTGAACTCATAGGATCCATCTTGTCCCTCTGAGATACCAGCAGTATCCCTGGTGGGCTATTTTTTATCCAAAGTGAGCAAAAGGGTAATATCAGTCAAATGATGTGAATGTACTGCTTTGCTGAGTGATACACTGGTAGGGCGCACTGCTGGAAAAGAGCTCTAGAAATGCTGGTGCCCCTTTTGGGGCAACACCAGCAAAGACTGAACTCAACACTAGTAACCTGAGGAGTGAAGCAGTGAAAATACCACTAGGTAAACTAAAATTGTCAAGATCAGGATGTTGGTCAGTGCAAGCTCCAAGTTCCAGATCTGTAAAGCAGGCAGTAGGTCAGGGCAGATAGCAAGACTTGAGGTCCACAATATAAGCAGGAACCAAATACCAGGTATAAAGAGCAGAAAAAGATAGCATTAAGATAAGCTCAAGTAATGGACTTATATCCGTATGTACATAAGGCAATGGAAATGATGCAATGTCAGGAGCTATCCGGTCTACAACCATGGTCCTGGTGCTGATAGGACTCTTCCTCCATAACTGTACTGGATCTTTTGGACATTCATTTCTTTTTCCAGAGGATCTTGAGTCCTGACATTCTTTTTACTGTTAATTTATGCTAATTTCTTGGGTTTTATACCTGGCCTGTTATATAAACTTGCTATTTTCTGTTGCCTGCCCTGATCTCATGCCTATCTGATGGACCTACTATTTTCTGCTGTTTGCCACTGCCATATTCAGAATTGCCTTCTAGTTTTGCCGCTTACTTACATTTGTTGTCATTGTTTAATCTGTGTGTCATCAAGTTATTTTACTCTAAGTTGCCGATTTGTAAGAATACCTGATGGTCTGGGACGCCCACCGCCTTCTTCTTCTGTGCGCCGCTCCTAATCTTGCTGCTTTCGGGTTTGCATGGTTCAAAAAGCTCTAAATTCAAATATTTAGGTGCATATATCCTATTCCAATTGCCCAACGTAAAGGTCCTTTCCCATAGTTCCTGGGTGCCTGATCCTTGTTCTTGACCCTTGCCTGTTCCTGACTTTTTATCTGCTGCCTGTTCTGATCCCTGCCTGTTACTGACCATTCTTCAGATCCTGTTTCTGTACAGCGCTACTGTTTGGAGTTTGACCTTGGCCTGTGACATTGACTTCGCTCCAGCCCTCTGTTTGGTACCACATTGTCTACTGGTTTGACCCGGCTTGTTCCACAACTATCCTGCCTGCTCCCCCGTGCCTTCCTCACACATTCGGTTCCCGTTCTCGCTCAGAACTCTCTCCCTGGTTCTCTCACATTAAGACCTAGTGGCATCTGAGTAGCGGAGGGCTCCTCCCAAAGCCAAAGTTGGCTACTATAGTTACGACTGGAACCTTGGAGTTAGTTCTGGGTTTGGGATACCTTACGTTACACGATCCATGAAAGTTTGTAGAACATTTGTTTCTCTAAATCATACTTTTTAGTACAAACGAACACATTTTTTTATAGTTATTTAATCCACAATGTTTTTAAACCATAAACTCTAAGAAAACAAAGTTACAACTAGTAAAAGCCATTGAGGTCGTGTAGAAGTCAGTGGAAATTCCCTTAGATTTCTTGCAAAGATCAGTTTTCATTCGAGGTTTTAGAGGTTTTTTGGAAATCAAAACATCCATCGTCGTACTAATTTTTAATTTTTTCAAGAAAAATTCTGGGTTTTCTAATTTCTTTGGCAGCTATTTTCTTTTGTAGCTTTAGTATTTGGATTTTTTAAAAAAAATTGCAAGGCATTTGTAAATTTAGAGAGATAGAGTTTAATCATAGTTTCAAAAAGCTCTAACACCATTATGATTCGACCTTTAGTAAAAGGGCCTCCCAGTCTTCATCAAGCTACCGATTCACCTCTTCTGGGCAATACACAAATAGGGAACTAAAGTATCTACCAGCTCCATATCTTTGGAATGCAGATAATTGGCATAAGAAAGCATGAATTTTGAGCATGTGAACACACAGGTGCAACCACATTCAAACATCTTGATGTGCACCATGTGTTCTTGATATCACTAAAAAGAGGGGGGGGTAACAATAAAAATTACACAAAACAAGAGACCCAATTGAATGTGGCATACAGAGGAATATTTATGTACTTCTCAAGGCATGACAGAGGACACATTTACCACATCTTCATTGTGTGTTGCCTGAAAACATGGCCACATTCAAGTAACGAGTGTCTATGTTAAGTTTGTGCTTTTTTGTTTCCATTATTTTGTCTGCCCAATGTAAAGAGCAAAAGAATAAAAAACAGAGGCAGCTACAATGCCCGAGGGAGCATGCCATCCCCAGTGCATTTCCAGTTAACTCGGCTGCTTGATGTTGTTTCCCTTCTGAATTCAAATAAGAGATGATGGTGATCAATAACAAAGCCTAGTTGGCCAAGAGTAATAAAATAGCTGACCTCTGTGTAAAGGAAAGTATTGATTTATGTGCTAAAATGATCAGCCATGGAAGGAACTGAATCAGAAGAAAACATATTTTGCTGCTCCAGAAAAGCAAGCGGATAATGAGACATGGATTGGGCCTTTCTGCGTCGTCTTTAGCCAATGGAGCGGAGGCAGCTTTCCAGGGAGCTAATATACATGCCGATCCTACACTAAAGAGAATCTGGTTAAAATATAATAAGATGATATTTTCTTTTATCCTGCAGATAAAGAGGAGAAGCTGCTGTTTAATTGATATGTTTCAGCTTTTTATAATCAACTTCTAATTACTGGGGGTCAGTTTTTGGGCAGTTGAACCAGTCCCTGGATCAGCTTCAAGCCTAGAGTTAATTTTAATCACCCTACCTTTCCTACTAGGTAGTAATGGGTGAATCTGACCCGTTTCGCTTTGCCAAAAATTTGTGAAATGGCAAAAATTTGCCAAAATGCATTGACGTCTATTGGCAACATATTTTTTTGTTCCTCAATGCATCAAATTTTGGTGTCACACAGAAATTAAATGAAAATTTGACCAACATAATCCTGTCTGGGAACCTGGGAACTCATTTAAAATATAATGGACAGTGAATGTTCTGCTGTTGTCTTCTGGATGTCCTTATTCTTTCTTACCTGTGAGCAACAAATCAGAATAAGAGCTATGTTGGGTAACCTCTATGTGGACTGGAAGCCTACAGTAGACTCTGTTTGGCATTGCACCTGGTTTCATGAAACCAAAACTTGCCTCTAAACTTGAGTGGTCTCAAAGCACCTGCTTGAAGGCCACTGGGAGCAACATTCAAGGGGTTGGTGATCAACATGTTGTTCATTTTTGAGCCACTGGTGGGGGATCACTGCTTTGTGGCAAGGGTTCTTGATTCCATTTGGAAGATATGAGCACATCCTTCCCTTGAGTAATAGAGAGATCGGCACCCTGCCAAACAGTTCAACAATATAATCAATGGTGTACAGAGCAAGTGCAATCAGGTTAAACTCCTGAAGTTTAATGAGGAAACAAAATGCAAAAAGAGAAGGTCCAAGGAATAGTGGTTAAGCCAGGTGTTGTGTATGTGGAAATCGTGTTCAAGTTGGGGTCGTTTACACTGGAGAAGATGCACTTTAGGGGAGAAATGATAACTATGTAGAAATATAATATAATAATATAAGTGGACCATACAATAATCTTTCTGATGTTTTGTTCACCAATACGTTCCTTTTAACCTTTGGCCAGAAAGTCATCCATTGAGGTTAGAAGAAAGGAGGTTCAATCTTAAGGTTCTAGAGGGTTTTTTAACAGTAAGAGCTGCAAAGTTGCAGAATTCTCTCCCTGACGTGTTTGTGCTGGCCGATTCATTTATAAATAAACTAGTATGTAGCGATGAGTGAATTTTTTCAGAGTTTCGCCGCAAAAACGAGGCCCATAGACTCCATCCAATGGGTGAAAAAAATCGTCGCACCACAAAAAAAGGGGTTTCCGTGATGAATGAGCTATTTTTTAAGTCTTTTAATGCAGTCAGTTGTAGACTTTACAGCGCAGGTATGAAAACCACCACTGGTAATTATGTTTGACGCACCATTGTGCTTATCCTTTGGAGCAAGGTTGCCCTTGGGCATTAATATCTTTGACTTGATGGAAAGTTCCTTTTGTGGCCACCATCTCTGAATATCCATGTCACTTATAATGCCAAGGTCACAGCCATAAAAACAGGAGGGGAATAAATAAAGCTCTGAGCGTAGGAATAAAATACATATGATACTGAGAAACTGAGAGTTATTATTACCTCCAGCTCTGAGTCTTAGAAGCTTCTTCTCTACAAAAGAGTCCGTCAGTAGATTCATTTCCTTCTCCTGCTCCTCTTACACATGGGATATTTATTGCTGGGTTGCTAAACCATTACCCATAACATGAAAGTGATACAGTGCCTGATTCATCCAGCGAGGCCATGGTGCCAATTATAGGTGCACAAAGGAAACAAAAGAATTTGTCCCAGCAGGCTGCTATAGTGTTGTGGCACCCAGTCAGCCTATGTCATATGCCAGATACTGGGTGTCAAGGTACAGACCAGTTAGGTGTTATAGGTGCAAGAGACTTTTATCTCTTGGCCCAGGGCTCACATTGTGCTCTGTGTCTACCGGATTATTATTTTGCAGATAACACAATGCTCACTATGTTCCTGTATGGGATGAAGAGAGGGTTGCCACCTGTTTGCTAAAAATGAAGCTTCATGTCGATGTTATTACAGGTATGGGACCTGTTATCCAGAATGCCGGGACCTGGGGTTCTCCGGACAACAGATCTTTCCATAATTTGGATTGTCCTACCTTAAGTCTACTAGAAAATCATATAAACATTAAGGGGCATATTTATCAAGGGTTGAATTTCAAATTGAAAAAATTCTAATTCAAAAAGACCAACCGAAATTAAGTCAAAGTTTTTTTTTTTTGTCGAATAGGTCCATTTTTGATCGAATAGGTCAATTCGGTCGAATTCGAATCGTACGAATCGAATTAATAGCGCATTCGATTGAATTTGATTCAAAGTTTTTCCACAAAAAAACTTAGATTTTTCAAAGGCCAGCAATTAACTCCAATTAGGTTCTAGGAGGTCCCCCGTAAGTTAAAACAGCAATTCGGCAGGTTTTAAATGCCGAATGGTCGAATTTGAATTTTTAAAGAATTTGAATTTGGAGTATTCCCTAGTCGAGCTAGACACAAAAATAACTCGAAATTCAAATTTTTTTCATTAGAAAATTCACCTCGACCTTTGATAAATCTGCCCCTAAATAAACCCTAAAATAGGCTGGTTTTGCTTCCAATAAGGATTAATTATATGTTAGTTGGGATCAAGTACAAGCTACTGTTTTATTATTACACAGAAAAGGGAAATCATTTTTAAAAATTTTGATTAGTTGATTAGAATGGAGCCTATGGGAGACATCCTTTCCGTAATTTGGATGAGGGGTTCCCGGATAACAGATCCTATACCTGTAATAGGAAATTAACATAAAAATATAGGATATATTCCCCCCCCCCCATAAATGGTGGCAACTCTGTTATCCAAAATCCTGTTATTCAAATTACTCGGGACCTGGAGTTTTCCAGATAACGGATCTTTCTGTAATTGGATCTTCATACCTTAAATCATGTAAACATTAAATAAACCCAATAGGCCGGTTTTGCTTCCAATAAGGATTAATTATATCTTAGTTAGTTGGGATCAAGTACAAGCTACTGTTTTATTATTACATGGAAAAAAGAAATTATTTAAAAAAATGTAATAATAATAATATATAATATAATAATAATTTGGATAAAATGGAGTCTATGGGAGACAACCTTTCCGTAATTTGGAGATTTCTGGATAACATGTTTCTGGATAATGGATTGCATACCTGTATCATCCATATGGGATTGATCTATATAAGAGAATAATAAGAGTATATAATAAACAGACATATAAATAACCAGTAAGTAAAATAAAAACATGTTTTTATTTATTAATTTTAAATCCCCCTAATTTTACATTAACTTAACCTTAGTTTAGCGTTGCCACCATTAAAAGGCTGTGGTGGTGTTTTATATTTGTTTATATCATTTAAACATTAAATAAACCCAATAGGATGGTGTCGCCTCCAATAAGGATTCATCTTAATCGGGTACTTTTTCATTATTACAGAGAAGAAGGGAAATACAGTAATTTTTAAAAATGTGAATAGATTGAAATAAATTCTTTGGGAGACGACCTTCCCATGATTCTGAGCTTTTCAAAAAATAGGTTTTCTGGCTAAAACTTCTAAAAAAACGGTGGCGTTTTTTTCATATTTTAAAGCGGGATCTTCAAAAGTCCTAACTATTAAAGATTTTTGTGTTGACAATTTTTGTTAAACAATTTGAGGGACATGCCACATTTGCTTTAGGGTGGGCTCATGTCTAGGACATTAGAGGGTCTCTTTTGTCTTTATTTTGCTTCCTTGGACATGTGTAATAATAAGTGGCCACTTCAAGCATTTGCACCAACATCTCTAATAAAGACATATATATGATCTATATGTACCTGCCCTATTCACATTGACCTAAGTGTAAGAGTATTAAAGAAGTTTCGCTAGGCTGAAAACAACGCTAGTGAAAGTTTGCTATGAAATGCTCGCACTGACAAATTAACGCTAGCCAAACTTCCCCATTGTTCAGCTGCTGAGACGCAACTTCGTATTCTATTGAATTAGCGTAGTGGTATGAATTTTTGCCTGACCAAGTGGCGCAAAGTGTGGCGGATAATTCACTGGCAAAAATGTGCCCTTTAGTGAATCTCCCCCATGGAGCGCAGCTTTATGGGACAGGTCACTGTCATCGCCGAATCTAATGTATGCACCGCCTGAGGCGGCTCCTGCAATGCCGCCCCCCTCGCCGGCTTACCTGTCGGGAGGGGAGGCAGGAACACTAATGCGGAGAGCGCAAATGCACTCTCTCGCAATAGTAAAGCCGAATTTTCGGTTTAAAAATTAGTCTCTTAAAGGTACCAGGAGCGGCTTTTTGCCACCCCTGGAAACCTCTCCAGCGTTGCTGCCTGTGGCGAGTTTCTCAACTCGCCTCATTGGCGGCGCCCCCCTGTTCACTGTTCACTGTGTATGCCAGGGGAAAATATGTAAACCCCCACGCACCCCAGACATTTACCGTATATACTCGAGTATAAGCCGTCCCGAGTATAAGCCGAGGTACCTAATTTTACCTCCAAAAACTGGGAAAGCTTATTGACTCGAGTATAAGCCGAGGGTGAGAAATGCAGCAACTTCTGGTAAGTTTCAATCAAAAAATTGAGGGTTTCTGCTCCCATTGGAGGTGCCGACCATTCTTGGATGCCAGCGAATATTCTTGGAGACTATTCTTGGACGCCAGGGACTATTCTTGGACACCCGCGACTATTCTTGGACGCCGGCAACTATTCTTGGGCACCGGCAACTATTCTTGGGCGCCGGCAACTATTCTTGGGCGCCGGCGACCATTTTTGCACTTGACCCAAGTATAAGCCAAGGTAGAGTTTTTCAGTATATTTTGGGGGCTGAAAAACTCGGCTTATACTCGAGTATATACGGTACTTCTTTTCTGGGGTGGGCTGCATATTGTAACACAATGGCTGCTCAACATGCAACCTCTGACCCTGTAAAAAGTAAAAGACGCCAGCGTTTTTTGGGACTTCAACTTCAAAAATTTAAACTATTTTTTGACCAAGTCCTATCTACTCTATTGCACTTCGTGTGGTCTGAGCTGGCGAAGGCAAGTCTGGCGCAAGAGGTAACGTTCAGTAAAATCTCAATCCTAGTGAATTAGCGCAGTTACGTTCGTTCGCCAGTGCGCAACTTCGTCTGGCGTTAAGGTGGGAAGTACCGCTAGAGTCTATCTCTTTCGCTAGCGAAGTTATGCCGGCGACCGTTAGTAAATCGATGATGTTCCGAAATGACGTCACGCTGGTGAATTTTTGCCAGCGTTAGTCACTACGCCCTTTAGTAAATTTCCCCCAAAGAATCGACCCTGAGTTACAAGGCCAATTAGAATAAACTGCCCTAGATACACCTGGGAAACAAGTCTGATGGCTGGTTAGAAAGACACTTACAATGAAGCTGTTATAGATAAATGTGCAACTGTTGCAGAATGACTGATTTGAAAAGGTTTTTATACTGTGTATATATAATACTGTATATATATATATATATATATATATATATATATATATATATATATATATATATATAGACAAATGCAAGAGGTCCTCTGCACTCAACCCATTATCAATATATTTAAGACAGAGACATTTTGTGCTACTGCTACTGAAAAATGCCTTACCCTTTAAACAACACAGGGATTGTTTGTCCATATATTGCAATATATTTAAGCTGGCCAACTACGTCAAAGTCATTCCATATCTGGCCAGTCCTATGCTCAATTTTCATCTGATTCATTAAGAATTCTATAGTTTCATTATACATTTGACAAAGGGACTAAGTTTTACCTGCAACTTACTTGCTGCTTTCAAAGTAAAACTCCCAAACTTGGCTGCCCTTTTATTAGACACCAGTGGGATCACCTGACTATAGCTGGGAAGAGGGTGGGAGCTACAACATGGAGCTGGTCACTGCTCCTGTATAACATAACAAACAAGGGAAAGTTGTTTTATATATATATATATGTGTGTAACTTTTTCATAGGGAAGTGGGGTTTGATCTGACTAAATGCTGAACCTCTAAAGCAGGACATGAACCCAAAAAGTGTCTGTGCTTTGGATGTCCCAGCTGTGGGAGTTGGAGGCCGGTGGCACCTGCTGTCCCCTATAAACCCACCCGTGCTGCCGGCAGTATTAATATGAGTGGTGTGACAGAGAACTCCCTGTAAGTCACAACACAATCTGGCGTCATTTGTCAAAATCACAAGCTATAACTAAAGCGTAATTTGAATATCTGGCCTGTCAGGAGTTCTTCCCCGTCTAAAGTTTCTGAGCGAATAAATGACCATATTTTATCTGGGGGCTGCGGCGGAGGAGAGGCTCCCAGATGAAATAATTAAGTAGCGTAGATGTGAATAAAGCAACATAACTAGTTTATTGGGACAGACACATATCAGCGCCGGCGCCTCTCTATCACACAATATAACAGTTTTATTACCGACCGTCTTTCATCTTAACGCTTTTATTATATCATCTATTGTGAATTCTGTCATTTATATTTTGTCTTTCGGAAATCATCTTGGCAGGTTGATTTATTTATTCCCCCCTGTCAAAAGTAACTAGTCCTAGGGGGAGAATTTTACTCAGCATCTGGGGTGATATCGCACACAAATTATGCGCAACCACCGCTAAGGTTTGAGATTATTATTTATCTTTACAAATGAATATCGCTGGACTTTACATTAGCATTTGACATACTGATATTCAGGGGCAAGTAAATAGGCATATGAATTTGAGTCATGTATTATAAGGGATAATGTACCCCCTACTGTAAATGATAAGGATATTAGAAGTCACTGAGGGGTTGTTCTGTGACCATATAAAGGCACAAGGCTGCAGGCTGAGTTATACAGGGAACTCGGAGTATCACTCATGCATTATAAGGGATAATGTACCCCCTACTGTAAATGATAAGGATATTAGAAGTCACTGAGGGGTTCTGTGACCATATAAAGGCACAAGGCTGCAGGCTGAGTTATACAGGGAACTCTGAGTATCACTCATGTATTATAAGGGATAATGTACCCCCTACTGTAAATGATAAGGATATTAGAAGTCACTGAGGGGTTTTTCTTTGACCATATAAAAGCACAAGGCTGCAGGCTGAGTTATACAGGGAACTCTGAGTATTACTCATGTATTATAAGGTATAATGTACCCCCTACTGTAAATGATAAGGATATTAGAAGTCACTGAGGGGTTCTGTGACCATATAAAGGTACAAGGCTGCAGGCTGAGTTATACAGGGAACTCTGAGTATCACTTGTGAATAATAAGAGATAATGTACCCCCAACTGTAAATGATAAGGATATTATACACTAAAAATGAGTTCAAAGGGACCAGCACATACATACGAGCTGTTTCACTAGCCCTGCTACACTCAATGAATAAAATCCTCTCATCTAGAAAATGAAAATAATGTGATAAAGAGTACACTATGCACCACCCTGTTTTGGTTCAATTCCCCCCTGCTATTTATATATTGCTTATTATGCTGTAAAACCATCCCCATCTCCTGTAATATGTCTTGTTACTTTGCAGCTTCCTACAGCAGTGAGGTCACCACTAATGGCTTGGGTGGCACATTAACACCAACTACGCTAACATTTCTATTCTCTACATAATTAACATCTAGAATGAGTGGCCCGTTGCCTTCCTAATTAGAGACTAAACCCATATTTTTTCCAGAGGAATCAGAAATTAGGTTCCTGTAACCGTAGATATGTGTTATGCAGACTTGGGACCTTTATGACATCAGAACATGGTGACGTGATCGCTCCATGATATCTGGCTAAGGAGACTTGGGTCCTTCCGGATCTGAGCACCTCTAGGAGCCACGATTCTCACCTGGGGAAACTGGGTGCCATGGTTGCTCTGCCCCCTTCTCATTTTCTTCTCTTCTTCCCTATATTGAAATTACAGGAGTTATATACAATGAATATTGTTTTTCTTGAGCAGATAATGAACATTAGTGGCTGAAAATGGAAGAAGACTAGTCTGGTTTTATGGCAGTTTGTGTCTTTGTTTCTTACCATTTTTGGGGAAAAAAACAATGACACAAGACTCAATAGGTTTTCTTTTATGGAAGGGTGGCAATTCTTTCAAACCAATGGGGTTTCCCAGTTTTTGGTCCAACTCATGTTGTTCTTAGAGAATTATTGCATAGGCATCAACAATGGTCAATCAGGATTTCAGTGTTCCACCTCTTCCTGGTTTCTACCTCCAAACTTAGAAAACCCAATAACTTCTCTGCAGCCACATTGAAGACTAATGGCCTCAGAAAAGGAATAAACTCATTAGCAGGGCTGCTGATCACTCCATGTTTGATTTCACGCCAATGAGGAGCTTGAGCTACAGCTTAGTGGACCATTGTCCACTAAGTACAAACAGGACCTTGTTATGTTGTGCTAAGACATGCATGGAAGTGGGCTCCAAAGAATCTCATTGACTGTGAAGGTCACACAGACTGAAATGAATTAGTGTCAGGGCCTAACAGTTCTAGAAGCGGGGAAGTCCAGACCAAGGAAGAAGTGCTAGATAAGAGTCCAGTACATGGTAGCGGAGGGATAAAGAAGGCTCTTAGTTGTATTCAGGCAAGGGTTAAGAGGCTGGCGGCAATCAGACGTGGTCAGGAACATAGCAGAGGGTCAAAGTCAAAATAGAGAATCAGGAGTTACCAGGAAAACTAACAAGAAGGATCTATCTTGAGTATTGAAACCAGGTCTTGGCGTCCTTTTTATTTTGAATCTTTGTGCCAAAAACACTTTGCGATGCCCTGGGCACCACAATGGAGCACTCCTGACAATTTGTTAGCCCTGGTGCTGGAACCAATAAAATGTTAGGTAACCAGTACATGCTACATCCTGGTTGTTGCATCTGGGCAAACTTTGCCTTTCATTACATAATCTGTAAATAATACCACTAGACAATATATCTGTGTCATATGTCACCTCTGAAGCTCCAATAAAAGGAAGAAACACGCTGTTTCTATCAGTATAAGATTTTCTCCATATCCGACATGTAAGATGAGCCAGTTCCCTGCTAAGTGGAGGTGTAATATACCGGCTGAGGCATTACTCTGCAAGACATTACCATGATTCTGTCTCTGCTGCTGATTTATGACCAGAAAAACACGGATATAAAAGTGATAAGATTGTCTGAAGGTTTGTTATTTGGGGAAAGCAACAGAATACTATTATTACCTAACATCTGTTTTTAAAAAGAACCTGTTCTTTCATGCACTGTCATACATAACTCAAGTGTAGAAAAGCTCAGTGTAAGATGTGCAGCAAAAGGCCAGTGTGCGCCCAAGTGCTGTCAGACCTGCCATGGACTTTCCAATGTGCACTTGCTTGATTGCACCCAACCAGCCTGAGATATTAGCTTAATTAGCAGCTTACAGCTAAAACTGCCCCATGACCCAGTAGCAACTGTGTAGGAACATGAAAAAATACAAGACAATTAATGATACTTTACCCCTTACAGCAGTCTCTCACCTTAACTTACCTTCAAGCAGGGCTTTTATGTGTATCAAGTATAAAAAAGCTGCATTTATTCCAAAGCTTGTCCTAACTGGACTTCAGGCTGGGCCCCACCACCCAGTCTGCTCCTGGCCCTTTAAGGCAGGGGGCTAGTATAATATTTTATTGACTCTTACTATAACTGATGACTGTGGATCTGCTGCAGGTTGAACAACTCGTCGAAGTGAAAAATCTAGTTCTGGATTTGCTGTTGTAACATTTCATTTTAAAATGCTTCCTGGCACTAATCTAGTATGGTAAAGCCACACTACTTTCCTGTGTAAGGCAGAGGCCCAGACTAGTAATCTGTGGGGCCTGGCAAATGCCAGAGGAGCTGCTGTAATTTGCCATAGACGGTCACTATTTATTGCGCTGGTGGGGGACTGTTTGGGCCACAGCATGGGATGTTTGGGCTTCTATGTACTGGAAATGCCATGGCCTATTTTGAAATTCAGTTCAGATCTGGTTAGCAAGCAGAAATTCATGGCCTCTGCAACAATGAGTTGTGGTACATGAGCCAGCCGAAACCAATGGTTAGCCTAAAGCTGGCCATATGCCTACTAACAATATTGCATAAAGCAAAAAACTTGTTGGGGGCCTGCCATTTCCAATTGATCAATGTTCTTTGGCTAACAGTCAGTTCAGGTATTGGGCAGGTATGAAAATGTTCTCTACCAATGGCCAGAGCATGGTGCAATGGCAATTCAGAAAGTGAAGAAGAGCCGCAGTTGTTCTGGTTATTTTATACAATGAGTATATATTATGGTGGCATTACTGTTTGTGACCCCTTGTACTCTCGCCATTTATTGGAGTAACATCCCACTGGCCTTCACTTCTGATGTTGTCATGAGCCTTAAGTGTCCCAATTAGGCCGACAGTTCAGTTTTGACCCAAACGGTTTTTGTTGGGCCTATTTGGGGTCTCAACTGGCTGTTAGTGTTTCAGCCTTGTGAAACCCGACCAATAAATTGTGAAACCCTGGCCAATAAATAAAAACATCTAAATATTATGATACTCAGTATAATTCTTCTATCAAAATGGCGTAATTATCAGCAAGCACAGTTTATTATTATTACAGAAAGAAAAAGCAAGTCAGAAAGCTGCTTTCTGTATAATAGATCCCATACTTTAAGGGGCAGATTTATCAAGGGTACAAGGATACTTCGACTGTCGAATAGGCTACTACGACTTCGACCTTCGATTCGAAGTAAAATCGTTAGACTATTCGACCATTCGATAATCTAAGTACTGTCTCTTTAAAAAAACTCCAACTTAAAGCTGCCGAAGTGCTATGTTAGCCTATGGGGACCTTCCAGAGCAAGTTTTTTGTATTCAAAGGAAAATTGTACGATAAAATCGTTCGAATGGTACGATTCGAAGTACGATCGTACTACGATCGGAATACAATCATACAATGCAAAAAATCCCAAGAATTCGACTTCGAATTTCGTAGTTTTCCATTCGATGGTCGAATTTCGAAGTATTTTCCACTTCGAAATTCGACCCTTGATAAATCTGCCCCTAAATTAAAGCATAGGGCTTACTCATCAGGCAGAATATAGACAGAGCTAGGGTTGCCATCTGTCCAATTTTGAGCCGGAAATCCCAGTTTTCTGTCCAGTTGAAAACATTAAAGAGGTGGTTCACCTTACTTACAATTTGTTTTCATTTTTTATTATTGAAGGTTTTTGAGTTATTTAGCTTTATATTCAGCAGCTCTTCAATTTGCATCTTAATCAATGTGGTAACTATGGTCCCACTTACCCCAGCAACCATGCATTGATTTGAAAAAGAGACTGGAATATGAATAGGAGAGGGCCTGAATAGAAGGATCAGTTATTCAGCCGTACAATAGTAAATCAGTAACAGCCTTACAGAGCATTTGTTTTTTTAGAAGGGAGTCAGCGACGCCCATTTGAAAGCTGCAAAGAGTCAGAAGAAAAAGGCAATTAACTATAAAACATAAATAATGAAAACCAATTGAAAGGTTGCTTAGAATTGGCCGTTCTATAACATAAAACCTTAAAAGTGAACCACCACTTTAAGAAAGCTGAGCAGAAATCCAGCCATTGCATGTAAGTGATCCAATAACCCCAATATTATAACCTCACCCAACATCATTGTGCCGGTCCCAGGTGTAATAATGCCCACCTCCAACATCACTGCCCCACCCCTGATGCCATAAGCCTCGCCCACTTTTTTCAGGTTTAGCCACCAGAAAAGGGGGCAACCCTAGTCCCACCACCCTTATTACACGTCCTACTTGACAGGTTTAACAATACACCACCTATCATGGAGCAAGAATTAAAATTGTGGGGAATGTTGGGCACAAATTAGGAAGAAGCTGGTTAGTGTCGTAATTGCAAACCAGGCCATAACTAGCAGTGACACTGAGCTTGAGAAAGACCTGCTATTGGTGCACAATATACATCAGCAAGTCAAGGACACAATGCAGGTTGTTCCATATGTTCCCTCTTTCCCTTCCTGTGCAACAAAGAAAAACTTTTCCACCAAAAGTCTGCTGGAGAGACAGTAAATCTTTTATATAGACTTTTGCATTTTAAAAGGCTGATAATTTTAGTGGACAGAATCCGATCGATTGTTCAGTATTGATGGTGCATTCTGGGCCGACCCTGCGCCAGGTAGTATTGATTTTCATAGGCAGTTATATAACAAATCCATTTTAGCAAATATAAAATCCTTTGCGCTTCCCTCTGTTTATTCTTTTGCCGATGGTATTTGATTTCTTAATTCCCAATGCGCCTTCTCAGGGGAGAGTCCGATGCGCCTTACTAGTATCCAGGCTTTGCAAACTTTGCTTTAGAAATGACAGTTTAGGGGTATTAAGAGGTTTGTTGTGTGCAACAGCGGTCAGGTAGAAAAAATTTTTCTCTGTAAATAATTTCAAGGCAATTGTAAAATTAAATCCTATAAATATTCTCTATGGATCCTTATATTTAGATATGAATATATATATATATATATATATATATATATATATATATATATATCTATATTCATCCAAGAAGTAGGTGCACACTGGGATTTGATTTATAAAGATAAAAATTCAAACTTTTATTATCATATTTAAAATCGGCCAACGTTTTGGTCTCCACTTAAAATGATCCTGTCATCGGAAAACATGTTTTTTTCAAAACGCATCAGTTAATAGTGCTACTCCAGCAGAATTCTGCACTGAAATCCATTTTTCAAAAGAGCAAACAGATTTTTTTATATTCAATTTCGAAATCTGACATGGGGCTAGACATTTTGTCAATTTCCCAGCTGCCCCTGGTCATCTGACCTGTGCCTGCACTTTAGGAGAGAAATGCTTTCTGGCAGGCTGCTGTTTTTCCTTCTCAATGTAACTGAATATGTGTCAGTGGGACATGGGTTTTTACTATTGAGTGTTGTTCTTAGATCTACCAGGCAGCTGTTATCTTGTGTTAGGGAGCTGCTATCTGGTTACCTTCCCATTGTTCTTTTGTTTGGCTGCTGGGGGGAAAAGGGAGTGAGTGACGTTTATCAGAGCACAAGTCACATGACTTGGGGCAGCTGGGAAATTGACAATATGTCTAGCCCCATGTCAGATTTCAAAATTTAATATAAAAAATCTGTTTGCTCTTTTGAGAAATGGATTTCAGTGCAGAATTCTGCTGGAGCAGCACTATTAACTGATTCATTTTGGAAAAAAATTTTTTTTCCCATGACAGTATCCCTTTAAGACCTTTATCAAGATCTGGTCTTGATTAAGGTCTTTTTTAAATATGATAATAAAAGTTAGAATTTTTATCTTTATAAATCAAATCCCAGTGTGCACCTACTTCTTGGATGAATGAATAATACAGCAGTTTAATGGTAGCACTTGGGTAATTACAAGTAAACGGTGTGCGGAGGATTTATGGACTGTTTATATATTATATATATATTTACTTTCCCTTACTTAAAGGGGTTGTTCACACTTGAATTATCTTTAAGTATGATGCAGAGAGTGATATTCTGAGACAATTTGTAATTGGTTTTCATGTTTTTTTTTTTTGATTTATTTAGCTTTATATTCAGCAGTTCTCCAGTTTGCAATTTCAGCAATCTGGTTGCTAGGTCTCAAATTACCTTAGCAACCATGCATTGATTTGAATAAGAAACTGAGATATAAATAGGAGAGGCCTGAATAGAAAGATGAGTAATAAAAAGTAATAACGATACATTTGTAGCCTTACAGAGCATTTGTTTTTTGACAGGGTCACTGACCCCCATTTGAAAGCTGGAAAGGGTCAGAAGAAGAAGGCAAATATTTTAAAAACTATAAAAAAGAAATAAAGAAAGCCAAATTGAAAAGTTGAATTCTATAACATACTAAAAGTTTACTTAAAGGTGAACCACCGTTTTAATTCCGCAAGGCTTCTATAAAGGTATAACTGGCTCAGCTTGAATTGTCTTTACTGTTGCCATAAACTTTCATTTAAATTTCCTATCCTTGTATACATGGGGTGGACTTTTTGTCCCAAAAATATGTGCTTGAGCATTTTGGGGATGAAATCTGGTGCCTGTGTGCAGGTGTTTACCATTATAGTGAACTGTGAGTATCAAGTGGTCATGGGCACAGGCAAAAAAATGCAAGATAATCAGTACATTGTGCCATTAGTCATAGCCTTGACTTTAATGCCATTGTCTCTCATTCAGGCTGCTGGCAGGTTCCTTATTACTGGCCTTTGAATGTGTTGTAATCCTATTTGAGCCATAATGGGGCTTCGCCTAGGAATGCCTATAGAGCAAAATACATAATTGGCATGCAGCAAAGTCAAAAGCAAGGACAGCTCATAGCCTAGGTTTTTCCATTGCCTGCTCAGAGAGCTACCATAAGTATATGCTAGTATAGACAGTCTCTACACTAAGACCACATCAATCAATATCCCCAGCGCCCAAAAAAGAGTTTCCTCGTTAATCAAATAATCACAAGCATTGGAAAGGTAAGCATAAGGGCAGAGACAGACGAGGAGATTACTCGCCATACGAAAAATCTCCTCTTCTTCGGGGCGACTAATCTCCCTGAACTGCCTTCCCGCCGGCTAGAATGTAAATCACTGGTGGGATTTCACTCGGAGCACTTCATTTTCCGAAGTCCCCTGGAAGTTGCTTCATGAGGAAACTTCGGGCGACTTTGGAAAACGAAGAGATCCGAGTGCCATCCCGCCGGCGTTTTACATTTTAGCCAGCGGGAAGGCAGGGGAGGCAGTTCTGGGAGATTAGTTGCCCTGAAGAAGAGGACATTTGTCGCCAGGTGACTAATCTCCCCGAATCTCTGTGTCTCTGCCCTAAATGTTAAGTCTTCCGGGCTGCTCACAGTTTACTCCTGGTGATTCGGGTGCAATCTGCCCCAAACCCTGCTCTTAGAATCTAGAGCAGATTTCAGTGTTTCAGTTAAAAGGTATATGTATTATTAATACACTCCATTACAAACAAGCATCCGAGGTCTGACGTGTCTACGCACTTCTGTGTAGACATGAAACGTGTCAGACCTCGGACGCTTGTTTTGTAATCGAATTTTTTAATAAAACATATATCTTTTAACTGAAAACACTGAAGTTGGTGGTTTTTGTGAATATCCGGAGTGCTTCTACAATTGGTGATTCTCTATACTAAGCTTAATTCTGCAGGGAATCTGCGGATTAGTAGCGTCACTTGAGGGGGGCGGGCCCTGGTGCGTGATGCGCAGCCGGGCCCCGCCCCCTCCGTTCGGCCGCATTTGGCTGTATTTGTCGGTGGAGCGTGAGCTGCTGGGGGCCCTGAGGGGGTGCGGGCCCTGGCTCCCCCGCTCGCACCCCCTGCTCCCCCGGTAGTTCCGCCACTGCTGGGGATATAGTAGCCCTTAAACTGGTGCAAGATAACTTTCGACTGATAACTTTTTACTAGAAGCAAAACTAGAACAAACTTGCCCTATTACACAGCTAGTGAGACACAATTTGTGTCCTTACTAAATATTTATTGTTGTGTGCAGCAGTGCTCCAAAATCCATTTTAATTCCTTATTGTCATTTTTGTTTTTCCCTATTTATCTGTAAATATAGCTCTTCCATTGTTCTATCAATTAGAAATGTAGTCAATTGCTCTTGCTACTGTGGTTTCCCCTCTAAGGTCTTACAGCTGTCAAGGTAATTTTTAAAGATCATACTTTGAAAGGACATTAACATCCTTTATTACCTTGGTTTATAACCTCACCTTACAATTATCCATGTAGTAAAAAACATCGTAATATTTATATAGTCGGTAATTTCCTTAAAACTGTCTTTGTAATAACAGCACATGAAAGGCTCTTCATAGCTTTATTTTTAAGTGTAAACTTGCCAAACCAGTCTTTGTGGTCTTTCTTGAAAACATCAATCCATGGGCCTCACTTACAAAAATCAGACTGCAATAATAGCAAAAACGGATACTAATTTGCATCTATACAATCTGCATACAGAAAGCACCTGCTCCTCGCTACTTCTGTAGAGTAATATTGTCCTCCTCTTCTTTTGTACCTGAGATGCTGTGGCCACAAGGTAACTTTCACCTAACACTGATTATGTGTTAATGTCCTCCTCCATACTGGGCACATTTAGGGCAGAGACACACGCTGCTATTTTGGTTCTCCCCGAACTGCCTTCCCGCCGGCTAGAATGTAAATCACCGGCAGGATGGCACTCGGATTGATTCAGCTTTCCAAAGTTGCCCGAAGTTTCCTCGTGAGGCAACTTTGGTTGACTTCAGAAAACGAATCGTTCAGAGTGCCATCCCGCCGGCGATTTACATTCTAGCCGGCGGGAAGGCAGTTTGGGGAGTTTAGTCGCCCCAAGAAGAAGCTATTTGTCGCTGGGCAACTAATCTCCCAAAATAGCAGCGTGTGTCTCTGCCCTTACAGAGTCTAGGGATAGATAATAAAGGCAGTTTCTCAGGTTTCAATGCGTTAGGGCATAGATAAAGGAGGCAAGAGCTCTTGGGTTTTAAGCTCACCATAGATGCTAAGATTTTTCCAATTTTAGTGCTATCTGACAAATCCGTCAAATTATCGTGAGGTTAGTGGGCACCGAACGATTGTGCATGTAGCGATTTTTTGTCTGACATTAGTCAGAAAATTTGTCGGGCAGGTTAAAATATTTTCATTGTTCAGAGAAATGTATCCCTTGTCCAATTGTTTGCAGGGCCAAGCAGGCAGCTACCCACCGTTTTTCTGGCTTCAACTAGGTAATATCGCTTAAAATCTTCTTTTTTGTTGATGGACAAATCTTACATTTAAACGATAGTTTCAAGATAAGCTTAGTCCTACAATAACAAAAAGATCTTTCAAAAATCTCACCTTAAGAGACTGTAGATGAAGGAGATAAGTAATTTATTGGGTTTGAGACTCCAGCGATAAAGGAGGCAGTTTCTCATTTTCGAGAGGCAAGCGATACATAAAAGAGTTCAGGTTTGGGGATAGCTGGAACAGGTACCAAAGGGGGCATTATTATCGGTGCTGGAACATGGAACCAAAGGGGGCATTAAGATTGGTGCTGGAACAGTTACCAAAGGGGGCATTATGAAAGATTTTTTCCAAAACTTTTGCACCTCAAAATCTGAAGAACCAATTTTCAAGCAAAAAAACAGAGCTTAGCCTGGGAAATATTACAGAAAACACAATAACCACATTTACTCTTCGCTGATACATTTCCGTGCGTCTACCATAAATCAGCCCTATGGTTTGTATTATAGGGAGAGACAGTGAAGTTAATTGGCTGTACCGTGTCTGTTACACAGAATCCAAGCCGACTGGCTCATACTTAATTTTTAGAGGACAGAATACATCACAATGCCTAATGCCAAATAAAAACTAACGTTCCAGTCGCATTTTACGATATTCTCTGGCCCTGATAAATAAGATGAGTTTTAGGATTCCGTACATTGCAGAACAAGTAGTTTATCTTCAAAAATGGGGGAGAACATCGCTGCTTATAAATGTAAACGATCATGCAAAAAGATGGCTTTATTTGTGCCGGTGGCTTTTATAAATTATTTTCTGCTTAGGTGGTGAAAATGATTGTTGGTAATTATGTGATTTGTATCAGCCTCCCCTGATGAAGTGAAGGTGGTGAAGTTTTTATGAAGTTCCATAGGACTTTCTGATTGGTCTTTATTAATCTGCCATCCAACAGAAGAGCCAGGGAATTTTTTGTTTAGGGATATTAGAGAAATGTTGTATGGTTAGCAGCAATAGGGTGTGGTAGGCCTTGAGGCGGCCATACAGGGGCCTGTAAAACTGCCAACACTTTCCTTCCAGACGAGTCGTAACCAAGGTGGATGTTCCCATTACTTTAACATTTTTTAAGGTTCACCAGAAACTTTTTGAAGCTCTATAAGTAGGCACCTACAGAAAAGTGTTGAAGTAGAAAAAAATTAGACCCTTAAGGGCTCAACCTCAGTTGAGTTAGCACAAAATTGGACACAGTTATGCATTGATGCCAGTTGTGTCCAATGATGCTCTTTGTACTACTCCATAGTTTGGTTCTGCACCACTACTGCATCCATTCAGCCTTCATCAATGATTTACACCCAAATGTGCATATTGATGCTCTAGAACAGTGATCCCCCACCAGTGGCTTGTGAACAAGATGTTGCTCCCCAACCCCTTGGATGTTGCTCTCAGTAGGTCAAAGTAGGTGCTTATTTTTTAATTCCAGACTTGAAGGCAAATTTTGGGTGCATAAAACCAGGTGTACTGCCAAAGAGATCCTCCTGTAGGCTGTCAGTCCACATAGGGTCTACCAAATAGCCAATCACAGCCCTTATTTGGCATCTCCAGGGACTTTTTTCATGCTTGTGTTGCTCCCCAACTCTTTTTACCTTTGAATGTGGCTCAAGGGTAAAAAACTTTTAAAAAAACGCTCTAGAACAACGGAGCTACCACCAACTTCAGTTCCAGGGTACCCACGACAGGCTGCATCAATAGGTGTATCAGATTTTTACACAGTCAATAAAGTTCAAACCTATAAAATAATGCTGAATGCCAGAAATGACGCAATCCACCGATTTTTATCAAATCATTCAACTGTGTTCGTTTTTAGGCATTTGACACAATTTGGCAAACTCGGCTATCCACTAGGTCACAATGATGTTGGAATGGTCAAGACAATAATACATTGTGTTTTTAAAAAATGTTTCAACTTGCATCCAAAATTACACTTTGTAGTTGAGCCCTTTTGTGTGTGTATAACAAAGTCCAGTGGTTTTAGCTATAACTGGTCTTCTGAATTGCGGTATATTACCTGCCATTTTCAATATACATCCCAAGTAAATATCAGCCCCTATTTGTATCTGTAATATATTAGGTAAGTAAACACTGCGACGTTGCATTCTTGCACTTGCTGAACTCTTGCTTTACTGGCTGTCATTTTTCATTTTGATTTTGTATTTTTGAAAATAAAAACCATTTCACATCCCGTTCTTCCCTGAACTTGTAAAGCTATGCACATAGCTGTCTCTTGCCGTACAATATCAGATATCAGATCCCCGACCCAGCCTCCATCCGAGAAAATCCCATTAGAACAACACAGCGCTCTATCCTGAAATGGGAATAAATACTACAAGAACAGAGAAGAGGAGACTGGGGGATTGAGCTTGCTGCAAGGTTACATTACACAAATGAAAAACAATTGGAAATGGAATAAGCTGTATCCCACAGATTTTATGTGATTAAAAATGACCATTATGTGCAAAAGCACAGCTGCAGTCTTGGATATTGTCCATTCCTCCAGCGCCGCTCGCAGTTAACACCGCAATGACTTTAATAACAGTGCAACATGTGGCAGATTAACCGACAGTTTAGAGTTGTTTAAAGTTTTCTTTCTGCTATTTGTCAAATAACATAATGTTTGCTAAAATATGTGTTTATTGTCAGGCTGCTTTTATGCTTTATTTCCCATCCACTAAACATGTCGAATATAAAGGGTATTGTGTTGTACACAGGCCGTGTTTGGCACAGCAACATGTCCAGACGGAGACTCAAAGGCCCAAACAGACCCCCACAGGCTCAATTAATAATGTCTCTCTATGGAGCCTTACAGCAGCCCCCAGGCATTTGCCAGAATTTACACTTTGCCAGTCCAGGCCTGCATAGTAAGGTGGTCTCTCTTGATCAAGCTGGCAGCTTATTGGACCTTTTATGCACCCCAATTCATTATCACCCTGGCAATTTAGATTTTGCTATACTATAGCTGGCCTACAAATAACACTAAGGACTGCATCAAGCTAGAAATCCCCAAGAACAAGCATGTGGATGTGGAGACCCCTTGATAAGTGCTTTTGGGAGAACGTTCTATTACAACACTGGTTGAGGAGAAGCCCTTAAATACATAGTAAGGACTTGTAGTACTGTTATGCTTTTTTACATGCAGTTGGGTTCTAATGCACTGGGCACCTGGGGTCTATAGTTTGAATAAAGAACCTATTTTTGAGACCTACCATGGCACAGTGAGATACATAAACACTACAGCTCACACGCCCCTCCTCAACCTTGTGTAGCTTAATAAAATTAAGTGTGTCTCAGCAAGAAACAGGTTGGTGAACCCTGACCTACAGGTTGTATCTCTACATCCCCAGTCCAGCCAGTCTGTCCCCCATCCCAACCATAAACCTTCTATTCATTATATACCTTCTATATACTATTCTGTTTTGCTAAACACCTGGAAAAATTCTAAATTTTAACTACCCTAAAAAAAAAGCCTTAGGCCACTAGACGTTCCTTCTGGAGATAGGGGAGGGGGCTGAATTTAAAGCAGCTTGTTTACATAAACTATAGTAGTACTTATCTGTTATCTACTGTGTATCCTGTGCTTGAATGGCTGCCCCATGGCTACACAGCAGCTTGTTTATATAAACTATAGTAGTACTTATCTGTTATCTACTGTGTATCCTGTGCTTGAATGGCTGCCCCCATGGCTACACAGCAGCTTGTTTATATAAACTATAGTAGTACTTATCTGTTATCTACTGTGTATCCTGTGCTTGAATGGCTGCCCCCATGGCTACACAGCAGCTTGTTTATATAAACTATAGTAGTACTTATCTGTTATCTACTGTGTATCCTGTGCTTGAATGGCTGCCCCCATGGCTACACAGCAGCTTGTTTATATAAACTATAGTAGTACTTATCTGTTATCTACTGTGTATCCTGTGCTTGAATGGCTGCCCCCATGGCTACACAGCAGCTTGTTTATATAAACTATAGTAGTTTTGCCAGTTTTGCCACTGCAAGAAAACAGTATGCTTATAATACAGGCTTCAATATCCAATTTATTTACAACTAGGCAAGTGGAAGGTTAATATTTTGATGTCTCCACTGAGCACCACAGAGGATGTGTCCCACGTCACCAGTCTTGTTTTTAATAATCCTTCATTATTTTATTTTTAAACCCCAACAACTAAAATCCCTTATTCTGAGGCATGAAAATTACTATTCTAAAAATGTCACCTGTGTTAATGTCTACCTACTGTCAACATATGCAGCGCCCACCAGATGAATGCAGATAGTTTGTCAAGTGTCATACAGGTAATTAGCATGTTATTAATGGATGCATATATATATATATACATAGAGATATGCATAGTTACAAAGTAATTAGCTAATTAGGACAGAAATAGGCAGAATCTTCCCGATACATCTGTAAGTAAATGGTGTCAATAAGAGGCGACATGGCGGCAAAACCATCAAGTGTGATATTAGCCTTTGGGGCATATTCAGTTGATTTGTTTGCTCACAGGCACCTGCATATACACAAAATAGTGGAGTGCAAAGAAATAGTTCACACTTATATCAGCCACTTCAGCATTATTCGGAAGCCTGTTAGTCTATGCAGAGAGATAACATTACCCAGTGCAGGGATTTAACCTATTTCATCAGGTTTTTCCGTATCACCCAATGGGCAGGAAAATGGGAAAATGGCCGCCTACCTGTGGCCGCTGCACCATGGGGATACACCTAACTCACCTGTATTCTATTCAGTAGCTAATTTATAGATGAAGTAGACTCTGCAACTGCTGGGGTGCCCAGGAGGTTTAGGGGGCCTAAGGGGACACTGATTCATTAACAGCTTAAATATATATGTAATTTACAGCATTTAGGGCATACCTCCCAGGGGTGCTTATTACCTCCCAATATTTTGGAAATAAAAAGAGGGACAAAAATGTTGTCGCAAATTTTTTTGGACCACGCCCATTTTTGTGGCCACCCCGCCTAATTACCATGTTCCTTTTACAAAATCTGGCAGGTTACGAAAGTTTGAACATTTCTGTGTTTTTTTTCCAGTTATTACAGTTTTGCTAATGAAGTTAAATTGCCCTTTAAGCGGTGAGTCTAACTTTTACCAAGGGATCTGTGATCAATTACAATTACTTATTTGCTTATCTCGAAATTGTAACAAAAGTATCTTATCTGCTGCTGTGGCTGTTCTGGGCTCTCTGCCAAAAGCCAATTAAGTTAGAAACTTTGTTTCTTTTTTTGGCTGTTCAGTGCAAAGAAAACCGAGACTTTCTAGTACAAACGAGGGACTGCGGGTTGAGCTGTCAAAAGTGGGATTGTCCCTGTAAAAACTGGACAGTTGGGAGGTATGATTTAGAGGACCTGAAAATGTCCTGCCAAACCATGCTACCAATACTTCTGTGTATTTGCACCACCCATCTATGCTGTGATCTGCACACAAATGTGTCTACTGACACAAGGGAACCCTGAAACTGACACTTGGGTAATAACAACTGGCGCTGTCCTAGGAACAAGAAGGCTGGTGACATCCCCCCTTCTTCCCATACTGCCATGCACAGTAGTGATGTGCGGGTCGAGCGGGTTCGGGTCGACCTCACAGTGCTCCTCGCGGGCCACCTTCAAATGCCGGCATCTGACTTCCGGGTTCCAGTTTTATAGTCCCGCGTCTGCCCGCCACGCCCCTTTTGTGACGTCATTGTGAGTCATCAGTGGGGCGGGTCAGCGCGGGTCTATAAAAGGACTCCCGGAAGAAGGTCCGGGTGGGCCCGGGTTGGAGCAGGGCGGGTTAGGGTCGGGTGCGGGTCAGGGAAACCCTTACCCGCACATCACTTATGCACAGCACAGTCTTTGTGTATGTTCTAATTGGGAGATGGGTCCCACCCCAGATCCCATTCCAGAATTAGTTGCAAATGTCCAGTGGTGGGTTGGTAGGATTTATTTTTGAACACTTTTATTTTCCATATACAGACACCCGAGGGCTGTCCCTCTAAAGCTGATGCCCTGGGCATGGGCCCTTGGGTTCCTATATGGTAGATATAGCTCTGGCTACCATCACCCTGAACATGGTAGTAATTCCAGTGTTCCCACTGCTGGCAGCATCAATAAACACTAGCAGACATATGCCAAAAACAATTACACTCTAATGGAGTTTTGTGGCCAATGCAATGTCACTGGATTGTATGGGAAAAAATCATGACAAATATTATGACTGAAATTGCACTTTGGACACTGCACTTCCATTCCTCCCAACTGTCCCCTATTCTGCAGGACAGTCCCAATTTTGGCATCTCAGACCGCAGTCCCCGAATTTTATTAAAATGTTTCTCTTTCATCTCCTGCATCAGAAGAAAATGCTAAGCTTGTGAAACTTAATAAAACAAGAATTTTTTTTTGGCAGAGGGCCCAGAACACTCAGCACCTGCACTGAGATATAATTGTAACTATTTAAGATAAACAAGTCTCTTGGGGGAACTGTGACTCACAGCTTAAAGCAAAACTGTTATTACATATAAAATATGGCTCTAAAACTCCCCAAAAATGTCTTCAAGCTTTCCATAATCTGCCAAATTTTGTGAAGTGGACAGTTGCTAAATTACTTATTACACGTGCCCCGGGGTGCAGAGGTGGGAGACGGCTCCTGCGTGGGATGTGACTTCAGATTATTCAGGAGAACAGCATCACCTTAGCTGGGACGCTGAACGGAGGGCACAAGCAGGTGACATGCAAATAAAGTGATGGCACATTTGGGTTTCCTTGTCCTTTAGCTTCTCTTTCTTTCTAGAAATGGATTTGATACCATAATAAGAGCATGGAGTAACACTGCTGCGGTAGTAAAACAAACAATTATCTCAGTTTTCCATTCCCACTAAATGGAACCAACTGCCGTTCCTTCTGGAGCTGAAAAAAAAATCCTAATTTTGATTCCTCAGCGTGAGCAGCCTGATAGCATCGCTCACTGTCAGTGTTTGCCTCAAACTGAAGCGCTTGAATGGGAGGAATTGATTTAGTTCTTGCTCTGCTCACTATTAACTCGGCACAGGCAACGTAAACTGATGTGTTATCTGTAAACAACCTTGCTACTCAGTGTTGTTACACCAGGTGCACTTTTACTCTACACTTTATGGAAATATAGCTACCACACCTCCACCCCTACAGACTCTCTCTCTCCCTACTATACCTGCTATCCCACAGTCACACTCCCTTCCCAGAGACTATTATCCCACTGTTACTATAGACACCATCTCTCCCTACTATACCTGCTATCCCACAGTCACACTCCCTTCCCAGAGACTATTATCCACTGTTACTATAGGCACCATCTCTCCCTACAATACCTGCTATCCCACAGTCACACTCCCTTCCCAGAGACTATTATCCACTGTTACTATAGGCACCATCTCTCCCTACTATACCTGCTATCCCACAGTCACACTCCCTTCCCAGAGACTATTATCCCACTGTTACTATAGGCACCATCTCTCCCTACTATACCTGCTATCCCACAGTCACACTCCCTTCCCAGAGACTATTATCCACTGTTACTATAGACACCATCTCTCCCTACTATACCTGCTATCCCACAGTCACACTCCCTTCCCAGAGACTATTATCCCACTGTTACTATAGGCACCATCTCTCCCTACTATACCTGCTATCCCACAGTCACATTCCCTTCCCAGAGACTATTATCCATTGTTACTATAGACACCATCTCTCCCTACTATACCTGCTATCCCACAGTCACACTCACTTCCCAGAGACTATTATCCACTGTTACTATAGGCACCATCTCTCCCTACTATACCTGCTATCCCACAGTCACACTCCCTTCCAGAGACTATTATCCACTGTTACTATAGGCACCATCTCTCCCTACTATACCTGCTATCCCACAGTCACACTCCCTTCCCAGAGACTATTATCCCACTGTTACTATAGACACCATCTCTCCCTACTATACCTGCTATCCCACAGTCACACTCCCTTCCCAGAGACTATTATCCACTGTTACTATAGGCACCATCTCTCCCTACTATACCTGCTATCCCACAGTCACACTCCCTTCCCAGAGACTATTATCCACTGTTACTATAGGCACCATCTCTCCCTACTATACCTGCTATCCCACAGTCACACTCCCTTCCCAGAGACTATTATCTACTGTTACTATAGACACCATCTCTCCCTACTATACCTGCTATCCCACAGTCACACTCCCTTCCCAGAGACTATTATCCCACTACTACTTTAGGCACCATCTCTCTGAAAGCATTTCTTGGTTTCTACAAACCAAGTAGGACAAAAGGAATGTGTTTGTGCCTTGGGTGTATGATAACATTTTTTAATTTGCTTGCACTTATTTGACCATTAAGTGCTCACTGTGCTCTTATGTTCTGTTCATAAATGAACATAATTGTGAATCACTTGGACAACCAGGAAAAAGAACCCTGCATTTTCAAGCACATTTTTCACTTTTTACTTGTATGACAGAATAATTACAAAAGAAAGTCTTATATTGGCAATACTAACAATGCTGTCGGCCTCTCTGCTACAAAAATGCCACCCTCAGTTTTATTCCTCTCTTTTATGGCACTGCTGTCATATACTTTATTGTAGGTGCACCCGTGGGCTTTGCACAGGCTCGCTCTGTATCTATAGATAAAGGTAGAGATGTAAGGCATTGTGCGGGAGCATTTTCATCTGCCAGAATATGTTGGATGAAGAAAATGTCAAATGGCATAATCAAATGGGATGGAAAAGTCGAGTTTACACTACATTTGATTCCTATTCATTCTTCTATAGAATGTGTCTCTCAGAGCCTTGTTATACACAAAAGTAATTTTATCTGTTCAGATTTTGTTGCGTGCCACCAAACAAAGTCAACTGAGTCCCGCTAAATGGCAAAAGAGATCTATGGCGTTCCCTACTGTTCTATGCGAGAAAAGCTTTACTTATGAAATGGTTGGACCCTAAGCCGCCTTCCCTTCGGTTTTGGCTGGACCTAATAAATAAAAATCTCCCACTCATACAACTGACGTATCTAGCTAGAGGGTGCCTGAACAAATATGGGAAGATCTGGGATGAATGGACTGCGGCCAACTCTTAGCGAATACCAAGGTTTGCTAGGGAATCACTGATTATATCCAACCCCGTCTCTAATGTACTGATGTGAACCGCAATTTGATTGTAAGTACTGTTGTATGCTGTGACATATAATGTGATCTGATTGTACCTGAAACCCCCCCTTCTTTCCTTCTGTACCCCCCCTCCCCCCCCTTTTTTTTTTTGAAAATTGAAAAATAAACACTGTTAAAAAAAACAAAGTCAACTGACACTGCACCTCTGTAGGGTTCCAGCAGCTTTGTGTTAAGACCTGGGTAATGTAATAAAAGGTATAGAGTTTGCCCATGTCTAGCAAGGTAGCAACCAATCAGATCATTGCTGCCAAAAAGCTGCCCATTAAATACAAATATTTGCTATGGGTTACTAAAACTGTGTCAAATGCACCTTTTTTTATACTACCCCCTGTTTCTTAATGATCCTTAAGTTTCATTATTTGTTATCTTATTTGTTAGGCTTTAGTTGCAATTGGCATGGTTGAAATTCAGAGAGATAATGGCATTAAATTGACAACTAAACCTATGGATCAACCACATTCCTAAGACATGCAGTCTTTGGAATGACATCTTTTTTCCCTGGAATTTTGTCTTTGAAGAGGTACAACAACACTCATAATCAGGCCATACATGCCTAGATTTGGTTGGGCAATTTGGACAATTTTGGGAGGGGAGGGTCAATGTTGACAGACCAACTGACGATTCCGTGAGATTGCAATTGATCTGTCTGAACCACAAAAATGTATCTGTACCTTGTCCACGTGAGGTGCAACAGCATATAAGGAAATATTGAAGCTCCTTTTGGTCAAGGCCCCAGTGCTCTAAAGGGTGGGCCAGAGTATGGTCACCTTAAGGGCAAAACAACAACAAAAAGTCCATCTGCAGTCCATGGGGGAAATTCGCTAAATAGTGAATTTTCGCCTCAGAAGGCTCTGGCACACTTTGCGCCACTTCGTCAGATGTTAATTCACAGCACATACGCTAATTCATCAAAATACGAAGTTACGTCTCGGCAGATGAATGTGGGTGAAGTTTCGCCATCGGAAATTCCTCAGTGTGAGCATTTCATAGCGAACTTTAGCTAACAATCGAAACTTCATTAACACACTTACACTTAGGTCAATGTGAATAGGGCAGGTACATATAGATCATATATATATCGTTATTAGAGATGTTGGTGCAAATGCTTGAAGTGGCCACTTATTATTACACATGTCCAAGGAAGCAAAATAAAGAAAAAAGAGATCCTCTAATGTCCTAGACATGAGCCCACCCTAAAGCAAATGTGGCATGTCCCTCAAATGGTTGGAAAAAAAAATGTTAACACAAAAATCTTTAATAGTGAGGACTTTTGAAGGTGATCCCGGTTTAAAATATGAAAAACCGCCAGCATTTTTTAGAACTTTTATGACTTTTCGGCATACAGGATATGATGTCACTGATAAGATTGAGGAGGATGAAGCTTCATCATATCTGTTTGCCAGATCTAAGCTGGCGAAGCAGACTCTGGCGAAAGGGGTAACGTAATGGAAAATTTCACGAAAGGCCATGAAACTTTGTTAGCGATGAACTCTTTCACTAGCAAATTGTCCTCTACGCGTGTTACAAAATTGGCGATGTCCCTGCGGTTTGGATTTCTGGTGAATTTTCGCTAGTGACTGCCACTTCACCCTTTAGTGAATTTGCCCCCTTGTGTCTTCTCTTTACACTTCACCTTTGTAACAAAGATCTCAGGATAAAATTAAAATCCCATAAACTGTTCACTTTTATAAATCCTCCACAGTTAATCAGGACAAAGCAAATGGAACAAAATACAGAAGCAAAAACATAATTCCGTCCTGGCTGTAGAACGGAAGGCTACTCCCTGAATAAGGCTAAAATATGGAATAATCAATAACAGTAGCCGTGTATTTTTTGCTTTACTAAGAAGGCAGCCAGACCTGGCTCGTACTCCTGTTCTGTAACCAAAAAGAATTCCTGCTGCATAAGGAAAAACATTGGAAAATGTAATTTTCTTTCTTCTAAATGTAATGTTTAGTCCTTTATACCCTCTTCCTCTTTAGGCTTAATTTGGAATCTTTTCAGTTTTGTGAACAAGAATATATTGCAAAACTACACCTTACTTTCCATGCCACATAGCTCATTTAAAGGGCAGGTACCACAAAGAAAATGCTATAGGGGAAATTCACTAAAGGGTGATTTTCGCCTCTGAAGGCTTCACCACTTCATCAGACGTTAATTTGCAGTGCATAAGCTAATTCGTTAAAAAGTTACATCTCAATAAAAAAAATATGAAAACAAAAATATTTAACAGTTACAACTTATAAACACAATACCACTTTAAAATATGAAAAAACGCGTTTTTTTTTTTTTCATTTTTATGACTTTTCGGCATACAGGATATGATGGCACTGACTTAAGATTGAGGAGGATGAAGTTTCATGTTATCAGTTCGTCGGGTCTAACCTGGTGAAGGAAAAACTGGTGAAAGGGCTACTGTAATGGAAAATTCATCCTTTAGCGAAAATTCGCCCTGGCAAAAGGGCTCGAAACATCATTATCAATGAACTCTTTCGCTAGCAAATTGTCCTGTACGCCAGTTAGTGAATTAGTAATGTCCCTGCTGATGGTATTTCTGGCGAATTGTTGATAGTGACGGCCGCTTCGCCCTTTAATTAATCTGCCCCTATATGTTCATAAGAAATAGGGTCTAGCTTATAACGCATCGAAAGAGTAAAATATGTATCAAAGATCAGTCACCAAATACAATGATTTTTGCACATTAATTAAAGTTCATCTTTAAAACAAATGTTCCATTCTAATACAAATCTGATACAAATAATACATAATAATACAAACTTTGCAGTTTGATTCTTTCATAAAGAACTTCAACAATGGCTTTACCCAAAATATCAATAAAATTACTTTGCTATCTTAGAACTGGCAAAATCCCATTATTTTCTATGGTGGGTTGAAGAACTTTGGGCAAAAAAAGAGAATCATCAATATCTGGCACAAAAACAATATATTTTTATTGCAGGTACCGGATCTGTTATCTAAAAAAAAAAAAGTTTTCCAGAAAGCTCCAATTTACAAAAAGACCATCTCCCATAAATTCCATTTTATCCAATAATTCAAATTTCAAATTCAAACCTTTTTCTCATAAAACTATAGCGTGTACTTGATCCAAACTAAGATGCCATTCATCCTTATAGGAAGCAAAAACACCTTATTGGGTTTATTTAATGTTTACATTATTTTCTAGTAGACTTTAGATATGAAGATGCAAATTAGGGAAAGATCCATTATCCAGAAAACCCTAGGTTCCATGCATTCTCTTGGCTTTTTGGCAAGTGAGGGTTATGGGAGATAGCTCATAGTACAAGTTGATCCAGGGACTGGTCCGATTGACATTTTGGAGTCAGGAAATAATTTTTCCCCCTCTGAGGCAAATTGGAGAGGCTTCAGATGGGTTTTTTTTGCCTTCCTCAGGTTAAAAAAAGTTAAAAAACTGAACTTGATGGACGTGCGTCAACCTAACTTACAATGTTACTATGTATTCTGGATAACAGGTCCCCAAACCTGTACATGCACAGTGCCCCCCTATTATTGCACCCTAGGCAGGTGCCTCTTCAGCCAACCCCTAGTTCCAGCCCTGCAAATAAGTACACAATTTTGTATTTGTATGGTTAGACCACCCACTAACATCATTCCATGGGTTCCACGGGTCTAGAGAAGGTAGATGTAACTAACCCACTTTCAACTGTTATGTTGTGTATTATTCCCCATTTCGAAAACCAAAAATGTTGCGTGTTTTGTAACACAATACAAGGAAAATAGGGGTAAGATAAAACATTTTTCATTAAGGAGGTGAATAAAGATGGAACCGTGTCTGATTCTTACAGCAGTTCTTACATGGACTTCAATTATTGCAACTTTTCTAAGGAAAAGAGGTGCTTAGTAGGCTGTAAAGGGAAATATTCTACATGACGCCTCATTTTATTTCTCCTCTATTATGTAGAGCGTATCACCCCCCCCCGCACCACCTCCGCCAAACAAATTAGTAATTATTTTCGTTGAGTGTCACATCCGAGAAGAAAATGATAAAAAATCTTTACCTTGTCACCTTCTTCCTTCCAACGCTCTGGAGAGGAATCCTGCCAGTGTGTGGCCATTGCTGTGAGAGCCGGGGATCACACAAATAATGTAATGCAAATAACCTGGAACAAAAATCAATAAATATTCTTTCAGCTGTTTTCAATTTTCATGGCAATAACATAAAATTAGCGACAGCTGAGACCCTTTGGTTGAAAGTGGTTCCAACGCCTCTAATGAAATGCAGAGGCTAAACAGAAAGGAAATTGTATGATAATAGTAATTAGGATATGGTAATAATGGCAACAAATGATATGACAAAGAGTCAAGAAACCTAATTGAGTTCCTAAACTTGGATTAGATACATGGTGGCTGAATGTTTTAGCTCTAATATGTGAAGCCTCCGACTCTCAAATGAAGACTTTATTTTCAGGTCTAACGGGTTTTTTGGATGGTTGGGAAACTCAACAAATATTTCTTCTTTGACTTATCCAAATTGCATGGGAATAGGCAAATCTACATAAATAAAAGAACATTAGTGCTTATACCAGCTCAGCGGGTGCTGATTGATAGGCAGAGCTGTCTGTAAAGTTTAGAATGGAAATAGGAGAACTGAAATGCAAATAAAGTCTTACAGTGTAACAAAGACATCAACACAAAGGCTGAACCCCCAGCAACATTTCCATAATCTTTATTAAGATGTTGATTGGTTGGTACTGGTTACTCCACTGGTTGTCAAGCTTCCCCCTAAAATTTTTGTGTCTTGTGGTATGCATCAAGTGCATACATTACAGCCTATAATACCCACCCCAGTCTATAATACCCACCCCAGTCTGGCCGGTTTCCCTAATATCTGAGAATACAGTTCAGAACAGGTATGGTATCTGTTATCCAGAAATCGGTTATTCAGAAATCTCCAAATTACAGAAAGGCTGTATCCCATAGACCTCATTTTATCCAAATAATCCAAATGTTTAAAAATGATTTCCTTTTTCTCTGTAATATAAAACAGAACCTTGTACTTGATCAACCTGTCACCCTAAGAAATCATCTAAATGTTTTTTCTATTGTTCTTGTCAAGTAAAATACATTTTATTTACACTATATACATTATATACATTTCCCCCTGTCTTAGGAATCACAATCACAGCAAGCAGGCATGCGCCATTTTGTGGGCAGTGGTATAAAGTGTTGCAATCATGTCCACACTATACAATTAGATGGTGAGGAAGAGGGGGAATGTGGGAGGGCAGTGACATCTAGGAAGTGCTGAACGGAAAGTGAAAGTAATTGCTTGCTCAACCTCTACACATGAGGCACCCGCTTTCCCACCTCTATGCCTGAGACATCCACTTTCCCACCCACTGTCCCACCTCTATGCCTGAGGCACCCACTGTCCCACCTCTATGCCTGAGGCACCCGCTTTCCCACCTCTATGCCTGAGGCACCCACTTTCCCACCTCTATGCCTAAGGCATCCACTTTCCCACCCACTGTCCCACCCCTATGCCTGAGGCACCCACTGTCCCACCTCTATGCCTAAGGCATCCACTTTTGCACCTCTATGCCTGAGTCATCCACTGTCCCACCTCTATGCTTGAGGCACCTACTTTCCAACCTCTATGGATGAGGCACACAGTTTCCATCCACTGTCCTACTTCTATGCCCGAGGCACCCACTTTCCCACCTCTATGCCTGAGGCACAGACTATCCCAACTCTATTCCTGAGGCAACCACTTTCCCACCTCTATGCCTGAGGCATCTACTTTCCCACCCACTGTCCCACCTGTATGCCTGAGGCACCCACTTTCCCACCCACTGTCCCACCTCTATGCCTGAGGCACCCATTTTCCCACCTCTATGTCCACTTTCCACCCACTATTCCACCTTTATGCCCAAGGCACCCACTGTCCGACCTCTATGCATGAGGCACCCACTTTCCCACCAACTGTCCCACCTGTATGTCTGAGGCACCCATTTCCCCACCTCTATACCTGGGGCACCCACTTTACACCCACTGTCCCACCTCTATGCCTGAGGCACCCACTTTCCACCCACTGTCCCACTTCTATGCCTGAGGCACTGACTTGAATACATGATTGACAGCTGAGATTTTTAAATATGTTTAAAACAGGTGTGGATGTTTTAATTTAAAAAAAAAAAAATGGGTTTAATATTTAATATGAAAATTACTTTTATAACACAGCTGTTTATGTATGGGTAATAGGTCCCCTTTAATCCTTATTGGAAGCAAAACCAGCTTATTGGGTTTAGTTAAAGTTTACATTATTTTCTAGTAGACTTAAGGTATGAAGATCCAAATTACAGAAAGATATGTTATCCAGTAAACCCCAGGTCCTCACATTCTGGATGACAAGTCCCATACCTGTACTGCAGAGCGAGGTGCATCTTTAAATTTTTTCTTATTAAATTTCATAAATCATAACTTTGCTCATGAGACACGAAAATGCTGAGGATTCATGTAGACTTTCCGAAGTTCGGCATCCTAAGCACTGAATCAAAGCTCTTTCACTTCATAACTTCTACACAGAGATGATGGTCTCCAAGGAGAGAAAACATTTGTTTTATATACACCTGCGATGTTCTTCCAAGCCCGGGAAAGAATTAAAATTGCAAGATAGATGGTAAAAGTGCCGAATTGCTTCAGGGCTTATGACCTAAATGACATTAAAATGACATTCGAAATACAAGTGCGGAGAACTTATTCCTTTGATGTATGTGTAAATGTATTACGGGCTATTTTGATCTAGTTCAGGAAAGTTTTTTTAGTTCTGAAAGACTTGGGGGTTCAGAAGTAGCATGTTTTCTCTATAATGTGTTATCTTCACTTCTACATAAATAAAACTGTAGCCAATTAAAGGAATGTTTTTGTCTTCACAAACTGACCAGTTCCTCTTTCACAGAGCTACTTGTCCCCGGGCAATATACTTATTTTAGACTTTATCTCTTGATGGATCCAGTAAATAAAGGTGGCCATATACAGGCCAATATAAGATGCCAACTCTGCCCCAGTCTTGCCCAACAATTGGATTAGATGAAATCTGGATGAGAAAAGAGATAACAACCGTGATAATTTCCTGAATATCTAATGCCAGCCAGTAAAATTACATTTTGTTCACTGCTTCAACCGATGCAGGTTACTGTGGGAACCCTGGGGCTACTGCCACATTTGGGTAGATTACAGTGGAAGATCAAGGAGCAGCTTTAGATGCTGAAACATAATTTAGCAAATGTAAGCCTTGGCTGTCATTGCTTATTCTCCTTCCTAACCTGCTCAGCCACTGCACACAGTCACTTTGAACTCCTTAGGTTTGAGGACACGCGTTTTAAAGCCCATCAATCAGCGTGGGCCAATGTGGAGCCCAGAGAACCAGTTCCATGGGATTAATTTGGCATTGCCATGCATGGATGCACATCATTTTTAATGATTTAATGATTCTATTGGTTAATTAATTTATTCTGGTGATTGGTGGGTTTGGGGTATATATCTGTTATACCTGTGTGTTTTTTGTACAGCCCATGATTAAGTGCCCACAGGCACAAAACGCATAAGGCTATGTATTTATTTACTCTGTGGCCTAAAATAAAATTCTTTTTACAAGCCTGTTTGTGGGATCTGTGATCCACAGATGAGAACCCGGACCCCACATACTACTGGTGAGATTACAAACTTGTTGGCTTTACACTGGGATTTTTTTCATTAAATGCATTGCCACGCACGGCACAATTTTGCATCACACCAGCTGTTGGTGGGATGCTGGCAGTTATACCTCATCAGAAAACTGAGGACTCCGAGGTTGGACATTGCTGAGGATTAAATTAAAAACATGAAATACACATATAATACACGTCTACTTTAATTATAATTTTTCCTGCAATAATGATGAAGCCCTGGTCAAATGTTCTCTCTGACCAACATGACTATGAATGTCCAATGAGGATTTGGATGGATCTTAAGCCACAGCAGGGCTTAAAGGAAGTTGAAAAGGGTCTTTAATCACAAGAGAAAGTGATACCACAGGGTTTACAACATTGTTAAACCTGCAGCCCCATTTAACAGCTAGAACAAAAGTGCCATTGTAAAATGTTATATAGGGTAACGTTCAACAGGAACCTATTTGGACAGAATAGCAAAAGCAGGAACAGCACACAGGCTGATGATAAAGAAACACGACTGTTTTCATGTGCCTTGTACATATAAATAACACAACATTGGACTATTGATCTCTGAAGCAAAGAGGGTTCAATACAAGCATTATGCTCCCAGTATACAACTCTTCAAAGACTCCATAAAATGACTCCACTTCAGAGAAAGCCCAGTTATTCTCTAGCTAGCCTTTGAGATCAACTAAATGTTCCACCAATAAAAAATCTGTAAAAGGCCCAATGGGGGCTGGGGAAATATCAAAATGAAAATCGTTTGGATTTGGATGAGCAAAATAAAATGCATTTGAGCAGTTATATTCCATGAACAGATGTATTATTGGAATTATGAGTTGTTTTATATGTTCGCTGGTGCCACCAGTTAGATACAGGCATAGGAGAAGCCTTGGCAATCTTGGAGAATTCATTGCTTTTCACATAGTATCATGGTGGAGATAATCAGAATGAATCAGAATCAGTGTGAACCTTGACTCCTATATTAACTAGGTTTATCACGGAAATAGCAAGGAAATTGTGGTTTCTCCATACCACTCTCATCATACATAAACCTCCAAGTTGAGCTCTACCATGGAGTAAAAAACAGAGATTTCTTAATCTTCTAATGGCATTCAAAATGTTAGTGCTCATTTACCAGTGCAAGCCTAAAGGTATCTTACACAATATACACAATATGCCCACCAAAGGCAGATTGGGTTAATCCGATCATTCGAGCCTGGGTAGTGATGTCTAGGTTGTTGCTCGTCACAACTCCTAATGGGGTACTGCATTGACAACAAAAAATAGAGCTAGATGGGGTGTTCTAGGGCAGCAGTGCCCACACTTTACTAATGTGAGGTCTACATTTAGTCATGATTTCCCATTATGATCTACAATCATACATAAAAGCATTGTTAGCATTCAGTTCCATGGAAAATATTACTTAAATATTGATTTACGAGAAAATAGATATTGCTATATTGGACAATAAACTATTTCTTACGTAATCTTAACATAATAAATATCTGAATGAAAAGCATGAAGTGTTTGTCGACAGTGCCTTGTTTCGCCGCAAAAATGACGTCCATAGACTTGTATGGCATCGTGCATCAACATTTTTTTCACACCCATAGACTTTAATGGGCTTCGTCAACATTACGCCGGCGGCAAATTTTTGCGAAACAAAACGGGTCAAATTCGCCCATCCCTACTACTGATCACCAGCTAAAGGTCTATTGGTATTTTGGGCAACCCTGCTCAAGGGCCAACTTTGGTGACATTGATCTTCCATGTGATTTTCTGTTCTTGGTAGAAAAAGTCCTAATCTCTATGACTAAGGTACAAAATGTAATGCACATTTCTATTCTTATCCTTTGCCAGATATGAATTCTACTTCAGCCAGTTAAGGATTGCCCCCCCCCCCCAGAAATCCATAGTTAGTAAAGTGTGAAAAAGTAGCAAAATCCAGAAGAAAAAAAAAATTCTTACTGTAAAGAGACAGAAGTTTAAAAAAAAAAATGCAAACGAGTGTGAAGATTAACACCTACATAATACAGAAATAGTTCCCTGCCATGAAGTTATCACATCACTTAGAGAGAGAAATGTGTGCAATCAAGTATTCCTTTCCCTGATTATGTGGCGAGCAAGTTTAATGGCAACCTCCCGAAATACTGTAAATGCTACTGATGCAGGGGAACCCCTGGAGCTACTGGGCCCCACAACAAATTCTGTTTCAGGTATCTAAAATATCTAGAGGTTATCTGACCAGTATCAAATTGTATATTAATTAAGGCCTTCTGGGGCCCCTATAAATCATGGGCACCCCTGCAGCTGCAGGGTCTGCTTCCTCTGTAGTTACCCCCAGCTACTACTACCACCCTCAATGTGGTGGGAATTCCTGGGTTCCCATAGCAGGTTGGGTCGTTAGGTGCAGCAGACTGGCACCCGGATGCCCTGGAATTTTGTATGGGAAGTGATGTAATTGCAACTAGAGTCCTGCAGCGGGTAGGGTACCCGCAGCTTACCCGAAAAAAAGCGGAATGAGGGGAGGATTTTCAGGTGCGGGTATACCCACGGGTCTGCGGGTCTCATGTAAATTTCTTATCTTATGTAATATTGTCTATATTTTGCTCCTTTTAAAGTTTTACAAAACTTGTATCTGTCCCCGCCAACTTTTGATGACGTCACTTCAGGTTTGCAGCACCATCACTTCCTGTTTGATGGGGGTTATCAGATAAGGCAGTTGCGGGTCCGGGTCTGCTAGCGGATAAAAGTGAGTAAATATGCGTGCTGCGGTTCGGGTCACGGGCTGTGGGTTGCGGGTTGGGTCTTAGAAATTGGTTCCGCGCTGGACTCTAATCCCAACTCAACTTGGAAAACGATTTTGGTATAAACCATGTTCAGTCGTCCAGATACTCCCGGGATGATCTCACCATATATCATGATGACAGTTCTACAAGCTCCAATGTGTATTTAGGAATCACAACAAAATAGGGGCCCCTCAACAAAGCAGGGACTTTCCCTTGAGATGAAAGACAGCTAGCAATTATACATAGCAATATATACATACATATACAGTATAGTAGGGATCTCCAACCAGTAGCTCATGGGGAACATATTGCTCACCAACCACTTGGATGTTGCTCCCAGTGACCTCAAAGCAGGTGATTATTTTTGAATTGTCTTTGGTTGTATAAAAACCGCATGCACTGCCAAACAAAGCCTCAATGTAGGTGAGAGAGAGAGAATAACGCAAATAATCTGTTCCGTGACCCTCCATGGTATGGTATGACTCCACTCTGTGCTGAAATTGTGTTACAGGGTCCAATATTTACATGGCAATGACTCCCTTACAAATCCCTGGGGAGTAAGTCTCTGGGTTAGTAAAGAGAGAATACTAATGTTACAGAGCAACATTGACCCTGTGCAGAACTGTACCCAGACCAGCACAGAGCTGAGAATGTATTTGCTGATAGTGTGAGAAATGACAGCTACTCTGCCTGCAGCAAATCAGAACATAAGCTCATTTGATTTCCCCGGGGCCCTGCGGTTGCAGAGGTGCCCCATTAATAAGACCTACCACTTGCCCAGCTAGTTGCTGATTTGTCATATCTTTATAGTGGAATTAAACTGACTACTTTTTTGGTGCTGTTTAAAATGATCCCTAGGTCAGAATCAAATTAATCAATCATTCTGCCACATTCTGTGGTTATCTGGACCCCGGGAGGCGCCATTTCATTGGTCTGTGTCATTTAATCTTCGCAAAGGTATCATTATGGCTCATCTCTTGCATTTACAGACTTCATATAGAAGTACATGTATAGGTAGGATCCCTTATCCGGAAACCCGATATCCAGAAAGCTCCGAATTACAGTCTCCCATAGACTCCATTTTATCCAAATAATCCAAATTTATAAAAATAATTTCCTTTTCTCTGTAATAATACAACAGTAGCTTGTACTTGTTCCCAACTAAGATATAATTAATCCTTATTGGAAGCAAACCCAGCCTATTGGGTTTATTTAATGTTTAAATGAATTTCTAGTAGACTTACGGCATGAAGACCCAAATTACGGAAAGATCCATTATCCGGAAAACCCTAGGTCCCAAGCATTCTGGATAACAGGTCCCATACCTGTACTATATAGCATACACACTGAGGCACATTGATCAAAGGTCGAATTTCAAATTCATGTGAATTTTTTTAAACTCTAATAAATTTAAATATACCCGAAATTCAATTGGGGGGTTATTGAATAAAAATATCTAATATCTAAAACTCAAACAAATATTACGGACCCGAAAATCAAGTTTTTTCTCTGGGAAAAAACGAATGTCAGGAAGGCTAGTAACGTTCAAATTGGTCACTGGACCTCTCCCATTGACTTATACATGAACTCGGCAGGTTTTAGGTGGTGAATGGTCTAATTCGAATTTTTAAAGTTTGATAAATCTCGAAATTTGAATTCAAATTAGAATTGAGTTTGGATTGAATTTGAGACTTTTGACCATAAAAAAAATGTAAAAATTTAAATTTTCAATTCGACCCTTAATACATCTGCCTCATGGTCTACTAAGTTGGCTTCGGACAAGTGAATTGTGATTCGTCTAATCTTCTGCTATTATGTAAATTCTAATGCTCTAACTGGCGGAAGACTGATGGTAGGACGCTCGGAGAGGTAGACAGTTGTCTATATTGAGAATGTCTAACAGTTGTAACACAATACAATATGCCCTTTTACTATTATTAGCACATATTTATATAGAAACCCCAATGCTCATAGGCAGTTAGTAAGCAGTACTGGAGTGTGGGGAGATCCACCAGCAGGGGGCACTGTCATCACTCTATCTATGTGGGTCTCTAGGAAGAACCTGTGTAAAGAGCAGCACATAGGATCCCAGCGTGACCACACAATAACATTGCATAAATAGCAATATATTGGGAGTATCTGGCATTAACAGTACCAGTTGATCATTTGGTTTAATAAGATAGCCGAGTTCCTGACCAGCTCAGGGGGGTCTGAGCTTAGAGTAAACCTGTATTGTGTCCGGGAGCCAGACGGCTCTGATTTGGCAGATCACACATAAAGGACTGTGCTGAGTGCTGAGGAATCTACTGGCAATGGGGACCTTGTGATTCTTTAAGATGCAAATCTTCGATTGCCTGATGTTCTGCAGCAGCTCTAAACCGCTGTATTTAACATTGACCGATTCTGCAGAGATTATACATCATTCAATGGATCGATGGTCCCAATTACGCACAGGATCAATTTACCTTCCTGGATATTTCTAGAACACTGGAGGGAACCAGAAGAACTGCCCCCCCTACGCACAACTTGAATTAAATGCAATTGTTCCATCGCACACCTGCAATTCACTTCACTGCACTGGTGGTGCTGGCCCTCCGTTGACCCGGCCCAGCCTCTTAGCAACAGCAATCGTTTTGGAACAGATCCGCACACACACAAGATTATACAGTCAGGAGCTTACCCTTTTTATTATGCTACCACAAGTATGGGTCTCCCCCCGAAATGGAATTTCTTCTGGTTCCCTCCAGTGACCTAGAAACATACAGGAAGGTAAATTGACCATGTTTGTAGTAGGGACCATCCATTGAATGATGTAGAATCTCTGTAAGGTCGCTGCAGAACAGGTGATGCAGAATTGGTGCTGCAGTCCTCCCTTGTTTTTTAATTGCACAGGATCCCCGGAAAGGGGTTGTTCACTTTTGAATTAATTTTTAGTATGATGTAGAGAGCGATATTCCGAGACAAATTGCAATTGGTTTTAATTTTTTATTATTTGTGGTTTTTTTAGTAGGGATGCACCGAATCCACTATTTTGGATTCGTCTGAACCCCCGAAGCCATCACGAAAGATTTGGCTGAATACTGAACTGAATCCTAATTTGCATATGCAAATTAGGGGTGGAAAGGGGAAAACATTTTTTTACTTTCTTGTTTTGTGGCAAAAAGTCATGCAATCTAGCTCCCTGCAAATTAGGATTCGGTTTGGATGGGCAGAAGGATTCAGCCGAATCCTGCTGAAAATGGCCAAATGCCGAACTGAACACTGGATTCGGTGCATCCCTATTTTTTAGTTATTTAGCTTTTTACTGAGCATCTCTCCAGTTTGCAGTGTAAGCAATCTGGTTACTGTGGCCCAAATTTCCCTAGCAACCATAAACTGATTTGAATAAGAGACAGGAATATGAATAGCATAGGCCTGATTAGAAAGAGGAGTAATAAAAAGTAGATATAACAATGCATTTGTAGCCTTGCAGACCATTTTCTTTTTAGATGGGGTCAGTGACCCCTATCTGAAACGTAGAAAGAGTCAGAAGGACAATAATTCAAAAATTATTTAAAAAAAAAAGAAAAAAAATGAAGGCCAATCGAAGAGGTGCTTAGAATTAATGAATCTGTAACATAATAAAAGTTAATGTAAAGGTGAACTACCACTTGAAGGCCCTATAGAGAGGATGATAAACTACAGTCTGGTGGGGCCAAGAGTTGGCAGTTTTTATTCAGCCTGTTCATGGTCAGGTTGACATTGGGGCGAATACGGAACATACCATTCCTGTGGTCAGGCTACTCTTCCCTGCTAGATAAACATTACTATATCTACATTCCTGAGCATCTCCCCTGTGGGGACAGGGTGACAGTTGGAAACAATGAAAGGAGCAGCAACGAAAATACTTTTTCTGCCCAAGGATAGTGTGGGATTCAATGTCAACGTCCCATTTTTGGCCCTTGTGTTATCTAATAATGTACCTGACTCAATGAGCACCAATCAAATGTAAAGACTGCAGCAGGGTTGCCAGGCCTAATTTTCAAAACCAGCCAAAGTCGGCTACAAAACCAGAACCAAAACTAGCCAAGAGGCACTTCAAAAGTAGCCCAAAAATAGCACAATACGTGCAGCGAAAAGAAAAGTATAAAAAATAAATGAATATATGTAAAAATATGCCTTTTCCGGTTACACAAATTTTTCCATGAAGCAAAATGGGACAGATTCACCCACTGCCAGGGGCGTAACTACAGAGGGGGGCCCAGGAGGTATAGGGGCCACATGAGGCCCTAATACATATACAATTTCAATAAATATTGTTAAAAAAAGGTCAAACTGTAGACATTTTGGTGGCCAGCAGATTTTTCCCCCCGAAATTGTCTGAAATTGAGGCAAGTCATCCGAAAATGCGAGAGTTCTTAAAGGAGACATATAGGATAAATGAAAAAAGCTCTAATTTTGTAGGCAAATATAAGTAATATATGGTGTTGCTTTTACATGGTGCTAAAAATTAATATTATCTTTAAAAATAGCCCCTTTATTGGAGCTCCCTATAGATGTTCTCTGGTCCCCGTCTATGTTTCAAATGAGGGGTGGGCGTGTCCTAACGGTCCCTACCAGAAGCACAGTCAGAGGGGGACAGCCAATCACAGCCCTGCAGTCACACAAGCAAAGACAGACTTCAGTTCCCTATCTGGTCCTGCTAGCTGCAAGTCAGTCCCACTGCATGCTGGGTATTGTAGTCGCTTGGCAGTGGGCAAATTGTTGAAAAGAAACGACATTACCCAACATGCATTGGGACTCTTGGGAGACACAAATTAGGGCAAGAAAAAAACTTGGCTGGTTTCCAAAGCACAAACTAGTCAAAGGCCCAAAAAGTAGCCCAAATCCCTAGCTTGGCTAGTTTGTACTTTCAAAACTAGCCTGGGCTTTAAATTAGTCGCCCAATTTGGCTGGAAACCCTCCAACCTGGACTGCAGGGGTCATGTGAATTCCCACAGTGAGGAGCTCCCAAATGGAGAGGAGGGGGGTTGCTTTGAGATTCTACATAGATCCCCTAAAAACTCAGCTTGATGCTCATTTAAGTGAAATCGTTTAAAGTCTGCCCGGGATATTCGTGGCACCTTGGGATAACGACCTTCTCTGAACACGGGCTTCTCACAAAGAAACAAAGTTTAATAACAAAGAGACCCTGCAGAGGCTGTGGTGGATCATTCCCACAGGCTGAACTAATAGCGCTGAATCCCTCCCCCCCCGGAGAGCAGTGGTTTCTCCCGGGTTCTTCGGAAGCGTCGCACCAAAAATTCCCACCTGTACGTGTGTGAGGAGGATGCCGGGAACTAGGCAGCTACACTCAACAAGCTCCCGCCCTCCTCACCTCTCTAAGCTTGACTAGAGGCGGCGAAAGGCGTGGCTAGACGGCGGCGGAAGCACGTCCCGCCCCGGATGTGACGCGCAGCCAATGAGCGCGCAGGGTGCGTGGATAGATGAGGTCACAAGCTGAGGAATGGAATGTGTTACATTGTAGCGAGCAGAACGTTGTAAAACCGAACTGTGCGCTCCGTGATATCACCGCGCGTTCCCTTTAGTAAGGAGTTCCCGGGGAATGCGGAGCCATGCAGGGATTCGTCAGGTTACCGGGCTCGGGCATGTAGCGCTGCTGCTGCCTTGTCTGTGAGCCGGCGGGGAAAGTTCAAGCACGGACACCCACTCCCCAGCTCCGCTATACGGGAACCTTCTTTGCCTCCCAGTCCTCCGCCATGAGGGACCGGCGGGGAGAAAGTTAAGTGGCCCCATGCGCTCGGGGAGTCGGGGGGAAAGGAACGAGAGTGCGACGGGAAGATGGCGGAGCGGAGCTGAGGGGGGCCCTCCAGTGTCGGTATCCGAGCACCCTGACCGGACACATGCAGGCGAAAAAACGCTACTTCACCCTGTTGTCCGCCGGCGTCTGCCTCGCCCTGCTCTGCTACCTCGGGGGCGTGCACTTACGGGCAGCAGCGCGGAGCGGGGATGGGATTTACCGGAGTCCCGCGCAGCCCTGGCCGCTCTTACCCGACACCTCGCTGCTGCCATTCACCCAGGAGGAGGGCGGCGACCCCGGCAGTCAGGTGTCCCCCCGGCAGAAGCGAGATGGCAACTCCAGCATCTACAAGGGCAAGCGCTGCCGCATGGAGTCCTGCTTTGACTTGTCCCTGTGCCGGAGGAATGGCTTTAAGGTGTATATCTACCCCCAGCAGAAGGGGGACAAACTGTCTGACAGTTACCAGCACATTCTGGCTGCCATAGAGACTTCCAGGTTCTACACCTCCGACCCCAGCCAGGCGTGTGTGTTTGTGCTCAGCCTGGACACCTTAGACAGGGACCAGCTGTCCCCCCACTATGTGCACAACCTCAAGTCCAAAGTCCAGAACTTGCACCTGTGGAACAATGGTAGGAATCATTTAATTTTTAATTTATACTCCGGCACCTGGCCCGACTACACCGAGGACGTGGGCTTCGACATCGGACAGGCCATGCTGGCCAAGGCTAGCATCAGCACGGAGAACTTCAGGCCCAACTTCGACGTCTCCATCCCTCTCTTTTCTAAGGATCATCCCAGGACAGGCGGCGACAAGGGCTTTCTGAGATTTAACAATATCCCCCCTATGAGGAAGTACATGCTGGTCTTTAAGGGGAAGCGGTACCTGACAGGGATAGGGTCCGACACCAGGAATGCCTTATATCACGTCCATAATGGGGAGGATGTGGTCCTGTTGACCACCTGCAAACATGGCAAAGATTGGCAGAAGCACAAGGATGCACGTTGTGATAAAGACAACGCCGAATATGAAAAGTAAGTGCTCTGATTGGACGGGAAGCTGCTTGGCCCTTTATTTTTATTTTTTACCTTTCAGATACAATAATCCAGGTAATGTATTCATCCTCAATCTGCACCGTCCCGCACTGATTTATTCATGGATCTGTGTGTACACGGATATGTCATTTGAAACAGGCTTTCAATCGTGTTTTCGCAGGACATAAACCTCTAAAATAACTTTGCTTGGTGAAAGAAATCCTAACAGGTTTTGAAGTGCTTCTATTGGAAGCAATGCCTGTCCCCCTTCTATTCTTTGCCCTGGTGCTTTTGACTCTTGAATCAGTGTAGCAGAAGCCAAGATTAACATGTAGAAGCATGAAAGGCAGGATTTCTACTATATTATACTAAGAGACTGCAGAAAGGGACAAAAACTCTGCTTTTAATAAGAATTATAGTTACAAAAAAAGTCAAGTCATTGAGAAATTGAAACTGGTCGTGGAAAGTTGCTTAGAACAACGTTTTCTTTCGTTGGGCAATATTTTCTTTTTGGGTTTACATGCCCTTTAATGTGAGGTGCCTTAAAGTGTAGCTGGCAAACTTGCACTCCAGTACCACTGTTGTTCACCTTTGAGTTAACTTTTAGTATGATTTAGAGAGTGATATTCTGAGACAATTTGCAATTGATTTTCATTTTTTATTATTTGGGGTTTTTCTGTTATTTAGCTTTTGATTCAGCAGCTCTTCAGTTTCAGCAATCTGGTTGCTAGGCTCCAAATTACCTTAGCAACCACGCACTGATTTGAATAAGAGGCTGGGATAGGAATAGCGGTGGACCTGAATAGAAGGATGAGTAATAAAAAGTAGCATACATTTGTAGCCTTACAGATCATTTGATTTTTAGATGGGGTCAGTGACCCTCGTTTAAAATCTGGAAAAAGTCGGAAGAAGGCGGCAAATAAAAAAAAAAAATAGAATATAAATAATGAAGACCAATGGAGAAGTTGCTTGGAATTGGCCATTCTATAACATAATAAAAGTTAACTTAAAGGTAACCTGACTTTAAGGTGGTTTGGATAGGTACTGGCTGTTGTGCTGCCGCATAAAGTCTGCAATTTCCAGTCTGAAATCCAGGTTTCCCTGTAAATATAGTGTTGATTGGGTAGGGTCCAGCATCAACACCTAAAGAAACCTTAGGCCAAACATAAAAGTCTTCTCTATGTGTTGTTGGCGTGGGGAAGATATGGAGATACATTCTGCCTTTTAAGGGATTGACGTGCCTTGTAAGTATGGGGTTGTATGTTTTTGATATCTTGGTTATTATAGAACCTCTTGCCATTCTGAATGTACAGGAATATTTAGCAAAATCACGACGTGTCATGTTTAATAAAGAGGAAATCATTCTTTTGTTTCAAATATATTTAAATATCTGCAATGGTTCCTGCTAAGGCTTTAACCAAAGAGCTGCATTGATTTCTGCCATTCACATCCGGCTTTGTGCTCTAACACTAGGAAGGGCTCGGGTTTGAAGTGTATATTGATATGGGCTCCTGTTAAAAAGAGGAATTTCTGTATCCTTGGCAGTGGTGGGGGGTGAGGCTGAAGTCTGACCTTTGACTCTTGCTCTGGGAAGCTAGTGGCTGTAATGTACCATGAATGGTGTACAATTACAGCTATGAAGTTACGTTAGTGGAGGCTGGTCACTGCTTGTATGTGTAGTAGTGATGTGCGGGCCGACCCGATACCCGCGGGTACGGGCCGACCACGCATGCTTCCTCGCAGGTGCGGGTGGAGCTCTTCTCCTGCTCTCCCCACATTCCTCCGTCAAATGCCAGATTCCGACTTTCGGGTTCGTCTTTTATAGACGCTGCGTCTGCTCGCCCACCCCTTTTGTGACGTTATCAGCGGGTTGGCATGGGTCTATAAAAGCAACCCAGAAGTGCGGATGCGGCTGGCATGGGCTATGAGAGGGCGGTTTACTGTCGGGTGCAGGAAATCTCAACCCGCACATCACTGTGTGTATATATATACAGGTATAGGATCTGTTATCCAGAAACCCATTATCCAGAAAGCTCAGAATTACAGAAAGGCGGTCTCCCATAGACTCCATTTTATCCAAATAATACAAATTCTTAAAAATGATTTCCTTTTTCTCTGTAATAATAAAACAGTAGCTTGTACTTGATCCCAAATAAGATATAATTAATCCTTAATGGTGGCAAAACCAGCCTATTGGGTTTATTTAATGTTTACATGGTTTTCTAGTAGACTTGAGGTATGAAGATCCAAATTACAGAAAGATCCGTTAACCTGGAAAGCACCAGGTCCTGAGCATTCTTGATAACCGGTCCTATACCCATGTATGTATGTATATGTGTATATGTGTATATGTGTATATATATATATATATATATATATATATATATATATATATATATATATATATATATATATATATATATATATATATATATATATATATATATATATATATATATATATAGAATTATTGACTTGATGTATTTCCTTGGAGTGCTGTCAATCCCTGCATTTTATTTATATATATATATATATATAAATTATATATAATATTATATTCTATACATACATACATACATACATACATACATACATACATACATACATACATACATACATACATACATACATACATACATACATACATACATACATCTGTTATAACACATCTAGGCGTGTCGGCATTTTGGGTAAAGTACCTGCCTTTCATGCCCAGCAATGGTGCTACAGATATTCTGTGAATGCTGTTGTTCCCCCCTCCCATATGAGTTTTACAATTTAAACCCTTGGTGCCACACTGTAATAGTTTCTTTCACTTTCTAAATTTCAACGTGGTAAACTGCAACTCCCTGCGGGCTGTGTTCCAAGCTGGAGTGTTTTGTCATTGGGGTTTTTTTTTTCTTTTTTAAGTTTTCAGATTATTTCAGTGAGATTAGTTTCCACTACTTATTATTTAACCTCATTATGAGAACAAAATATATATCACCGTATCAAAGACCCCAGTTGTGTGTAATGAAAATGTGACCTCTTACCTATTCTGTAGCTTAACCTCTATTCATTCTCTCTCCTGATTATTCTGGGAACAATGATAATGTGGGACTTTTTTGCCTATGTGGGACTTTTTTTTTTCCTTGTGTACTGTTGCTAATGATTCCTACACATCCTCATTTTGCTCTGCCGTCTTTTGTTACCACTTTCAGTGTCACCGCACAATATAAATGAATAAGGGAACTGAGACGAACACAAGGGTTGTTTCTCTAATTTTGTTATTTGAAGCAAAAAATATTTTTATATAGCCGGGCTCTGTGAAAAGGTCAGGGGAACATCTGTCTCCTAGAGTTGCTATTATTTATTATCTGCTTGTTTTGTATCAGAAATTCCTTCTGTCGTGGCTTCATTGTAACAACTGGAACTAGTGAGTAAACTGTGGCTCCTATAACTTTTCATCAAGGAGGAAACTGTTTAAGCTTAGACTTGTTTTGTCTTTTTAAAGCAACAATCTCCTGCCTTTATATTAAATTAAATATATTTTAGGGGATCTCCCAAGTTCCCTATTTTAGCAGTTGATGTTGTCTGCCAAAACTAGTGATTAAGAACTAAATATAAATGGGGTGTGCTTTGGGATTTCATCTGTGTCACAGTTCTAACATATAATTCAGTATACAGTAGTAATGACTTCATTTTTTTTTTTTTTTTTGGCTGTTTTGATGTGGTTATGGGACTAGACAAATCTCAAGGAATGTAGTCTGCTTTCATTGATCAAGTGCATTTAGTTGGCTTGATAATAGATATATCTTTTTATTTTCTGTGAGTTCCTGCTTGAGATTTCCTGTAAAGTCAGTCTCAAAGTGTAACCTTTATGCTGCCAAGTAGCATATCCAGTATTGCATGTATGCAGTTACTGATAACCTAGAGATGGGTATAGTATAGTGTGCGTGTAATAAACACCTGCCATAAAATCAGAACTCTAGTATCCAATAAACTAATTTGATATAAAAAGTCTGTGGACACTCCCTTCCCAGAAACTATTGTCCCACTGTTACTATAGGCACCATCTCTCCCTACTATACCTGCTATCCCACAGTCACACTCCCTTCCCAGAGACTATTATCCCACTGTTACTATAGGCACCATCTCTCCCTACTATACCTGCTATCCCACAGTCACACTCCCTTCCGCCAGAGACTATTATCCCACTGTTACTATAGGGCACCATCTCTCCCTACTATACCTGCCTATCCCACAGTCACACTCCCTTCCCAGAGACTATTATCCACTGTTACTATAGGCACCATCTCTCCCTACTATACCTGCTATCCACAGTCCACCTCCTTCCCAGAGACTATTATCCACTGTTACTATAGGCACCATCTCTCCCTACTATACCTGCTATCCCACAGTCACACTCCCTTCCCAGAGACTATTATCCATGTTACTATAGGCACCATCTCTCCTACTATACCTGCTATCCACAGTCACACTCCCTTCCCAGAAGACTATTATCCACTGTTACTATAGGCACCATCTCTCCCTACTATACCTGCTATCCCACAGTCACACTCCCTTCCCAGAGACTATTATCTACTGTTACTATAGGCACCATCTCTCCCTACTATACCTGCCTATCCCACAGTCACACTCCTTCCCAGAGACTATTATCACTGTTACTATAGGCACCATCTCTCCCTACTATACCTGCTATCCCACAGTCACACTCCTTCCCAGAGACTATTATCCCACTGTTACTATAGGCCATCTCTCCCTACTATACCTGCTATCCCACAGTCACACTCCTTCCCAGAGACTATTATCCACTGTTACTATAGGCACCATCTCTCCCTACTATACCTGCTATCCACAGTCACACTCCCTTCCAGAGACTATTATCCACTTTTACTATAGGCACCATCTCTCCTACTATACTGCCACAGTCACACTCCCTTCCAGAGACTATTATCACTGTTACTATAGGCACATCTCTCCTACTATACCTGCTATCCACAGTCACACTCCTTCCCAGAGACTATTATCCACTGTTACTATACTATCCCACAGTCACACTCCTTCCAGAGACTATTATCACTGTACTATAGGCACCATCTCTCCCTACTATACCTGCTATCCCACAGTCACACTCCGTGCCAGAGACTATTATCCCCACTTTTACTATAGGCACCATCTCTCCTGCCTGAAATCCACCTGAAATCTTGTGCAAAAATTAAAGGGTAACACATAGTTTATTTTTTCCCAAACTCGACTACTGCATTGTATGTGAGTAAAGAAGTGAGATCCATATTTAGATGGGCCTATTGGGTGCAACATCCAAGATGGGTATTGTGTATACTGCGTATTTGTGTATTATGCACTTACCGTATATACCCGAGTATAAGCCGAGTTTTTCAGCATCCAAAATGTGCTGAAAAAGTCTACCTCGGCTTATACTCGGGTCAGCGGTACCCGACCCGAGTAGCTGAGATTGCAGTCACTTTTAATCATTCCTATACCAACAGTTCACTTGGGGAGAGACTGCAATATCCCACAATGCCCTCTGTTGGTTATATGAAAGATTAACAGTGACTGCAATATCACACAGCGCCATCTGTTGGTTGTATGAAAGAATAACAGGGACTGCAATATCACACAGCGCCATCTGTTGGTTGTATGAAAGAATAACGGGGACTGCAATATCACACAGTGCCATCTGTTGGTTGTATGAAAGAATAACAGGGACTGCAATATCACACAGCGCCATCTGTTGGTTGTATTAAAAAATAATAGGGACTGCAATATCACACAGTGCCATCTGTTGGTTGTATGAAAGAATAACAGGGACTGCAATATCACACAGCGCCCTCTGTTGGTTATATGAAAGATAAACAGTGACTGCAGTATCACACAGCGCCATCTGTTGGTTGTATGAGGAATAACAGTGACTGCAATATCACACAGCACCCTCTGTTGGTTATACGAAAGATTAACAGTGATGGCAATATCAAACAGCGCCCTCTGCACATGGTAGTGGGACAGTGGGACAATGCACACAGTAATCCGTTTGGCGATTCTCTGTCACCATCAGCTTTGCAAAGAAGTCCAGTTGATCGCTGGGGGGGTCCCTTTGGCAGAATGTGCGCTGCTGGGAGACAGGGCTGTAGTTGTGTCTAGGCTTATACTAGAGTCAATAAGTTTTCCCAGTTTTCGTAGGTAAAATTAGGTACCTCGGCTTATACTCGGGTCGGCTTATACTCGAGTATATACGGTATTTAGCAAGTTGTTATTTGCCTTTCATGGATATGTGTATTTGGCAAACACTGAGCCAGATTCAACTCCGCATTTTGGAAAACCGTAAACAAGTGACACTATTGCTTTAAGTAGCATGGTTTCTATATTGCAGCGTCTCTATAGGTCTTGCTAGCTGTGCAGCGTTTTGTAAACAGTTGTCTTGTTGCTATTATGTGTTCCCAGTAATTCAATTTAGTGCCAGCAGAACAGATGACACCAAACCTGCTCTCTATGAATAGTGTTTATGTGCTGTCACTGAGCCTGTGTGTTAAAATCCTCTCTGTAAATAGAAGATATCTTGTGTAGGTATGCAGTGAATTAGGGGGGAGTAGGATCTGTAAACTGGTTTCATTCATAAGTTTAATGTGTTAATTTATTTTTTTTTCTAATTTTTCTCGTTTTCTGAATTTGCTGTCCGGCTTCTCTGGTGCTGAATGTGTTAACTGCGCACGTATTTTATTCCTAATTAAAAGCAAGGTTTCCATACCACATTGTGAAGATCCCAGGGGTAGTTTCACGCTAGATCCTTCTGACAAAGCAGCTGAGGAATCATTGCTGGAACATGCAGCTGTGGCATCAGCCGAGAGGATCCACAGGGAGGCTCAGGAGCGTTGAAAGATCAGTTCCTGTAACGAGACGCAGGTATCTCGGCAGAGGTGCATATTAAGCTACTTTGATGCATAATAAAAGATGGAAACCGTTGCATCACCACCAGAAATTAAGGGACGGAACAGCTGGTGCCTTTCATGCGCCGTGAATCCAAAGAATAAAGGTGTTCTAGTTCCTGGGACTGCAATTTGCATTGACTTTGCTCATCTTCTATGTGATTTGGGCCTTGTGCATTGTCTGCTTTTTGCTCACCGCTCTAGATGAATGGTCACTGGATATTTGACAACATGGTCTATCTTCTAAATTAAATATGTCTGATGCTAATATCAAGCAAATGTTTCCAACCTTTGTCTGTCAACCAAAGAAACTGAGCCTATTCTCCCCACTGTTACTATAGGCACCATCTCTCCCTACTATACCTGCTATCCCACAGTCACACTCCCTTCCCAGAGACTATTATCCACTGTTACTATAGACACCATCTCTCCCTACTATACCTGCTATCCCACAGTCACACTCCCTTCCCAGAGACTATTATCCACTGTTACTATAGGCACCATCTCTCCCTACTATACCTGCTATCCCACAGTCACACTCCCTTCCCAGAGACTATTATCCCACTGCTACTATAGGCACCATCTCTCCCTACTATACCTGCTATCCCACAGTCACACTCCCTTCCCAGAGACTATTATCCACTGTTACTATAGGCACCATCTCTCCCTACTATACCTGCTATCCCACAGTCACACTCCCTTCCCAGAGACTATTATCCCCACTGTTACTATAGACACCATCTCTCCCTACTATACCTGCTATCCCACAGTCACACTCCCTTCCCAGAGACTATTATCCACTGTTACTATAGACAACATCTCTCCCTACTATCCCACAGTCACACTCCCTTCCCAGAGACTATTATCCCACTGTTACTATTGACACCATCTCTCCCTACTATACCTGCTATCCCACAGTCACACTCCCTTCCCAGAGACTATTATCCACTGTTACTATAGACACCATCTCTCCCTACTATACCTGCTATCCCACAGTCACACTCCCTTCCCAGAGACTATTATCCACTGTTACTATAGGCACCATCTCTCCCTACTATACCTGCTATCCCACAGTCACACTCCCTTCCCAGAGACTATTATCCACTGTTACTATAGGCACCATCTCTCCCTACTATACCTGCAATACCACAGTCATATACTGGAGCTCATTACAAAATACTTTTATAGTCATATCAACTCAAGAAAAGCAGCATGGTGACTTCCTCACATGAATAGAAACTTCTGCTCACACATCTACTTAGTGGAGATAAATAAAAACACACAATACTTATAAAAGTGCTTTTTCCTCCCCCCCTCTCTGCATAAGTGAAACAGCACGTGCTTTATTTGTAGTAAGTTATGCAGCCTTATATTACTGTGCATTTGGTATTCATTTATTAGGCTTGACCATTATATTAACACTTTAGGTATTAAAGGGATGGCATTTAAGGGGCGAACTACTACAGGGGAAAAAAACTAAAAAGAATGCCACATACTCTCATGAGCAGAGTTTTAATGCCGGTACCATTGTATGCTGCTTTATTTAAACCCAGCACGGCAGATATTGAAAGCTTTCCTAACATTGAAATGAATACTTATGAAGCCAGGCCACCATTTCTGTTCTATTGTTGTGCATCACCGCCTGAGTCTCATTACGGTAAGGGATCAATAGAACAAGACAATGCTTCCTGTTAATCATGTAGCCGACTATTTCTGACGCAGGCTAGGTAGGTCTTTTTATTTTTTTTTTGTTAACGGCATCGCTTTCTCTGCGGAGATTCTAGCTTTGTACTGACTGGTCAGTGAATCTGTGGAGGAAGGATGCTTTTGTGCTGGGAACGTTAAGTGCTGTTCGTGAAAATAGCTGTATTGTTGCGGTCATTTGAGGGAAACTGTATCATATTCATATGAAGTCTTTACTTTGCTTTCTCTTTCGAAGGCTGTAAATTGTGAGGTCATACATCGCTCCCTGTGCACAGTTATATTAAAGAATAGCATGTCATAGTGCTGATTTTACCCCCAAGAAATGCATTTATTTACTACAAACACACACAAAAGTAATGGCCTATATTCACAGTAAGCTATGCCTTTTATACATTTTATGGAATAATAAAAGCCAAACCATCCTTAAAATTATATATTTTCCCATCTGCCTGTAACCTACACCGCAGAGAGAAATGGACATCACTTGTTTTTGAGTTTGCCTTCCTGTATTCATCTTTCTACTTTGTTGTTCATTGGATTACAACTAGGCATGGGTATAGCCATTTTTTTTATACACATTCAAGAGTTCAAGGAGAATCCAAGGGTTGTGCACCCCCCAAGTATTGTAATTACTTACCAGTGATCCTGGCCTAGAGTATCAGGTAAGTCCTTACCTGATGTGGTGTTCCCTAATGGCACACTCCTTTTCCTTGAAGATGTACATACTGTGGTTGATAAAGTCCAATCGGGCAACAGGCCAACAGATACTACGTATGGTCACATTTTCATTTGTTCCGTTTGTGCATAAAACCTGAAAATTCAGAATGGCTGGAAAAAAAAGATGTTGTGGCTCATTTGCCTATGCATGCTTGCCAGTGCCAACTTCACCAAAAATTGTAAGGGTGTCCAGTCAATGGTGGGATGGGTTGATTTCCACTTAACTAAGAGATCTGTTTGCATCATCTCCCCAACGTGCATGAAAACTCGCTCATTGTAATTTAGTCTTTTTTTTTTCATTTTTAGTATGTGCAAATGAAACGCACCATCGGCTACATGATCCTTAGACCTTGGACAACCCTGAGAAGTTCCAAAATATAAAAATAAATACCTAAATGCTTTAGAAATCCTGAGCTGGCTTCCAGCTACCATAGCCATATAACATACTTCAAGGGAGAAAAGTTGGTTCCTTATCTTGGAAATCAAGCAGGGCCCCTGCACCTTCCCCCAATTGGAAACTCATTGTAGCTCATTAACCGTTTTATTGCCTGGTGCAACATTCCTTTAGGTATGTACAGTAAAACGCTAGCATACAAGTGTTTGCGGCTGCCATCCAGTCAGAGCTCTCCAGCTGGTGGCTTCCAGTCCAGACCACAAATTTAGTAAAGAGGTGGGAAATACTTAGCTTTTTAGTAATCCTTTAGATTGTAAGATCTTTGCAAGTAACACAGTGAGTTAGGTTGAAAAAGACACACGTCGATTAAATTCAAACTTGTATGTATATATAACTAACAGTTAGGCAGGTTATATATATATATATATATATATATATATATGGAGTCATGAAGGAATTTTTTCCCCCTCTGAGGCAAATTGGAGAGGCTTCAGATGTTTTTTTTTTTTTTTGCCTATAACCTGCCTAACTAACAGTTAGGCAGGAGATCTATCTATCTATCTATCTATCTATCTCCTGCCTAACTGTTAGTTAGGCAGGTTATAGGCAAAAAAAAAAAAAAAACATCTGAAGCCTCTCCAATTTGCCTCAGAGGGGGAAAAAATTCCTTCATGACTCCAAGATACCAATCGGACCAGTCCCTGGATCAACTTGTACTATGAGCTGTCTTCCAACACCCTGTATTCACTCCCTTGCTAAAAAGCCATCCAGTGGGGTCCTCTGATCCTATATTTTACACCCTTATTTTTTTGCATATTGAAAATTGGCCTTGACCAAGTCTTGAGCTACCAAAGTTGACTAAAGTCTCTAAAGCAGGTCATGCAAGGAGACTTTGGTCAGTTTTTGACCATACGCTCAATTCTCCTCTTCGTTCACAACATATCTTCCAAAACCAAGGAAAGCATTTCATCTGCTCACAGGCCACATGGTTGGGAACCCTGAAAGGTTGGCCAGGGAATGGCTGCTTTTATTCACTTTATGCAAATGATATAATGAAGGATATGTATATCTAGGATGAAATGTTTGCTATGAAACCAAAATGCCTTTAGGAATATGTATGATTGGGTATAATACTTTGTTACTGATACTGTCCTTGTGTTACACAAGCCTGAGGTAGAGTCCTGCAGCGGGTCGTTACCTGCAAAAAAAAAGCTGACACCCTGCGGAATGAGGGGAGGATTTTCAAGTGCGGGTCGGGTTGCGGGTCTCATCTAAATTTCTTATCTTATGTAATATTGTCTATATTTTACTCCATTTTAAAGTTTTACAATACTTGTTTCTGTCCCTGCACACTTTTGATGACGTCACGTACGGTTTGCAGCACCATCACTTCCTGTTTGGTGGTCGGCGGGTGGCGGATAAGGCAGTTGCGAGTCTGAGTCGGGTAGCGGATGAAAGTGGCTAAATATGTGGGTTGCGGGGTCAGGTCCGGTAATCGAAAAGTATTAGATGAGCACTCCGTATCCATCCATAAGTTTAAAAAGTTAACTTTGTTTAAAACAAGTTAAAACCATCTATTCCCTGACGTGTTTTGTATCTACCGATACGTAGTCACGAAACGCGTCAGGGAATAGATGGTTTTAACTTGTTTAAAATAAAGTTAACTTTTTAACCTTATGGATGGATATGGAGTGTTTGTCTAATACTTTTCGATTATGTGACTTGCCTATAGCTACGGGCTTTGGGCAATGCACCCGGGCCACCCACTGGATCTGGCGAGTTCCTTCTGTCGTCTTCACCCTTGATGCTTTTTAAGACATCAGTGAATCCAAGCGTGGGACCTGGGGTTTTTACACCTGGGTCACCTTCACTTTCGGGTGAGCTGTATTAATGTGACATATATATAAATTGGCCGCTAATTTATAAAGGGCACTACAAAGCTTCTTTTGTATATGTATTTTTAGTGCCACTATCAGCGGGTTCATTACTTTAGACTTTTAGTGAACGGGTCCGGGTCTTAGAAATTGGTTCCGTGCAGGACTCTGGCCTAAGGATGTTTTGCATACATCATTCCCAGGTCATTTTGTCTCATTGTTATCAGGAGGGGGAAATCCAAGGCATACAGTTAATAAATATTTAACCACTATATTGTGGATGAGGTTTTAGTTAGAACACAAAAACTTCTTGTATTGTTCGTTCCTATATTGTTCTCTGTAATGTTTCTCTGCGTGCAGCTCCATCTACAGCTCTTATTGGAGTGCTCCATCTGCTGGAAGAGGCCTGCTCTCTGTTGAGAAATATTAGTAGTCATCACTTTTCGTGGCTCTTGTTCAAGCCAACGGCTCTAACCTTTCCGTATCTCCTTGAACTATTGGTTAAGAAGCAGGAAATTAAATAATTCAGCAGTTTAGACAAAGATAAAAAAAAAGTACTTTTTGATTGCACTTGTACTTAGGCAACTCGTTCCTCCTCTTCAAACGCTCAGGGATTTGCATTTTAAGCCTAGTAAGGCTGCAGGCACGTTGCAGTACTGTATAAACTCGTGGTTCATTTCAGGTAGAAAGCTTAAAGGAAAACTATACCCGCAAAATGAATTCGTTTTTAAAATGGCAATTTTCTATTTATGATTATTGTTATGAAAATGGTTAATTTACATGAAGCAGGGTTTTACATATGAGCTGTTTTTTTTTTTCCAATATATTTTTATATAGACTTACATTGTTTGGGGGGGGTATAGTTTTCCTTTAATTTAAAAGTAAACTTCCCCTTTTTTTTAACTTTCACACTTCTGATTTGGCCTTAAAATTATTCCGGCACTACGATTGGTAAGCCTAGCCTTTTTTACTGGGTTTTAAATGACGAGTTGTAGCGCAACAAAGTGAAATCATTCAAGCAGCCGCCAGAAATAAATGGCTAAGATTAGCCGCTACTCCTATGCGCTCGCTAGCGATCAGTGTCTTGTGGAGTATTTTAATTTGCTGACTTTCCTCTTGTACTAATGTTAAATAACCCTGTGTCCCCACATTGGATAGCAGTGCTTCCGGCAGCAAATATTCACATTCCTTTGCCTGTAGGAATTCTGCTTGCGTTCCTGTGTGCCGGCATTAAGTGCATAGAGGACATTATTTAGCACTCTTTTTAGTCCATTAATTTTAGTTGAAAAATATGTATCATTTAAATAACTTAATTTAGAGAGAGCCGGAGAACAGCCAGTCAGCTTTTTCTTTGCACGCAGATGCTGGCAATGTTAAGGTTCAGCATTCACTAGTTAGAGAAGCAATTTACTGAGGCTCTTTAGCACCGAGCATCTTGAAATTATATTTTCATATCTCACTAAATGCACTGGCTCTGCGTAACCATATACAAATCCTATGCAGAATTTTAAATATTCAGCCAATATGGTCGTTTTTTTTTTGTATTCTCCCTTCGGCCTTGTCTAAAGGGGGGACTTTACTTGTTCAAAGCCCTTTGCTTATTCAGTTTTATTAAAATTGCAATTGGAGCTGGTTTTCCACTTAGATTCCTATTCTGGGAGGGGGGTATGAGGGGGAAAAAAATGTAATTTATTTTATTTTTTATTTTTTGCTGGATACAGTATATAGATTGAGAATGGAAACCTCCAGCTGTTGTCATGGCAACCACTTGACCGGGTTTATTGAAAGATTAGACTGCAGAAAGGAGTCGTTAGCCCTGTTGTGAAAACTACTAGTGAAAAAGCCTTAGGGGGGACAGAAGTTCTGCTAAAAGTGCAAGCTGCGGTTATATGGAGTATATAATGGTCACGTGGAACTTCGTATGGTCAAAACAGGCCTTGGCTGGGGGGGAATATTACATTTTCTCTATTGTATGGGGATATGATAATCATAGGGGGGATATCTAACTTGATCCAATAACCTATATCTACTAGATGGTTTACTGGTCAGTGTTTGTAAGCAAGAATTGGACCTGGTGCAATGTTATTTTTAACAAGTTATTTTTATTTTTTTTTAACTTATGGTCTAAACCCTAAACATGCCATATTTTATATGCTGAACTTGCACCAGCCTAAAGTTTTTAGCTTGTCAATAGCAGCAATGATCCAGGACTTCAAACTTGTCACAGGGGGTCACCATCTTGGAAAGTGTCTGTGACACTCACATGCTCAGTGGGCTCTGATTGGCTGTTGAGAAGCTAAGCTTAGGGCTCGTCACTAATTATCCAGCAGAAAATGAGCTTCCCCTGTAATATAAGCTGATGCTACAGGTTTGCTGATTATTAAATTCTGACGCTAATTGCACTGGTTTCTGTGCTGCCATGTAGTAATTATCTGTATTAATTACTAATCAGCCTTATATTGTGACATTTCTATTCTATGTGTACTGTATATTGTGAGCTGGTCCCTAAGCTCAGTAAGTGACAGCAGCACAGAGCATGTGCAGTGAATTGGCAGAAAAGAAGAGCTACAGGGGCATCTTTACTGTTAAAGGGCTGTGGTTTAGTGATGTGCAGGTTGGGTAAAACCCGACCCTAACCTGCCCAAGACCAACTTCCAGCTTTCATTTTAAGGGCTGCCCTGCCAATGACATCACAAAAAGGGCGGGACAGGAGGCTCGCGTATTTAAAAAATGAAGTTGGAAGGAAGTAGGGATGCACAGAATCCACTATTTTGGATTCGGCCAAATCCTAATTTGGGGGGGGAGGGGAAAACATTTTTTACTTCCTTGTTTTGTGACAAAGTCACGTGATTTCCCTCTTCGCCCCTAAGTTGCATATGCAAATTCGGGTTCGGCCGGACAGAAGGATTCGGCCGAATCCTGCTGAAAAAGCCCGAATCCTGGATTCGGTGCATCCCTAGTCAGAAGCTTGCAGTTCCGGAGCTGTGGGGTCGCACATCACTACTGTGGTTGCCTTGAGCTGCTACAGAAAGGGACAAACATTTTTCTTGTTATATATAACATATAATCTTCCTGCTTTATTTAAAAAGAGAAAAAAAAATTTCAAGTGCTCCGAAGCTGAAAATGTAATTTAGTTCTGCTTGAGTTTCTATGCCATTTTCTCTGGGATGGGGAGGCAGATACTTTAATCTCTTATTTCTCTTCCAGCGACAGGTGGGAAACCAGAACAATCTGTATAGACACATATAGCCGGTGCCTGCCTGTTGCATCTGATTTAGGGCACTTGGCAAATTAGAAGCACGTGAGTGCAAATCCCTGGCCTGGCCACTAACAGAATTCTCTGCACATGTTTAAGGTTCCACTTACAACTTCTAGTGTTCCGTCTTCATTCCCGGCTCCTTATAACCTAACCCTGCATGTGACCTTTTTTTTACTCTATTTTTATAATCCTAGGCTCCCTGCTTCAGTTGAAGTGATTAATAACTATGGAAGTCACATGGCCAGACTGCATTATAAATCATGTTTAGTTGCTCGACCAATCAGGCTTTAGCTTTCTCCCTCACCTGAGACCCTTTCATTCTGCTAACAGAACCAATAGAACGGCTCTGGGTGTAACAAATGGAGCATTGCCCTGCCTTCACTTCACATGCGAATGCTTCACTCCCTGCCTTTCCCCTGCAGGCTAGACTCTAGACTTTTTTTGTTTTCTTATCTGTAAACGTTGCAATTTTTTTTTCTTTTTTTTTTTTTTAGTGTTCCATTTTTTTTTTTTTTTTTTTTTTTTTAAATTTATGCATTTTGGTGCAAAACTAATATGATTGTAAATGCTGTTTAGGTTTATCACCTTTGAATTAAAGACAATTAAAAGCCCTTATACAAGTCACGCAGCTCCTTTTTTTTTTTTTTTTTTAAGAAGAACTATAGAATAAATAAAAAAAAAAAAAAAAGAGATTTGTAGGCAATAATGTATACTATAGGTGCTGCTGGGTTTACTTTTGGCTCTGATGTTCTCTGGTCCCTGTTTCAAATGAGGGGTGGGCGTGTCCTAACTGTCTCGGCCAGAAGCACAGTAGGAAGGTGACAGCCAATCACAGCCCTGCAGTCACACAAGCAAAGACAGGCTTCAGTTCCCTATCAGGTCCTGCTAGCTGCTGATTTGTTCCTATCCTACAGTGCAGTGAAAGGAGGCAGCAGGAAGTAGAACAGATTGGCAGGACTAATGGGAATTTTGCAGAAATTTAGGATAAAGTAACAAGAAACACTAGTTTTTAAAGCACATTCCTTCTATATCTAAGAGTTAAAGGCACTGGTACATTCTTGTTTTCTTTTTTTTCTTTTTTTTTTACACATGTCCCCTTTAAATTGTTGCCTGTTTTAGAATCCTTCATTTTAGAGCTATACATTTATGCTTTCAGCCTATCCTACCCCTTCCTGTCTGCTTTCTTTTATCAGGTCCTGCTAGCTGCTGATTGGTTCCTGTTGTACAGTGCAGTAAGCTGAGTGCTGCCGGCTCCCCTGCATAGCCTGGGAAAGGAGGCAGCAGGAAGTAGAACAGATGGGCGGGACTAATGGGAATTTTGCAGAAATTTAGGATAAAGTAACAAGAAACACTAGTTTTTAAAGCACATTCCTTCTATATCTAAAAGAGTAAAAGGCATTGATACATTCTTGTTTTTTACCTATGTCCCCTTTAAATTATTGCCTGTTTTAGAATCCTTCATTTAAGAGCTATTTACTGTATTTAGTTTTTCAGCCTATCCTACCACCTCCCATCTGCTTTCTGTTGTCCCCTTTTTAAATGGGAGAAAAGCACAGGCCCACTCAGGACTCGAGGGAACAAAACAAAGGCCTGGCATAGCAAATGATAAGGTAAAAGAACATAAATGACTCATTCGCAGACACTCCTGTAGGGAAGGTGCCAAAAAGCCTGTTAGAATAATGATATGTGTAGATGTAAATGTTTCTCTGTTATTAAAGAAATGTAAATATACAGCCCGGGCACATTTCCTTTCACTGGCTGTTTCCTGCGGTGTTGCTTTTTGGCCTTGTTAATTACAGTCCTCTGACGGGGAAGGGAGCAATTGAAATGGAATTTGGTTGGCTTGGCCTGTTGAAAAACAGCACATGGTTTGGAGTTGTTCTTAAGCATGGAAACCATTCATACAGGATGCTGTTTGCCCTGTTTTCTATTACTTCCTTTGAATTTACCCTAAGGCTCAGGGCACACAGGCAGATTTGGGGAGATTAGTCAGTCGCCCGGAGACATCTCCTCTTTTCGGGAGCAACTAATCTCCCCCAATTGCCTCTCGCGTATTTTTCAGCAAAGCGAAATGGGACAATTTGTCTATCACTATAAACCAGCTATACACATACCCAAAATTCTAACAAACTTTACACTATTGCTATGTGTATGGCCAGCTCTAGAAAAATACCAGCAAACAACAATTAGCAACAAAACAACTAAGCCTACTTGTACACAACTTGTATATCCTGCAAACAGGACTTTTTAACCTTATAAACCCCAGTTCCCCAAAGGCGGCTTCTAGGCAAATATTGTCTATGGTCTTCCACAGCTGGTGGCAGTCGGTAGGGGGTGCAGACACTGGTCTTTACTACTCCTGTTGCTGCTATAGATCAGCCCTCTTTAGTGTCAGGGCACACAGGCAGATCCAGGGAGATTAGTTGCCCAGCGTCAAATCTCTACGGCGACTAATCTCCCTGAACTTCCCGCCGGCTATAATGTAAATCGCCAACGAGATGGCACTCAGAGCCATTCATTTTCCTAAGTCGCCCAAAGTTTCCTCGTCCGGCAACTTCGAAAAACGAATTGCTCCTAGTGCCTTCCCACCGGCGATTTACTTTTTAGCTGGCGATTTTTTTTGGCGGGCGACTAATCTCCCTGAATCTGCCTGTTTGCCCTGACCCTAAAGGTCAACAAGTTATGTTATTCCTAAAAAGGCCCTGTAGTTTCACTTCCAAGTGCTATTTTATTACAATTTGGTGATCAAGTATATCTTCTGTTGGATTATGGGCCCGTGACCTGTAAAAAGATGGGCACCCCCCTGTTTTACCTTACAGCAGATAGCTTGTAAAATGTATGGCACAAAGATTGGCTCGTTCATACTGTGGCTTTCTGAAACGTTGTATGAAAAGGTGATGCATTTGCCAACGACTTTGAAATTTTATATCTGCTTTTTGTACATTTAAATCAGTGATCCCCAACCAGTAGCTCGTGAGTAGCATGTTGCTCTCCAACCCCTTGGATGTTGCTCCCAGTGGCCTCAAAGCAGGTGCTTATTTTTGAATTCCAGGCTTGGAGACAAGTTTTGGTTGTATAAAAACCATTTGTACTGCCAAACAGAGTCTCAATGTAGGTTGACAATCCACATAGGGGCTACCAAATGGCCAATCACAGCCCTTATTTGGCACCCCTAGAACATTTTTCATGCTAGTGTTTCTCCCCAACTCCTTTTACTTCTGAATGTTGCTCACGGGTTCAAAAGGTTGGGGATACCTGATTTAAATGAAGTCTATGGCAGACCTAGTACTGTTAGCCTGGTATAAGTTGAGGGAACTTCCCTCGGCAGTCTAGAGTGATGGCTACCTTCCGGCAAGGGTGGCTGCCAAGCTCTCAAGCCTTCCTGTTGAAGTGAATGAGAAGTGTCTTTTAGCAGAGACAGGTAGTTTGATCGCCCCGGTTCAGCCCTGAGCCTAAGAGGATTTTGTTTGTTTAATTTATTTATTAATTTTTGCTCCTGCTTTGTCTCCGTGATTAGCGCTGTGCCTGTTTAATGCTGTCAGAGCCAGGATTACGGTATATCTAAAGCGGAGCTACTGCAAGAATTACTGTGCGGGATACGTTTTCTCATTGTCATTTGAGAACATCTCTCAGATTTTTGCCTACTGCTCTTCAAAGAGAGCCAGACATAACTTACAATTGGCGAGCTCTCTGGAAATTCACTCTTAAAGGACCAGTAACAGCAAAAATTTTCAAAAAAAAAAAAAAATTAGTATGCTACGGAAAAAAAAATACCCCAACACATATTAAACTTTAAAATTGCTAAATCTTTATTAAGAAATAACTTAGCGAAACTCCCCTTGGGCTCCTCTTCAGAAACGGCGACAGGGCGACGATCCGTCGTGCGGCGCTCGATTTCTCCTCCCTGGCTAGCTCCTATAAGGAAGGCAGGGAGGAGAAATGGAGCGCTGCACAATGGATCGCCGATCGCCATTTCTGAAGAGGAGCGCAAGCGGAGTTTCGGTAAGTTATTTCTTAATAAAGACTTAGTGGGTTATTTATCAAGGTCCGACTTTATCTCAATATCGGCTGCTATTCGTGTTTTTTTTTTTGTATTATAACACAAAAAATCACGAATTTTTCCGATTTCGGGTATTTGGAGCTTAGTAAATAACCCCCTTAGTGACTTTAAAGTTTAATATGTGTTGGTGTCTTTTTTTCATAGCATACTAACGAATTTTTTAAAAAAGTTTTATTTTGCGGTTATTGGTCCTTTAAGACAAATTCTATCCTGGTGCTGAGTGCCCTCTCTGATTCCTGTTCCCATTTATTTTGATTTAAACCCCCTTCTGGCCCTGACACCTTTTCAGTGGATGGTACCTTTACCTTGTCCGTTTAGTCTTTTGATCTATTCAGACACTGTCCCACCCCCCACTGGGAAAGGGTAAACTCTTCCCCGCTGTTCTTTTCACCCACAGATAACTTTTTGTCAGACCTCTCTTACCAGACAAAAGGCTAATTAATAGGAATGTAAGGCTAAGGGCACACTAGGCGATAGCGCCGCGATTTGACTCGCGGCGACTTTTCGCGGCGACTTTTAATCCGCAATCGCTGTGGAAACTTTGGCGCTGGCGTCTATGGGGAATCGCGTCAAATCGCCAGCGTAAAAACACACGCGGCGATCTTTTTTCTATTGTCGCTCGAAATCGCCTAGCGAGGCGATTTCGAGCGACAATAGAAAAAAGATTGCCGCGTGTGTTTTTACGCTCGCGATTCCCCATAGACGCCAGCGCCAAAGTTTCCACAGCGATTGCGGATTAAAAGTCGCGGCGAAAAGTCGCCGCGAGTCAAATCGCGGCGCTATCGCCTAGTGTGCCCTTAGCCTAAGGATGCAGCTTTGACGGAATGTTTACAGAGTCTGAACAGTAACGCCAAAAAATTAAAGTGTTTTTAAAGTAATGTTGTGCTGCGCTGATTAAACTGGTGGGGTTGCTTCATGTAGACTACTTGAAGCATAAACAAGCTGCTGTGTAGCCATGGGGGCAGCCATTCAAGCACATGATACACAGTAGATAACAGATAAGTACTACTATAGTTTATATAAACAAGCTGCTGTGTAGCCATGGGGGCAGCCATTCAAGCACAGGATACAAGTAGATAACAGATAAGTACTACTATAGTTTATATAAACAAGCTGCTGTGTAGCCATGGGGGCAGCCATTCAAGCACAGGATACACAGTAGATAACAGATAAGTACTACTATAGTTTATATAAACAAGCTGCTGTGTAGCCATGGGGGCAGCCATTCAAGCACAGGATACACAGTAGATAACAGATAAGTACTACTATAGTTTATATAAACAAGCTGCTGTGTAGCCATGGGGCAGCCATTCAAGCACAGGATACAAGTAGATAACAGATAAGTACTACTATAGTTTATATAAACAAGCTGCTGTGTAGCCATGGGGGCAGCCATTCAAGCACAGGATACACAGTAGATAACAGATAAGTACTACTATAGTTTATATAAACAAGCTGCTGTGTAGCCATGGGTGCCGCCATTCAAGCACAGGATACACAGTAGATACAGATAAGTACTACTATAGTTTATATAAACAAGCTGCTGTGTAGCCATGGGGGCCGCCATTCAAGCACAGGATACACAGTAGATACAGATAAGTACTACTATAGTTTATATAAACAAGCTGCTGTGTAGCCATGGGGGCCGCCATTCAAGCACAGGATACACAGTAGATACAGATAAGTACATTTCTGTAGCCTATAATTGTGTAAGTGCTTCATTTGTGAGTCCATTTTGCTTGCGTTCGGTATTAATTCTTTGCATTGTTTCAGCGTTAATCTCCTTTCATATCCTTTCATATGGCTTGGTGTTTGTCTGAACAAGTGAGCTTTTGGGCCCGTGGGGAGACGGTTATTGTGTCTTGAATCCCCTTTATTGGATTATTGTGTTCCGCACCACTGGAACTGGAACGTTTTCAATTTTTTTCTATGATGCCTCTTTAGCTGCATTCATTCAGAACTCCTGCCATCATATTCTTAATAAATGGCAAGGAGATACCCCAAAGAATAGAGCACTTCTAAATAAAACATTGTTTTTGTTATCAACATTGGTTGTTTGCGGCCTATACTAGGTCAGATTGTTAGGCCATGTTCTTGCATTGGGGAAGGTAAAATGCATTTAGATTTCATTGAATGTCTTTATTTTTTGTATTCATTGTAACATTGTAATGGGCTCAATGAAAACAAAGGGACAGGCACAATATTGCACTTTTAAGTTTGTGATTTCTCCTCCCATCTTCTATGTTTACTAATACGCACGCACGGAGTGAAATTGAGTGTGTCCGTGTGCTAAGTCACACAAACTTGCAGGGAGATCATGTATACAGCTCCAGGCAAATATAAGGTGTATATATAAATAGTGTATGTAGGATCGTTCCTCCCAACTGCCTTGTTTTCTGCAGGACAGTCGCGATTTTGACAGCTCAGCCTCCTTTTTATTAAAAGGTCACATGTTTCTGTTTGATCACCTGCACAGACGCCATAAAAAGATACAAAGTTTCTGAAACTTTATTAAACTAATAAGAGGCTATTTGTCAGAGAGCCCAGAACACTCAGCACCTGCACTTAGATACATTTGTAACAATTTAAGGTAAGCAAAGATACCATTGTAACTATTTAAGACTCTCTTGGGAGAACAGTGACTCACTTCTGAGTTCAGTTCCTTACTTCCGGTGCTGTGTGGAGGAACATCGTCGGGAGCACGCACAATGTGGTGAACTGGTCATCCTATTGCCGTTTTCCAATGTAACGGAGAAAAGGTATTTTGATTTTTTTTTAAAAAAAAAACGCTAGGTATGTTATTGTATAAGGTTATGGGCATTATTTTTAGCATATAGAATGGATTTTTGTTTTTATATAAAATCTTTTGATGTTACTGGTCCTTTAAAGGGAAACTTCATCTTCATTGGCAAAACTGTTAAAATGCATAAAACATGGCCCTAAAACTACCAGAAATGTGTTAAAGCTTTCCTAACCTATCAAATTTTGTAAAAATCGACGTGTTAATTAGAGGGTGTGGTCACAAAAATGGGCTTTGTCAAAAATGTCACTGCACACCAAGACAATTTTGTCCCTCTTTTAATTTTCCTAATGTTGGGAGGTATGTGTAGGACCATGTGTTTGCAGAATAGGGACTTGTATGGCTGAAATGGAGTGCAAGAATTATTTATTTATTTTTTTTGGCGGGGATGGGGGGGGTTGATTTTGGACCATACTGGGCTCCCTATGAAGGTAGTTAGAAAGCAAATTTTATAGTTACTATTAAAGCAGCAATATAGAGATGTATATTCATAGTGTATAAGGAATACTGTATTAATCTTTTGGGCATGACCTATGGTCCATCTCTCCAATATCCCTTCCCTTTGACCTGGTGGTAGTGACAGTTAAGAAGTTTGTTGCTGATCATCTTTCTTTCATTAGGAGACCCCCTTGTTTCCTTGCTTTGGCCTCTTTTCCTCGTTCTTTAACCAATCTGCTTCCTACCCGCTGACAGGGCTTGTGTTTGAGCTTCGCTTGGGCACAATAGCTGTCCACTGGTTTGACTTGGGCCCTCAGTGAGAAATGAATTCCTTAATTTTCATGCTTTCTTGCCTTACTTTTCTAATTGAAATTGAGGGGAGCGAGGAGAATGTAGAGGCTTTGGAAAAGAGCAAAACGGTAACCAGCCGTGTCATTTTTCCATTGTCCTCTCTCAAAATGTAACCTCCAGCGAATGGCTGGTTTTCAGATGCTAAACTTTGAATTATGGAGGATTTATATATGGAAAGCATAGCAGTTCTTACCTGGAGTGGATTTGAACAGCACTTAATAAGCATACCGATATATTCAGGGTGGACCATATGCTATTATCCCTCAAGGCCCATCCTGTTGAACTTCGAATTCTTATAATTGCGTGCCTGATATCCAAGAGAGGCTGTGGCTCTGCACGTGTTGATGTATAAAATATTTTTGAGCCCAAACATATTACGGTGGGCAATAAAATCCTTTGGCACATCAAACCTGCTGGTTTAACGCAAAGCTTTGCTGACACTAAGAAAGCTTGTCCCTACCTGGCCAATTTTTATGTCAGAATGGATAAGGATTGGTGCAGTATTACTGTGTATATGTGTCACAGATGTTCCTATCATTAGATAACAATCCAAATAAATGACCCTGGAGACAGAGCCTTGGCACAATTATTCATTCTTTAATTCTGTATGCAGGCTGCGGATAGCGGGGAATTCAGTGCTACCAACTGTACAGATGTCTCACCTCTCCCACAATGGGCAGCTCCATTAAAACTCTCCTTTAATTCCAGAACAACCTCTATTTATTTCCGTTAGTAGAAAAATGTGAGAAAGTAGAGTTAGCTGCAGACTTCACTTTTTTTTAATGCACTTTTCATAAGGTCATAAGCTGTATTGCTATTTAATAAACTTATAAAGCAACACATGATGATTATTGCAACATAAAATATTGTCAACAGTAATAAGGACTAAGCTACTGGCACCTTTTAGGTGAGAGAAAAAAAAATACATCCCACATAGGTGCGAACCAGCCAGTATCGGTGGCATGGACATGTGCATCCATAGGAGTGCCTTACTCAGTGCTTCATTAGAATGTGTCAAATTCAGTTGCCAGCATAAAAACTTCGTTGGAGGCCTTACAAGTATTTAGGCCCACGACATGCCTGTCACAATGGAACTCTCTATTGTTCTCTCATAATAAAAGCAGCTGTAGAAAATCCACAGACTTTAATTGAAAGGCCAAAAATGTGTTCTGACTTGAAAGATCTGCAAGGCCGAAACTCAAGAGATTGATCAGAAACGGTCAAAAGATTAAAAGCAGTAAAACCACATGTAAATCCTTGTCAGTCAGAGGGATCTTTCTGATATGTGTTAACTTAAAGTCTCCCTTCTTCTTCTTTTTTTTTTTTTAAAGAAGGAACACTACAGAGGCAGTTTATTGCCAATAGATTAGCCACAACAGTGCAAGCTAGAACACCATTTTTATTCTTTAGAATGCTTTCATACAGCTCAATATACTGTCACTGTTTGTTTAGGATGGCAGCTACCATGTTTTCTTGCTGTGACATAATTTCCTGCCTGAGTCTCTCCCTGCTTGCTCATAGCTCTGAGCTCAGATTACAGCAGGGAGGGGAGGGGGGAGAGGAGCAAACTGAGCATGCTCAAGCCTAGCCCTGGAGGTTTAAGATGAAAACAGGAAGTCTGATACAGAAGCCCATGAGTACACAATAGAAGGAAACAAATGTGTTGTTTCTTTTGACAGAGGACTCTGAGCAGCATTAATTTGAGAGTTTACTGGTGCATTAATATAGACCTTTCTGATAAAGCTTACTTTCCTTCTCCTTTAAAGCTAATATGTGGACTGTAATATGTGTATCCCAGGTAGACTTATTCTTCCTCACACCTTATGGTGATGAGGGTAAAGATGGGCATACACTGTATGATTCGGCTACCAACACCCGGTGCCAAATCTGGAATATTTAATTTTCTCATTGGTGCTGGAGGTTGGCAGGAATAGGGTTTCCCATTGTCTGTTAGGGTTGTCCCCTTTTGAAATGGTGGAGACCAGGCAGGGGGCGGGCCGTGACGTTAGAGGATGGGGTTGTGACGTAGATGGGAGTGTTTGTGATGTCAGGGGGTGGAGCTATGCAGCCGTGATCAGCGATTGGCTGGTCGCCGTGTCAGCCAAGGGAATCCTGCCCGGTTTTCCTTATTTGGAAAACCGGGCACACAGTTTTGACCCAGGCAGCCCTTCAAAATACCACCCTGTCCTGGTCAAAAAAATTGGTAACCCTACTGTAGATCAACGCTGAGCACCTATATGCACGGGTGTTTTTGCATCTATTTAAATCCATGCTGAATGCATAAAAATGCAGGACTTCATCTTGTAGTAGTTCATTTTATTTTGATTCCAAAATATTTTTAATCTTTGAACTTTCGGATTCAGGTAGTGGTGCGAGAAGAGTAACCTAAGATGTGGTTAAGGACCTTGAGAATCAAAATAAGATTTCACCACTTTGGTGAATAGGGGGGAGGGAAGGAGCACTTCCTATTAAAATTTCTGCAATGTTATTTTTCTGTCCTACGGTTGTTGAAGTAAATTTTACAAGTTAATGCGTAAATTCATGAAATATACATTTCTCTGACTCGCCACTTATTCTGTAATCTTGCCTCCGGCTTTTATTGCAAGCTGAATTTTCTTCCCCATGACTCTGGAATTGGTATCCGATTTCATACTGTTGATAAAAGAGTAAAAATCAGGGAAAAACTCAGAATGTCGGCTTCCGCTGAGCCTTTTTTGTGAAGCCTATCAGGATGGGAAAATTTCCTGTCGTTTAGAGAAGTCTGTAATGTTGGGTTTGAGTCATGAATACTTAAAGACCAGAGGGGCTTCTCATTCTGGTATGGGAGGAACTTGTATTTAAGCCTCGCTTAAAGGAGAAGGAAAGGTTAAAACGAAGTAAGCCTTATTAGAAAGGTCCACCCAAATATACCAGTAATTTTGCTCTGAGTCCTCTGTCAAAAGAAACACTGCATTTCTTTCCTTCTATTGTGTACACATGGGCTTCTGTATCAGACTTCCTGTTTTCTGCTTAAACCTCCAGGGCTAGGGCTTGAGCATGCTCAGTTTGCTCCTCTCCCCCCCTCCCTTCTCTGCTGTAATCTGAGCCCAGAGCTATACGTGAGCAGGAAGTGATGTCACACCAAGCTAATACTGCTATCCCAAACAAACTGAGAGATTCTAGAGCTTTTTACTCGGGTATGGTAAAGCATTCTACAGAATAAATATAGCATTCTAGTTTGCACTATTGCAGTTAATCTATTGGCAATAAAATGCCTCCGTAGCTTTCCTTCTCCTTTAAGGCCTTATTCTCACCAGTCAGCTCTACTAATTAAAATGCTAATATTTACAGTAGAAATCTGTGTGCTTTCTATGTGACTAGCCCAAGCCCAAAGGCAAAGACGCAAATCAATGCGGTAAGCACCTGAAGGCATAAGCCTTGTACAAGTGACTGTTAAAAGAGAACTAAACCCTAAAAATGAATGTGGCTAAAAATACCATATTTTATATATTAAACATTTTGCACATGCCTAACGTTTCAGCTTGTCAATAGCAGCAATGATCCAGGACTTCAAACTTGTCACAGGGGGTCACCATCTTGGAAAGTGTCTGTGACACTCACATGCTCAGTGGGCTCTGATTGGCTGTTGAGAAGCTAAGCTTAGGGCTCGTCACTAATTATCCAGCAGAAAATGAGCTTCCCTGGCTGTAATATAAGCTGATGCTACAGGTTTGCTGATTATTAAATTCTGATGCTAATTGCACTGGTTTCTGTGCTGCCATGTAGTAATTATGTGTATTAATTACTAATCAGCCTTATATTGTGACATTTCTATTCTATGTGTACTGTATATTGTGAGTGGGACGCTAAGCTCAGTAAGTGACAGCAGCACAGAGCATGCGCAGTGAATCAGCAGAAAAGAAGATGGGGAGCTACTGGGGCATCTTTGGAGACACAGATCTTTATTGCTAAAAGGCTGTGGTTGCCTTGGGCTGGTACAGAAGCACAAAACATCATGTACAACATTTTCTAGCTACTTTTTTAGTTAGGCTTTAGTTCTCCTTTGAACGGAAAATGTTGATTAAAAATGAGCCCCCTTGTGCCTGACAGATCAGCTTTTCTGTAGCACTTTCTTATGTCTCACAGATTTCCCCATCCCAGAGGCTCTCTCTGTATTTGCTCAGACTGGAGGAATCATTGACTGTTTGTTTCATTCCTCTGAATTACTGGTCGAGCACCACAGAAATGGCACTTGTTTGCTCTGTGCGCACGGGTTGTTTGTTTTTATACAGACGAGGATTAGCGCACGTTTTTGTTTATTTTTCCAACCCTGCCCATTTATAGATGACGTGTGCAATCTACAATACACAGCCTCCCTTTAATAAAATATATTTACTGAGTTGCTCCGTAATAGCAAAGCTGTTTTCTGGACTATAAAGAACCAAATGTATTTACAGCTCATTATAAGAGTTTATTTGTACCTGTGTAAAATAAATGGCTCAATGTGATACCTTTCTGGTTATACAGTAGGTAAGCTGGCAATTAGTCACGGCCCCTATTGAGTAAATCACAAGCATGACACTTAGCTCTCACTACTTGATTATAGGTGTACAGCCTTAGCCAGTGTTCCAGAAACTCTGTTGACTTTGTTAACATGGCACTTTATTTATCCGTCTTCATTTCAGCTTTTACTAATGTGTCCATTTAAAAGCCACATACACTGGGTAATCTTAAATGGTTGCATTTGACTTGCAGCTGAAAATACAGGTACCGCATGGGGGAATGTACAAGGTATATTCAAAGCTGTCACGGTGATTGATATCCATAGTCTCCTTTTATAAGTACAGGTATGGGACCTCTTATCCAGAATACTCTGGACCTGGGGTTTTCTGATACCTTAAAGGGGAACTATTGCAAAACAGAAAATGTAATATACACTGACTCATACTGAAATAAGAAACTTTCTAAATACAATCCATTAAATATTCTGCATTGTTTCTGAAATGATCAAGATTATCTTCACTATTCCTCTCTCAGTATCTGTTTCTCTTCTTTCTGTCTTCATGCAGCAGTTGGGTGTCAGATGAATGATCCAGTATATCTCGTAGGGTGGGCTCCCTTTCCTAGCAGATGTATTAGATAGAGCTCACAGTCTAATAACTGATTCCAGTACAAAAAAAAAAAAATCTAACAATAACTGCCTTTTGCTTAAATTCTGCATGTAGAGAGACATGATGTCTGGTGAATTTAATAGACCGATGAGCTCTAATACATCTTCTAGGAAAGGGAGCCTCACTATAAGATATATTGGATCATCATTAGACACCCAACTCCTGAATGAAGACAGCATTAGGAGAACAGATGCCGAGAGAGGGATAGTGAAGATAAGTCTACTAGAAAATCATGTAAACATTAAATAAACCCAATAGGCTGGTTTTGCTTCCAATAAGGATTAATTATATCTTAGTTTGATATCAAGTAAAAGCTACTGTTTTATTATTACAGAGAAAAAGGAATTAAAAAAAAAAAATTGTATTATTTGGATAAAATGGAGTCTATGGGACACTGCCTTTCTGTAATGAGGAGCTTTCTGGATAATGGGCTTCAGGATAACGGATCCCATACCTGTACTATATGCCCAGCTTAACACTTGGACCTGCTGTTGTTTGTGTACATGGGGACTTAGTACATGTTTGTTGCCTGGGCAGTCAATATTTATGTACCATGGATATGTCGGGTCATTGATGGGGCAGGTTTGAAACTAAGGATGTCCCGTCTTAGTATTTTTTTGTTGGACCACTGATCTGCGCTGTTCTCTTGCATACAAGTGTTCCTTGGACTTCCACGGGCCTAATCAATATCCTAGAAAGGCCTCAGGCTAAAAGTTTTTATTACTGATTGAAACATAGATAAACAAACAAGGCTCAGAGGAGACATTCGTTGAGGAGTCAAGCTGCCCTTCCCAATTTCTATTGCCAGTCATGGGCCTTTTTGAACCATGTGAGGGACTTGTTGCTTGAACCAGCAGCCAGTCAAGATGAACTGTGGGACATACTGTATCCCTAGCAAGTTTGGAGCTGTATTTTTCTACTTGAGGTTGGAATCAACACCTTTAATAATTCATGGGGCAGTTATGTTTCAAATGAAATTTAGAAGGACAATGGGTTGAAAACAAATGCTGCAACCAATCGGAGTTTTCCTTTTATTAGTCTTACTGCAACTGGCTGATCAGAGTAGACTGCTGATTGGTTGGTGTAGATTCCTACTGCAGAGGGAAAGGAAAATGCCACCGCTTTTTTGTGAATTCCATCCACATCCCTGTGAACAGATCCTTTCAGCAAAGAATAGGACATGATGGGCATTGCAACACCTTCTAAAGAGGGCTGACATATTGGACTGTGATAATTGGGTTTCCCTGCGTAGAGTGTCCTCGGCGATTTCATTAAACAAACGGAAGCCATTGATTTGGTTAAACAGCTGAGAAGTGAAAGAAAAGGGATTCTGTAAAGCTCTTACTGTTTAGCCTGAGGGCCTGCAAATTCCTGTAGCTTTAGGAATCCTTTTGTTCTGCTTCCTATTTGGATAAATGCGTGGCCACTGGCTGGCTCTTTCCAGGAAAGTTGCTTTGTTGGCAGCCCTGAGTTCTGCAGGGCTTCAGGCAGGACAACCCAGATTGGGCCCAATTAAATGTATATATACTAGAATGCCTGTGTCTGACCTGTTGGCCCATAATAGGAGCAGTGTTGTCTACCATTTATTTTTTATTAAGGTTTACCTTTAGTAAACTTCAAGGGAAAGTGTGTGCTACTTACAATCTTGCTTTTATCTTTTATTTTGCAATCTTATATTGTTCAAGAGCCTAATTACATATGAGTATATGGTAGGGATGCACTATTTTGGATTCGGCCGAACCCCCGAATCCTTTATGAAAGATTTAGCCGAATCCTTTATGAAAGATTTGGCCGAATAACGAACCAAATCCGAATCCTAATTTTCATATACAAATTAGGAGTGGGAAGGGGAAAACATTTTTTACTTCCTTGTTTTGTGACAAAAAGTCACACAATTTCCTTCCCAGCCCCTAATTTCCATATGCAAATTAGGATTCGGATTCAGTTCGGCCAGGCAGAAGGATTCGGCCGAATCCAAATCCTGCTGAAAAAGGCCGAATCCCGAACCGAATCCTGGATTCAGTGCATCCCTAATATATGGCCATGCCTCTGTAAATCTTCATTATACTCCTCCTATGCACAATGTTCCACCTGTAAAATGTAGCCCTTTAAACAGTGTTTTGTGAAGTAACTTCTTTTAAAGTTTATTATGACATATTACACTCCCTATTTAACCTTTATGAGGATATTCACTCCTTCTGAATTCCATAACCTGCATAAATACTTGGCCAGCTGCTTTGTTGGTCTATATGGTGGTGGAACCTACCTTATTCCCTATATAATACACAAAAGCCATGAATATCCTGTAAATTATATCCTTATAAACGGTGAGTAGTGATGTCATCAGTTATAAACGGTGAGTAGTGATGTCATTTCTGTCACATGACTCACTAAAATTTGTGTATTATAATAAATAAAGTACCCCCTGTTGTAAAATATGAGGATATTCGAAGTTACCTCGGAGTTCCATGACCTGTATAAAAACACTCGGCCTTCAGCCTCGTGTTTTTATATGGTCATGAAACTCCTCGGTAACTTATAATATATCCTTATATTTTACAAGAGGCGGTACTTTATTCACTATATAACTAGGGTGCAGTTTATTGTGCATTCTCTTCATACACCATCATGCTTACACCCTCATGACTACACCCTGGTGGCCGATGTTAAAGTGATACTGATACTAAAAATTGTCTTTTCAAAATATTAATCTACATTAAAAGTTACCTATAGGTCATGTTGATCGTTTTTCGCTTACTGCTCTTGTCACTTGAAGTTCCTAAACCTGACTGTTTTGCCATCCTGACTGTCTAATGCTAACGGACTATTGCTGCACAAATATGGCAGCCCCCTCATAGAGGAACAGGCTAGTAGGAAAGGTAATGGAAAAGCATCAGGCAAATAATTTTATGTCAAAATTATAAATAGCATTCAAAGATAATGTTATTGATCGATATTAAAAAAGGTTATTTTCTGATGTCGGTATATCTTTAAGAGGGTTCTGTTGCTGTCTCACCAGTGTTCTACATGGTCACCATGAATATTGAAAGGCCATCCATTTTGGTCATGGTGACATGCTTAGCTCAACTAACCAAAATTCTTCACAGATATAAGAGGAACTTTTATTTCAGTAAAAAATCTGTAGAAACCACCAGCGTAACTTTTAATGGCAACAGAGATTTTATACATTGACCTATAAGGACCATTTAAAGGAGCCAATTATGAAAATAAGATCCTAGTTCTATATAACCTAGAGCTGCCTTTCCTTTTTTTTCTGACTTTGCTTTACATTATTGCCCAGGGTTTGTACTAAGCATATTTCCTCATTAAGGGTAGGGGCACACGGCGCGATTTCGCCGCGATTCTGCGCTAAGCGAGTTGTCGCTGCGTTTTTAAGCCGAAATAGCTTTGCTAACTTTGGCGCTGGCGTCAATGCAAATCGCGGCGAAATCGCTGCGCTAATTCACACGCGGCGATTCGTTTTCTATTGTCGTCCGAAGTTGCCTCGCTGGGCGTTTCCGGGCGACAGTAGAAAAAGAATCGCCGCGTGTGAATTAGCGCAGCGATTTCGCCGCGATTTGCATTGACGCCAGCGCCAAAGTTAGCAAAGCTATTTCGGCTTAAAAAACGCAGCGACAACTCGCCCAGCGCAGAATCGCGGCGAAATCGCGCCGTGTGCCCCTAGCCTAAGGCCAGTTGGCTGGAGTTGGTTAAGCCCCTTAGCGGACCAGAAATTAGTTAATCGCACGTGAAACATGGAGCCTTCATCCTCTGCAAAGCAAAGTGTATTTGCCGTACAGAGAATAATGGGCCTGGGAGCTGCTCTAGTGCATCCTGCTTTGTTGAATGAAATCGCTCGGCTCTTGTAATCAAAGGAATTCAGGGCAAAGGACATAGGTCACCACTTCCCCGTGGTGCCTGCTACAGCCCTGTACTTTCTCTTGTTTAACTGTGAGAATAATGGCCGTCCCTTGTATTTTCTGGCTGCTGTGGTGGCAAGTCACTGGCAAGTTTGGGCATCTCCCCGGCCTCCTATATCTCTGAAGAGATTTGATTCATGTCAGCCGTGTGAATGTGTCTGTCCCTTGGCCCCGTTATGCAAATCCTGGCCGCTTGCTTTACCTGAGCGTGCATGGTCATGCTTCAAGAATGCGGTGCAGCTGAAATGGCAGTTGTGCTGAGGTGTACTCCTCCTACGGGCAAGAGCATAGAAACATAATTGTGCTCTGGTGCAGCCCCCTGATGATCTGAGGTTGTTTAATGCAATTTATAGGGCAAGTTTGCATTCTTACCCTGCAATTGCTGCCTAAAGATTGCCCAAATCTGTTTTTGGAGCAAAATGCCTGCATCTTCTAGCAAGCCACCAAGACTGAGCACCCATCTGTGTCTCTTACTATGGACAGCGGCAGTTGTCTCTGCTGACCAGAGTCACATCAGGCTGCCGAAGTTGGCCCTGTAACTGGCCAATGGAAGATCTGTATTGGAGATCAAAGGAAGTGCATGCTAACCATAGCCGTGAAACAAAAAGGCAGGCACTCAGTGGATTTTTTCTAGAAAAGTTGGCAACCCTAGGCATAGCCTTACGCGTTTCGTATCCTCACAGATACTAAGTCATAGGCAAAACATACAAACATCACAAACACATTTAAGTAGATGACCACCAATGAGCTTAATTAACTCCTACCAATTAGAGGAAGAATCCAAGATGATGCAAATTGCATCATAGGCCTGAGCCCAGGTGCCATCTTGGTGCTCTCAGCTAAAGAGAGGAGTACAAAACAAACAAAACTTAACTATTAAAAGAATTTAATCTATACTTAAATATACTCAGAAATGACTGAAAAGTAACGGATTCATTATTCATCCCCAGGGGGGAATCTAGTAGCTAGTGTATAAATCCATTTAGTTTCTAGATGAAACAATCTCTTACTTATGTCACCCCCTCTCTGATTCAGGGAAACTCTCTATCACAAATATTGAAGAAATCCAAGTTATTATTACTGCAAATTTGGAAGTGTTTAGCTACATTTGTCTGTGTTATTTTTAATGTTAATATGTTCACGTGCCCTGACTAAGTATCTGTGTGGATATGAAATGTGTAAGGCTATGCCATGAACACTTAATAAACGAATACAGTAGAACCCCCATTTTACGCTTTTCAGGGGAGCAGAAAAAAATGGTGTAAATTCCAGGAAAATTTAAAATCAGGGAAATGTATTATGCATATAGGTGGAACCACAAAACAAATAAATGTAAATAAAATGAGGGAAAACTTAAAATCAGGGGGTGTAAAATTGAGGTTTCACTGTATTTAGTTTACACATCTGTGCGTAGGACCATTCCATTGAGTGCCTTCCTTTAATTCATGGTTTGGATCTGCTCCCTTAGCTAAAGGTTCAGGGCAGTGCACCTGGACCTCCTCTTATACTGGGTGAGTTTAAAATGACCATTGTTATACTGGGTGAGTTTAAAATGACCATTGTTATACTGGGTGAGTTTAAAATGACCATAGGTCTCCTTGCTATATAGAAATACAGCCTGTTGGTCATTCCTGTCCATAGCCAGCCTTGGGCTGCAATTTTCTGCTCAAAGCTTCATGACCTAAGCTTCTAAATGTACATTGCTGGGGGATTTATGGAACTATTTACAGTTAGTGTCTTTTGCTTTCACTTTATTTTTCCAGAAGGAAAGGAGACCTAGGTCATACTCACCATGTAGTAGTTACCTGTATGCTTCCAAGACCGGGATCGATTTGAACTGTTGCTGCCCCAGAATGTTAAGCAGTTCATAATAGGTCATCAGGCCTAAATCTGGCTGATCTTATTATGGGCCAACAAATGGATCACTTGTCTTTTTTTACCCCACTCAACCTGAATATTTTTTGGGCAAGTCCTGGGTTCCCCATCCAATAAGTAGCCAGATCAGCAGGCAGTATGATGGCACCAGGGACTTTTCTATATGCATGAGATTTCCCTCTGACTAAACAGTCCCATCTCTCTTTTACAACCTGAGCTTTGCTGAATAAGGCAGAGGTGTTAACCTTTCCCTGGGAGAATGGCCAGAGAATAGAAGTCAGAATGCAATAAAAGCACATACATAAGGGGGCAGATTATTGCAGGTTGGTTGCTCGGGGAGACTATATACTTTCAGTAGCAATTTAGTGCATGATTGATCTCCTTAATACAGTTAGTGCCACGCTCACTGGTTTCACTCCGCCGGCCACTCGCTTGTACCGTCGCCCATTTTATAGAAACCATCAACGACTGCAAACAATGAAACTTAATGGGTTTTAATGTTGAATTATCACAGTGCCAAATATGTTTACATCTTCCTGGGAAAACGGACTCCATTAACTTTCTAATGATACGTTTTTAATCCGCCGCACTGCGAAACCAGGCGATGGGTTTCACCGTGGTGAATCCTTTTTGTGGCTATGATGGAAATAGCTTTGTTATATTTGGGGGGATCAATGCAGGCTTCGATGAGAACTGCTTGAGAGGGTATTTCAAAGCTAATATTTGTAAACTACATTTCCTAGCAACTTCAGCCAGCAAAAACCCAGTTACCCCTCCAGTGTATATTTATACGGTGGGAGGATACCTTGAATTGAAATCTGAAATAAGGAGGGCCAAGGCATGGATTTGTGGCCCCATAATTCTGCTACAGCTATGAGACCTGTTGTTCAGAATGCTCGGCACCTGGGGTAATGGATCTTTCCATAATTTGGGTCTTAGTACCGTAAAGCTGGCCATAGATGCAAAGATCTGATCGTACGAATCCTTGATTCATACGATTATTGGACCGTGTGTTGAGAGTCCCGACGTTTTTCGTCCGGCGGAAATCGTCGTTTGGTCGATCGGAACAGGTTAATCGATTTCTGACGGCTGCTGATAATATCTCTGCGTGTATTGCCGATTGTACGACTTTCAGTGGGAGACTGTCACCAGCTTTGGTCAGACATAACTTTCCTACGATTGCTGTCAGGGGCAGAACATCGGCTGATCTGTTCTTTTCTACTTTATTTGATCTGAATGGTTAGTGGCAGGTCGGGAGATGGGGAAGTCCGATCGTACGTTGATTCATACGATCGGATCTTTGCATCTGTAGCCAGCTTATGTCTACTAGAAAATCATGTAAACTCTAAATAAACCCAATAGGCTGGTTTTGTTACAATAAGGATTAATTATATCTTAGTTGGGATCAAGTACAAGCTACTGTTTTATTATTACACAGAAAAAGGAAATCATTTTTTAAAATTGGATTAGAATGGAGTCTACGGGAGACATCCTTTCCGTAATTCAGAACTTTCTGGATAATGTGTTACCGGATAACAGATCCCATACCTGTAATAGGAAATTAACATAAACATATAGGATATATTTCCCCCCCCCTGAAATGGAGGCAACTCTGTTATCCAAAATACTCGGTACCTCGAGTTTTTCAGATAAGAGATCTTTGCATAATTTGTATCTCCATACCTCAAGTCTACCAGAAAATCACATAAACATTAAATGAACCCAATAGGCTGGTTTTGCTTCCAATAAGGATTAATTATATCTTAGTTTGGCTCAAGTACAAGCTACTGTTTTATTATTACAGAGAAAAAGGAAATTATTTTTTAGAATTTGGATTATTTTGATAAAATGGAGTCTATGGGAGACAGCCATTCTGTAATTTGGAGCTTTCTGGATAACTGGTTTCCAGATAACAGATCCCATACCTGTACCAACAAAAAAATTCCCTTGTGCAGCTGAAGAGCAGCTGGTGAGTGACAGGTTTCAGATCCGCATGCACTTGCTGAAAAATATCTTGACTATTTCATTACCACTGCCATGCACAGTGTTTCCCTTAAAGGGAAAATGAATACTATTTATAAGTTTGCTCCCCTTTAAATAGTTAAGAGCAAGTCTTTAGGTTATTCTAGGCACTGAAAAGTCCTTCCCTGCGTTTGCCAGTGGAGGCTACCATATTGCTTTCCTCTTCTGAGCCAAGCAATAATACTTCACCTGCACAGGAAGTGACTGTTGGATACAGACTGGCAGAACAAACTTGCCTGCATGCTGCACACTGAGGTTTTCCTTTCTGCATCATCCATGGGACACACTACAAACAATCTTTTTAGATACTTGTCTTTTTTTTTTTTTCCCTTCTGTTTACCGTCTATTTCTCCCAGCTACTATTCGCCGAAATACTGGCTCCTCATTCCGTGGGTAACCCTTCTGGTGCCAAACTACCCTGAATATTTACCTTAGATTTTTTTTTTTTTTAATTAAATTATCATTTTTTTTTCTTTTTGGTGTAATGAAGATCTAGTATATTTACTTTTTTGTATCCAGTTTAACCCTTTAAGTGCCACAGAACGTAGAATCTACGTTCTGTGGAAAAGTAACTTGAAATGCCACAGAACGTAGATTCTACGTTCTGCAGCACTTCCGGGTTGTGGAGCGGAGGAGCGGCTGTTAGAGCCGCTCGCTCCGTTCCGCTTCGATCCCCTGCCCCTAGGCAACGAGCAGAGCAGGGGATCGAGTGGCCCCTGGGGCGCGATCGCCCAGGGGCCCAAAAGCAGCAGCAGGCACGTGTTACTTACGTGTCCTGCTGCTGCAGCCTGCACTGCGCCGTTGATCTCCGCCCCCACAGCACAGGAACACGAGGATCGTCGCAGATGTCTTCCTGGGACCCCTCCACATCGTGTGCAACAGTCTTCAGCGACTTTTTCAGGTTAGTGCAACAATTACACACACAAACACACCAACACACACTTATTACAGTAATACACACTTAGATTCACACTTACACACACTTACACATACATTTTTGGGGATTGGGGGGGTCACTTACACTCACTGCACTTACACACATGTGCACACGCACACACGCGCACATAACATGTAATTTACCATTTGTATACACGCACACGCACATACATGGCATTGTGGCTTTTTTTTTTTTTTTCTTATCGCATCGTCTCTTTTTTTGGCTGAAAAAAATGTTTTATTGCCATTACGAATAGCGTATTCGCTAACCGTACTGTGCAATATCTTTTGTATGTTATTTCGGTGATTATATTGCAATTTTGGGTATTTTGGTGCATTTTTAGCCATTTTATTGAATTTTTAGCCATTTTATTGCATTTTCAGCTCTGCATATGTTGTGTTCACTTGTTTCTAGCCGTATAACCTGTTTGGCCCAGCTAAAATATTCAAACTGTGATTCTGATGGCCGATAACACTATTCTGGAAAAAAAACATTGATTTTTGTGGTTTTATTGGATTTTTTTTCATTTCACTCTTTACTGCCTTATTTTGTTTTGCCTTGTAAATTTTATCTACTATATATCCATTTGGGGGTCTCTGTGCGCCACATAGTTTGGTATATCTATGCATATTGGGCATCAAAGTGTTCCGTAGACCCCTGGCGTTCATATTTAGGATGTTTTATGCTGATACGTTACGAAATGTGGGGCATATAATGGGGTAAAATTCAAGCTTTGTGACGATTTTCAGAAATTTGATAAAAACCGTTATGTTCAGCATTGCTTTGCAGTTTGGCAGTTTGTAGTAGAAACACTTATTTACCCATATTGGATTCGTCAGAATGTGTACTTTCTGAAAATATATGGTTTTCTGGGGTCTCTGTACTGTTAGGGGGGTCTAATGTCGCATAATACACACACCAGGTGCTTATATTGCAGCAGCCAGAGCGTCAGCTGTGAAAATGTATATACACTATTGTCATTTGGTGGTCTCTGTGCGCCACATAGTTTGGTATATCTATGCATATTGAGCATCAAAGTGTTCAGTAGACCCCTGGCGTTCATATTTAGGATGTTTTATGCTGATACGTTACGAAATGTGGGGCATATAATGGGGTAAAATTCAAGCTTTCTGACGATTTTCAGAAATTTGATAAAAAACCGTTATGTTCAGCATTGCTTTGCAGTTTGGCAGTTTGTAGTAGAAACACTTATTTACCCATATTGGATTCGTCAGAATGTGTACTTTCTGAAAATATATGGTTTTCTGGGGTCTCTGTACTGTTAGGGGGGTCTAATGTTGCATAATACACACACCAGGCGCTTATATTGCAGCAGCCAGCGCGTCAGCTGTGAAAATGTATATACACTATTGTCATTTGGTGGTCTCTGTGCGCTACATAGTTTGGTATATCTATGCATATTGAGCATCAAAGTGTTCAGTAGACCTCTGGCGTTCATATTTAGGATGTTTTATGCTGATACGTTACAAAACGTGGAGCATATAATGGGGTAAAATTCAAGCTTTGTGACGATTTTCAGAAATTTGATAAAAACCGTTATGTTCAGCATTGCTTTGCAGTTTGGCAGTTTGTAGTAGAAACACTTATTTACCCATATTGGATTCGTCAGAATGTGTAATTTCTGAAAATATATGGTTTTCTGGGGTCTCTGTACTGTTAGGGGGGTCTAATATCGCATAATACACACACCAGGTGCTTATATTGCAGCAGCCAGCGCGTCAGCCGTGAAAATGTATATACACTATTGTCATTTGGGGGTCTCTGTGCGCCACATAGTTTGGTATATCTATGCATATTGGGCATCAAAGTGTTCAGTAGACCCCTGGCGTTCATATTTAGGATGTTTTATGCTGATACGTTACGAAACGTGGAGCATATAATGGGGTAAAATTCAAGCTTTGTGACGATTTTCAGAAATCTGATAAAAACCGTTATGTTCAGCATTGCTTTGCAGTTTGGCAGTTTGTAGTAGAAACACTTATTTACCCATATTGGATTCGTCAGAATGTGTACTTTCTGAAAATATCTGGTTTTCTGGGGTCTCTGTACTGTTAGGGGGGTCTAATGTCGCATAATACACACACCAGGTGCTTATATTGCAGCAGCCAGCGCGTCAGCCGTGAAAATGTATATACACTATTGTCATTTGGGGGTCTCTGTGCGCCACATAGTTTGGTATATCTATGCATATTGGGCATCAAAGTGTTCAGTAGACCCCTGGCGTTCATATTTAGGATGTTTTATGCTGATACGTTACGAAACGTGGAGCATATAATGGGGTAAAATTCAAGCTTTGTGACGATTTTCAGAAATTTGATAAAAACCGTTATGTTCAGCATTGCTTTGCAGTTTGGCAGTTTGCAGTAGAAACACTTATTTACCCATATTGGATTCGTCAGAATGTGTACTTTCTGAAAATATATGGTTTTCTGGGGTCTCTGTACTGTTAGGGGGGTCTAATGTCGCATAATACACACACCAGGTGCTTATATTGCAGCAGCCAGCGCGTCAGCCGTGAAAATGTATATACACTATTGTCATTTGGGGGTCTCTGTGCGCCACATAGTTTGGTATATCTATGCATATTGGGCATCAAAGTGTTCAGTAGACCCCTGGCGTTCATATTTAGGATGTTTTATGCTGATACGTTACGAAACGTGGAGCATATAATGGGGTAAAATTCAAGCTTTGTGATGATTTTCAGAAATTTGATAAAAACCGTTATGTTCAGCATTGCTTTGCAGTTTGGCAGTTTGTAGTAGAAACACTTATTTACCCATATTGGATTCGTCAGAATGTGTACTTTCTGAAAATATATGGTTTTCTGGGGTCTCTGTACTGTTAGGGGGGTCTAATGTCGCATAATACACACACCAGGTGCTTATATTGCAGCAGCCAGCGCGTCAGCCGTGAAAATGTATATACAGTATTGTCATTTGGGGGTCTCTGTGCGCCACATAGTTTGGTATATCTATGCATATTGGGCATCAAAGTGTTCAGTAGACCGCTGGCGTTCATATTTAGGATGTTTTATGCTGATAAGTTACGAAATGTGGGGCATATAATGGGGTAAAATTCAAGCTTTGTGACGATTTTCAGAAATTTGATAAAAAACGTTATGTTCAGCATTGCTTTGCAGTTTGGCAGTTTGTAGTAGAAACACTTATTTACCCATATTGGATTCGTCAGAATGTGTACTTTCTGAAAATATATGGTTTTCTGGGGTCTCTGTACTGTTAGGTGGTCTAATGTCGCATAATACACACACCGGGTGGTTATGTTGCAGCAGCCAGCGCGTCAGCCGTGAAAATGTCTATACATATTGTCATTTGGGGGTCTCTGTGCGCCACATAGTTTGGTATATCTATGCACATTGGGCATCAAACTATTTAGTAGACCCCTATGTTTATATTTAGGATGCTTTATGCTGGTAATGATACATGGACAATACGTTGCTGGAAAGTTGAAGCTTTGAGGCAATTTTCAGATATTTCACCAAAACCGCCAAATTTGGCAAAGCCTTGCGACTCAGTAGTTTGGAGCAGAAAGGCATGGGTACCCATTTTAGATTCTGTAGAATGTGTACTTTCCAAAAATGTATGGGTTTGGGGGGTAAACATATATTTCTGTGTTTTTACCCCACAAAAATGCAGACAATGTGCTGATTTTTCATTAGCTGACGTTACCCACAGGACAATTTGTATGTGCTAACTTCATTTTGGGGCCTCTAAATGCCATATACTTTGGTAAACCTATGCACAGTGGGCACCAAACTGTTTGGAGGACCCCTGGCAATCACAATTTGGGTGCTTTTTTGTGATACGTAATGATACATGGGTGATATGATGCTGGATAGTTGAAGCATTGAGGCAATTTTCAGATATTTCACCAAAACCGACAACTTTGGGAAAGCCTTGCGACTCAGTAGTTTGGAGCAATAAGGCATGGGTACCCATTTTAGATTCTGTAGAATGTGTACTTTCCAAAAATGTATGGGTTTGGGGGGTAAACATATATTTCTGTGTTTTTACCCCACAAAAAATGCAGTTAATGTGTTGATCTTTCATTAGCTGAAGTTACCCACAGGACTATTTGTATGCACTAACTTCATTTTGAGGCCTCTAAATGCCAGATACTTTGGTAAACCTATGAACAATGGCCACCAAACTGTTCGGAGGAACCCTGGCAATCATATTTAGGGTGCTTTTTCTTGGTGCATAACGATACATGGGTGATATGGTGCTGAGAAGTTGAAGCTTTGAGGCAATTTTCAGATATTTCACCAAAACCGACAATTGTGGGAAAGCCTTGCGACTCAGTAGTTTGGAGCAGAAAGGCATGGGTACCCATTTTAGATTCGGTAGAATGTGTACTTTCCAAAACTATATGGGTTTTGGGGGGCAAACATATATTTCTGTGTTTTTACCCCGCAAAAATGCAGTCAATGTGTTGATTTTTCATTAGCTGAAGTTACCCACAGAACTGTTTGTATGCGCTAACTTCATTTTGGGGCCTCTAAATGCCAGATACTTTGGTAAACTTATGAACAATGGCCACCAAAATGTTCAGAGGAACCCTGGGCAATCATATTTAGGGTGCTTTTTCTTAGTACGTAATGATACATGGGTGATATGGTGCTGGGAAGTTGAAGCTTTGAGGCAATTTTCAGATATTTCACCAAAACCGACAACTTTGGGAAAGCCTTGCGACTCAGTAGTTTGGAGCAGAAAGGCATGGGGACCCATTTTAGATTCGGTAGAATGTGTACTTTCCAAAAATATATGGGTTTTGGGGGTAAACATATATTTCTGTGTTTTTACCCCACAAAAATGCAGTCAATGTGTTGATTTTTCATTAGCTGAAGTTACCCACGGGACTGTTTGTATGCGCTAACTTCATTTTGGGGCCTCTAAATGCCAGATACTTTGGTAAACCTATGAACAATGGCCACCAAACTGTTTGGAGGAACCCTGGCAATCATATTTAGGGTGCTTTTTCTTGGTGCGTAACGATACATGGGTGATATGGTGCTGAGAAGTTGAAGCTTTGAGGCAATTTTCAGATATTTCACCAAAACCGACAATTGTGGGAAAGCCTTGCGACTCAGTAGTTTGGAGCAGAAAGGCATGGGTACCCATTTTAGATTCGGTAGAATGTGTACTTTCCAAAAATATATGGGCTTTGGGGGTAAACATATATTTCTGTGTTTTTACCCCACAAAAATGCAGTCAATGTGTTGATTTTTCATTAGCTGAAGTTACCCACGGGACTGTTTGTATGCGCTAACTTCATTTTGGGGCCTCTAAATGCCAGATACTTTGGTAAACCTATGAACAATGGCCACCAAACTGTTTGGAGGAACCCTGGCAATCATATTTAGGGTGCTTTTTCTTGGTGCGTAACGATACATGGGTGATATGGTGCTGAGAAGTTGAAGTTTTGAGGCAATTTTCAGATATTTCACCAAAACCGACAATTGTGGGAAAGCCTTGCGACTCAGTAGTTTGGAGCAGAAAGGCATGGGTACCCATTTTAGATTCGGTAGAATGTGTACTTTCCAAAAATATATGGGTTTTGGGGGTAAACATATATTTCTGTGTTTTTACCCCACAAAAATGCAGTCAATGTGTTGATTTTTCATTAGCTGAAGTTACCCACGGGACTGTTTGTATGCGCTAACTTCATTTTGGGGCCTCTAAATGCCAGATACTTTGGTAAACCTATGAACAATGGCCACCAAAATGTTCAGAGGAACCCTGGCAATCATATTTAGGGTGCTTTTTCTTAGTACATAATGATACATGGGTGATATGGTGCTGGGAAGTTGAAGGTTTGAGGCAATTTTCACATATTTCACCAAAACCGACAATTTTGGGAAAGCCTTGCGACTCAGTAGTTTGGAGCAGAAAGGCATGGGTACCCATTTTAGATTCTGTAGAATGTGTACTTTCCAAAAATATATGGGTTTGGGGGGTAAACATATATTTCTGTGTTTTTACCCCACAAAAAATGCAGTCAATGTGTTGATTTCTCAGTAGCTGAAGTAAAGTCCTGATCAATTTGGATGTGCTAACTTCATATTGGTGTCTCTAAATGCCAGATACTTTGGTAAACCTATGCATAATGGGTGTCAAACTGTTCAGTGGACCCCTGGCAATCATATTTCAGGTGCTTTTTCTTGGTACCTAATATAGTTTGGGATATGCGGAGCAGCAAAATAAAACCTTTGCAATGATTTTTCAGAATTTTGAATTTTTTTTTTGAAAAACCGCTATGTTCAGACAAGCTTTTATGTTTGGTAGTTGGGATTAGAGAGACATAGTTACCCATTTTGTAATCGGCAGAATGTGTACTTTTCAAAAATGTATGGTTTTCTGGGGTAAACCTACGGTTTCAGGAGTTTTTGCCTTGGAATCTAAAGCATGCCGTTTTCTGCCTTAGTGCTTTCAAAATTCGGCAATATACTGCCGGGAGTTTTTGAGGTACAGAAGTCCTAAATCTCCCTAAAACTATACATATCTGGTATTGGCACGTTCGAGAGACATAAGGCTTTCCAAATCAGTTGGATTTTCATCCGTAAAATGAAATATTTTTCTGGTATAAATTGATATACGATGAAAAATGGTAATTTTTCATTTTTTTTTGGTATTTAGCACTATTAATTTTTTTGCACAGGTGGAAATACATGAAAACTCAGGCAGATTTAGAAAGCTCAGTTTCTACCGAAAAAAACAATGTATAGTTTTCCTAGGTAAACTATAGGTTTCCCCTCAGAAAATGCCCCTAAAGTGAGAGAGCACAAAATGTTTCAAAAACGGCTGGCATTTCGCGTAACCAAAATGTGAAATTCTGCTGGCACTTAAAGGGTTAAAGGGATACGGTCCTGGGAATTTTTAATTTTTTTTTTTTTCCAAAACGCATCAGTTTATAGTGCTGCTCCAATAGAATTCTGCACTGAAATCAGTTTCTCAAAAGATTTTTTTTATTTTTCATTTTTGAAATCTGACATGGGGCTAGACATTTTGTTGGTTTCCCAGCTGCCCTCAGTCATGTAACGTGTGCTCTGATAAACCTTAGTTACTCTTTACTGCTGTACTGCAAGTTGGAGTGATATCACCCCCTCCCTTTCCCCCGAGCAGCCAAACAAAAGAACAATGGGAAGGTAACCAGATAGCAGCTCCCTAACACAAGATAACAGCTGCCTGGTAGATCTAAGAACAGCACTCAATAGTAAAAATCCATGTCTCACTGAGACACATTCAGTTACATTGAGTAGGAGAAACAGCCGCCTGCCAGGAAGCAGTTCCATCCTAAAGTGTAAATGACCTGAGATGCACTTACACACCAATATTACAACTAAGAAAAAAAATACACTTGCTGGTTCAGGAATGAAATTTTATTGTAGAGTGAATTATTTGCAGTGTAAACAGTGTAATTTAGAAATAAAAACTGTCATGACAGAATCACTTTAAGGACGAGGAAAGCTGAGGAAACATGGAACCATTGGGGTCGTGGTCAAGATTGGCACCATTGTGCCTCGATGGAAACTATAAGAACCAATAAGGTTTTTATGAAAAGGGGCCCCGGCATGTGCCGACAGGTTGATCCTTGGGGTGCATTAGAAATGTGTAACCAGTAAATACTACAAAATAGGAGAGCTTAGAGCAGGCAGTTTTAATCAGCAGGAATTACCCTGTATCAGGCGTGACAGTTGTGTTGTTGCTTGTGGTTTGGCACAGGAGCCGAGGTATTACCCAGTACAGACCCAGAAAGGCCTCTTCTGTTGTAGCCAAATGCATATCGGCACAAGCAGTAATTCATTGTAACCAATCTCTGCACTGAAGCTTTTATTAGAGACCACAAACCACAATCTCTTCCTCTCTGCACGGCACTTGTGAAACTTCTCCAATTCATTTGCGTGTGAGCCCTGGTGTGTGGCACAATCCTGTGAGCACCTGTGAATATGGATGGCTCGTGTTCTTACGAAGGTTTCTGCATCGCTTTAAAGGACAAGTAAAATGCAGGTGGCCTTCTGCCTGGCAGAGAAGCAGTGGTATTGCACCTATGTTTTTTTATTACTATGTGACGGCTTATTATTCACATGTTAGACCCCTGCAGAAGAATATGGCAGGTGCCTGTGCTCTCTACGCCCTGCAGTAGAGTCCTACGCGGAACCAATTTCTAAGACCCAGACCCAACCCGCATATATATCCACTTTGAACCGCTACCCGACCCCGCAACTGCCTTATTCGCAACCGACCAACAACCCGCTGACCACCATCAAACAGGAAGTGATGCTGCTGCAAACCGGAAGTTGCGTCATCAAAAGTGGGCAGGGACTTAAAAACACATTTTGTAAAACTTTCAAATGAGTAAAATATAGACAATATTACATAAGATAAGAAATTTAGATGAGATTCATTTAGAAATTTAGATACTGATTCAACTGATTCAATTTGAATAAAAAAAATTTTAAGTTCACTTTTAGTATGTTATAGAATGGCCAATTGTCTTCAGTGAATATGTCATAGGTTTTGAAGTATTCACTGACCCCATCTAAAATGCTCCGTAAGGCTACAAATGTATTGTTACTGCTACCTTTCCTTACCCATTTCTATTCAGAATAGAAATTCGATTTTATTAGAAATTATTATTATATTCCTTTAATCTATGCAGTCCCAGAACCTAAATTGGCAATTTGTGTGCGCGGGGTAAAAAAGAGAAAACAAATTATTAATCAGTTATTTATTTTGGAACCCTGTGAGTGCAGAGAGCCTGCTAAGTATAGAGATTTAGCCTGCGTCTGCCTTCGCCTCTGCCGTCTGTTATGCCCCCCCTACTCCGTTTAATTGAGTTGGAAGTTAAGATCCCAGGAGGCTGATGGAGTGTAGGTTTTGGTTGGTGTAGCAGAAGCTTGGCTTCCCCTTGGCTATACAGTTATTTATCCCTGGTTGCTTTGAGAGTAAATGTTGTCAATCCACGTCGCCTACAATAATTCTCCTTTACGCTAAAGTGAGTGTTCCACAGCCGGCCAGGATCCTGGGACGTGGGCCAGTCGGGAATCTAAATTAATGTGAATTGGCTCAAGGCAGAGATGCCTAACCTGCAGCCCTGGATAGCGGGGATTCCCCACAGGATGCTGGGAGTTGTACCTCCGTAGCTGGCGGGCCAGTGAATAGTAAATAAAAGTTCTGATGTGCAATCTCCGGCAGACTTGCATTTGGATATACAGTGTTCCTGTAGGCCACTTCTTCTCCTCATGCGGTAGGAAACTTTTTTTTTTTTTTTTTTTTTTGGAATGTTGGTTTTGTGCATTGGTCCCTGTGAAAGGCAACCCCCTTCCCCTGTCCCCGTTGCTTCATGTGCAGAGTGAAAGCTTTTCAGCTCTTATTTACAGTTCCCATAGCCCAGTTCTAGGAAGCCTCCTCAGCTGATTGTTTGCTCTGTGCATGAATTGCTCTCCTTATTTCCAAAGCAACACTCGGCCAACCCTCTATAGATGTCTCTGTTCGCTGCAACACCACGTTGTAGACTTATCAAGGGTCATAGTCACAAAGTGTGTGAGATTTATCACACCTTGACCCTGTAAACAGTCCTAATTTGAATATCCGCCACCAAAAACCTGCCGAGTTCATGTACAAGTCAATGGCAGAAGTCAGTTGAGCCGTTTGGAGATGTTAATTGCCTTCCTTGTCATTCGAGTTTCTGGAGGAAAATTCTATTTGTATGAATCGAATACTCAGCCAACCCTCTCGATGCCTCTGTTTGCTGCAGCACAAAGGGGCAGATTTATTAAGGGTCGAATACTAAATTTGAATTCAAATTTTTGAGTTTCAGAATTCACACATTCAAATTTTGAGCCATTTGGAGATGTTAATAGCCTTCCTGAAACAAGTTTTTTATTTTTTCTTTTTCGGGAGATTCGTACGAATCGAATTTGAATCTAATACCATTTCAAATTTTCTTAAATAACCTCCCTGTCGTATTGTGAGTATATTCGAATTTAAAAAAAAATCACAAGAATTTGAAATTCGAACCAGGGCCACCATCAGGGGGTCACAGGGGGACAGTTGTCCCGGGCCACAGGTTTTTTGTGCCTTGGGAGGGACCAGCCGTACTTGGGTGATTAGCCCTCCCTTCCGAAGTTTGCAACTTCCTAACAGCAATGTGGGGCTGGAAATCAAGTAAGTTTAAAAAAAAAATTTTTTTTTTTTAAACTGTAGGGGGGGGGACTGCCACCAATATTTTTTTTTTTTTTTTTTTGCATGGGTGGGGCTGACCATCAATGGGTTTGGGGCTGGCCTGGGGTGGGTGGAGCCCAGAAAATTGATGGCCCTGATGGGAACCATATTATTTGACTCCGTTGAGGCAAGCAACATGGCAACCCCCATTCCCGTATCAATCCACAAATTATGGTGAACAAAAACCTATTGTTAAAAATAAATTTCCCACTTATCAGATAAACATTTTTGGGACACAGTGTTATTGATCAGCCTCTCCAACGGAATAGAATTTCCTTCAACTAAAAACAACTGCTGTTCGCCTTGTATGACATGGAATAAGCCATCCACATTTTGTTTTCCCCCTGGGTTTTTCTGAAATTTTTTTTTTGATTCCCGTCACACAACCGCGCCTCGCATGGGGTATTTACGCAAAGTTTTTTAAGCTCCTGCTTAATGGAAACGTCGCCGGTTAGAATGAAGGCATTCATTTTTAATGTCCGTTTCCCTTGCGCTGCTGAAAATATTAGTCAATACATCTCTTCCTCTCACCGATATCCTTGAAGGAAATTAAAACCCGGCCGTCTAATGGCTGCGGATGAATTACGGACAGAGCCTTTGCTTTTTCTCCCCCATCCCTCCAGTTAGAATTTTATTCTTCATCTTATCCTTATTCTTTTTTTTTATCCTTGACCTGTTCTGTAGCACTTTACAGTAGCACTTTATAGAGAATAGACGTCAATGGGGGTTGTTTACTAAACTCCTAATGGCAAAAAACATATATATATTTTTTTTTTGTATAAAATCTGAATTTTTAGTGGGGAAAAAAAAACATGAATTTTTTGAGATTTATTATACCCCGAGGATGGAAAAAGTCTGAATCTGAAAATTCGCCATCTCAGACCTGCCGAGGTTGCATTTAAGTCAACGGGAGACGTCCCAAAGATATTTTGATCTGCGATGGGTTTCGTTCAATAATCTGAAGATTTTGTGGTTTTTCGCGATTTTTCAGGTGTTTTCCCCGCAAACAAATTTTTTGGGAACGTGCATTGATTAATAAGGAGTAAAAACCTGTGTGGATTTGGTTGAATATTGAGATAAATTCGGACTGTGATAAATGAGCCTCCCTGTGTTCCTACCCCAATAGAGCTTACAATCTAAGGTCCCTGTTGTATTCACAAACACACACTAGGGTCTTTTCCTCCCCCCTGGTTAAGTGTTGTTATGGATTTAGGTATGTGAGAATACCTACACGTTGCCATTGGTTTGTGAGTTTGGATGGGCTTTGTTTTTAGGAACAAACATGGCAACTCCCAATACAGCAGCCCGCGACTCGAACAACAACCTGCATATTTACCCACTTGGATCTGCTACCCTTCACGGACCCGCAACTGCCTTAACCGTAACCTGCCGACCATCAAACAGGAAGTGATGGTGCTGCAAACCGGAAGTGATGTCATCAAGTGGGAGGGGACAGAAACAACATTTTGTAAAACTTTAAAAGGAGTAAAATATAGACCATATTACATAAGATAAAAAATTTAGATGAGACCCGCGACCCTCAGACCTGCGACCCGCAGACTTGCATCTATACCCGCACCTAAAAAATCCACCCCTCATTCTGCAGGTTGCCAACTTTTTTTGCGGGTAACCCGACCTGCTGCAGCACTCTAGTGAAGGGGTCCCCAAACGCCGGGCCGCCGAGTCCAGAGCGCAAAAATGAGGCTTGCTGAATTAGACGCTGGTGCCCCAAAGTTGGACACCAGCGCATCCAAATTTGGTTGCCGACCACTGACACCACCACCGCCGACCCCAGCCCTGACCCCCCCCCCCCCGGTCCTTGCAAAATAAAAAAAATTTTGGTCCCTGGTCAGAGGCGTAAATACCGGGGGAGCAGGGGGTGCAACTGGGCCAGGGCCCGCACCCCGCAGGGCCCCCCGGAAGTGCGCACACTGGAGTCGGCTGCAGCCGCAGAGAGAAATCGTGCAGATGAGGGTGGGGGTGGGCCCGACTGCACGTTTCTGGATCTATGGGGGGGGGTCTTGAAAGTGTTTTGGGGGGGGCGCATTGTGGGAAAAGTGGCTTTAAACTGGCGGTAAGGTAAGTGTGGAGTGCTGCCTGCTGGTTTCTGGCAAATAGAATGGCAGAATCAAAGAGACTTGGCAAGTGCCCATGGAGTGAGATGAAAGAGGAAGGAATAAATTAGGAAATTAACTATTTTGTGTGTTTCTCGATTAGTCTGAGCCGGGGGCAATCTGTCTTGGGTTTTGTGCTGTTCTTCCTACTGAGCGGGTGGCATCTCGGCACTTGAATGTAAGAAGTATATGTGTTATTCTGAGTGCAGCCTCGCAAACAGATGGCCTGGAACCCATCCATCGCAGCATTTGCTTTGCTCTTAATGAGTGTGGTCCTTCCATCCCTCCGTGCTCCCGATGGGAAGAGAAACATTTGAACAAGAACACAGATTTCACATTTTTTGGGAACTAAATTAGGCATATGTCTAACCTGTGACTGTACTGTAACTCCCAGCACAGCCTGTGAGCCCTGGGTGATCCAGGATAGTGATAGTGCTGGAAAGCTGAACAGATTCAAATCCAGGCAGGCAATACGAGTCAGCCCAGAACTATTACATTAACCCTGTCATTGTAAACTGAATTTATTATCAACAGCTATTTAATAGGAAAATAGAGGCATGGTATTGTCAGATCGATCTTAAAGGGGTTGTTCACCTTTGCATTAACTTTTAGTATGATGTACAGAGTGATATTCTGGGAAAATTTGCAATTGGTTTTCATTTTTTATTATTTGTGGTTTCTGAATTATTTCCTTTTTTTCTGTTCAGCAGCTCTCCAGTTTACAATTTCAGCAGTCCGGTTGCTAGGGTCCAAATTCCCCTAGCAACCATGCATTGATTTGAATAAGAGACTGGAATATGAAGTGAGGCCTGAATAGAAAGAGGAGTAAATAAACTAGGGATCCACTGAATCCACTATTTTGGATTCGGCCGAACCCCCGAATCCTCTGCGAAAGATTAGTCCGAATACCAAACCGAATCCTAATTTGCATTTGCAAATTAGGGGTGGGAAGGGGGAAACAATTTTTACTTGCTTGTTTTGTGACAAAAAGTCACGCAATTTCCCTCCCACCCCTAATTTGCATATGCAAATAAGCATTTGGATTCGGTTCGGCCGGACAGAAGGATTCGGCCGAATCCTGCTGAAAAAGGCAGAATCCTGGATTCGTTGCACCCCTACAATACCAATGCATGTGTAGCCTTACAGAGCATTTGTTTTGAGGTTGGGGGTCAGTGACCCCCATCTGAAAGCAGGAAAGAATCAGAAGAAGGCAAATATTTCAAAAACTATAGAAAACAAATAATGAAGACCAACCAAAAAGTTGCTTGGAATTGGCCTTTCTATGATATACTAAAAGCTAACTTAAAGGTGAGCCACCCCTTTAAGTTACCCCTGGACACATGTTCTCTGTAGGCAGCTGTAGGGCAGCACCCCTAGTGGTGAAAAATATATGGCACAAAGATTATGCTTGTCCGTTTCAGTCTCTATAAATGCAAATCTGAAGATGAATAACCTTAAATGGATACTGTCATGGGAAATGGGGGGGTTTTTTTTTTTGGTTTTTTTTTCCAAAACTCTGCAGTTATTTGTGCTGTTCCAGCAGAATTCTGCACTGAAATCCATTTCTTAAAAGAGCAAACAGATTTTTTTTATATTTAATTTTGAAACCTGACATGGGGCTAGACATATTGTCAGTTACCCCGCTGCCCCCAGTCATGTGACTTGTGCTCTAATAAACTTCAGTCACTCTTTACTGCTGTAATGCAAGTTGGAGTGATATCACCCCCACCCATTGAGTAGGAGAAACAACAGCCTGCCAGAAAGCATTTCCATCCTAAAGTGCAGGTTATTTCTGAAATCACATGACCAGGCAAAATGACCTGAGATGCACCTACACACCAATATTACAACTAAATACACTTGCTGGTTCAGGAATGACATTTTATATTGTAGAGTGAATTATTTGCAGTGTAAAAACTATCATAAAAGTCATGGCAGAATCCCTTTTAAGTACAAGTTAAAAGGAGAGGTATTAATGGCAGAAAAATATATTCCCACTTTTTGTATCAATATTTGTGACAGGGATCAGGTTTATTTAAAGGTGCGGCGCTTCTTGCTTACAATAGACTACATGCTCCTCTCACAGCGCATTGTTCATCTTCTTTTCCCGCTGATTGCAAGTGCCATTGTGAGTTTCCCCATTTGCTTCTTGTCATGTTGAATATCAGATCCTATTTTCATGGGCCCCCGGGGGGCTGAGAATCCACCGCAGTGAATTCATAAGGAGACGAGCTGCTGGTTTCTGGGGATTAGTGCGGTGCTGAAATGGCTGAAGTTGTTTCCCGTTTGCTACATAAGAACCCCCTGCCCTGTATTTGATTTTTATTAAAGGGGATGAAAACCCACACATTTTTGCCATATAAAAGTAAATGTAATTTATACATTACAAACATACATAAGCCAGCCGATAAGAAAGGGCAATATAGGTACAGGTATAGGACCCGTCATCCAGAATGCTCGGGACCTGGGGTTTTCCGGAGAAGGGATCTTTCTGTAATTTGGATCTCCAAACCTTAAGTCTACTAAAACATAATTTAAACACTGAATAAACCCAATAGGATTGCTTTGCTTCCAATAAGGATTAATTATATCTTAGTTGGGATCAAGTACAAGGTACGGTTTCATTACTGCAGAGAAAAAGGAAATCAATTTTAAAAATGTGAATTATTTGATTATAATGGAGTCTATGGGAGAAGGCCATTCCGTAATTTGGAGCTTTCTGGATATCTGGTTTCCGGATAACAGATCCTATACCTGTACCACTTTCTGTAGTGATTACATGGTAAAATAATGGTCTTGAGGTCATACAGCGATTGGCTGGAGATTTGGGGGGTACTTATACCTGTTCACAATATGTAAAGAAGTGCAACTCCGTTCATAATTAGATTAAAGGGGTGGTTCACTTTTAAGTTAACTTTTAGTATGTTAAAGAATGGCTAATTCTAAGCAACTTTTCAATTAGTCGGCATTATTTATTTTATATAGTTTTTTGAATTATTTGCCTTCTTTTTCTGACTCTTTCCAGCTTTCGAATGGGGGTCACTGACCCCATCTAAAAACAAATACTCTGTAAGGCTGCACATTCATTGTTATTGTCACTTTTTATCACTCCTCTTTCTATTTCAGCCCTTCCCTATTCATACTCCAGTCTCATTCATATCAGTGCTTTGTTGCTAGGGTAATTTGGACACTAGCAACCAGATGGCTGAAATCGCAAACTTTAGAGCTGTTGAATAAAACGCTAAATAACTCTAAAACCACAAATAATAAAAAATTATAACCAATTGCAAAATGTCTCAGATGATCGCTCTCTACGTCATACTAAAAGTTAATTTAAAGGTGAACAAGGCCTTTAATGAAAAAACGGATCATTATTAGTAATCAATACTAAACTCAAAAATGTAAATTTAGAATTATAACTTAAGTAGTGATGAACATCCTAGAAACTTAAAGCTCTCACCCTATAAATCCTCTGACCTGGGTGTATATACCCCAGGTCCCAAACTCCTTAACACTGCCTGAATCTTGAGAGGGAAAATGCATCGCCCCAAATCCGTAGCAGGAGGTGAAGTGCATCAAAGAAGCACTCCGTGCCCCACTTGTTGCATAAAAAGATTTTTAAAAGACTTTATTTTAGGGATGCACTGAATACACTATTTTGGATTCGGCCGAACCCCCGAATTCTTCTCGAAAGATTTGGGCGAATACCGAACCAAATCCATATGCAAATTAGGAGTGGGAAGGGGGAAACATTTTTTACTTCCTTATTTTGGGACAGTCACGTGGTTTCCCCCCCACCCCTAATTTGTATATGCAAATTAGGATTCACATTTGGTTCGGTTTTCCTGCAGAAAAAGGCTGAATCCTGGCCGAATCCCTAACCGAATCCTGGATTCGGTGCATCCCTTCTTTATTTCAGTAGTTTGAAAACAACACGAAACGCGTCAGGCTGTTGATGGTTTTTAAACTACTGAAATAGTCATCTTTTTATGTGATGATTGCAGTACGGAAGTGCTTGCCGATTGCTTCTTTGGACACTCATACCTGACCCAGCCTTGAGTGGATTCATATTCCTAAATAACCGGTGTCTGTTTTAGCAGAAAAAGGCCCTCACACTTGTTCAAGGCTGCAGAAGTGCCAGATGTTAAATAATTGAGAGCTTGTGTAGGGCATTAATACACTCTGCTTGATACACGAAGCCTGGTCTGTGTAATTGAAAGCTCCTAGCTGCCTGCCATTGAAGCGTATTCAATTCCTTCGGACTCCCCCGCTAGGTAGGAGCCACTCACCCAGAACACGCTGTGAATATAAGGCAGAAAATCCAAACTTTTAGAAGCACTTAATAAACATGATTTCTTTATATCATGGCGCAGCGCTCTAAATGCTAATTTCCAATGGGCATCAGAACCCAATCTGCTTAAAGGGACAGTTACTTGAAGGTAAGCATTTAAGCAAAATACTCAGTGATATCCCAGAACAGCAGAGATAACGAATGGTGTTGTATGTATCCAGCCAGGACCATGTTGGTATGTTCAGTTGAGAGCGCGATTGGCCAGAAGACTGGGGGCAGGCCACGGGCTTTTGTTAGGTGTACTACAAATTTACCGGCAGCTATATTGCCGGTAAATTTGTAATACCGGCACCTCGGCAGGTGTTTTAACGGCTAAACCGGTAAAATACCGGCCGGGGGGCAACATCTTGGAAGTGCAGAATAGAAAGTGAAAGTTATTGCCTGCCCCGCCGCTATGCCTAAGGCATAGAGGAGGAGCAAGCAATATATGATTGACAGGTCAGACTTTTAAACGAGTTTATAGTAGTTATGGGTGTTTTTAATAAAAAAATTAAAAAAAATCGGGGTTTGATATTTAATTTGAAAAGGACATTTATATAGCTTTTTATGTCTGGGTGACCGGTTCCCTTTAATGAAACTGAATGCATTTCTTTCCGGTACCCAGTGTGGGGCCCCAGTGTGAAATATCATCCAATAGGAGCGCAGTACAGCAGTAAAGAGTGATTGAAGTTTATCAGAGCACAAGTCACATGACTTGGGGCAGCTGGGAAATTGACAATATGTCTAGCCCCATGTCAGATTTCAAAATTGAACATAAAAAAATCTGTTTGCTCTTTTGAGAAATGGATTTCAGTGCAGAATTCTACTGGAGCAGCACTATTAACTGATTCATTTTGAAAAAATTTTTTTTCCCCATGATCGTATCCCTTTAAACTTCTCAATCAATTACTGACTTTGTTCAGTAGCAAAAACAAATACACAACAAATGGTTTTCCCTATTTATATTTCATAACCCAGGGCATTTTGGCACAGCAAGCTCCTGCAGAAAAAAAGATTTAGGAGCCTGACCTGATTTCTTGCCCTGCTTTGTGCTCCCTGCCTGCCGGAACAGTTGGAAGTTTGGTTTATCATGAAGTTCCATTGGATCAGCAGTACATGTAAATCAGCAGATTGTAAGCTTCCCCTTAAGGCTTTGTTTCTGGAAACACAATACATTTGCAAATACCTAACACTGTATGTGCCTTATGCTGCTTCAGGCATCTGGGCATTGTACCATGGTCCAAATCCACATATTCCACATCAGACTCTCTCTTAAACTAGGTTAATGTGTTGTCTGGATACGGCAACCCAGCGGGCTCATTTAACTTTGTTTAACTCCTATTGCTTTGTTGCTTGATGGGCTGCCGTTTTAATGGGCTTACTCCAGCAAGCTTAGGGAAATATCAAAGTTCTTGTCTGTATCCACCTTTTATAGTGACTATTAGGTTTGGCCCACTTGCTGCCTGCAGTGAATTGCATACCAAGTATCTTTGCTGGCTTCAGCTTTTTTCTGGTTTGGCTTCTGTATTCAACTCTGTCATACAGAAACAAGGAAACTTTCATTTTCCAAATACCGTATATACTTGAGTACAAGCCGTCCCGAGTATAAGCCGAGGTACCTAATCTTACCTCCAAAAACTGGGAAGGCTTATTGACTCGAGTATAAGCCTAGGGTTAGAAATGCAGCAGCTTCTGGTAAGTTTCAATCAAAAAATTGAGGGTTTCTGCTCCCATTGGAGTTGCCGGCGTCTTGTTTTTGGACGCCGGCGACTATTCTTGGAAGCCGGCGACTATTCTTGGACGCCGGCGACTATTCTTGGACGCCGGCGACCGTTTTTGCGCTTGACCCGAGTATAAGCCGAGGTAGAGTTTTTCAGCATATTTTGGGGGCTGAAAAACTCGGCTTATACTCGAGTATATATGGTAGCAATTTTGTTACCCTGGGATCTACTCTTGCCACCTGGCCTCAGTCATGAAATCTGCCTTGATAAAAAGAGTGGTCCGTCTACCTTACGGCACAAGCCACAAGAAAAAGTGCAAATGCTAAATTCATTTTTCCATCCAATTTAGTACACTTTGGGGTGAAGGTAATTATTGGTATATAATTGGTGTATGTATACAACAAATGGTCCTGATTAAAGAAGCAGGGTCCATATCCTGGATCGCTGCTTAAATGCCCCCAACTGTGACTCGGCAAGCAAGTGGCTCAGCAAAGCCTCTTTTGGCTAATCCCGGCATCTGTCACAGCTACTCAGCTGCATTTCGGGTGTGGAAGGCGGGTACATAGGTCAATTAGGTCTACACAGAACTTTGCTAGGATCTACTGGTTTACCATAATCAATGTTGTGGGCATAAGTATTTAACCCCTTGGCATTAATCCGGTTGATTTTCCTTGCTGGAGCCGACCACTCCATGAGTTAATGTGTCAATTAAAATAACAGCTAATACTCAGCTAATACTCTGCTCTTCTGACTTGCATTGGTTCTCTCTCTCTCTCTCTCCCCCCTAGCCATACATGTTAAGCATTTTAGAAAATCTTTTCGTTATCGTAGTACAAAGTTTATCTAGGAACGATCATTTAAATGTACGATTGGTCCATCCACAAAAAAAGACCATTTCAAGTGATCTCGTCTAGTTGAAGCTAGCAAAACTGTGGGTAGCTGCCTGCTTGGCCCTAAAAAACAATTGAACTGTGAACAATGAAAATCGAACCTGCCCGATCGAATTTCTGATGTCAAATGAAAAATCGTTAGGTGCACAATCAATTTTGACGGATTTGCTGGATTGAAAAGGGAGAATTAAAGGGATTGATTAGGGAGAAAGAAAACTTAAAGGAAAACTATACCCCCAAAATGAACACTTAAGCAACAGATAGTTTATATCAAATTGAATGACATATTAAAGAATCTTACCAAACTGGAATATATATATTTACATAAATGTTGCCCTTTTACATCTCTTGCCTTGAACCAACATTTCGTGACTCTATCTGTGCTGCCTCAGAGATCACCTGACCAGAAATACTACAACACTAACTGTAACAGGAAGAAGTGAGGAAGCAAAAGGCACAACTCTGTCTGTTAATTGGCTCATGTGACCTTACATGTGGTTTGTAAGTGTGCACCTTACGATCTTACGATCTCAGGGGGCGGCCCTTATTTTTTAAAATGGCAATTTTCTATTTATGATTACCCAATGGCACATACTACTAAAAAAGTATATTATTATGATAATGGTTCATTTACAGGAAGCAGGGTTTTACACATGAGCTGTTTTACTCAGTATCTTTTAATAGAGACCTACATTGTTTGGGGGGTATAGTTTTCCTTTAATGTCTATGGCCATCTTTACTCCAAAGTGTATCCGGTTTCCTTTATTTCAAGACATGCTGCTTGCTGTATATGACTTATTATATAGGGTTAGGGTTCTATAACTTGTCTGTATAAACTAGTTGATTAGGAATTGCTAAGGCCTGGCTGATGCGACTGGCCTGTGCTTTAACGATCGGAACCTTCCCGTGACATTCCCAGGTACCCATTTCACTGCTTCTCCCATGCCCTCTTTATGTAAATCAGTACACCAAAAAATGGTTCTTTCTTCAACTTTCCACTTAACTTAGAAGAATGTTAGACTTTGATAAAGTCCCTGAAAAGGCCAGAAGTATTCTGAAGCCAAAGACTGTGCATATCCTATTACCGGGAAAAGATTTCCATCATTGCCTCGCAACTGGCCAGCTTTAACGATGGCGTCATTTGCTCCATTGGTTAAATATCTCCCTCTGTCTCAAAAGTGTGGCACTTGCATAAAAAAGGCATATTAATGGAAAGCACAGCTGCAGTCGACAGTTGAAGACCCTAATATTGTAGCAGAGGTCCACAATGTAAACAGATACTGTATAACTTGAGTAATTAATGGAAAGTAAGCAAGTAATGGAAATTTCTTCCTGAAATGCCTCACTTTCACGTTGAAGACTTTCCCTGATTTCCAGTGGCTGCTCATTGTTGCTGGATAAATTGGGTGCAGTTTGGACATGCTTACTAAGTCTCGTAGTACATGGGACTCCAGTTTAGCAGGGCTGACCGCTGGCTAGGCTGCAAAGTGTGTTGGGATGGGTTGGAAAGTTATGCTTCTTGGAGTAATGTTGTATCAGATGACTGGATTCCTTGTTGTCTTCTGTCTGCTCTTTCCCTTAACAGCAGTTTGTCTTTATGGTAAGCCAGTGGCACTGTCTGGCCTTTTTATTAAGGGGATAAGGGATAGAATTGGTCATTGTCTTCTTTAGTAAATATGTGTTAGGTAAAATACTGTATGTTGTAAGTAATCCGTATGGTTTCAACCACAGTGTTCCCTTCTGTGACCCATTTGTCTCTAATGAAACCTCGGGATAGGTGCGAATCACCCAGGGACCCCTCTCTTTCGCAGTTCCATTAGGAGCAGCCAACAAATCTCTTCCGTTGAACACAGCCGACATTCTTTATGAAGCAATTGAACTGTTTTTGACCTGTAAATACTGTTGGAAGTTAATTAAAAAGGAGATTAATCCCGTTAGTCATTGGTAAATGAGCGCTCATCTTCGCTAAAGAGCAGAGCACAGTTGTGTGATTACACCTCGTCCTTCAATGGTCTTCCTCGTAATCGCCCCAAGCTGTTTGATCGGGGAGATTGAGATCTGCAGGTGCAGATCTAATATGCGGCTTAATCCGCGTTCCTGCCAGCAACGGTATTGGCTATAGAGGTATCTAATGTCTGTGTTAAAGGAGAAGGAAAGCTATCAAAGCAGTTGATTGCCAAAAGATTAGCCACAATAGTGCAAGCTAGAATTCTGCAGAATGCTTTACGATACATGAATAAACCGCTATAGAAGCTCTCCCTGTTTGTTTAGGGTAGCAGCTGCCATATTAGCTTGGTGTGACATCACTTCCTGGCTGAGTCTCTGCTGCTCACTCATAGCTCTGGGCTCAGATTACAGCAGGGAGGAGGGAAAAGGGAAGGGGAGAGAGGAGCGAACTGAGCATGTTCAAGCCCTAGCCCTGGAGGTTTAAGCTGAAAACAGGAATTCTGATACAGAATACTGATTTACTCATTGCTTATAATTAAACAACAATACCATATGCATATATTGTGGTGGCAGTGTGTAGATATGTGCCCCCCCAACAGATTGTAGTTTACTCCAAGGATGGAAGGGTTGTTTCTTGCAGGCTTTTCTACAGTGCAAAAAAGAAAATGCATTTTCAGCTATTTGCACATAGTAGCAAAGGTGAAGGCCACAGACTAGATTTTCTTCTAGTTGTCTTCGTTCTGGCCTTGTTTAATTAAAACATAACTACTCCTTGTAGGTTAATGGCACACCATGTGTTTTGTCCCCCCTTTGAAATGCAAAGGCTTAGGTTTCTTTGCCAAGATTCGCTTAGTGTGTTTAGGACGCAAATTGTGGATACCGCTCTCTGTAGGGACTGAAATCGGCCTGCTGACTTAGTCCCGAATGGCCCTAGCCTTTAAAGGAGAACTAAAGCTTGATTTAAGAAGCAGAAATATTGTTCATTATATTTTGGGTTTCTGTACCAGCCCAAGGCAATCACAGTCCTTTAGCAATAAAGATCTGTGTCTCCAAAGATGCCCCAGTAGCTCCCCATCCCCTTTTCTGCTGATTCACTGCACATGCTCTGTGCTGCTGTCACTTACTGAGCTTAGGGACCCACTCACAATATACAGTACACATAAAATAGAAATGTCACAATATAAGGCTGATTAGTAATTAATACACATAATTACTACATGGCAGCACAGAAACCAGTGCAATTAGCATCAGAATTTAATAATCAGCCCTGTAGCATCAGCTTATATTACAGCCAGGGAAGCTCATTTTCTACTGGATAATTAGTGACGAGCCCTAAGCTTAGCTTCTCAACAGCCAATCAGAGCCCACTGAGCATGTGAGTGTCACAGACACTTTCCAAGATGGTGACCCCCTGTGACAAGTTTGAAGTCCTGGATCATTGCTGCTATTGACAAGCTCAAACTTTAGGCTGTTGCCATAAATTCAGTTTACAGAATATACAATTTTTAGCCATATTCATTTGTAGGGTTTTGTTCTCCTTTAATGCTTGACGTTCTATTTAGTTACGTTCTATAGTGGAATAGTGTCTGGCACAGAAGCACTTACAGGCCTGTTAGAGGGCTACACTGGGAGCGAGCGGGTCTATCCCAGACGCAGACTAAAGAAATGTCAGAATGTGGGGAATGTTTTGATGGCTTGTGCGTGAACTTTGTACATAAGGAGGGTAGGTTCTCAGTATGTGACTGTGCATCTTATTGCTGATTCAGACTGGGAACCAAACCTCTCATCAATCAATATCGCTTTATAAAGAACAGAACATATCCCGCTGATGTAAATATTCTACTGCTATTCCCATGCAAAGATTCAAGCGGCTGCCTTTTAATGACCCCTCCCACCCTTCCTTCTATCTACAGGCAGATCTGAAAAGCCGTTTCTGCATTTTGGGAATTGCCCAAAATCCTTGGGAACTTGAGTAATCCTTTATTATTCACATATTTCACAGCGCTGTATATACTTGCCAGGTTACTCTGAACAGTGACTTTATTGAGGGTGAGGGATTTAAAGGGACACTGCTCCCTTCAGGCCCCCATACACGGGCTGATAAAAACTGCTGACAGACAGAGTCGGCAGCTTATTGGCCCGTGTGTGGGGCCATCCGACGGGCTTTCCCGATCTATATGGCCAGATCTCGGTCGGGCAGGTTAAAAAAAATCCCGTCGGCCGCATCTGTGCGTTTATGCGGTACCGCGATCCAACTGCCCATGTCGGATGCATTGTGATCTGATCGTTGGGCCCATGATCGGAACAGTCGATATCGCCCACTTCAATGTGGGAATATCGGGGAGAGATACGCTCGTTTGGCGACATCACCAAACGAGCGGATCTCAACGTCTATGGCCACCTTTAGATTTCCCTCCTGAATTAAGTTCAGGTAGAGTTTAAAGCTGGCCATAGATGTTGAGATTTTTAAAAGATCCGATTGTCATCGTGAGACCACGATTATCTCGGAACAGTCGTACAAATCGTTCATCAACTAAAAAGACCAATTTGCCTAGGAAAACAAAGGGGAGCTGACTGCTTGGCCCTGGAAACATAGATAGATTGCACTAGGGCCGACAACCTGGCCAATCAATCTCCTGACAGATGTCGGACAAAAAATCGTAAGATGTTCGATCGTTTGAATCCCACTAACCGCACGATAATGTCGAAGGATTGGTTGGACTTCGCTAAAATCAGTGGTTCGGCTAGAGACCTTTATGGGGACCTTTATGGTAGGTCTCTGTACGGACTTTGAGCCAACTTTAGGGGCTGTTCCGGCTGAATTGTGCTATGTACAGGGAAATACTGTCTCTTTAACAATAGGTTCTTCTGCACTCACAGATTCCCAGCATGTCTGCTGGCCCATTCTTTCCAAATTAAGATTTGTTGCTGCTTTTGCATTCTCAGCAGGATGGGCCGTTCTTAGTCATACTTTCCTGCATCCTTTTGAGAGGTTTCCCAGTTTGGTTCTGCCCCATAACATCTCCATTTATACTGACCATGTGGATCTGTTTAACTTCAGCAAATGCTGAAATCTTCTGGGAGGCTTTGCTGGAAATCTTGTGCGTCAACCGGCGTGATTTAGGTTTTGGCCTTCACTGCTTCCTAAGATGAGCTGAGAACAGCAGTGCTTCATACTGAGACAATGTAGTTTGTTAAAGGACCAGGATACCTGTTTTTTCTAAAAAAAAAAAAAAAAACAAAAAAAAAAAAACTATGTGATGTTCTCACTTCCCATACTGATCTATGTGGATCCTTACACTTCCCCACACCACTTGGTTGCCTAGCAACGATTTTTTGGCACCAATAAACGGCCAGGGGGTTTAAATTCTGGGTTGGGAGTGGGTCTGGCTGTTTGTTTGTAATCTCCTGACGAAGATCCCTGTGAGGGATCGAAACGTTGAGTGGAATAAAGCACAACTTATTTGCATTGAAAACAACCTGTGAGTGTCGCTCTTTTTCGCATATATATATATATATATATATATATATATATATATATATCTATCTATATCTATAGATATATCGAGAGAGAGAGAGCGTTCCATGACCAGTATAAAAACACTCGGCCTTGTGTTTTTATATGGTCATGAAACTCCTCGGTAACTTATAATATCCTTATTTTACAAGAGGGGGTACTTTATTCACTATATATATATATATATATATATATATATATATATATATATATATATATATATATATATATATATATATATATATATATATATATATATATATATATATATATATATATATATAATGTGTATACATCAAGCTCCTGACTTTTTTACATTACCTCTCTTGACATGGCACCTTGTAGGAGTATTGAATGGGACCTTAAACCCAGTGTTGAAATAAAAGTTTAATTCCTGCATTACAAGAAAGCAAACTCAGCTGTTTCTCACGGGTTAGGGAAACGTCTGTTATTGATGGGTTTCAAATTCGCCCTTTTGTATATCGCCCATGGTGCAAGTCCCACCTATAAGTAGGGGGAACGGTCGGGAGATTTTCTGATCACGCCTTTTCTCTTGATTGTGTGTTTGTTATGAGAATAAGAAGGATGGCAGGCAGTAATTCTTGGCTAACACACAAGTGTTCCTCACTAAATTATACTTGTCGTTATTGTATGAGAATATTGACTGAAATTCTCCTTCTCTTTTGTTTACTTGATGGGATTGAGCCAGGAAGAGCTCTTCACTTGAAAGTATCTGATTTAACTCAAAAGGGATTCCGTTTCTGAGCTTTCAGCTTCTCTTTATGAAAACCCTATGCAATTGTTAGGTAATTGTGTGTTTTCTCCTCTGTCCCTCTATCATCCATGAATACTGATATATGTAAGGAGTGCTTTCCATTTGATTGCGAACTATCCCTACTCATCCTTGCAAATCTCTAAACATTGTGGAAACGCCACACCAATATCTGTTGGCGGCTAGAAGGAAAGAAATACATTTTTATAGGTATAGGATCCATTTTCCAGAAATCCATTATCCAGAAAGCTGCGCATTACGAAAAGGCCGTCTCCCATAGACTGCATTTTATCCAAATAATCCAAATTTTTAAAAATTGTTTTCCTTTTTATCTGTATTAATAAAACAGTACTTTGTATCTGATCCGAACTAATATATAATTAATCCTTATTGGAAGCAGTGCCAGCCTATTGGGTTTATTTAATGTATACATGATTTTCTAGTAGACTTAAAGGGATACTGTCAATGTATTTTTTTTTTTTCAAAAGGCATCAGTTAATAGTGCTGCTCCAGCAGAATCTGTTTCTCAAAGGAGCAACCAGATTTTTTTACATTTAATTTAGAAATCTGACATGGGGCTAGACATATCCGTTTCCCAGCTGCCCCCAGTCATGTGACTTGTCCTCTGATAGACTTCGGTCACTCGCTACTGCTGTACTGCAAGTTGGAATCCATTTGTGTTCCACTGGCCACATGTTTTTCTGAGAATTTTACAAATAAAGGAGATGATGATGGATCTACTTGCTACAGTCTTGCCTCAATGTCTTCCTTGCCTAACCTTTACCTTTCCTTGCCTAACCTTTACCTTTCCTTGCCTAACCTTTACTTTTTCTTGCCTAACCTTTACCTTTCCTTGCCCCAACCTTTACCTTTCCTTGCCCCAACCTTTACCTTTCCTTGCCCCAACCTTTACCTTTCCTTGCCCCAACCTTTACCTTTCCTTGCCCCAACCTTTACCTTTCCTTGCCCCAACCTTTACCTTTCCTTGCCCCAACCTTTACCTTTCCTTGCCCCAACCTTTACCTTTCCTTGCCCCAACCTTTACCCTTCCTTGCCTAACCTTTACCCTTCCTTGCCTAACCTTTACCTTTCCTTGTAGTTGAACATTGCCGCATGCTGTGGGCTCCACCTGGACTCCCCATAGCTGGACACAAGAGCATATTCTGATTATCTTGTCATAAGACAAAGAGCTTACACGGGAGGCATGAGTGAAGAATGAGACTTCGGCAGCCGAAAAAAAGCCTGGGGAGAAACTGCAACACTAATGTATGATTCACATAAACCACATCTTTGTTAGCAAGATTTATAGGTCTCTGAGGAGCAGAGTAATCAGAGCGGAGGCAAGATTTGGGCCAGGTTTATGCATCATTGTATTCATAGACCTCTCAAGTGTAATGACTCAAATGTTTTTCCCCCCCCTCCTTCCAAGGTGGAATTTCTTTTCTCGTCCAACAAATGTTCAGAGGGCTCCCCTAGACATTTAAATGATAAATATTTAGTGTGAGTTTTAATAACTAGAAGTAACCACATGAAGTCACGTAGCCGATACGCCGTCTATACATACTTGTATCCTACGTGTATTATTAATAATCCTGCTTCCAGGTATAAATGGTCGGAGCTATTGTGGAAAGCAGAGATAACGGGACGAGTCCCAGGAACAAGAACGCGGTGGATTGATAATATATTTACTGTCTGTGCCTGATGGTTTCTGCAACCTTGGGACAGTCTGTTGCTTCTCTTCCATTTTGCTTGTTGCCCATTCATTACACTGTCATTTGGAATGTACCAGTTTATCATGTGTGGGTGATGGATATATTATCGTTTGGCGAGGCATTCAAGGTTAAAACATATGTTAATGCGTAGCTTTTTTTTTTTTTTCTCCCAAGATTTTTTCAAATGGGGGCAAATTTTAAGACTTATTGACATCTGATCACATCACGGCAACTCTTAAAGGGAAATATACAGGTATGGGACCTGTTATCCAAAATTCTCGGGACCTGCTTTCTGTATAAGGGATCTTTCTGTAGTTTGGATCTTCATACCTTAAAGGCCCCAATACACGCAAAGATTTTTCTTTGATGAAAGACCGATTTTCGTGAAATCCAATCGATCTGTCAAATTATCGTGAGGTTAGTTGGAATCGAACGACCGTGCATCTAATTTTTCGTCCGGTCAGAAAATTGATCGGCCAGGTTAGAAAATTTTCATCGGTCACAGTGAAATGTATCTATTGTCCCATTGTTTGCAGGGCCAAGCAGGCAGCTACCCTCCGTTTTCTTGGCTTCAACTAGACATCATCACTCTACTAGAAAATCATATAAACATTAAATCAACCCAAAAAGGCTGGTTTTGCTTCCAATAAGGATTAATTATATATTAGTTGGGATCAAGTAGAAGCTACTGTTTTATTATTACAGAGAAAAAGGAAATCATTTTTAAAAATTTGGATTATTTGGATAAAATGGAGTCTATGGGAGATGGTCATCCTTTAATTTGGAACTTTCTGGTTTCCGGATAAAGGATCCCATACCTGTACTCTCTTCCTTAGTCATTTTTAATGTTATTTTTTTATAAACGTTATGTTTCTTGGGCATGAATTGTTCTTTACAGCTTTGTAAAGAATAAGTATTGATGTAACGGTGCTGTTGCTTCCTTGTCTGAGATAAAATAAATAGACTTAGATTATGGTATATAACACCCCCCGGTGCCAATATTGCTGTGGAAAAAGAGCTTGCTTCACTTTGAGCAACAGGCTAAGTTTTGGATGGCTAAAGGAGCTAGCACACGGGCAGATTCGGGGAGATTTAGTCGCCTGGCGACTAATCGCCTCTTCTTCGGGGTCGACAATCTCCCCTGAAAAATGCCTGTTTTGACATCAACCTTATGGCAAACTCTGTGTTTTCTAGTAGTCGCTATTCCACTGGTTTGATTTCAAAATCCATATAAGCAAATCCTGCACGGATGTCTGAAAATAGATATTTCCATTTGCCAATCCAGAGATGAAAAGCAAAATCTGTCTTGTAATTAAACCACTTTTGGATTTTCTTGCACTTGAATGCACTAGAAACCATTTCTGGGAGGACTGTTCCGTGGAACTTGGTGCCCATTCCAAAAGGATATCCCTGATTATGAGTCACGCAGTGTTTTGTCTATTTCCCTTAGATACAAGGAAGGATCATGCATTTCTGAGGAACTCACTGGCTTCCTGTTTTGTGAACAGAAAAATAAATTGTTCTTGTTCAGCAGTTATGAGTTTTGCCCATCTGGCCATCCCTGTGCCAGTGCGAAGTGTGCGCGCGCCAGTGCGAAGTGTGCGCGCGCCAGGTATGAATAGGGAAGGCAAGGAGATCACGGATGTATTTTTCACTGCCTGTACTTTCCAAACAGAAGTACAAGCGGCAAAACCAGTGTTGTTCTCTTGAAAAAGGGACAATATTCTTGTGTCAAGCTTCTGTCTTTCTTTCTCTCTTTTTCTCTCCCGATCTTTTTCTCTGGCGCTCTTTTTCTCGCATGCTCACTTTCTTTCTCTTTCTTGCTTGATCGCTTTCTTTCTCTCTTTCTTGCTTGATCGCTCTTTCACTCACTCTTTTTCTTGCTCTCATGCTCTTTTCTTGCTCGCTCACTCTTTCACTCACTTTCTTTCGATCTCTTTTGCCCTCGTGCTTTCTTTCGCTCACTCGATCTTTTTCTCAGTTTCTTTCGATTGCTTGCTCCTTTTCTCGCTTTCTTTCGCTTGCTCGCTCTCTCGCTTGCTCGCTCTTATACTCATTTTTTCTTTTTTTGTTGCTCTCGCTCTTTTTCTTGCTCTCACTCTTTCTTCCTCGCTCTCTTTTGCTCCCACGTTCTTTCTTGATTTCTTTCGATTGCACTCTCCTTTTCTCGCTTTCTTTTGCTTGCTCGCTGCTTTTCTCACTTTCTTTTGCTTTTCTCTCTTTCACTCTCTCAGCATCAGCTGCTGAAATTTTCAAACCTGTCTGATGGATGTGCCAACTAAATTAAGACACTGGTCAGGACGAACCAGCCAATGTGGACATAGCAGAAATGAGGGGACATGTACGTGTATAGGCAGCTATAGTTTTCTCCTACAACAGATAACAATAGTGAATTTAACTATAGGCTGATTTTCCAAAATGTCTGCTTTGCAGTGAATGAGGGTGCCTGAGGCCATAAACTCCCAAGTCCTTTGTTGTCTTGGTTGATAAATCCTTTGAGTCTTCTGATTGTGTACAGTTTAAAGAAATCTAGAAATGATTGCTGTAAAGAGATATGTAATGTATCATGGTTCCTCGTGGCAGGGTCTTTGGTGTGGCTTTGTATCATTTAACATACAATATTACATAAGCTGTGCTTGAAAAAAACTCCATGTCTTATTTCAATTTTTTTCTCAGAGCTAATGATGTTTCTTTCCCCCTGTTTGACTTTATGCGATTCTTTACTTTGAGTGGAACCTTTAGCAGTAGAAAGGTACAAGCTCTTAATGGTGAAGGTACATGGGGCAGCAAAGAAACCCCTTCCTCTTCCTATTGGGCCAATATTTTAGGCTGTGTACTAGTGTTTTCAGACAGTATTTAAGTTAGGGAGAAGACACTCTGTGTGCCTTTAGCCTACGATCTTGTGTGTCATTTTCTATCAAATCATTTAAACTGATATTTGACTGTCCCACAGTCTGTAGCGCCCAAAAAAATGCTTTGAATGACAGATTCAAGGTGTGCTACTCATGACATGGCAATGCAAACATTGTAAATTGTAAAAACATTTCTGCTACATTAGAAATCCCATTGTCATAAAAGAGCGCAGTGTATAGACTTGTCTTAAAAAGAGAAATTGTTGGGGTGGTGAAAGTTTCGGTTGAAATGCTTTGTGACCTGTCGGAACCTGTGACTGTTTCCAGTTATTTAACAGAAATGGGCGATAGTTCTCAGAAGTCGGGAGATAAAATCAGTTCCTACTTTCCTCCATCTTGCCTGTTAATTTTACTTGTGTGTGCGAGCGAGATTACCTTCCCTCGGACACTGCATAACGCTTTATTTTGCTTTGTTCTGTTTCACATCGTCCGCAGGCCTGGTCACTCCTTCCTTATAGGGATTCTGCCATTTTTATGATGTAGTTTTTATTTCTAAATTACACTGTTACACTGCAAATAATTCACTCTACAATATAAAATTTCATTCCTGAACCAGCAAGTGTGTTTTTTTATTGTAATATTGGTGTGTAGGTGCATCTCGGGTCATTTTGTCTGGTCATGTGATTTCAGAAAGAGCCAGCACTTTAGGATGGAACTGCTTTCTGGTAGGCTGTTATTTCTCCTACTCAATGTAACAATGTGTCATAGTGGGACCTGGATTTTACTATTGAGTGTTGTTCTTAGATCTATCAGGCAGCTGTTATCTTATGTTAGGGAGCTGCTATCTGGTTACCTTCCCATTGTTCTGTTAAGCTACTGGGGGGTGATATCACTCCAACTTGCAGTAAAGTGTGACTGAAGTTTATCAGAGCACAAGTCACATGACTGGGGGCAGCAAAAAAAACCCCAAAAAAATGTATTTCCATTGACAGTAACTATCTTTTTGGCTGGGGTGGTGGGCTCCTAACCTGACATTGTGATGGAGATTATCATTTTATTCTCCCCTCGGGCGCAGATTTCTTCATTAACGTTTCTGTCTGCGTCCGTTCAAATGACCCGTTGGTCGTAATTTCATTAGTAATGAATTAATGTGGGTATCAAGTTTGTTCATTTAATATCATGTATCTCTGAATAATATAATATAACCCTTCCTTCTATTGATATGGCCTGAAATGCAAGCACATTAAGCACACGGAGTACAGAGCTGGGTGTTTTTTATGTAAGGACAATGGAGGAGAAATCTATTCTGAATTACCTTGTGCTGATAACGTGCCCTTGCAATATCCACCTGTCTTGACTTTGTGCTTCTTTAGACTAAAGACGCCTTTTCCTTCAGTTTGAGATGTTTTTACTTCCCCTTTACAAGACAGGTGTATACGATATGTATTGTGCTGCTATTCCACTCCACTGGAAATCAATAGGGACTGAACCTACGACGCTCCTTTCCAGTGTTATTTGTGGTGACCCAGTTTCCCCACCTTCCCTACACCTGAGGCTCTTTGTGTAGATTGTTTTGTTTATTAATGTATTGTTCTTAAAATGCAATTTTTTTTCCCCAGAGAGGCCACTAGAACCATGGAACAGTGCTAGTGTATTGATTGTGAGACTGCCAGCAGCACATGCATGGAGGCCTGGTGGGAATGGTACTGCTGACCAACTGCAGGGCTGCTGTTTTATATCATTCCTATAGAAGAGTCTATGGAACAGGAACTTTAACTATCTCCTGCAATCAGTAGTACTCGAGTGTGGGGGGTTAAGGATTAAATCTGGCCATAAATGATAGGATATATAAAGTATCAGTGAATACATTTAAAGGGATACTGTCATGGGAAAATGTATTTATTTTTTTATTTTTTTCAAAATGCAGTTAATAGTGCTGCTCCAGCAGAATTCTGCACTAAAATCTTGTTTCTCAAAAGAGCAAACAGATTTTTTTATATTTAATTTTGAAATCATTAGGCTAGACATATATTATCAGTTTCCCAGCTGCTCCCAGTCATGTGATTTGTGGTCTGATAAACTTCAGTCACTCTTTACTGCAAGTTGGAGTGATATCACCCCCTCCCTTTCCCCCCAGCAGAACAATGGGAAGGTAACCAGGTATCGGCTCCCTAACACAAGATAACAGCTGCTTGGTAGATGTAAAGCTGGCCACGGACTCCAAGATCCGCTCGTTTGCCCCAATATGCCACTAACGGTATGGGTATATCGGGGGTAATCCAAATGTTCGGCCGTAAGGTCTAAAATTGGATTACGATACACCAAGGGGCTCAGACGGGTCGCTCGGGTTAAAATCAAACCTTCCCGATCGATATTGTGGCCAGATATCGATCGGGAAGACCCGTCGGAAGCCCCATACACAGGCAGATAAGCTGTCAAATTGGTCTAAACGACCGATATCGGCAGCTTTATCTGCCCGTGTATGGCCACCTTAAGAACAACACTCAATAGTAAAATCCAGGTCCCGCTGCGACACATTCAGTTACATTGTGTAGGAGGAACAACAGCCTGTCAGAAAGCAGTTCCATCCTAAAATGCTGGTTCTTTCTGAAAGCACATGACCAGGCAAAATGACCTGAGATGCACCTACACACCAATATTACAACTAAATACACTTGCCGGTTCAGGAATGAAATTTTATATTGTAGAGTGAATTAATTGCCATGTTATTTAGAAAATAAAAACTACATCATAAAAATCATGACGGGAATCCCTTTAAAGATCATTAGATGATATATACATCTTCTGGGCAAAAGGAGCTCCCCTATAAGATATATTGGATCTAACTGTCAATGAATATCTGACACCCAACTGCTGCATGAAGACAGAATGAAGAGAAACCGATGCTGAGAGAGGAATAGTGAAGATAAACTTGATTATTTCAGAAACAATGCAGAATATTTAATTGATTGTATTTAGAAAACCTCAGTATGATGAAGCTTATACAAAATTTTCATTTTCACAATAGTTCCCCTTTAAAGTTCACATTGCTCTGTAGTCATTCAGAACTGAAATGCCAATCATCGCGATGAACCTTTTTGCTTTTATAGGAAAACAAAAACTTCTCATAATTTTTTTGCCAAGAGAAACTTGAACTTTTCCCCTTGTTTATAGTAAGTGATAGGTGAGTTGGCAGAGCCGCAGGGCTTGCGTGTTCGGAGGAATTGTTATGCTGAACTTGTTCTGGGAGATACAGTGGAAAGGCCTAACCCTTATTAGCTCTGCACTCAATACGTTGGCTTGTTATAACAGGATACAATCTGGAAAAACCAAGCAGATTCTCCGAGCAATCGTTAAATGCTCCAACACATTTCCCCATTTTTATGGAAAGTCATACCACTGTCAAGGAGTTTAACAGGTACTTAAAAAAATAAAAAAAAATAAATAAATCTTTAAAGGGGTTGTTAACCTTCCAACATTTTTTTCAGATTGTTCACCCGAAATAGACTTTTTTTCAATTACACTCTATAATCTATTTGTGACTGCATTTCTATCTATTTGTGACTCCATTTCTATTATCGATGTGTAATTCTAATTTTTCACCTTTCTAAAGCAGCTCTGATGGGGGGGGGGGGGTCGCCGACCTTCTAAATTGATACATTATGGGGAGAGATGCACGTTCAGATTCAGGGAGATTAGTCGGCTGGCGACAAATCTCCTCTTCTTTGGGGCGACTAATCTCCCCAAACTGCCTCCCCTGTTCCGCCAGTTAGAATGTAAATGGCCGGCAGGATTGCACCTGGAGTGCTTCGTTTTCCAAAGTTGCCTCACGGGGAAACTTCGGAAAATGAAGCACTCCAGGTGCAATCCTGCCGGCCATTTACATTCTAGCCGATGGGAGGCAGTTTGGGAAGATTAGTCGCCCCAAAGAAGAGGAGATTTGTCGCCAGGCGACTAATCTACCCGAATCGGAGTGTCTCTGCTCTTAGTTGATACATTTGGGGAGGAACTCCACGGTGCGACTCGAGCTGACACATCGCCATGCAATGAAACGTCGGATGTTCTGAAGATACAGGAAGTGAAAGAGAAATTGCAGGTAATTCCTATATTTATCCGACAGTCGGATAAATTTAATTCTTACCTGCTTTACTTCCTGTATCTTCAGAACATCCGATATGTCGCATGCGTTTCGTCACATGACAACGCGCCGGCTCGATCCGCACGTGGAGTTCATCCCTTGTTATCTTTGTCCCTGCTGAGCAGAATCCCTGAGTTTCATTTAAAGGCAGTTGTTAGAATTAATAAAATAGTTGCTGATATTCCACAGATACTGCTGAGAAATGTATCAATTAATTGTATCAACTAAATGGAGCAAATTGTAACCGTTCAGATGCTCCTGGATCACTGAGCTGCCAGACTGAAACACCAGAGACACCAACATTCAACTTTAAACTTCAATTTCGGGAAAATTATAAATGGAAAGCAACTGTAAAAAGTCTTTATTTCTGGTGAACAATCTGAAAACAGTTAAGTGTTTGGAAGGTGAACAACCCCTTTAACAGAAAAAATTATACCTTTTAAAATGCAAATATTTTTTTTTTTTTGTTTTTTAAAGAAGTGCAGATCTTTTGAGGTCATGTAAGGAATAGAATTTCAAAGACCACTTTTCAGGATGAAATCTTTGAAATGGCAGGTATTCAGGTATTCGCCCCCTGGCAAAAAGTCTTAGAAAGGATTCCTTGTGATTTAAGAGTTGATGGGTTTTTTTTTTTTTGAAATGTTACATATTTCTATTTTATAAATGTAAAAAACATAAAAAAAAATTTAAATTACTGTCGGGCAATAGAAAGATAATGACTTCTCAAGGCCAATGAATCCTTTTTATGTTGATCAAGATTCCTTTTCGTTCTCATTTAATCTTTGTACAGGTATGGCATCTGTTTTCCAGAAACTCATTATCCAGAAAGCTCCGAATTACCCAATGGCCATCTCCCATAGACTGTAATAATAAAACAGTATATTGTACTTGATCCCAACTGAGATATAATTAATCCTTATTGGAGGAAAAACCAGCCTATTGGGTTTATTGTTTACATGATTTTCTAGTAGACTTTAGGTATGGAGATCCATTATATGGAAAACCCTAGGTCCCGAGCATTCTGGATAACAGGTCCCATACCTGTACTTCTAAATGTAAAACAAGGATGGTAATGGCAACCTGACAAAGGTTAAACTGCAACACCCAATATTTGCAAACCAAACAAAATCCAGCGGGACTCTTAAAATAAATGTCAATATATGTCCGTGAAACTGTTCAGCTACCTCAACCGCCACCCAATTGTGCCACTAAAACTGCCATAGGGAAAATGTTTCCTATTTGTTTGAAAGGGAAGCAAGTGCAGGCAGGTAAATTGTTTTGACCACCTTGATTCTCTGTTAGAGCACGACAGGGGTCAAAATAGGTCCGGGGCCAAAAACGGGACTGACTGGGGTCAAAACGGGACTGACTGGGGTCAAAACGGGACCGACTGGGGTCAAAACGGGACCGACTGGGGTCAAAACGGGACCGACTGGGGTCAAAACGGGACCGACTGGGGTCAAAACGGGACCGACTGGGGTCAAAACGGGACCGACTGGGGTCAAAACGGGACCGACTGGGGTCAAAACGGGACCGACTGGGGCCAAGACGGGACCGACTGGGGCCAAGACGGGACTGACCTGATATTTGGAACAGGTCAAATAGAATGACAAATATAAAATTTAAGGAAAAAAACTGAAACCCATAAAATACTTTAGACCAACTGCATAATGCTGAAGTCTATAGTTAATTAAAGTTTTATTACAAACTGTATTCATGAAAGCTGCAGGCTGTATATACTGATGAAACTTCCTAGGGACAGTTAGGGGAGGGTAACGGAATTCACAGACTCTCGACATTCCCTTAGGGATCGGAAAGTACATTTATTTTTGTCCATTAAATACATCTGCAATGTGTTGCCAGTCCTTTGTGGCCAGGGTACGTCACCTTCTATTCCCGCACATCAGGAAGCAATATAGGGATTTTTACTTTACGGGGTCACTGACATTTCTTTCCTTGGTATATCCTGGAATTTACAGTAGCCTGGCCGCCAGCCAAAACAACGTGCAGGATTACACTATGAACAAGGCACGTATATTTTAGGTAAACGATGCGTCTTAACCGTAAACAATGGTTAGAGATCCTGTGCCTATTTCTGCTAATTCAGTTTTAATTGCAGCAAATCGCCAATATGCCTCCCCCTGCTTGTTAAAGGGGAACTATGACGAAAATTAAAATTTAATATAAGCTTCATCACACTGAAATAAGAAGCTGTCTAAATACAATCGATGAAACATTCTGCATCATTTCGGAAATAATCAAGTTTATCTTCACTAGGGATGCACCAAATCCACTACGAAAGATTCGGCCGAAAAACATTTTTTAATTGTTTTGTGACAAAAAGTCATGCATTTCCCTCCCCACCCCTAATTTGCATATGCAAATTAGGTCCAGCCGGGGCAGAAGGATTCGGCCGAATCCTGAACCGAACCCTGGATTCGGTGCATCCATAATCTTCATTATTCCTCTCTCAGCATCTGTTTCTCTTCATTCTGTCTTCATGCAGCAGTTGGGTGGCAGATATTCACTGACAGTTAGATCCAATATATCTTATAGGGGGGCTTCCTTTTCTAGCCATTTTACATCTGCTGATTTTAAGTTTCCCCTTAATTCACATTGTTGATTTGTGGTCCCACCTATATATTACGCATAATACATTTCCCTGATTTTACATTTTCCTGGATATTACACCATTTTAACTGTCAATGAATATCTGACACCCAACTGCTGCATGAAGAGAGAATGAAGAGAAACAGATGCTGAGAGAGGAATAGTGAAGATAATCTTGATTATTTCAGAAACAATACAGAATTTGTAGTTTATTGTATTTAGAAAACTTCTTATTTCAGTATTCTGAAGTTTATATTAAATTTGCATTTTCGTGATAGTTCCCCATTAAAGAGATGAACAATATTTTCATATTTACCAGGACTGTTAAAGGCCAGATGAAAGTTTATACTTAAGGTTTGTTCTTTCAATAATTATACTGGGGACATCTGAGAAACTCGGTCTTAAATCACATTATGTTGGTGAAATTGGCACGTTTGTGATTTGCATTCTTATAATTGCTTTAATAATTGTTCTTTAGCCATTTGTCATGAGGACTGAGGCAAAGAGTAGCTTGTGGCCCTTCTCTTGTAGAGCTACAGTAGCTGAGGTGGGATGTTGGGAATTCTATACACTTGTTTAAAAAAAAGTTTTTGTTCTAAGTGGTTTTGCTTAGACTCTTAATGCAGCTACAGCTTGTTTCTCCTGTGGTTCGTTCTATTTTTACAGACCATCATTGTCCTAAAAGTCCTCCAGCCAAAGGAAAGGGTTAGAATAGAGAGCCATTAACACCCATCCTACATGCCGATACATTAAAGCCAGTCCCAGTGGTAAAGCTTTCAGTACATTGCCAGGCTGACTTGCCCTTGACTGTTCTTGATGAAGAGTAACCTTCTCGCTTCTCTCTTACTCTCCCCATCCCTCGGGGCTTTGGGGACATGGTTTATACCTGCTGCCGTAGGGTCTACTGGATTTTATTTTCCTTTTCTGGTGAAGGTGTTTTAACTTTGCTCCTTGTACAGAAGGAGAACATCAGCCTGTGTGATAAGCAAATTGATATAGTTTAAATTGAGCTTGAAAAAACAATTAAACTCGAGCCATAGATCTGTAGGAATCTTTGCAAAGTTACAAGTCAAATCTCAGAAATGGTTTACCAGATTGTTTAGGGTGGGTCTTCATACTTGTAAAAATTTTACAACTACTAAAGAAAATGCAACAACGATTGTACACAAATGAAATCTAAGGGCGTGTGTCTGTTCTAAACCAAATTCAGTCTTGATCTGGGTCCCGTTTCAAAAAAAATAAATAAAAAAAGTCTTGGCTCGACATATAATAAAGGGATAATGCCCAATAAGATTTAATTACAATGCCCATTCAAAACATGACATAAATGCAAAACTAGTTTCACATTAGCTTGGCTAACTCGAATTTTCACGCCCGTTAATTGTATGTAGGGATAATTGTATGTAGGGATAATTCGACCACATTCACCTGGGAACCCCTGTACCTGGGTTGCCAGGTTGGCAGTTTTCCAGCCAAATTGGGCTAATAATTTAAAGCCCAGGCGGGTTTTGGAAGTACAAACTAGCCATAATACGGATCTGGACTACTTTTTGGGCCTTAGGGTAGTATGTAATTTGGAAACCAGCCATAGTTTTTGTTGCCATAATGTGCCATGCCTGCATCTCCCAATGCATGTTGGGTAATGTCGTTTTTGTTTTAACAATTTGCCAACTGCCAAATTTAATGTAGGACTACAATTCCCATCATGCAATGGGACTGACTTGTGTCGTCGGGAGTTACCAGATTTTGGGGCAAAAATCTGCTGCCCACCAAAATATCTAGAGGTTGACCTGTTTTAGGGCAGAGATTCGGGGAGATTAGTCGCCCTGCGGCAAATCTCCTCTTCTTCGGGGGGGACTAATCTCTCCTAACTGCCTTTCCGCCAGTTAGAATGTAAATCGCCAGTGAGATGGCACTTGGATCGCTTTGTTTTCCAAGTCGCCAGAAGATGTCACGAGAAAACTTCAGGCGACTTCGGAAAACAAAGAGCTCCGAGTGCCATCCCGCTGGCGATTTACATTCTAGCTGGCGGGAAGGCAGTTTGGGGAAATTAGTCTCCCCGAAGAAGAGAAGATTTGTTGCCGGGCGACTAATCTCCCCGAATCTGACAGTGTGTCTCTGCCCTTACCAATATTAATTAAAGGAAAACTATACCCCCAAAGTATGTAGGTCTCTATAAAAAGATATTGCATAAAACAGCTCATATGTAAAACCCTGCTTCATGTAAACCATTTTCATAATAATATACTTTTCTAGTAGTGTGTGCCATTGGGTAATCCTAAATAGAAAATTGCCATTTTAAAAGATAAGGGCCGCCGCCTGGGATCGTATGATTCACAGTGCACACAAACAAACCATACATGTTAGGTCACATGAGCCAATTAACAGACAGAGTTGTGTATTTTGCTTCCACACTTCTTCCTGTTACAGTTAGAGCTGCAGTATTTCTGGTCAGGTGATCTCTGAGGCAGCACACAGACCATCACAAAACGGTGGCTCAAGGCAAGAGATGTAAAAAGGCAATATTTACTTAAATATATATTCCAGTTTGGTAAGATTCTTTAATATGCCACTTAATTTGATATAAACTATCTGTTGCTTAAGTGTTCATTTTGGGGGCTATAGTTTTCCTTTAAGGCCTTATGGGGCCCCTATAACTCCTAAACCCCCCTCTGTACTTACACCATTTTCATGGAAAAAGTGCAAATTTTTAAAAAAGCATTTTTTTCACATATATTCATTTACTTTTAAAATTTTTATACACTGAACATATTGTGCTATATTTTGGCTAGTTTTGGGCTGGTTTTGTAGCTGATTTTGGCTGGTTTTAAAAATTAGACCTCCTCCGTACAAGCCAAAATGTTGGCTAAAATTTTTCTCCACAACAGGCATCTAATAAATTAAGTTTCCCCTTTGCGAAAACGTTACAACAATAACAAATAACGTTTGTGCTGTTTCCAGGTCATTATTAATTTAGACTTTTCATTGCATTTCTTAGTTGAGCAATTGGCAGCCCCGAACATTAGCATTAGGGTTTTTTTTTTTTTTTTTGCTTTAAAGATCCGTTTAGAAGAGAGTTGGTTAAGGAATACGCAGATGATGCCTGTCCTTCCTTATGAGACGAATTACTCCTGCTGGCTAACAAGGTGGCTGAGCTTTAGAAAAGACAAGTAAAGGGTGGAGGGCAGCAGTGAGCCTCATGAATGGTTCGTTAAGCTCCCATCAGTGGTTTTGGAGAAATTCCATCCACCTGGGATTGATGGATTTAGTCTTGAATTCCACCCATTTGATCAAATTTCATTTCCTAACTTTATCTGCAAGAATGTCTTTTTGTTCTGGGCCCAGAACAGCGGCCTGTTTTTTTGCTTACAAAGACCCTAATTGTACAGACACAGCCGCTTGCTGGTTTTACATGTAAGGCCAAGCAGAATAAAACACAACCCACAGATGGAGAAAGAAAACCGGTTTAAACAAGATCACTACCCAAAAACACTGCCCAAAAACCATAATATCTACATGTAAGTTAATTATTTGTATTTCTTCTTGAATTTTAGTTTTTTTTTATTTATTTGCTATTTAACGTTTTTTTTTTTATATTGATCCGGTAGAATTCCCCCGTTTCCAGTTTGTATCTCGTGACTGTGTTGAGTACAGAATGCTGCAGATACTTTGCCTTCAAACCGTTATGGTTTCAATATTCTTTTGTTAACGGGGCAAAACCTGTATTTTTTTTCAGTGCTTTGATTTGCAGAAGCATTATAATTTTGTTGTTAATGAGTATTGCATTAACCAGCGTAAGATTGTGCAAAGGTCTTTAGTTTTGTTGACGATTGGAATCTATAAATTGCCAGTTGTGTTATGAAATATGTGATTATCCCTGCTGGATTGAGGGAACAACTAAACACTATTAGCAGGAAATAAAGGCATATCTGTATGTATAGAAACCTATGTGGTTTGCATGTGGGTTTACAACAATCATAAGCATAGATAACTATTGTGGGACAAGTTGTTACTGACCAAGGTTTGTTACTACTCCTCTATATCTATTTCCAGAGGAGCTTACAGTCCTGATCACATTCACATAGACTCTCAAGGGACAGTTTTATCATAACCCTGCCTGTATGTTTAATAGAGTATAGGATAAACTTGAGTGTCTGGAGGAAACCAACTTGGAGAGAAAACGCAAGCTCTTTGCCCCAGTGCTACATGGTAGAAGTGCATATCCACCAAGCCTCCATTCTATGAAGCAGTGATCCCCAACCAGTAGCTCATGAGCAACGTGTTGCTCTCCAACCCCTTGGATGTTGCTTTCAGTGGCCTCAAAGAAGGAGCTTATTTTTGAATTCCTGGCTTGGAGACAAGTTTTGGTTGTATAAAACCAGGTGCACTGCCAAACAGAGCGTCAATGTAGGTTGACAATCCACATAGGGGCTACCAAATGGCTCTTATTTGGCACCCCAAGATCATTTTTCATGCTGGTGTTGCTCCCCAACTCCTTTTACTTCTGAATGTTGCTCACTTGTTCTAAAGGTTGGAGATCCCTGCCAACTGTTTTTGGGCTTTGAGGGGTTGTGCTAATTTCTGCTAAACACAAATAGTGATAAACACTTGATGGCGCCTAGCTGTCCCATTTCAGAAGGCTCTCGTAATAGACCGGCCATTATATGCTGCCATTTATCCTTACCAATACAACCCTTAGTTGCTCTTGGCGGTAGAACAAACAGAATATATTACACAAGTCTATGCGTTTTGTGTTTTGTTGCCTGAAACCGACGGAATCATTAAGATAAGATATTTTATTGCTGCCGATACCTCCCTTTGATAAGAAATGAATTCTCTTTTGCTGAACGGACTGTAAACAAGTACACCTGCTCCGTGGGAGAATATGGTGGTTAAATAGAATACTACTGATTTAAAGGGCTTGGCACGTCTTGCACTTCGTAGCACTGTAAAATGGATTGGAATGACGTACTGTACCTTTAGCATTGGTCATGATTGAACTTCTATAGGATATCTATAACAATACACACTACTTGCTTTAGGGTCCATATTGGGACAGCAACCTAGGACTCCGTGTATAGTCATTGCTGGGGGCCCTGCGGGTCATTGGTTGTAGGTAGGAAAAACAAGGAAACTGTATTCGAGCAAGGTGTTGATAGTGAGACAATATGGCAACAAGTGCATGTTGTATCAATGTCATACATGTGCTGACCCATTCTGTACTCTTGCCAATCTGTTTAATGGTTCTCCCAATCATTTATAATTGACTCCGTTTGATGGCAACGTAATTCTAGGCACTGGAATGTCTTAAGGAGGCCAAACACAGACCAACCTGTTCCATACAAATATAGTAGTGTCTAGAATGATTACACCGGGGAGCTGCTTTATTTTCTTTAGAAGAGATGACCCTTGATCCACCAGGCTTGCCGTAGATGCCCACAGGGATTTACTACTGGCTAGTAACTGGACCGGTATTTTCTTTATCCAGAGCAGTAGCCTTTCAAGAAAATGTCATGGCCAAGAGCTTCGCTGACATCTTTGAATCTTTCATTATCCGGTCCTAGGGTTGCCACCTTTTCCCAAATTTTTTGCCGGTGGGGGAGGGAGCAAAAAGGGGCGGATAATGACGTCAAAAGGGGTGGGACCGTGACACAAGGGGAGTGGCTACGGTGCCAAGATTTTCAGACGGGGGACAAAGTCAGCAAAGCTAAGTTTACTGGGGATTGGGGGCAGGCCGAGGGGTCTTTTTGAAGGGTATTACAAATTTACCGGCAGCTACATTGCCGGTAAATTTGTAATACAGGCCCTGGCCTTGGCAGGTGTTTTACCGGCTAGGCCGGTAAAATACCGGCCGGGTGGCAACAATCAGGTTCTGAACACATATGGGGGAATGTAATTAAAGTTGCAAAGAGCAAAATAGTTTGCTTCGCGCTGCAAATGTTTTTTGTCCCTCTTTCTATTTCTAAATGTTCTAAATGTTGGGAGATATGATGTAACAAAGGGGAACTGGAGTCTTGGCTAAAGAAGAAGCCAAGCCGATCATTAATGATTTAATACATAAGCCGGGGCAGGTTTGGACCCATTGGATGCAGACATTTGTGAAAAGTCCGTAACGGATAATGCTTAATGTAAGCTCAGAAACCTGCTATTATCCCTGTGAGTATTTCACATTATTACTGACACTCAAATTCACTAATTCAATGACTCATTCAATAAAGGGAGTGGTGTAGTGACTGTAACTAATGCCTTTAAACCATAAATATGTAACAACCCCTGCACTTAATCGACTCATCAATTTCCATTTTTTTCTGACTTTTGATCAGGTTATCTATTCTTGCAAGATTACTGCGTTGCTAATTAACTCTTTGTGAGTGCATCTAGGCAAAACAAAAAAAAAATAGCTTTCGTGTTTATAGCGTTGTATCCCGTTTCTACTGATTGTCAGCCTTTCAGTTGTAATCTAGGCTCGTGGGGAAAGGGAGGGGGTGATATCACTCCAACTTGCAGTAAAGGGTGACTGAAGTTTATCAGAGCACAAGTCACATGACTGGAGGCAGCTGGGAAACTGACAATATGTCTAGCCCCATGTCAGATTTAAAAATCAAATATAAAAAAATCTGCTCTTTTAAGAAACAGATTTCAGTGCAGAATTCTGCTGGAGCAGCACTATTAACTGATGCATTTTGGATTTTTTTTTTTTATAACCCATGACAGTATCCCTTTAAGTATAAAGCTGTGTGTAAGTAAGCACTAGAAAGGCTGAACTGGTGCATGTCAGACATGAATATTGCTTCTGAATTGCTCAGCACCGACAGTTCTTGCCCACGGCCCCCTCCATTCATTTGACATTATTAATTCTTGCCAGTCATGCCCGTACCAATCTAGGAAGCTGGTAGCGGAAGACTAAAATATGTCAGATTAAAATACCTGTTCAGTACTGATCAGATACATGCCTGTACAAGGCCTTACAGCTCTGTGACGCACTGGTGAGATATGGTCACATGCTTCTCCCTGTTTTGTAATTGCCTGGTAGATTACCCCGTTCACTGCCAGAAAAAAACTTTTTTTTTTAAAAAAAAATTAGAGACTCTGGATTTCTTAAGCAGAAACTAACAGCAAGGTACAAAAAAAAGATGATAAAATTGGGATAAAACTGATACTAATATGGACATCATGGTAATACGGTACTATCTGTCTTCATGTAGGAGTCAGAGTTGGGTCGGATAGGCTGGTGTGTGTTCCCTTTTGCCAAGACCATGTCATAGCTTCCAACTGTCCCGTTTTCAGCAGACAGTCCCGCTTTTGACAGCTCAAAATGCAGTCCCTCGTTTGTACTGGAAAGTCACAATTTTTCACTGCACTGAACAGCCAGACAAAAGAAATAAAGTTTCTAACTTAATTGGCTTTTGGCAGAGAGCCCAGAACAGCCACAGCTGCAGATAAGATACTTTTGTAACAATTTCTAGATAAGTAATTGTAACAATATAAGATAACAGGTCTCTTGGGAGAAGTTAGACTCACAGCTTAAAGGGCAGTTCACCTTCATTAGCAAAACTGTGATAATTGAAAAGAAAACACAGAAATATGCTCAAACTTTCATAACCTGCCAAAGTTTGTAAATTGAACATGGTAATTAGGGGGTGTGACCACAAAAAGGGGCATGATGAAAAAAATGTTGCTGCGCGCAGCAACTTTTTTTTTTTGTCCCTCTTTGTTTTCAAAATGTTGGGTGGTATGCCATGTATAAAGAGTTAACTGTCTTTTGAAGTATCGGACTCGGACACAAAGCTCTGTGATAGAGACCGATTGTCCAGCGAGGGTAAACTTGATTTACGAATGGACAGAAATTTTAATTTGTTGTATTTGAAAAGGTTTAATAGGTATGAGGTTTGCTGCAGGTCTATATACCTGTAATAGTGATGGGCAAATTTATTCGCCAAGCGCGAATTTTTTGCGTTTGTCGCCGGCGAAGCAATTTTTGACGCAGACAATAATGACGTTTTGCCATTTCGTGATTTTCACAAGAGGTTCCGTTTTTTTTTTGTTTTTTTTTTGTGTTACTCTCTGTTCTCGCACCTGGGCAAACGTTGTCTTTTATTTAATGGGGCTAGAAGTGCCTGAATATGAGCTACATTATGTGACACGTATCTGTTTCAGGTTCCTCGTAGCAGCCTTTGACTTACTGCAAGGTCTGACTTCTTGGAGCATTGGCCACTTCCCAATGTTTTCTGCCAACACAATTTCCAGCTTAGCAGTTGAGCACCGCAATACTCCATTATGGTAACTGTCCAGAACCTACAGGTTCCCTGCCTGGACCCTACGGATTCACCCTTGTGTGGGGCAATAAACACCTGACTAAATGTTCTACTGCAGGGTCCAGAAGAATTCAAGTCAATGTAGGGCTGATTCCAAATGCTTTGCTGCCTGATGTCCACCTGGAGTTTTGGCGGGTGCGGGTCAGGAAAAGCCAGAACCGCACATCACTAAACTATGGAGCTGGGCCTGGATGTCAGTTCTTCAGTTCATTTGTGCAAAGTTATAGGTGTTCCATGATTTTTCGTCAGGGCTTGTTTCCATATTAAATCATATGTGAGAATGATGTCTATTTAATAAGGCTTTGCTTTCCGCCCAGACAGTGGGGGATCGGTGGTGTAATAGACAAAATTACATAGTCTTGTTACTCATTCTTTAGTGGTCAGGCAGAATGCTAAATATCATTCCTCTGAGATGCGGTGATTCTTCTCTATTTCCTCATTATTGAGAAATGGAATCTTAGGCGTAGGCAAGAAATGGTCACTGAATACATTGCTAAATCTCAATGGGCTTTGGTTCCCCTTTAAACGCCCGACTGAAAAGTGGGAATAGAACAGAGCCAGACATATCTGATAAATTTCTACCTATATCATATTAGCAGTTAATGAAGTACAGGTATGGGATCTGTTATCCGGAAACCCGTTATCCAGAAAGTTCTGAATTACCGGCTAGACTCCATTTTATCCAAATAATCCAAGTTTTTTTTTAAAATGATTTCCTTTTTCTCTGTAATAATAAAACAGTAGCTTGTACTTGATCCCAACTAAGATATAATTAATCCTTATTGGAAGCAAAACCAGCCTATTGGGTTTATTTAATGTTTACATGATTTTCTAGTAGACTTAGGGCAGTGACAGACGAGAATATTCGGGCAGATTTAGTCGCCCAGCGACAAATCGACTCTACTTCGGTCGACTAATCTCCCTGAACTGCCTCCCCGTCGGCTGGAATCTAAATTGCCGGCGGGATGATACTCGGGGCACTTTGTTTTTCGTAGTTGCCCAACGTTGGCTCACGAGGAAACTTCGGGCAACTTCGGTAAACGATTCGCTCTGAGTGCCATCCGGATGGCAATTTAGATTCCAGCCAGCGGGGAGGCAGTTCGAGGAGATTAGTAGGCGATTTCGATTCTACCCGGCGGGGCTGAAGAAGAGGTGATTTGTCGCCAGGCGACTAATCACCCCGAATCTCGACTTGTCTCTGGCCTTAAGGTATGAAGATCCAAATTAGGAAAGATCCGTTATCCGGAAAACCCCAAGCCATCTGGATCAAAGGTCCCATACCTGTAGTAAGTGCTTTATTAACTAGTGTTGGCAGGGTCTGTTACTCAGCATTGCCTTCACTTGGATTAATTGATAGGGGATTTGATGTTGAAAGTATGAAAATATCATACTTTGGCATCGTAGCTGAGGAAGGTTCAGCCCCATAGAACTGGGGTGATAATAATAATAGATGAAATATGCGACACTATCAATCACTTTATCTTCATTAAACATTTCCCGTTACCTGAAACAACAGGTGCTGCAAATCTGCAGAGCGCAGCCATTTTCCTGCCTTCATTATTAATGGTGGAAATGATGTGTCCTGATGCAGCTGCTCCGTGCTCCGTTTCTTCCCCTCCATTTCCTTAAATATCAAGGGTTAATTTCCCGGCACCTTATGTTCAGCATCTTTCTTTATAGCCTTGATATAAAGATCCTTTTTCTTGTCTGTGTTGCCCATGAGAAGCTGCAATAAAGCCATTGCTATGAATGAGGGCCGGAGACACCACCAAAAACCCCTGAATTCCTCTAATGTACAACACAAGTAGGAATCATTGAGTCATGTCCAACCTGTTGTTAAACTGCAGCTCTCAACATCTATCAATCAGACATGTTCATATAGGGAATGCAGACTTCCTTTATTATCATCAGGTTTTAATATCCCTTGGGGTTCCTGATGAGTTTTTTTTCCCAGGGTCCACTGCAAAGTCTTAAAATGAATCTCTATATGTGATATCCTCCCTAAAGAGCATGGGATACCAGTAAAAGACCAGTAACATCAATTTTTTGTAAAAAAATGTGTTAGTATAGAACAAAAAAAAAAGACCACAAAGACAGTAACATAAAAACATAGTAAGTTAGGTTGAAAAAAGACACGTGTCTATTAAGTTCAACTTTTTAGTTTTTTTTTTTTACCCTGCCTAACTGCCAGTTGATCCAGAGGAAAGCAAAAAACCCCATCTGAAGCCTCAGAGGGGGAAACAAATCCTTCCTGACTCCAAAATTCCTATATATTTATCTTTTTTACCTATTAATAACATTGGGATCAACTGTCATTTTTACCAGCCAGGCCGGTAAAATACCGGCCAGATGGCAACCCTAATCATCACCCTGTTGCCTTTTCTGAAGTGGAGTTTCGGTAAGTTATTTCTTAATTTCTTAATAAAGGCTTGGCGATATTAAAGTTTAATTTGTCTTGGTGTGTTTTTTTTTTTTGTTCGTATACGAACTAATAATTTTTTTTTTTTTTTATGTTACTGGTCCTTTAACACTCCCGGGTTAGGTCTAGGACAGCTTGCCCGTTAGACATACCTCAAAACATTTTGGAAATAGAAAGGACAAAAAGTTTTGCCGCCTGTAGCGCAGCGTATTTTTTTTTTTTTTTTACAACACCCATTTTTTTATCGCCACGCCCCCTAATTACCATGTTCCTTTTAAAGTTTGAACACATTTCTGTGGTTTTTATGTGTTGTTACAGTTTCGCTAATGAAGGTGAATTGCTCTTTAAGCTGCAAATCAGTTTCCCCCAAGATACCTGCTTATCTTAAATTGTTACAATTGCTTCTTTGCTTATCTTAAATTGTTACAAAAGTATCCGAGTTCACCTGCCATGTATTCTGGTCTCTCTGCCAAAAGCCAATAGAAACTTTGTATCATTTCAGTAACAATCCGGGACTGCGGGTTGAGCTGTCAAAATCGGGCCTGTCCCACGAAAAACGGGACAGTTGGGAGGTATGCCATAAGGATGATCCCAAGACTATTTGCAACTGGTCTTCGCTTCAACATTTTGCAGTGATTTTGCCTGACGTACTTTTCCACAAACATTGCCGTCTGAATGGCCGATAAACAGGAAAAGATCTGCATGGAGAGATTAGAAATAAAAATATAAACCTTTATGGATTTTCCAGTCCCCTCCCCAAACTGTGGAGGGTCACGACTGAGTTATAACCACTTTGAGATTAGTTTCCATGGTAGGTAATGGAAGAAACAGATATTCAGCGGGGGAATCTTCTGTGTATGGAATAAACTACAGCACAGACATTTACAGTCCATTTAGCGGATAGGAAACTCTTCTGCTAATGCTATAAGTTCTCCCTTTATTACCTACTCCTAAAAGCATGTCGCAATATTACTGCTGCCTCTACCACTGTCTAATGCAGTGACCTTTCAAAATCATCTGAGCCAAATAGTCTTCTGAATGGGGGCCCTGTAACCTTAATGTCTTGTTCTAGAATCCTTATTTATGAACGTATTTAGCTGGTTTCAAAACATGAAAGCACCAGAGCACACTGAGCATGTGCAGAGCCACGGACCCTCAAAAGCCTAACAAGCTCCTAGATCACTCTGGGGCATTAAGGGGCAGATTTATTAAGGGTCGAATTGAAAATTCTAATTTTCGAAGTTTTTTTTGTGGTCAAAACTCTTAAATTTGAATTGTGAATGATCCAAACTCGATGCGAGCTTTAATTCGAATTTCGAAATTTATCAAACCTTGCCCCTTTAAAAATTTGAATTAGACTATTCGCCACCCAAAACCTGGCAAGTACATCTATTAGTCAATGGGAGAGGTCCAGTGACCAATTTAAATATGGTGCTAGTCTTCCTGACATTCAAGTTTTTTTCGGAGAAATAACTATTCAAGTCTCAGAATTATCTATATTTTTTCTCCTTTCTGCCTTTAGCCACAGTTGCTGGAAATTTACTTAACTGGTAGCCGTCGATTTCTAGTTTCCTCCTTTATTTGTTAAATTCTTTCATGCATGGCTTTCTGGAGTTCCTTAAATCCTTTGCATTCTTAAAGGCAATCTTATCTCAAAAATGTGTTTGACTGTGCCTAGTACATATGGAAGGCTAATCCTCCATTCTATAGAAGCTGAAGCTGCCCTACTTGGCTCTCCTGTTGGATCTTCCATGGGCAAAACTATTTAATAATGAGATGCATCTACTTTTCTGTCTATATTGAAAGCCTCCGCTCACCAAGAATATAGATATAGAGAGGCATAGAGAGAGAGAGGCATAGAGAGAGAGAGAGGCATAGAGAGAGAGAGAGGCATAGAGAGAGAGAGAGGCATAGAGAGAGAGAGAGGCATAGAGAGAGAGAGAGGCATAGAGAGAGAGAGAGAGAGAGAGGCATAGAGAGAGAGAGAGAGAGAGGCATAGAGAGAGAGGCATAGAGAGAGAGAGAGAGGCATAGAGAGAGAGAGAGAGAGAGAGGCATAGAGAGAGAGAGAGAGAGAGAGGCATAGAGAGAGAGGCATAGAGAGAGAGAGAGAGAGGCATAGAGAGAGAGAGAGAGAGAGGCAGAGAGAGAGAGAGAGAGGCAGAGAGAGAGAGAGAGAGGCATAGAGAGAGAGAGAGGCATAGAGAGAGAGAGAGAGAGAGGCATAGAGAGAGAGAGAGGCATAGAGAGAGAGAGAGGCATAGAGAGAGAGAGAGGCAATAGAGAGAGAGAGAGGCATAGAGAGAGAGAGAGGCATAGAGAGAGAGAGAGAGAGAGAGGCATAGAGAGAGAGAGAGAGAGAGGCATAGAGAGAGAGAGAGAGAGGCATAGAGTAGAGAAGAGAGAGAGAGAGAGAGGGCATAGAGAGAGAGAGAGAGAGAGAGAGGCATAGAGAGAGAGAGAGAGAGAGGCATAGAGAGAGAGAGAGAGAGAGGCATAGAGAGAGAGAGAGAGAGGCATAGAGGAGAGAGAGAGAGAGGCATAGAGAGAGAGAGAGAGAGGCATAGAGAGAGAGAGGCATAGAGAGAGAGAGAGAGAGGCATAGAGAGAGAGGCATAGAGAGAGAGAGAGAGAGAGAGGCATAGAGAGAGAGAGAGAGAGGCATAGAGAGAGAGAGAGAGCGAGGCATAGAGAGAGAGCGAGGCATAGAGAGAGAGCGAGGCATAGAGAGAGAGCGAGGCAGAGAGAGAGAGCGAGGCAGAGAGAGGGAGCGAGGCAGAGAGAGGGAGCGAGGCAGAGAGAGGGAGCGAGGCAGGGAGAGGGAGCGAGGCAGGGAGAGAGGCATAGAGAGAGAGGCATAGAGAGACACGGACATAGAGAGAGAGAGAGGGGGATAGAGAGACACGGACATAGAGAGAGAGAGAGAGAGAGGGATAGAGAGACACGGACATAGAGAGAGAGAGAGGGATAGAGAGACACGGACATAGAGAGAGAGAGAGAGAGGGATAGAGAGACACGGACATAGAGAGAGAGAGGGATAGAGAGACACGGACATAGAGAGAGAGAGAGGGATAGAGAGACACGGACATAGAGAGAGAGAGAGGGATAGAGAGACACGGACATAGAGAGAGAGAGAGAGAGGGATAGAGAGACACGGACATAGAGAGAGAGAGAGAGAGAGACACGGACATAGAGAGAGAGGGATAGAGAGACACGGACATAGAGAGAGAGGGATAGAGAGACACGGACATAGAGAGAGAGGGATAGAGAGACACGGACATAGAGAGAGAGGGATAGAGAGACACGGACATAGAGAGAGAGAGAGAGAGAGGGATAGAGGGATAGAGAGACACGGACATAGAGAGACGCGGACTATAACTATCTCTATATCTATATATATCGAGAGAGAGTTAGAGAGAGAGAGAGAGAGAGAGAGATGTAGTCTATTAGACAAGAAAGTGGGAGCCCCCAATTACTGTTGGCATACACAGAACGATTACTGCTTTTAAGAGACCTTTCTTCATATTCTACAAAACAAAGTTTGATCCCAAGGAAACTGGCTTAGAAATTCAGTTATAAAAGGAACAATTATCATTAAAGCTGGTCATTATTAATGCACTTAAAGCTTTATGGTCGTACTTCTATATAATGAATAATCAGAAAAAAAAGCATAATCGAGCGTCGCTCCAAAAAAAAAAAAAGTGCAATTATGTTGATTTATATGTCAAAGGATTGTTAGCATAATGGGGAACGGAGGCAGGTTTGTATTATTAAATATCTTTACTTCCCCTTTCTTTCCTTTTAATTTGCAATCGTTTCCTTTTCCTATCGATGAACTTCCATGGTTTTAGGGCAAGGCCAGACATGGCGTTTTTACATTGCGTCTTTAAAAAAGCTCCCTTGGGCGTGAATAGGCATAAACTGCACTACCACTGAAACTAATGGAAAACGCAATTTTTGCGTTTTTCACAGGGCGCTTGCAAGCCGAGAATCCGCCACAGGACACCAGTATTGGCGTTTTTCAGCAGAAACGCCAATGCGTCAAGAAACTACAAAATCAATAGACTCTATGGCATGTGCACGTTTGAAACCACACTTTCCGTAAATACGCAGCTTATTTTAAATATGGCGTCCAAATTCTCGTCAGATAAATGTTGCATATACGTTTTTAGGGCGTATTAGGCCGGTGACGTAATTATGTTGCGTATTGACGATCATTCCTCCTCCATTTTGCATGTAAATAGCTTTTCTACTTCTAGCCAGGGGAATTATGTGGAACGGGAACAATGAGAAGTGCATGTCGGCTTCCCGGCGGGGCTTTTTTTTTTTTTTTTTTTTTTTTTTTTTAAATAACCGCCATGTCTGGCCCTTAGTCATTGAGATGACTGTGTTTTGAATTGTAAATCTCTTCGTGAGTGATGTCGAAAAAGTGCAAAGTTTTGTTCAGGTCTCCTCACCTGTGGCATTTGCAGGTCACCTGCTTGAAGGAAAACACCTGGTTGCTTTACATAGGAACAATCTTCTGCACCTCTTATTACATTGCGCCAATAATAAGCTTGTTTCTTCTTTCTTCTTCGTAAAATAAACATTTGAAATCTGTACCCCCTAAGTGAGTTGAGGGCCAGGAGCTGTAACCCTACCCCCCAGCACATAATAATTTGCCAATGGCGGGGCAGTCTGACAAGAGCTGGCTTTGTGCTGTGATATTTGGCTCTATACCAGGGGGCCACTAGCCAACCAGCTGGAGGGGTGGGTGCCAGAGAGAGGAGTTGAAGGGTGGGTGCTGCTGAGAGGAGCTAGAAGGAAATTCTCAGGGAATAAATTTAGGCAGGTTTAATAAATGAGAGGTGTAAGGGCATTCCAGCTCAGCTGTGCCACTGTTCAACCATACGTCACCTCTCTGTGCTCTGCCTGACAGTTTAATGGTCCTGATTAGTTTAAAAAGAATACTGTTATTGTATCTGCCCATGGTTACCCTGAGCATTACACACAGCCCTTCTTTCCATTAGGAATGTGCCTAAAATTGCCCTTAAAGGAGAACTAAAAATGTGGCTAAAAATGCCATATTTTATATAGTGAACTTATTGCACGAGGCTAAAGTTTCAGCTTGTCAATAGCAGCAATGATCCAGGACTTCAAACTTGTCACAGGGGGTCACCATCTTGGAAAGTGTCTGTGACACTCACATGCTCAGTGGGCTCTGATTGGCTGTTGAGAAGCTAAGCTTAGGGCTCGTCACTAATTATCCAGCAGAAAATGAGCTTCCCTGGCTGTAATATAAGCTGATGCTACAGGGCTGATTATTAAATTCTGATGCTAATTGCACTGGTTTCTGTGCTGCCATGTAGTAATTATCTGTATTAATTACTAATCAGCCTTATATTGTGATATTTCTATTCTATGTGTACTGTATATTGTGAGTGGGTCCCTAAGCTCAGTAAGTGACAGCAGCACAGAGCATGTGCAGTGAATCAGCAGAAAAGAAGATGGGGAGCTACTGGGGCATCTTTGGAGACACAGATCTTTACTGCTAAAGGGCTGTGGTTGCCTTGGGCAAAACATAATGTGCAACTTTTCTATCTACTTCTTTAGTTAAGCTTTAGTTCTCCTTTAACTCTTGCAGCACAGAATTTTCCAAACATTTACTTGTTTTTTCTTTATTTGTAGTTCTACAATGTCAGAAGTTTCTATATCCTAACAGTGAGGCAGTAGGAGTCTTTCATTCCCACAGAACATCTGGTTACATGCACCGACCCAGAATAAGTTGTGTACCATTGAGCTTGCTCGAAGTATACTGCTTTGGGAAATTCAGTCTCAACTTGCCCTTAAAAAAAGATACAAGTCAGGGCTGTCCTACTGGAGCACATCAGATGTAGACTTCATCTATTGATTTCACATAGAACACCTCTAATACGCTGAAATCCCTGGTTCCTTGTTATTTGTCCCTTGGGTTTAGTCTGAACGCCGGCTTTTCTCCTAGTGCCGGAAAGACTCCAAATAAAAGTAGCAGAGAGCTGGTGCATAATTGGCAGCCTGGAGAATAGAACAATGCATCTCTGCTGGGGAGAGATCAATAGCAAGGGGAAGGCATCACAAAGCTGAACAATATGGCTGCCATCCTTGTGGCCACATGTGTATTTGCCAGTAAAGCAACATTTCATATGTTGGCCGGATCAATACAATCAAGAGAAGATCACGACTTCAAAATAAACAGGAGAAACAAGGGAAACGGCTTGCCCGGTTGAAACAAAAGTTCTGTAGTTCTAGCTAGACTTTTTAAGTTTATTGGACTTTTCAAGCACTAAAGAATGCTATTTTTACTCCAGTGTAACTTAAAGGTCAGGACACACAGGCAGATTCGGGGAGATTAGTCGCACGGCGACAAATCTCCTCTTCTTCGGGGTGACTAATCTCCCCGAACTGCCTTCCCGCCGGCTAACATGAAAATCACCAAAGGGATGGCACTCGGAGATTCGTTTTCCGAAGTCGCCCGAAATTGCCTAACGAGGAAACTTTGGGCGACTTCTAAAAAGGAATCACTCATAGTGTCATCCCGCCGGCGGTTTTCATTCTAGCCGGACGGAAGGCAGGGGTTGGCAGTTCAGGGAGATTAGTCGTCTCGAAGAAGAGGAGATTTGTCGCTGGGTGACTAATCTCCCCAAATCTGCTTGTGTGCCCTGATCCTAAAGGGATACTGTCATAGGAAAAAACCCATCAGTTAATAGTGCTGCTCCAGCAGAATTCTGCACTGAAATCCATTTCTCAAAAGAGCAAACGGATGTTTTCATATTTAATTTTGAAATCTGAAATGGAGCTAGACATATTGTCAGTTTCCCAGCTGCCCCCAGTCATGTGACTTTGTGCTCTGATAATCTTCAGTCATTCTTTACTGCTACACTTTAATTTAGAGAAGTATCACCCCCCTACTTCCCCCAGCAGCCTAACAGAACAATGGGAAGGTAAACAGATAGCAGCTCCCTAACACAAGATAACAGCTGCCTGGTAGATCTAAGAACTCAATAGTGAAATCCAAGTCCCACTGCGACACATTCAGTTACATTGAGTAGGAAAAACAACAGCCTGCCAGAAAGCAGTTCCATCCTAAAGTGCTGGCTCTTTCTGAAAGCACATGACCAGGCAACATGACCTGAGATGCACCTACACACCAATATTACAACTAAAATATACACTTGCTGGTTCAGGAATGACATTTTATATTGTAGAGTGAATTATTTGCAGTGTAAACAGTGTAATTTAGAAATAAAAACGACATCATAAAAATCATGACAGAATCCCTTTAAAGGAGAAGCCTTGAAAATGTACAGTATAAAGGTAGAAATGCTGTATTTTATATACAGAATTTACTGTACTAGCCCAGAGGTTCAACAGGCCAATAACAATAATGATCCGTGACTTCAAAGTTGTCCGCAGGAGCTCCCCATTTTGATAAGAACCATTTGAGTGCATTTAAATGCCAGCAGCACTGCACATTGTTGGTATGCTCTGGGCAGCTTTTCAGAAGCTCTGGGGCTATAGAAAACGTCGGTCAGAAAAGAAGGTTCGTCTGCCACAGTATGTGATTCTGAATTAATTCACCTTGTATCGCTATTTTATGTTTTACATTAACTGCATATTAAGTGCGTCCCTGAGCTCCGTTAATTGACAGCAGCCCCACAGCATGTTCATAAAAGAAGATTGGGAGCTACTGGGGGCATATATGGGAGGACACAAATCTTCACTGCTAATGGACTGTGGTGTCCTCGTGCAGAAGCCCATAACGTAATGTGGATTATTTTTCTCCTTGTTCAGCTTTAGTTCTCCTTTAATTTTTTTTCCCATGGTGTGACCAGTGGCTTTGACCTTTGCCTTTAGTAAGATATCTTCCCTCTTGTGCGGGTGAAGCACTAATCAGAGTTGCATTGATGTATATCTGCCGTGCACATATTTCACTGGCAGTCTGGACATAGCGATTTAATCCACATATTAATCAGTGTGACTGATGAGAGAGATGCCAAATCCTGACAATCTGTCATCCGAGCTGTGCAAGTAATGCCCCCGACATCTATTCTAATGACGTTTTTGTTTGTTTGTCTGTTTTACTAGTGGCTGTGTCAGTTGTCCTTTAATTGAAAGTCGGGCAGGAAAATTCTCATTTATTTATTTAATACCCAAGTTCTGTCATCAAAGTTGCTTTTTTTTTTTTTATCAAGGGTTTTTCTGTTTGAGACAATATGTAGATCAGTTAGAATTATCTAATTGGACTCATTTAGTTAATTGAATGCCAGCCTTTAGGATAATACAGGTGTGGGACCTCTTATCCACAATGCTCATGACTTAAGGGATCTTTATGTAATTTGGATCTTCTACCTCAAGGGCAGGGACACACGGGAATATTCGGGGAGATTTAGTCGCCTGGCGACTAATCACCTCTTCTTCAGGCAACTAATCTCCACGAAAAGCCTTCCCGCCGGCTAGAATCGAAATCGCCGTCGGGATGTCACTTGGAGCGCATGCTGTTTATTTTCAATATTCTTCATGTCTTTGCCATGTTCATAACAATAGATACAGCACCTGTTCCCGTAGATCTCCGCAGTCTGCCATTTATTATCCCGCTATTTTGGCCAGAAGAAATTACATTTAAATATATGCCTACTAATAATTTCTGGCTGAACAGGGACAGTTCTGCTTTCGGTTTTTCCCTGGTAAATAAACTTCCTCCGTAAGGATGCAGGAAAAAACCCTTATTTATAGTGAGCAGCATTTCCATTCTTCAGCGCTATATAAAAAAATATAAATATATATTTTTGCCGATGGCAGGCTTATCATACACCGGCTCACAACGCATTCATTCACAAAGCCTAAGGATTTGGGGGACGTTATGGTTCCTCAGAGGCTTGTAAAATAACAGTCTCATTAAATAGTATGCAGAATTTCACAGTCCTGCTGCCATGTTTTATGCATGATTTTAAGAGCCTGTTTTACATGCGCCTTGTTACACTGCCCTGTGCCTGCCTTTGTGGGGGTTTTTTTTTTATTCTTATTTTCTAAGAACCAGATGGAAACTGCTTCACTGCTATTGACCCAACACCGCTGGGTAATTTGAGTTCTAAGGTCCACTGGTTTACTAGGGCTTTTCCTTCCTGGAAGACTTTAAATGATATTTGTCTTATACGAGGCACGTTATTTCCGTGCTTAAGGGAGAACTAAAGCCTAAGCCTAATCCTAAAAATGGTTACAACTATATTTTATATACGGACAGGCCCATTCCTAAGGTAAATAAAAATCAACCGTGCCAGATACTTTCAAACTCAATCTGCTCAAAGAGAAAAGGGGAAGGGGTCCATGGTTGATCCATGGGGGACAAAAGTGTTGTAATAGTCACAGGCATTGTCACTTTTGGGGTGCACTGAGGTCCTGTGCCTTGGACGACACTGGACCAAAATACAGTACTGAGTTCAGCTTCTCTACAACACTAATGATATATCCTATTAAGAAAATTGCCATTTAAAAAAAATAAAGGCCGTCCCCTGGGATTGTACGGTTCACGGTGCACACAAACATGTTAGGTCACATGAGCCAATTAACAGAGTTCTGTCTTTTGCTTTCACACTTCTTCCTGTTACAGTAAGGGCAGGACTAGACGAAGCGATGTGACTAAACGCATGTGACGTGTTTTAAAGAAAGTGGAAGTTATGGAGAAATCGCAGGTAACAACTACATTGATCCGACTGTTGGATGAAAACGCTTCATCTAGTCCTGCCCTTAGAGCTGCAGTATTTCTGGTCAGGTGATCTCTTCCTGTTACAGTTAGAGTTGTAGTATTTCCGGTCAGGTGATCTCTGAGGCAGCACACAGACCATCACAAAATGGTGGCTCAAGGCAAGAGATGTAAAAGGGCAAGATTTAGTTAAATATATATACCAGTTTGGTAAGATTCTTTAATATGACACTTAATATGATATAGAGTAAACTGTCTGTCGCTTAAGTATTCATTTTGGGGGTATAGTTTTCCTTTAATGGGTAAATAGCCCTCTCTCCTGATCGATTTGTTTAGGTGTCCAGTCATTACAGGCCTAAGGGCAGAGTTTACTTATTTCTTCCTTACAGTCGTGTGTGATCCAGTATCCGACGTGAGAAGGGCACCCCATTAAAAGGAGCAAGTGAATGTGGCGGGTTGTTTGCAGATTGGGTGGTCAGGGGCTGAATTAAGCCTTTATTATTGTGGAGTTTATCAGACAGCTCAGTGTATTTATTCAGGTGCTAAAGGAATTATAGGTGTGAGCTGTGTTTGTACATGTAAGTGCCCATAGTCACACACTATACTGACAGTATAAAATGCTATATGAAGTTATGTTCTGCTTGTCTGCAACATGGGGGATACTTGTTACATTTGTTGCACAGCCGGGAGGGAATTTACCCCCCTCTGAGGCAAATTGAAGAGGCTTCAAATGGTCTTTTCTTCCTTCCTCTAAATCTACTAGCAGTTAGGGCGAGGCCAGACGTGGTGTTTTTAAAAAAGCTCTGCCAGGCGTAAATAGGCATAAACTGCACTACCACTGAAACTAATGGAAAATGCACTATAGCAATTCACACAGGGCGCTTGCAAGCCGAAATCCGCCACAGGACACCAGTATTGGCGTTTTTCCAGCAGAAACGCCAATACGTCAAGAAACTACCAAATCGATAGTCTCTATGGGATCTGCACGTTTGAAACCACACTTTGCGTAAATATGCAGCGTATTTTAAATATGGCGTCCAAATTCTCAATGAGAACAATGAGAAGTGGATGTTGGGAAAAGAAACCTACGTACTGAAAAACGCATGTTGACGGTCGGTGGTTTCAGTAGCGTATTTATGCAACGTAAAAACGCCACATCTGGCCTTGCCCTTAGGCAGGTTAAAATAGTTGTAAGGTTAAACGTGTTACTATGTTATACGGAAACCCGTTATCCAGAAAGCTCCGAATTACAGAATAGAGTCCAATAGACTCTCTTATAATGGAATAATCCCAAATTTTTAAAAATGATTCTTTTTTTTCTCTTATAATAAAGCAGTAGCTTGTACTTGATCTCAACTAAGATATAATTAATCCTTATTGGAAGCAAAACCAACCTATTGGATTTAGTTAATGTTTACATGATTTTCTAGTAGACTTAAGGTATGCAGATCCAAATTACGGAAAGATCCGTTATCTGGAAAACCCCAGGTCCCGAGCATTCTGAGTAACAGGTCCCTACAAAAGATTCCATGTTTAGACCTGATTAACGGCAAGAAGAGGCCAACTCAAATTTGTATTATCATTTCACAGAATATGCTTTACATTCAGAACAAAACATAACCAGAAGATAATTTGTCCTTAGAAGTTGCTTATTAAAAAAAAAAAAATGTAACCAAATTGCTTTATGAATATCCGTAAATATTGCACCCTTTCCAATCTGTGCCTTGTGAGAAATGTAGTTCTGCAGGATTCTTCTGTTCTCCCTTTAATTCATCTCACCAGCTTTGTCCTTTCACAATCTTATCCATAACACATTGTAAAAGATCCACTACCCTGACTCTCCAGACTCGCTTGTGACATTCTACATGATTTTCTTGTCAGTTGTCCATTTGCATTTGTCCCAACGGGCTCTGACCTGCCATTTTTATTACAGGACGTGTTTCATTCCTAATGAGATCTTTGTTATCTCTGTAATTCCATCACTCTGGAGTGTTCTACCCTTTCATGACAACTTATTTTTCATTTCAATTTGGATTTGTGGGTGCAAATAATGGACCTGTTCATTGTAATATCAGATTCGAACACAGATTGTCCTATTTAATTCTGACGGCTGCATATTCTGTCTGACGGTACAATTTAAAGGGTGATTAAAAGGTGCTGTAGCCATTATTGGGGCAGTAACATTGGAGCCAACCAAGAAGGGGCAATTGCTTTGCTAGCTGATCAGAGACATTATGGATAAAAGTGAGCACCGTTAGTGTAAGTGAGCATGCTTGCGCATTATAAGACCAGACTCTGGGGGCCCGTGTCCCAATTACTGTGACCTGCAAATGCAACTTTCTTTAAAAAAAAATCTTTAAAGGCGAGAAGAGGAAGCGTTTGATTTAATGGAATTATCGGCCCTTTTAATGCCCAGGTGTCAAGGAAATAAAACTTTTCCATTAAAGCAGCCCAGTAAATCACATCCTCGCTTGACAGGCTCATAAGCATGGGCAACGGTAGTGTAATTTATGTGCAACAAGTTTGTGTGTCACAACATGGTATAGTTTAGTAACTCAAAAGTGGCAGGACAATCTCTTGGATGAATTCACAAAGTTGTTTTTTTTGTTTGTTTTTTTGGTACATTTCGCATGACAAAAAGTCCGACCAAACTAGAATCCACGATTTTACTTGATAAAATCAGGTTGGGGGGAAAAAAACTCCAACTTTTTCGAGTTTTATGCCATAAATGGTTGTATTTTTTATGAAATCACTCGTAACTAGGGATGCACCAATCTAGGATTCAGATCAGAATTTGGCCAGGATTTGGGCTTTTTCAGCAGGATTCGGCCAAATCATTCTGCTTGGCCGAACCAAATCCGAATCCTAATTTGCGTATGCAAATTAGGGGCGGGAGGGAAATTGCTTGACTTTTTTTCCCCCCTTCCCACCCCTACTTTGCATATGCAAATTAGGATTTGGTTCGGTATTCCGCCGAATCTTTTGGACAAAAATCCGAAAAACATCAGGGGTTACAATGCACCGAATCCACTATTCTGGATTAGGCGGAACCCCCGAATCCTTTGCAAAACTCAGTGAAAACCTTTGCCATTGACTTCTACAGGACCCCAACAGCTTGGAGATGGAGTATTTTCGGATTCAGACTTTTACCAGCCCCGGGGTAAAATAAATCATGAAAAACATGTTTTTTTTCCACTAAAAATTGAGTTTATAGAATAGAATTTTTCTACTTTTTGCCATTCTGACTTTAATAAATAGTTTTATCTTTGAATTGCATGTTTCTGACTTGGATTAAAAAAAATGCCATTGTTTACTGCCTTTCTCACTACATCCTCCCTAATGTAAAAGGGTTGTCTACACAATGGAATATAGTGGGGCAGAGCATAATTGTTATTGGATTGTGGCAGGATCTGACTGGGCCTTCTAGTCGCTACCTGACATCCAAGGGCCACTCTCCCAAATACAAGTTGTGGGAACATTAGGTGGAAATATGAAAGGGCTGATGGGAATCAACCTATTGGGGATCTGTTGGTGTGTTCTGGCAGACCAGTCCCACCTTGGATTGGATGGTTGGCCTTTTATAGAGGTTGTTGGTTGCACCAGTGAAGTTCCGTTATACAAAATGCACAGATATTAGAATGAGAGGACTTCGGAACGAGACCTCTGAAAATCTGTCTAGGTGATACCAGACAGCTGCCAATAACCATTTAATTTTGTTATTAGAAAGAATTCCCTATTTGCATATAAAACCTACGCTGCGCTCAGAACGAGTGAGGTTCTAACCTTTGTTACGGTGTCAAAAGATTATTATAGCCCTGGGGGTTTCATAGGAGCTATAAAATCATTAGCGCAAATCTAAAGAGACACAGCTGTCAATAAACTGAAGACTTTTCCGTGAAACAAGCCTCTTCCCACGCGGTTCACGTTTCTGCAATTTCTTCATCAAATCTCCTAAGTGCCCTCACACCAATCTTCGTTATTGGAAAATCACTCATCTGTCTCAGCCCGATGGGTCACACAAGGATATTATCTTCAACTATAGCTGCATTTTTGTACGTTTTTGGTCAACTCCATTTTTGTTCTTTTCCCTAAAGAAATGTATATACATTTATATACCTGCGTTTACAAGGATGTTGATAAAGGATTCTTTTGTATACTGTGAGACCTATCATTGGCTTTCTATTTATAAGACTTTCATTTATGTGGTCACCAACGATTTTGAAGGCCACAGATATATTGGGTAACCACCACTCACAACATTTTCACTGGGGAAATTAGTATGGTGATCATTGGGCAATCCATATTTTAACTAATTACTCAAAGCCAAAGGAAGCCAAATTGGTCTGTAGTAGATGAACATTAGGGATTAGTTCCATTGACCCATTTTGTCAGTTGTCTGGAATTTAGCACAATAGGCTGAACAAGTAGGAGGGATGTACTGAATCCATGATTTAGTGGGAGACTTGGACAAACCTCCATTTGCAGGATTTTGATTTAAATCTCATGGTGCTCAGCTGAAACCATTTTGGAATATTTAAGGGATTCGGCCACGATTTTTATGATGTCGTTTTTATTTCTAAATTACACTGTTTACACTGCTTTCTGGCAGGCTGTTGTTTATCCTACTCAAACTCAAAACTGAATGTGTTGCAGTGGGATCTGGATTTTTACATTTGAGTGCTGTTCTTATATATACCAGGGAGCTGTTATCTTGATTTAAGGTGGCCATACACTATTACATCCACTCTTTACATCTTAACCCGATATGCGCACTAACGGCTGGACTATATCGAGTGAATTACAATGCTGTGAATGGGCGCCGGCGGGTCGCATGACTGAATCAACTAGTCATTGTGCAGGAAAAAAATCTTATTTGATCGATATCTGGGCGATTTTTGGCCTGATACCGATTGGGAAGACCCGTTAGGAGCCCCCACACACAGGCAGATAAGCAGCCGTATTGGTCTAAACGACCCATATCGACCCAGACAGGGAAGAAGATAATCTTCTTGAGCACCAGTGTTTTGGTCAGAGTGAAGAGGTGGTCACAACCCCCCATGTACCTTGAATTCAAAGAACTGGACACTTCAATGCTCCCCTGGGAATACATGTTTGTTAGGTCTGTGGGCCCAGTATAGCGACAGCCATGTCCGTTTACCTTTAAGCCATACACACACCATTATTTAAAAAGAAAAAAGATGTTGTGCATATGCTTTCGCAATCCAAGTCTGGAAACGGCATCTTCTCTCCCTGTTGTTATTTTGGGTACTCTGCCTGCATCTTCTACGTAGCCATCTGTCTTGATGTTGCTGTGATACACAGGTTTGTGCGAGAAGGCTTCCTGCAGTGATTGCCATGTGTTATCTAGCTTGGCAACAAATTTGCTAAAGATGTGCTGGGAATGTGCGGAGAGGAGTGGGGACAAACCCATGTCACCTTTGAAGAGAGAGAGAGAGGTTCGTTCTATGAGATCTTTGGCAGTGACATTAAGTGAAATGTTGTTGAAATTACACAGATAGTTGAGCAATTAGTGATTTTGTTTTAAGGAGGTTATTAGCTATTAGTACGTGTTTCAGAAAATTTGGTAATTGGTAATTTAGGTAATCACTTAAAGGAACTGGGTGACTTCCTAAAGGTAAGACCTTCAAACTGCAACTCTCCTTGTGGTCAGTAGTCTCCTTTTAAAAGGTTCACTTAAAGTTTAATGGTTAATTAAAATAAGGAGCTCTTTGCTATCCCCTTTTCCCATAACCTCATAGCAACCAGGGAATCATTTGAGAGCACTGAAGGTTTGGCCAGGGTATCTGTGTCCAACATATTCCTTGCCCTGAATTAGAATGTCCGGCCTATTCCTTGCCCTGAACTAGAATGTCCGACTTATTCTTTGCCCTGAAATAGAATGTCCGCCATGTTCCTTGCCCTGAAATAGAATGTCCGCCATGTTCCTTGCCCTGAAGTAGAATGTCCACCATGTTCCTTGCCCTGAACTAGAATGTCCACCATGTTCCTTGCCCTGAACTAGAATGTCCGCCATATTCCTTGCCCTGAACTAGAATGTCCGTCATATTCCTTGCCCTGAACTAGAATGTCCGTCATATTCCTTGCCCTGAACTAGGCACCCATGTCCGGCATATTCTATTTCTTGTACTATGCACAAGCCAGTTTGAGGGTGATGTGTGAAGTTACTGCTTTCGGGCAGACTGTGCCATCTTTTCTGACCCCCTGTATGCAATTGCATGCTCAACATGGTGAGGGATTGCAGTGGATGAATAACTGTACAGTGCTGGGTACGCTTAACATTCCTGAAAAAGGAAAATAAATCTGTTAAAAGTGTCAATAGCTCATACTCACTGCCCACCACTGTAGTTAAACTACGAGTCCCAGCATCGTGTGATAGCCTGTGTGGTGAGTAGCGGAGCCTTTAATGAGCCTCAGGCACAAATGAAGTTCACATGAACCACATACTTGTCTGTCAGTGAATGGATGAAATAGAAACGATATACTCTCTAAGCTACTGCTCCAGATTGAGCTGCAATTGATGAAATTAGTTTAGAGTGCTTTTATTCACCAGTTTCCCCCAATCATGGAGAGGAAAAAACTTGTATACTCGTGAGGCTATCTCTAGGGATTGTTGAGGCTGAGCGGTCTGACACCGGCTCTTTCATGAGATGTTTTTCATGGGATGTGAGACAATGTGTCTTTAGATGGCTTATTCCTTATGGCAAGGAGAGACTGTACAAGGGCGAGTAGTGAAGGAAATATGCGTATTAGCCTTGTAATAACAGTTGCATAACGAGAGCCCTTTGTGCATTGGAGCAAAACAAATTCCCAGCCCGTGATAAGGCCCCTAGGTGCTATTGCTGTACCAAACACAGGGCTGCTCTGTCTCCCTGCTGACATACACATGTTCAGACAAAAATAAATTAATTGATACTTATCGGGGTATAACCAACTGATTATTCCTGACAGCTTGAGGGATGCTGGGAAATGTAGTTCTAAAGTAGTGAGAGGTCCTCAGGTTGGACTTCTTAACTGTTAAATTAAGTGAGTCTTAGCCAGTGCTACCTTTTTGCCAAGGTTGGTGTTTCACAAACTCTGGTGCTGCCCCCCTTAGTGAAGCTGGAGTTGTGGCCCCCTAATAGAAAAATGAAGCTGGTCTTGGTGGACATATTGGGGTAACATCCGGCCCTTTGGTTGTATCTTTCAATTTATGCACACCTTTAGTTTGGGTAACATTTAGGGAGTATGCTTAGATGCTCATACAACCCACCCTCAAGGTCAGTTAAGGTGACATTTGCGTCAAACACTTGCTCTCCAAGATATTCTTGAATTGGTGGCTGATAAAACAGTGTTCTATATTGTTATGAGCTAATCCGAGCCCTGACAAAGACTAGACCTTCTCCTTGGTCTCCAGCAAGCTCAGTCCTAGATTGCAATTGGGATTTGAAGTCTGTTCACCAATGATCTATTTATTTTATATATCTTCCACAGCCATAATATGCAGAGCCCTGATATTGGAAGCATATTTAGTATTGCAAGCAGCCAATCATAATGAAGCTGTTGAATCATGACTTGATTTCATGTCATCCAGGCCCCAGCAGTCTATAGCAGTTCTATAATTGTAATGGAATTGTCTCTGCATTATGCTTATGGGTCAGGAGCTGTATAGTACAAACTATTTGCTTTCCCTGTGTTAGGGATTGGGCCCTGTTCAACCCCATATTGTGCGCTCTTTAGCAACTGGAGGCACGCAGTATTTTAGCAGTTGGATAAATATATCTTCAATTATCTATTTCAAGAGCTTGCTGACAGCGAGCTGTGTACCAAGATTTAAGGTGGCCATACCTGGGCAGATTAAAGCTGCCGATATCACTCCTTTAGAACCAGTTCAGAATATTATCTGCCCGTGTATGGGGGCTTCCAACGGGTCTTCCCTATCGATATATGGCAACGGTACTGATCGGGAAGGTTTATTTTTTTTTTTTTAGGCAATCGACCCGTTGGAGCTAGAGTTGCCACCCGCCCTGTATTTAACCAGCGTAGCCAGTACAACACCTGCCGGGGCCAGTATTGCAAATTACCGGCACAGGGTGCAGGGTTTCCTTATTTAACAAGACCCCTTGGCCCACCCCCAATCCCCTGGAAACTTAACTTTTTGTTCTCCTTCTGGCGATCTCCGCAATGCGGCCCGTCCCCTTCTACGTCACAGCACTACCCCCTTTTATGTCATGGCCTGCCTCCTTTTGTTCCTGCACCCCATCAGCCGGTAAAAATTTTATTAAAAGTTGGCAACCCTAGTTGGAGCCCTTTGCTCCTCGTTGTAATCTCATCAGGGCCCAAAGTTCGAAATATAACACTGCGTTGGTGGGCATATCTGGGAAAGATCCGCTCGTTTGGCGAAGTCAAGTGGATCTTATAGTGTATGTCCAGCTTAACAGCCTGCCATTGTCTGTCAGTATTTACGAGGGAGGGGACTGGCCTAGTATATTATTCAGACATAGTAGGGCATGGGAGGGTGAGATTTGGGGAAATGAGATGCAAATGGTTTCATTACTCTGCTAGAGGATCAGCGGAGATGTTCAGATATGATCAAATGGTGCCAGGGTAGCGGCCTAATCGCAGCGACAGTTCACTTTACCTTGATTTGCAGCATAATGTGCCTTGATTGGGGCCTCATGTTCATAACAATAGCCATTTGCAGTGTGTTTGTTAGACTGGATGCAATCAGCCACTGGATAGGGTAACGCACAATTGCCTTAGGGTTAGTCCACACGAGCAGATTCGAGGAGATTAAGTCCCCTGGCAACTAATCCCCTCTTCTTCTGGGCGACAATCTCCCCGAACTGCCTTCGCGTGTCTTCCCATCCGCTATAATGAAAAGTCGCCTGCGCTAAAGCACACGCAGCGCTTCGTTTTCCGAAGTTTCCTCCTGGGGAACAATCTGAAAACAGCTGAACTGAAAAAAGTGTTTGGAAGGTTAACATCCCCTTTAATATCCCCTTTAATAGCCTGAAGTAAGTTCATAGAACTGTTCATTATATTTTTTATTCTTCTCAATATTAATCAAGTTTATTTCCCTACCACTTCAATAGCATATGGGATATATCCTTGCTGTGGCTATAAAAACATTAGTTGAAAGAAGGCCTTATAATTAATTTTGAGCTGCCTTAGTCCACATGAAGGAGAACCCTACGGAACAGCTGATCAGGGACGGGGTCAGACTTGCTGACCCTCACAGCTGCAGTAGCAGACAGTCTCTGTCACATGACTGTGCTCAGGCTTTCAGTCTCTCTTCCCTATGTGCAAGCGAATTGATTTGGTAGGTCACATGACTTCGCACACTAGAATAACTGTTGGGGGCTCTGTCTGATCCCTGGATTTCCGAGGGAGGAAGGGGGGGTTGTGCCTCGACTCCATAGGGCAGTTTCTGATTATTAAAACAGGCTATGCCCATTTTTCAATCCTGTGATGTCTTAAAGTCACGGGATGCTAAGAAAAACCCTTTTAACTTGGTTTCTTGTGAATGACACACAGTGATTATTTGTCTTAATTAAAAACCCTTTAATGTGGCAACTTTTACTCTCCAGATTTAATTTAGTCACTGTTGCTGCAACTAATCCATCATTCTCACTGACCAGAAATTTACAGCACAATTTTCAAAAAAAAAACCAGAGACCTGCAATAAAACTCCTGCCAAGGTAAACTTTTCCTAACAGAAGAAACAGATGTTTTAGTTATGTAAAATATTCCCTTCAAGTCGGGCTGTGCTTGGGGTGTTCCAGTGATGGATGTTTTCGGAAATGATATCGGGGCGAAGTAAGTCTGCGCGGAGGTCTCACAGTAGTGCGGTTTATAAGGATCTATGCTTGTGAACACAAATTGACCAATCAATATATCCGGGCCGCTGTAAAAAAAAAAAAAAAAAAAAAAAAAAAAAACTTTGTGTGTGATCTCTGGAACAACTCTTAGCAGAACTAGACTACCTTATTGTGTATGTGTTATGCTTTCACATTTTTGCATGTTTGTTTTCCGAGATGCACAATGATTATTAAAAAGCACACGATTGCCTATGAAACGGGCAATGCCACAAACAACGCAAAGTTTCTTCATTGATTTAAAAGAACAGTAACAATGAAATAAACATGCGTTTTAAAGGAAAGACAATATAATGTACTGTTGTCCTGCACTGGTACAACTGGTGTTTTTGCTTCATTATTTTTAAATAAATAAAGCTGCTGTGTAGCCATGGGGGCAGCCATTCAAGCACAAGATAAATAGTAGATAACAAATAAGTTCTGAAGCATCCCATTGTATACTACAGAGCTTATCTGTTTTTCTGCTGTGTATCTTGTGCCTTTTTTCCTTTTTTAGCTTTGAATGGCTACACATAAACTATAGTAGTACTTTACTTATCTGTTATCTACTGTGTATCCTGTGCTTGAATGGCTGCCCCCGTGGCTACACAGCAGCTTGTTTATATAAACTATAGTAGTACTTATCTGTTATCTACTGTGTATCCTGTGCTTGAATGGCTGCCCCCGTGGCTACACAGCAGCTTGTTTATATAAACTATAGTAGTACTTATCTGTTATCTACTGTGTATCCTGTGCTTGAATGGCTGCCCCCATGGCTACACAGCAGGTTGTTTATATAAACTATAGTAGTACTTATCTGTTATCTACTGTGTATCCTGTGCTTGAATGGCTGCCCCCGTGGCTACACAGCAGCTTATTTATATAAACTATAGTAGAGTTTTTGAAGCAAACACACATTTTACCAGTGCAGCAAAACTGTACATTATATTTTCATTACTTTTGGACACTCACATGGCACCAGCTAACAGAGGATTTCAGCCTCCTCTCAGATGGCAGGGAGGGAACACCATATTTTTCGGGAAGAAGAGAAATAAAATATATTGTTTGGTTATAACTGTGAATGGGATTTCCTGATTAGTTGCTATGGGTTACCCGGAGCTAACTATGGTGGTTATTTCCTGGTTTGTGTTACTTCCTGTTTAGCTCTGTTACCCTAGAACCCTGGGCTTCGTAAACAAAGGGATTGTACTTTACTTTGTGCTGTAGAAGCAAAAGAAGGTTGCAAGACTATTGTTTAAATAGCTTTATTACTTTTATATCTTCCATTGCTCCATCACTGCAGCATTCACAATTATACCAATATGGCCTCATGTTTGGGACCATTGTCTTCAGTTCTTATCAGACTGGCACAGGGTCTTCTTCACTATTTCCCTGTATTTTACACCATCCATTCTTCCTTCTATTTTGTCCAGTACCAGCCGAAGTGTTTGCGTTTATATTCCACGATGACGTGTTAACGTTTTGTCACCGCTTCGAGGCATGAATATCTAATTCAACAATGTAGAAAAATTGTAGATATCCCTGTTGAGTTTCCTACATTTCCAAAATCTGTGCTGCAGTGTGAGTCTCGTGTAAAGCAGCGCTCTAATCTGTCGGATAACTACTTGCCATATGCGGCGGATTGTTTCGAAGAAGAGGGAAAGCATCTGCGAGATTAGTGAGGCTCCTCAGAGGAAACTGATCATGTCGTATTGCAGATTTCCGTCTCCAGAATATTTTGGGAGAGATTTCTGTATAGTTAATCCGAGGACATCAGACTTCTAGTCCACAGGCAGGCTGTTAGGCGTGCAAACAGGCAGTTGCCCCAGCACTTTCAGATCATTGTTATGGCAGACAGTTGGGAGTCATTTTTTAAGTTATTGAGCTACAAAAAAGTGGCAGAAATCATCTTGTGTGCCCATTGCCCTTATGTGACTCAGAACCTACTACTCGAAAACACTATTACCATTTATCATTTTGTACAGGGCATTCTTTCTCTCATAAATAAAATGGTTTATTTGGTATTAAAATGTATCTGCTGCTACAATGTAAGTAAATGAGATGGGGGCCTACCGGTAATTACTCTGTACTGCTCAAATTATTCCCTCTAATATATTTGTCAAAACTATCCTCCTTTCTGTTTCAACATGTTTGTCTGGGGAATGTCGCTGCTGAATGACTGTGATAAAGCACTTGCTGGGTTAAGCCTGATCTGTTTTTTTTTTTTTTTTTCTGATTTGTAGCATGTGTAGGCCATTGTTGGGTTTTCTGTGCATAGGATCTAGAGTCTCGCCTTTTATGTACCAGTCCTGGATTATCCATTCATACAGATCAATACTGTACAGTAATCCTTAGAGTAATTTCTGACAGGTTATACCACATTTGGTTCGACATGTTGTTTTAGAGCAGTGCCGTGCTAAGATTTAGTCGTCCAGCCCACAAATCGCCTCTTCTCCGGGCTACTAATCTCCCCGAAAAGACTTCACGCCAGCTAGAATCTAAATTGACAGTGGAATGGCACTCGGAGCTCGAAGTTGCCTCACAAGAAAAATTCGGGCAACTTCAGAAAACGAAGCACTCTGAGTGCTATTCTGCCAGCGATTTACGATCTAACCGGCGGGAAAGCTTTTCGGGAAAATTTTGTCGCCCGGCGACTAAATCTCCCAGAATCTTATCGTTTGTCACTAGCCTAATTAAAGTATCTGCTAAAGTACAGTTCCCCTTTAAAATGTAAATTATGGGCATAGAGAATAATATAGCATATTTTGTAAAAGGTTTTACAAATCCCTATAGCCATACAATCTGGTTACAAGCAAAGTTGCACAGGATCAGGAATCTGTTCAGTTAATCATTGACATCTCTATGAACCAATTACAGTGAATAAAATCTCTTAAAGGGGTGGTTGACCTTTGAGTTAAATTTGAGAACGACGTAGAGAGTGATATTCTGAGACAATTTGCATTTGGTTTTAATTTTTTATTATTTGTGGTTTTTGAGTTATTTAGCTTTTTATTTAGCAGCTCTCCAGTTTGTCAGCAATCTGGTTGCTAGGGTCCAAATTACCCTAGCAACCATGCATTGATTTAAATAATATGGAATATTAATAGGGCAGGGTCTGAGTAGAAAGATGAGTAGTAAAAAGTAGCAATAACAATACATTTGTTGCCTTACAGCGCATTTGTTTATGGACGGGTTCAGTGACCCCTTTTGAAAGCTGCAAAAAGTCAGAAGATATATAATTCAAAAACTATAAAAATTAAATAATAAGGCCAATTGAAATGTTGCTTAGGCATATTAAAAGTTAACCTAAAGGTGAACCAACCATTTAAGTGCCAATTAGGACATAGGTTGCTTTTTTGAATTAAACGCAGTTAATTTATTTGTATTTTATATGCTACTATATGACTAAAGATGCAGTTTCTAGCCCCACATCCAAAGCAGGATTCATGTTGTCTATGAATAGTATAGAGAGTGATATTCGGAACAAGGCCTGCTGCCCTGCGTGTTCTCATGAAAACCGTTTATTTGCTCTAGCAAGTCCAGGCGTAGGATTGTGAGGGTGTTTTCTGTTTATTTTGGACATTGGAAGACTAACGTGCCCAGCTGCCTCCTCCTCAGTTCAGATCCACCCGATTGCAGTGCATTGTATCTCAGGCACTTGGCTGATCTTTCTAGTACTGCATCTGGCGCTTAGTCCAGGCCCGTAGCCAACACACAGCTGTGTCCTCCTATCTGAGCAGCCCCAGCAGGGGTTTTTTGTGTGTGTGTGTGGGGGGGGGGTGCAGAAGTGCTAACTCTTTCCACCATAGAAAGCATTGTGCATGCTTGTACTCTTCAGATGTGATAATGCCATATTCACTTAGGGATCCTTCAATATGGCTTCATCTGCTCATCAAACTCTGAGGTTTTTCCAACCAAGTTAAAGGAGGCCTGTTTCTCGTATCTTTATTTCTAACCCTCCCTCCTCTTTCTTTCCTGTAAAAGTTTTAATCTTCGCAGCGGAGAAGTCGTTTCATAGATTAGGATCCTGCAGAAGGGGAGAGAGAGCGCAACACAATTTCCTTGTTGATAGGAGAGGGAGCCATCAGACTTTGGGGGGCAGAGATGTGTTGACGTTCCTATGCTGGACCTCTGAACTTTTTAAATGAATATGTGAGCGGCTCCATTTCAGAAAAAGATGCAACATAATAGGAAATTGCTACCATCAGGGGATAATGAAATGAGACACAAATTCAGAGGTATAATAGCCATAGAATTCCCTATGCAGTCAGCCATTCTTTTGCCGCCAGTCATGTTGTAATAGATTTCTGCAGGTTGTCTGCGACGAACATACACTACCCCCGTTTATGGGAACTTTACTTTTCTTGCATAAGGTCTCAATGTATTTATTAAACTATAACAACATTTTTTACAGATCCACACCCACATGATCATTTGCAGTTAGGGAGCATACCCCTTTTATTGTATCAGCAACAGTATCAACGTTTCAGGGCAGGCCCAGACTGGCAATCTGTGGGTTCTGGCAAATGCCAGAGGGGCTGCTATAAGGTGCCATAGAAAGTCAGTATTTAGTGGGCTGGTGGGGGCTGTTTGGGCCTCTGTGTGGGCTTATTGGGCCTCTGTGTACCTGAAATGCCAGGGCCTATTTTAATTCTCAGTCCGGATCTGTTTCAGGGGGCTACACCCTCCCTTCATCAGGATACAGACCCGAGTGCACAATCCTCTTCATACCCAAAACCCTGCCTTCTTCACCCATAATTCCAACGCATCAAGTGCAACCTTTAACCAAGTGTTTGTTTCCAAAAAGTCCAATTTATAATATATGATATATTTATATATAATATGTGTAATATATAGTCCGACAATGGCAATAGAAAGTCCTTTCCATAATTTATCAAATTTCCAAAATAAAGTCCATGGTTAACATTTTTCATAATTATATTTGAAAAGCGTTATTTATATGTAATTAAAAAAAATCTGTATAATTACTCACTGCCCATGGGGCTGTTACTTATACCTTGAGGGCAGGGGCACACGAAGCTACTGGGGGAGTTAAGTCGGCCAGCGACAAACCGCTTCTTTGGGCTACTAATCTCACCAAACTGCCTCCTCGCTGGCTAGAATCTCAATTGCCGGTGGGATGGCACTCTGATCGCTTAATTTTCCAAAGTAGCCTCACAAGGAAACTTCAGGTGACTTAGGAAAACGAAGCGAACAGAGTGCCATCCTGCCGGAGATTTAGATTCTAGCTGGTGGGGAGGCACTTTGGTGAGATTAGTAGAAGAAGCGGTTAGTTGCTGGGCGACTAATCTCCTCCAGTAGCTTTGTGTGCCCCTGCCCTAACTCTTTATATAATACCCATGGCATTTCTTATCTGTGAAGAAAAAAAGGAGAATAGTCAAGATCAATATACAACTTTCTCCATAAATTAAATGAAAAGAAAACATGTAACTAAAGTTCTCATTGAGGCCTTTGGGGAAAAAGTGTTTTTAATAGCCAAATCCAGAATGCCTCGCGTCTTAATAAAGACCTTCTCTTTGTACTATCTCCGTGATCTGCCATCTAAGCTGTGAAATATTCTGTTTTGATTCAAAAATTAAACTAAAAGTCTCTGTAATTTTTAATTTAATGGGGAACTCCAACCAAAAACATAACTTAAAATCAGGGAAATGCACCCATTGAAATATAACTTCCAACATTTTGGAAATAAAAAGAGGAACAAAAAAACCGTAACGCGGCAAATTATTTTGACCACACCCATTTTTGTGACCACACCCCCTCATTACCATGTTCATTTTACAAAATTTGGCAGATTATGAAAGTTTGAACATATTTCTGTTTTTTTTCAGTTATTACAGTTTTGCTAATGAAGGTGAATTGCCCTTTAAAGGACTAGTAGCATCAAATAATTTTTTTTAAATTCGTTGGTGTACAACGAAAAACAAAAACAAAGACAAATTAAACTATGAAATCTTTAAGTCTTTATTAAGTAATAACTTACAGAAACTCCTCTTCAGAAAAGGCGACACGGCGACGATCCATTGTGCGGCGCTCAATTTCTCTTCCTATCCTTTCTCTGGTTATCTCCTATAATGAAGGCAGGGAGCAGAAATAGAGTGCTGCACGATGGATCGCAGGATCGCTATATCTGAAGAGCGCAAGCTGAGTTTCGGTGAGTTATTTCTTAATAAAGACTTCAAAGTTTAATTTGTCTTTGTGAATTTTTTTCGTTGTATACTAGCGATGTTACTGGTCCTTTAAGCTGTGAGTCTAAATTTCCCAAGAGACTTGATATGTTATATTGTTACAATTACTTATTTACTTATCTTGAATTTGTTACAAAAGTATCTTATCTGCAGCTGTGGCTGTTCTGGGCTCTCTGCCAAAAGTTAGAAAAAGAAACATAGTTTTTGGCTGTTCAGTGCAGAGAAAAATGGGACTTTCCTGTTCCTGTAAAAAAACGGGAGGTATGGTTGAAATTAATTATAAATTGGCGGGACCACAAAAAAAGTAAAATGTGGGAAAACGTAAAATCAGGTTGCCTTAAAATCGCTTTACAAATAATATATCCATATAGTTAGATACGCAGTCAAGATACGCAGTGTAAAGCACTGCGTATCTTGACAGCGCTATATAAATAAAGGATTATGATGATGATGGTGATGATGATATAGTTGTTGGGAAACTGTCCAGCTTTCATTGCTAATAGAGTGCATATTGCTGCCATAGATGCACCGGCAGATCACTCTGTTAGCAGAACTGTAACTCACCGGGGCTTCTGGAGACTCATGGAATTGAAATACTTTCAATCAAGAGAGAGAGAGATGATTCTAATCAAGCCCACTCCGTCTCCGCGTGTTTTCTTCTCCAGGGCATATAAAACAAAGGAGTGCAGCTTCTGAGAGTGGCACGCAGCCTCCTTATTATTCTATTAGTCAATTATGGCTGCTAAAGAAGTGACAGCCGAGCAGATTACTGCAATTCATTTGCCCTTCTTCTAAGTCACCCAGCCACATTGTAACGCAAGCGGAAAGGGCTATCATTATGTCTCGAGTTGTTGTAATCAGAATATTTCGGCTGCCCCCCCCCACTGGCCCCTCCTCCCCGTTTGTCTCGTTTTCCAGTGCCACAGATGTGTTACAGGCTGAGTCTGCAATTAAAAGAAGCATCCGTCTGTGGAAACTGTTGATTTGAATCGGCTTACGCTGCTCTTCTTGCCTTGCTCTTCACTTTTACTTAGCCTGATTGTGCTACTGATCTTCACTGAGACGAGATTAACAGGCAATTTAAAGGAATTGTTCAGTGTAAAGACAAAACGGGGTAAATAGATAGGCTGTGCAAAATAAAAAATGTATCTAATATAGTTAGTTAGCCAAAAATGTAATGTATAAAGGCTGGAGTGACTGGATGTGTAACATAATAGCCAGAACACTACTTCCTGCTTTTCAGCTCTCTTTGTTTCCACCAGACAGTAACCAATCAGTGACTTGAGGGGGGGGGGGGTCACATGAGTCATATCTGTTGCTTTTGAATGCTGAGGATCAATTGCAAACTCACTGAACAGATATGTCCCATGTGGCCCCCCTTATAGTCACTGACTAACTCAGAGTTAGAGAGCTGAAAAGCAGGAAGTAGAGTTCTGGCTATTATGTTACACATCCAGTCACTCCAGCCTTTATACATTACATTTTTGGCTAACTAACTATATTAGAAACATTTTTTTATTTTGCACAGCCTATTTACCCTGTTTTTATTTTCACACTGAACTGTTCCTTTAAAGGGCAATGACAGCTTAGACTGAAGAGCCCTGTCCCCTAGCAGAGATCAATTAAATATTTGGTACTGGTCTCATTAATGGGTAAGCTGCAGCAGGCGTATATTGGATATTGTCAAACTAATGGCATACCTCACAACTGTCCCGTTTTTAGCTGGACAGTCCCTCTTTTGAAAGCTCAACCCGCAGTCCCTCATTTGTACTGGAAAGTCCCCATTTCTCTGCACTGAACAGCCAAAAAAGATAATGTTTCTAACTTAATTGACTCTTGACAGAAAGCTCAGAACACATATTTAAAGGGATGGTTCACCTTTAAGTTTACTTTTAGTATGTTATAGAATGTTCAGTTCTAAGCATTTTTTAAATTGGTCTTTGTTATTTATATTTAATAGTTTTTTAATGATTTGCCTTCTGCTTCTAAATCTTTCCAACTTTCAAATGGGGGTCACTGACCCCATCTAAAAACAAAAGCTCTGAAAGGCTACAAATGTATTATTATGGCTACTTTTATTACTTATCTTTCTATTCAGACTCTCCTATTCATATTCCAGTCTCTTATTCAAATCAATGCATGGTTGCTAGGGTAACTTGGTCCCTAGCAACCAGATTGCTGAAATTGCAAACTAGAGAGCTGCTGAATAAAAAGCTAAATAACTCAAAAATCACAAATAATAAAAAATTAAATCCATTTGCAAATTGTCTCAGAATCTTACTCTCCGAATCCAACTAAAAGTTAATTTAAAGGTGAACAACCACTTTAAGATACATTTGTAACAGTTTTAGATAAGACGTTGGACCCACAGCTTAAAGGGCAATTCACCTTCATTAGTAAAACTACAGAAACCTGTTCAAACTTTCATAACCTGCCATATTTTGTAAAATGGACATGGTAATTAGGGGGTGTGGTCTCAAAAAGGGGCACGGCAAATCTTTTTGTCCCTCTTTCCGTTTCCAAAATGTTTGGAGGTATGTAACGGCATAATCCCCCATATGTAATATTACGCACTAAGTTTGCCCAGAAGCAGTAACCCATGGCAACCAATAAGAGGCTTGCATTTAAACAGGTGACTCATACATTTGTTTGGTTGCTATGGGTTACTGCCCCTGGGAAAACTTAGTTACCTTTAATTACATAGCCCCATTTGTTATTCCTCACGGGTAAAACGCATTACATTATATATGTCTCGAAAAGATAATGTCTGGCTGGACTGACCTCAACTCCCAGCATGCTCTGTTATTTTCAAGGCCAGTAGCAGTTAATTTAGAAAAAGTATGGGATCCGGAAACCCGCTATCCAGGAAGCTCAGAATTACAGAAAGGCCATCTCCCATAGACTCCATTTTATGCAAATAAAAATGATTTCCATTTTTCTTTGTAATAATAAAACAGTAGCTTGTACTTGATCCCAACTGAGATATAATTAATCCTTATTGGAAGCAAAACCAGCCTATTGGGTTTATTTAATGTTTACATGATTTTCTAGTAGACTTAAGGTATGAAGATCCGAATTATGGAAAGATCCATTATCCAGAACCCCCCAGGTCTCTAACATTCTGGATAACCAGTTTCATACCTGTAGCAGTTCATTTAGAAAAAGGAATGGTGATAGTTATAGGATCAGTTATCCGAAAACCTTTTATCCAGAAAGCTCCTAATTACAGAAAGGCCATCTCCCATAGGGGTAAATTTATCAAAGTAAGTGAAGTTCCGCCACTAGAGTGAAATTCCGCAGCTCTCAATTCATTTCTATGGGATTTTGAAAGGCGTATTTATCAATGACTGAAAGTGAAAGTTCACCCTTTGATAAATACGCCTATAAAAATCCCATAGAAATGAATGGAGAGTGGCGGAATTTCACTCTAGTGGCGGAACGTCACTTACTTAACTTCACTCTTTGATAAATATACCCCATAGACTGCATTTTATCCAAGTAATCTGAATTTTTACAAATAATTTCCTTTTTCTCTAATAATAACAATAACAACAATAATAATAAAAAACAGTAGCTTGTACTTGATCCCAACTAAGATATAATTAATCCTTATTGGAAGCAAAACCAGCCTAATTAATGTTTACATGATTTTCTAGTCGATTTAAGGTATGAAGATCTAAATTAGATAAAGATCTATTATCTGGAACCCCCCAGGTAGCGAGCATTGTGGATAACAGGTCCCATACCTGCAGTAGTAGTAGTATGAGTTTTTATTTATATAGCTCAGTCTAAGAATGAATACTCAAAACAAGCAAACTGATTCTGTAGTAAAGACAAATCCAATATTTTGGGTTTAATCATTAGCTATTATGTATATATGTATATATGTATATATGTATATATGTATATATATATATATATATATATATATATATATATATATATATATATATATATATATATATATATATATATATATAGTTTTTTTTTTTCATTTCATAGGTCTGTTTCATGAGTCACTATTCATTTCAACAAATGTCAGTCTAATGTGTATCCTCTGTAATCTCTGTGCTCTGCAGCCGCTCACAGCAGTTAATCTCATATTTGACGTCTGTGTGATTTGTGCTGGTCCAGAATTCTGCTGGAATGCAAACAATCCTGTGCTGTAATCTTGTTTAAACCCTAGTGCTGGCCACACACAGGTAGATCTGCTCTGCCAATGCCATTTTTCTTTAACTGACAGTTAAGCTTTACGCCTGGAATCACAGGTTTTTACCATTCTATCCCATTGGACATTGGTCTTTACTGGGCATTTAGACTTTAGGCATTTATAAAAGGTCGAATTTTGAATTCATGTGAATTTCTTTTAAATTTGAATATACAATTCGACTGGGAGGTTATTTAAAGGACCAGTAACATCAAAAAACTTTTTTTTAAAAAAAAAATTTGTTAGTATACATCGAAGAATAAAACCCACCAAGACATACTTTAAAATCGCAAAGTCTTTATTAAGAAATAACTCCGCTTGCGCTCCTCTTCAGAAAGCGATCGGGCAATCCATTGTGCGGCGCTTGATTTGTCCTCCCTCCCTGCCTTCCTTATAGGAGATAGCCAGGGAGGAGAAATCGAGCGTTGCACGATGGATGGATCGTCGCCCTGTAGCTTTTTCTGAAGAAGAGCACAAGCGGAGTTTCGGTAATTTATTTAGTAATAAAGGCTTTGCGATTTTAAAGTTTCATTTGTCTTGGTGTTTTTTTTTTTCTTCTATGTATACTAACGAATTTTTTTTAAAAAAAATTTGTTACTGGTCCTTCTAAAAAATGTGACTGTCTAATCAAACGAATGGTTCCAAACCAAAAATTCAAATAGTATTAGATTCGTACGAATAAAGTTTTTCTCCTGAATAAAAAAACTTTAATGTTAGGAAATGGCTCGACGGAATTCTGCCATTGACTTGTACCTGAACTCTGCAAGTTTTAGGTGGCGAATATTCGAATTAGGACTGTTTGCATGGTGTGAATTGTGTTAAATCTCACATTCGAATTTACATTCGAATAGAGGGATTACAATTTTGATGTGTGAATTTTTAAACTCGAAAATTTTAATTTACTATTCAACACGTTCAAGTTGTGACCATGTACAGTAGCCATTTACTGGGAGTCTGGTTAAATGTACCACAGCCTGACAGTTGTATCAAGGTGCCATTAAAAAACCATTCCGTTAAATCCTACATTGCTGTACATGTGGCAGAGTGAAAGGCTTCTGTGCATTATATGCAAATTGACTTACTGTCTGCATTAAAAAAAAAAAGCTTTTAGTCTTGACCTAAATTGATAATATGCTTTTAGAAATCAAATACACGTGGATTGAGTAATGTCAGCTGTACCTAGTGATCCTCGGGAATAGCTCTCTTGTGCGATTATCTTGATCTGCGCCCATTTATTCCTGGCTTATCATTTGAGCCAAGCGTTTTATGTTTATCCCATTCTCAAAAGAGTTTGTGTTTCCTTTTTTGCATTTTCCATTTCCTTATTAATTTTTGTTGTGAATTTTTAAATTTGAAACTTCAATGCGTTACGTGAACTTTTCGCAAATTCGCTCATCACTAGTTGCCATCGCTAGTTCACCTGGACAGCCCAGTTTTCCTAAGGCCTTCCCACTTTAGGATATTTGGACAAGACTATCCTTGATTAACATGATAGCCCTGCCCCTGACATCACCCAGCCTGCCCCTGACATCACAGCCTCCAGCCTGCCCCTGACATCACAGCCTCCAGCCTGCCCCTGACATCACAGCCTCCAGCCTGCCCCTGACATCACAGCCTCCAGCCTGCCCCTGACATCACAGCCTCCAGCCTGCCCCTGACATCACAGCCTCCAGCCTGCCCCTGACATCACAGCCTCCAGCCTGCCCCTGACATCACAGCCTCCAGCCTGCCCCTGACATCACAGCCTCCAGCCTGCCCCTGAAATCACAGCCTCCAGCCTGCCCCTGACATCACAGCCTCCAGCCTGCCCCTGACATCACCCAGCCTGCCCCTGACATCACCCAGCCTGCCCCTGACATCACCCAGCCTGCCCCTGACATTACCCAGCCTGCCCCTGACATCACCCAGCCTGCCCCTGACATCACCCAGCCTGCCCCTGACTTCACCCAGCCTGCCCCTGACATTACCCAGCCTGCCCCTGACATTACCCAGCCTGCCCCTGACATTACCCAGCCTGCCCCTGACATTACCCAGCCTGCCCCTGACATCACCCAGCCTGCCCCTGACATCACCCAGCCTGCCCCTGACTTCACCCAGCCTGCCCCTGACATTACCCAGCCTGCCCCTGACATTAACCAGCCTGCCCCTGACATTACCCAGCCTGCCCCTGACATTACCCAGCCTGCCCCTGACATTACCCAGCCTGCCCCTGACATTACCCAGCCTGCCCCTGACATCACCCAGCCTGCCCCTTGACACCACTGCCCAATCAACCTTCCCAGAGTGTTTTGAAGCCAAAATGTGATATCCTTCAAAATTATTTTAAATAATCCTTGTATATAGTAATGACTTATTTTTCTCTATAATAGCAATGTAATGACACTTTATTTAGAATTTAGATTCCTTTATTGATGGGACTTATTAGCAGGCCATCAGAACATCATCTCTTCTGCAAGTGAACGTTCAGGATCTTGTCACTGTTACTTACATCCACTCTGTACACTGGCCACTGGATTTACGATATTTGTATTTTTTTTTAGCAGTTAGAGAGAAAATGTGTAAACACCATTCATTTCCTTCCTGGCCTTTGGATTAACTTGCTTGCTTTTGGAACGATTTATAGCATGGAACAGCTAAATAATTAGCTTTTAATAAAGCATGATGAAGATCAGTCCCACAGCAGAAACTGACTGCAACAGACTCATGGCCACTCCTTTTCCTCTGCTCTGCTGGGGTCACATCACGGTAGAGTCCTGCGCGGAACCAATTTGTTAAACCCGATCTGCAACCTGTATACTTACCCGCTACCCAACCTGCAAGTACCTTATCCGCAACCCGATTTGCAACCCGCTATCATTGTAAACCGGAAGTGACATCATTAAAAGTAGGCGTGATTAGAAAAAAAGGAGTAAAACTCACTATTGTGAAGGCCCTCAAACCCAGAGAACCGCCGACCTGCGTCTATAGCCACTCCCGAAAATTCTACCTGCAACCCGCAAGGTACCTCGGGTTTTTGCAGTTAACCGGCGGGTCCCCGACTTGCTGCAGGACTCTACATCACGGACCCTCAACTAAAAATTCTAAGTGTGGCATAGTCTGTCATATTCGGACAATTTTCTTATTATTCTTAATTATTTGATGTCTTTCATCTTTTTTTAATTTTTCTGCTGCAGCTTTCTCGCGTGGCATACTGGTTTCTAGGCCTTAATTTGCCTAGCAACTAGGTGGCAATTTGAATGGAAGCTGGATGAGAGAGATGATCTCGATGAAAAGATAAACCATTAAAAAATGAGATTTCAGGTGCCCATTACATTAAAGTGGTGGTTCACCTTTCAGGTAACTTTTAGTATGTTATAAAATGGCTAATCCCAAGCAACTTTTCAATTGGACTTCATTTCTGATTCCTTCAAATTTGGGTCACTGACCCCCATCTAAAATCAAATGCTCTAAGGCTGCAAAGTATTGTTATTGCTTATTGGTATTGTTATTCCAGTCTCTTATTCAAATCAATGCATGGTTGCTAGGGTAATTCGTACCCTAGCAACCAGATTGCCAAACTGAAGAGCTGCTGATTAAAAAGCTAAATAACTAAAACGAAAACCAATTGCAAATTATCTCGAATATCCCTCTCTACATCATACTAAAAGTTAGTTTAAAGGTGAATAATCCCCTTTAAGGCCTGTTTATTTTTTAATTAACCACAGGCATTTACATTGCTGAAAGTTAAGCTGATCCAGTGTAACATCACCTTCAGGTGCCGGGTAGAGTTCTTTCACATGTTGTCATGCGTGTGACTGAATACTAGCATGTTGCTAAGTAACAGCAACTGGTGAGCAGTTCTTTGCTCAGAGCTTACACTTCAAATATTTAATTGCATGGTGACACCTTTAAAAAAAACAGCTGCTATTCTTCCTGTCATATTGATTTCTGCTCTAAAGTACTTTCTGCTGCCGAGGCCCGTGACTTTCTCCATTATCAGTTTAAAGGAGAACTGAAGCCTAACAATGAATGTGGCAATTATAAATTTTACTCTATATACAGAACGTACGGCATCAGCAGAGAGCTTGAGCAGCCCTATGACAAGGATCCAGGCCTTCAAAACTGTCCACAGGAGCTTCTTATTTTGCTAGGCCAACTTTTGTGTGTCAGTGGCACTGCACATGCTCAGTGTGCTCTGGACAGATTTTGAGAAACTAAGCTTAGGGTTGTTAGATATCATAACACTGAAATTAAGGTTTTTCTTAGAAGCTGTTGCTGCAGGGTTGATGGGGGCTACTGGGGCATCTTCAGGGACAGATCTTCTCTGCTAAAGAGCCTTGGGCATTTTATATTAGTACCTTGGGGGCATATCTGTTCTTAAATGGGCAGATTACTAATGATATCCATAACAAATAGCATATTTTTACCCACACCCTTAAAGGACCAAAAACACCAAAAAAATTAAATTGATTTAAAGTAGTGAAAATATAATGTCCTGTTGCCCTGTACTGGTAAAACTGGGGTGTTTGCTTCAGAAACGCTACTATCCTGTGCTTGAATGGCTGCCCCCGTGGCTACACAGCAGCTTGTTTATATAAACTATAGTAGTACTTATCTGTTATCTACTGTGTATCCTGTGCTTGAATGGCTGCCCCCATGGTTACACAGCAGCTTGTTTATATAAACTATAGTAGTACTTATCTGTTATCTACTGTGTATTCTGTGCTTGAATGGCTGCCCCCATGGCTACACAGCAGCTTGTTTATATAAACTATAGTAGTACTTATCTGTTATCTACTGTGTATTCTGTGCTTGAATGGCTGCCCCAATGGCTACACAGCAGCTTGTTTATATAAACTATAGTAGTACTTATCTGTTATCTACTGTGTATCCTGTGCTTGAATGGCTGCCCCCATGGCTACACAGCAGCTTGTTTATATAAACTATAGTAGTACTTATCTGTTATCTACTGTGTATCCTGTGCTTGAATGGCTGCCCCCATGGCTACACAGCAGATTCTTTATGTAAACTATAGTAGAGTTTCTGATGCAAACACAGCAATTTTACCAGGACAGGGCAACAGTATAATATATTGTCATTCCTTTAAATTCATTTTTGGCCGTTTCTGTCCATCATCCGGTCACAATATTTCAATGTTACTCCTGTAGAGTCCATTTCTGTTATGGAGAAGTTTGGGCTCCTATAGTGACAGTGAGAAAACACAAGGCCGCTACAATGAATTGCTTGGCCTTCCACTTGTTTGCAAATAACCAGAGTTCCATCACTAACCACTCCCAAAAGCGCAGCATATGTAATGCTTCCCCCAATGCACAGGTTCTCTCTGTACCCCAGCGCAGCAAAGAGTTCACCCACAACGCACGCTTTTAAAGATTGGAATTGATGGCTCTGTTTTGCTTCTCTCCCCGTAACTATGTTAGCACTGATTGTATCTGCTTTTGTCTGCTTCCCGGCTTCCATCTTCATTACAGCAAGACGCCGTCATCCCAATGCGAAGGGGAGAAGACGATATAAAAGCCTGGCTTCCAGAATTAGTTTTGCTGCTGTTTTAGTGGGTGTCCTTAAAGGAACAGTTAGGTCAAAAAATAAAAGTGTTTTAAAGTAATGGAAATATAATGCAGTGTTGCCCTGCACTGGTAAAACTGCTGTGTTTGCTTAAGAAACACTACTATTGTTTATATAAATTAGCTGCTGTGTAGCAATGGGGGCAGCCATTCAAAGGAGAAAAGGCTCAGGTAACAAAGCAGATAGCAAATAAGCTCTGTCTGTCTAATGGTGTTATCTGTTATCCATTAGTTATCCTGTGCCATTTAGCCGTTTTTCAATTTCCGCCATTGCTCCACAGCAGCTTGTTTATATGAACTATAGTAGTGTTTCTGAAGCAAACAGATCAGTTTTACCAGTGCAGGGCAACACTACATTATATTTTCATTACTTTAAAACATTTACATTTGTTGGTGTTACTGTTCCTTTAAAGGACCAGTAACATAAAAAAATTTGTTCATATACATCGAAAAAAAAACACCAAGACAACTGAAACTTTAAAATCGCGAAGTCTTTATTAAGAAATAACTTACGAAACTCCGCTTGGGCTGCTCTTCAGAAAGCGATCGGGCGATCCATCATGCGGCACTCGATTTTTCCTCCCTGCCTTCCTTATAGGTGATAGCCAGGGACGAGAAATCAAGCGCCACATGATGGATCGTCGCCCTGTCGCCTTTTCTGAAGAGGAGGGGGAAGTGGAGTTTCAGTAAGTTATTTCTTAATAAATGCTTTGGGATTTTAATGTTTGTCTTGGGGTTTTTTTTATGTATAATAACGATTATTTTTAATTTTTTTTTTTTTTGATATTGCTTGTCCTCTAATGTGCTACACATTCCAACCAAGTGCCTGTGATGTGATATTTGAATGTTTCGTTATCTTTTCCGTGCTCCGTTATGTATAAAATTCCAAACCCATTGGACTAAAAGTGGCCATAGAAGCACCGATAATATTGTACAAAACACTTCTGTACTCAGATATTCAGTGCGTGTATGACGGGAGATGAGAAAATTAAAATTGAATAGAAGCTTCCTCATACTGAATTAAGAATCTTTCTAAATACAATCAATTAAAAGTCCTGCATTGTTTCTGAAATAATCAAGTTTATCTTCACTATTCCTCTCTCAGCATCTGTTTCTCTTCATTCTGTCTTCATGCAGCAGTTGGGTGTCAGATATTCATTGACTGTTAGATCCAATATATCTTATAGGGGGGCTCCTTTCCTAGCAGATGAATTAGAGCTCACTCAAATAACTGATTCCAGTACAAACAAAATCTAACAAAATAACTGCCTTTTGCACAAATCCTGCATGTAGAGAGACATGATGTCTGGTGATTTAATAGAGTGAGCTCTAATACATCTTCTAGGTAAAAGGAACCTATAAGATAGATTGGATCATTCATCTGACACCCAACTCCTGCATGAAGACAGAATGAGGAGAAACCGATGCTGAGAGAGGGATACTAAAGATAAATTTGATTATTTCAGAAACAGTACAGAATTTTTAATTGGTTATATTTAGGAAACTTCTTATTTTAGTATGATGAAGCTTATATTAAATTTTCATTTTTGCGATAGTTCCCCTATAAGTTAGTTGTAAAGCTGCCATCAAGGTGTTGGTGTTACGTCACAGGTCTATTCAGTGCTGGCTTCTACTACTCAGTATCATGAGGACAAAGAATAGCAATGCTTTCAATGGAGATTACGTTTACACACAGCATTATTTTGTTTTTGGGTTGACATGCCGAGTATAAACATCAGGAAAGTGAAACTGATCAGAGCTTAGGGCAGGAATGGGGTTTATTTTGTTTGTCCTGTAATTCCTTGGCAAATACGGGGAGCGTCTCTTAAGCCCCAGCGTCCCAGTTTCCATCCGAGCAACTGTCTAATACTTTCTTGCTGCGGGTCACGCTGAGAGCTCCCTCTTGCACAAATCCAATCATCAGATCCATCAGTGTTAGCAATGCACACTTAAAGCATCTCCCCTGGCTGCAGATTGGAAATAAAGTGCAAACAGCCGCTCAGAGGATTAAAGCCAAATGAAATGGTCTCAGACAAAGTGGGCAGAGAAAGGGCACTGTGTAAGGGCACAAAGCTACTTATTACCAATCTGGGACACGTCGGTGGCCACATTCGAGGGCAGCAGCGTAGCCGATTGGCAGGGAGTAGCAGCACGTGGGCCTCCTTATTAGTATTGCAGCAACCAAGGGGCACATTAATGCTAAAAACCAAGCTGCTGTAAAATTCACATAGTGTGGGGGGTCCAAAAAGGCCCGATGGTGCTAATTTGCAAAGTTCTGTTATTGGAAAGTAACCTTCACAGATAAGTAAGCAAATGCAAATAAAGCACCGTGCTCTGGATTCTGAATGTCTGGATGAGCACTGCGAGGGAATGATCTCATCTGAGTATATTGTACTCATTCAACTCTATCCTGATTCATTTCCATCTTCCCACCTACTTTTCTTACCTCCTACATACCACCCAACTGTCCCGTTTTTCATGGACAGTCCCGATTTCGACAGCTCAACCCGCAGTCTCGGATTGTTACTGAAATGTCTCGACTTTCTCTTCGATCTCCTGCTAGGGTTGCCACCTGGCCGGTATTTTACTGGCCTAGCCAGTAATACAAATTTACCGGCAATGTAGTTGCTAGTAATTTGTAATGCCCTTAAGAAAGAGCCCTCGGCCCCCCCCCCCAATTTGTTTTTTTTTTTTTTTATATTTCAGGTTTGTCCATCGCGTGTGTTGCTCCGCCCCCCTTTTGCGTCACTGTGTGTGAATCCGTCCCCTTTTGCATCACAGCCCGGCCCTTTTTGTTCCCTTCCCCACCGGCCGGTAACATTTTTTAGAAAAGGTGACAACCCTATCTCCTGCACTAAACAGCCAGAAAAAGATACAACGTTTCTGAAACTAAATTGGCTTTTGGCAGAGAGCCCAAAATATGTACTTTGATACATTTGTAACAATTTTAGATGAGCAAAGAAACAATTGTTACAATTTAAACACAAGCAGGTCTGTTGGGGAAACTGACTCATCTTAAAGGGCAATTCATCTTCATTAGCAAAACTGTAATAGCACATAAAAACCACAGATATGTGTTCAAACTTTCACAACTTGCCAAATTTTGTATAATGAACATGGTAATTAGGGGGTGTGACCATAAAATGGGCATGGTCAAACATTTTTGCAGCACAGCAAATTTTTTTGTCCCACTTTTTATTTCCAAAATGTTGGGAGGTATGAGCTCCTACCCTGCTAAGTAGGGATGCACCGAATCCAGGATTCGGTTCGGGATTCAGCCAGGATTCGACCTTCTGCCCGGCCGAAACGAATCCTAACTTGCATATGCAAATTAGGGAAAGGAAATCAGGTGACTTTTTGTCAAAAAACAAGGAAGTAAAAAAGGTTTTCCCCTTTCCACCCCTAATTTGCATATGCAAATTAGGGTTCGGAATTCGTCCGAATCTCTCACAAAGGATTTGGGGGTTCGGCTGAATCCAAAATGGTGGATTCGGTGCATCCCTACTGCTAATTGCCCCTTTCGTTTTGCTTTCTTCTCTGTCGGCCCCTGACCGTACCAAGTTAAACCCCAAGGGCTGAGCACAAAGCTTAAACTCCCCTCCAGCCATTGGTGAGGTTCTGCAGCGGCTAACCTAATTCCAGCTTGCTTTATTGGACGCGAGTGATCCCTGGATTTCCCTTTATGAAGATACATTCAGTGGCAACTAAGCACAATAATCTCTTGATAATGCCGGCAACACTCGTCGCATTTTCTGTTTAATATTTAATGATCCTGTAGGCAGGTTATTAATAACATTGTGTAAGTGTCCCGCCTCAGAGAGACAGGTGATAAAATCCCACGGTCGGGGAGAATGTGTCTGTTAAACTCTTCTGCACCCCTTTCTCAAGTCGAGCGCAACCAATCGCCCCTTTAAAGATGCCTCTGGGCTCTGAGAGGTAATGCCATGTGCTGTATATTGCTGGCTATAAAGCACTGCGTATCTTGACAGCGCTATATAAATAAATGATGATGATGGCTATCTGCCTGCTTCTTTATTATGTTGATAATTTGCATACTGCACAGGGCCCGCCCTTAGATACTGCACAGGGCCCGCCCTTAGATACTGCACAGGGCCCGCCCTTAGATACTGCACAGGGCCCGCCCTTAGATACTGCACAGGGCCCGCCCTTAGATACTGCACAGGGCCCGCCCTTAGATACTGCACAGGGCCCGCCCTTAGATACTGCACAGGGCCCGCCCTTAGATACTGCACAGGGCCCGCCCTTAGATACTGCACAGGGCCCGCCCTTAGATACTGCACAGGGCCCGCCCTTAGATACTGCACAGGGCCCGCCCTTAGATATTGAAGTACTAAATGGGATCTGTCACAGAGTCGGATCCACAGGGGGTATCCCCTGATCTCTCCTATGGGCCCCTCCAGCTGTTTGTGCACATATAGAATACCTCTAGGTACCACCTTGTTGTGCTCATTGTTGGTAACTTCATCTTGGATTCTACCAACCCCGACCCATTATTTTTGGTGTTTCCATTTTCTCCGTATGGAATGATCCCTCACTTGTTGTGTCCCTTACTAGGAAACCTGTAATCCAAAAAGCTCTGAATAATGGGAAAGCCATCTCCCATAGAGTTCATTTTAAACAATTCTCCTTTTATAGAAATTATTTCCTGTTCCTCTGTAATAATAATGGTGCTTAGTTACTATCAAGTACAATTTTATGATAACTAAAGGTGGCCATACACGGGCCGATAAAAGCTGCCGACAGACCGTGTCGGCAGTTTATTGGCCCGTGTATGGGGCCCCCCGACGGCTTCACCGAAAGTCGGCCAGATCTCGATCGGATGGGACAAAAGAATCCCGTCGGATCGCGGCCGCATCTATTCGTTGTATGGCCACCCTAAACTGCATGAATTCACACTGGTGGCAAAACAATCCTATTGTTTATTAAATGATTTTAATCAAGTGTTGGTTCATCTTTTAGTATATTACAGAATGCCCTATGCCCAGCAACTTTGCCGTTGCTTTTTTTTTTGATCTTTTTGCGTTATTTGCCTTCCTATTCTCTTTTTCCAGTTTTCAAATAAGGGTCACTGACCCTGGCAACCAAAAACGATTGTTCTCTGAGGCTACAATTTTATTGGTCCTTTTTATTACTTATCTTACTATGCAGGCCCTCTTCTGTTGATATTCCCATCTAATATTAAAACCACTGCCTGGTTGCCATGGTAATTTGACCCATAGCAACCAGATTGCTGCTCAAATTCTGAACTGGGGAGTTGGTAAATAACAAAAAAAACAAAAAAAATAAAGAAGACCAATTGCAGATTGTCTCATGATATCAATGTAAACATAATACTAAAAGTTAATTTAAAGGTGAACTACCACTTTAATTTATTGTGATCTAATTTATGGAGAAAACCCCAGGTCCCAAGCATTCTGAAAAATAGATCTCATGCCTGTGATTTAGGGTTGCCACCTGTCCGGTTTTGACCCGGACAGCCTGGTTTTTTTGAACGGCTGTCCGGGTCAAAACTGCCAGGTTTCTATATGATTGACTTGGCGATCGCCACATCATTGCCCTGCCCCTGCTCTTATGCCCCGCCCCAATTGCATCACAAACCCACCCCCATTACATTGAGGCTCCGCCCCCTGTCCGGAGTTCCACGGGACAGAACATGGCAACCCTAATGTGATTCTTGTTGGTTAAAATGAATGGGGCACAGGAGTGGCACTAATGAGAGGCACTTGTACATTGCTGATAAGGAAACTCTTTCATGTACGTTTGCTCAAAATTTGGAAAAACAAATGAAAATAATAGGACAGAAAACACATTTTCTCATTAGCGAGTGAGGCTGGTGCTGGGCGAGTCTTTCTCCTGTTGGAGTAACAATTTGCCGCTGATGGAGTCCTGTTCCCCCGCACTGCATATGGTTCTCTGTCAGATAATTTAACACTACTAAATTCCTGTCCTGTATAAATTAGAATATATTTGCTTACCGGTAATTAGATTTTAGACATCTCCCTGAGCGCGCTCTCTCTCTCTCTCTTCGCTTTGATATATATTTGTGGCCATTGCAACATGAGGTTCTGCTGGTACAGGTATGGGACCTGTTATCCAGAATGCTCTGGACCTGGGGGTTATCTTTCCATAATTTGAAGGAAGTAAAAAATATTTTCCCCCCTTCCCACCACTAATTTGCATATGCAAATTCGGATTTGCTTCGGTATTTGGCCGAATCTTTTGTCAAAGGATTTGGGGGTTCGGCCAAATCCAAAATAGTAGATTCGGTGCAATCCTAGAAAAAAGGAAATCATTTTTTAAAATCTAGATTATTTGATTATAATTAGGGATGCACCGAATCCACTATTTGGGATTTGGCCGAATCCCTGAAAACTTGATGAAAGATTCAGCTGAATACCAAATCAAATTCTTATGTGCATATGCAAAGTAGCATCAGGAAAGGGAGAAAGTGTAAAAAAAATCTTCTTTTGTGACGAAAAGTCACATGATTTCCCTACCCGCCCCTAATTTATATATTCGGATTTGGTTCGGCCAGGCACAAGGATTCGGCCAAATCCTAGTGAAAGGCCGAATCCCAAACCGTATCCTGGATTCGGTGCATCCCTAATTATAATGGAGTCAGCCTTTCCGTATTTCAAAGCTTTCTTGGATAACTGATCCCATACCTGTATTAACAGCGCCTTCACTGATTCAGTTATATCATGGGACCCATTTATGTCATGGAAACAGGTTGATCTTGTCTAATTACTAAGCAACACCTCATTGTCCTATTTTTATATTCCTTTTTTTCCTTCTTACAGCAGTTGTGTCATGCTTTATGGCAGCAATTCACGCTATCTTTGTAACAGCATTCTGACCGCTGGAGTCAGAGATTCCACCTGACTCCTGAGACTCTCTATTACTGCAGAATAGTCAGCCCAGCATTATAACAGACTTAAACATGAGATTCTCCAGTCACTTTAAGGGCAGATGGAGCGTGAGGGATCCTTCAGCTTTGCAACCTGACCGAATCCATAACTGATTTTCGCACCTTCATTTATTTTTAAAGCTGCCGGCATAGTCAGTAGCACTTTGTGGCACAGGAGCAGATATGAGTGATAGACAAGTCCTTGCTTGAGGGAAGAGTAAGTGCTGGCTTAAAGGAATTGTTCAGTAAAAAAATAAAAACTGGGTAAATAGGCTGTGCCAAATAAAAATTGTTTCTAATATAGTTAGTTAAGCAAAAATGTAATGTATAAAGGCTGGAGTGACTCGATGTCTAACATAATAGCCAGAACTCTACTTCCTGCTTTTCAGCTCTCTTGGTTTACACTGATTGGTTACCAGACAGTAACCAATCAGTGACTTGAGGGGGGGGGGCGCACATGGATCATAACTGTTGCTGCTTTTGAATCTGAGTTGAATGCTGAGGATCAATTGCAAACTCACTGAACAGTTATGTCCCATGTGGCCCCCCTTATAGTCACTGACTAACTCAGAGTTAGAGAGCTGAAAAGCAAGTAGTGTTCTGGCTGTTATGTTACACATCCAGTCACTCCAGCCTTTATACATTACATTTTTGGCTAACTAACTATATTAGAAACATTTTTTATTTTGCACAGCCTATCTATTTACCCAGTTTTTATTTTTACATCGTAATGGTAATGTCTATGACCAGCTTTAGTCTATAGGCCAGCTCAATCCATAATAGAGTTCCTTTGTACTTTGCCGAGATGAAAAAGCAGAGTTTGTGTCTCCTGGGGGATCAGGAGGAAAGCTTTTCATAAACAGGAGGATGAATGCTTTTGGGAAGTCAAATTGTCAAGTCGCAGTGTTTAAAATGCCATGGTATTGTGAATAAGCTGCCAATTAAAACTTATTATCGTTAATGAAATCCTGAAATCCAGAGACGGCAAAAGGCTTGGACTGAATTCCGCTCATTAAGCAGCACAGTTATTCCATTAGGCTCCGTTATCTCAGTGAGTAAAAATGGTATCGGTGACTCCTGTAATGAATGGGAAGCAGAGTTATAGGAATTGAAGTGAATTGGGATGAGACAGTGGAAAACAAACTCAGGAACAGGCCACACATTTAACATTGTATGTACCAATAAGATTAGAGCTTTTACGCATCGGCAGGAACTTCAACTCCCAGCATCCTCCTATGTCACATATCCTCCCTGTTTGATTGATCACTCATACATTTATATATATATATATATATATATATATATATATATATATATATATATATATATATATATATATATATATATATATATATATATATATATATATATATATATCTTCCCTGTATATGAAGTGATAGACCAGTACCAGCTGAATTCTATCAAGGACACTGCTTAATGTTCTGTTATTTCCCTGCTACACCTGCCTGACTCTGATTTGCTTCCCACAGTACAGACTTAATAGAGCCGAGCCTTTCATATCTCTGCTGGGATGTGTGTACATGCACCTTACATTCTCTGCTTTACAAGTACGTCCCTTTTCATGTGGATTTCTGTGGTTGTACTTTCCCTTTCCACTGGCATGTAGCCATGTTTTCCTTCCTGCTTCTGTTTTCCTTGGCTGCAAATCTAATTGTGTATGTATGTATATATATGTGTATATATATATATATATATATATATATATATATATATATATATATATATATATATATATATATATATATATATATATATTCCCTATAATTTAAAGTCCTGCATCGGCTCGGGTACCTGCGGGTTGAGGTAGGATTTTCGGTTGTGGGTCTCATCTATATTTCTAATCTTGCCTATATTTTACTGCTTCTTTTAAAATGTTACAAAACTTTTTCTATCTCTGCCCTGTTCTGATGATGTCTCTTCCGGTTTGCAGCAATGATCCAGGACTTCACACTTGTCACAGGGGGTCACCATCTTGGAAAGTGTCTGTGACACTCACATGCTCAGTGGGCTCTGATTGGCTGTTGAGAAGCTAAGCTTAGGGCTCGTCACTTATTTTCCAGCAGAAAATGAGCTTCCCCTGTAATATAAGCTGATGCTACAGGTTTGCTGATTATTAAATTCTGATGCTAATTGCACTGGTTTCTGTGCTGCCATGTAGTAATTATCTGTATTAATTACTAATCAGCCTTATATTGTGACATTTTTATTCTGTGTGTACTGTATATTGTGAGTGGGTCCCTAAGCTCAGTAAGTGACAGCAGCACAGAGCATGTGCAGTGAATCAGCAGAAAAGAAGATGGGGAGCTACTGGGGCATCTTTGGAGACACAGATCTTTACTGCTAAAGGGCTGTGGTTGCCTTGGGCAAAACATAATGTGCAACTTTTCTATCTACTTCTTTAGTTAAGCTTTAGTTCTCCTTTAACTCTTGCAGCACAGAATTTTCCAAACATTTACTTGTTTTTTCTTTATTTGTAGTTCTACAATGTCAGAAGTTTCTATATCCTAACAGTGAGGCAGTAGGAGTCTTTCATTCCCACAGAACATCTGGTTACATGCACCGACCCAGAATAAGTTGTGTACCATTGAGCTTGCTCGAAGTATACTGCTTTGGGAAATTCAGTCTCAAGAGGTTCCCAACAGCAGCCCAGAGACCCTTGAGCATGTGCAGTGTCACAGACACCCAGAAGATGGCCTAACGCTAACCAGGGCAGGGAAGTTGCTGGGGACCACCCACATCCCGTCCAGACTCCAGCCACTACCTGCCCAGACTCCACCCACACCCGCACCCAGACTCCGCCTACTTTCCACTCCATGCCAATGCGCTCTGCTTCCCTGCCGCAGGTAAGAGAGCAGCTGGGGAAGGAGGGGTGGGTTCTTGTTTGGTATACATGAAGCAGTTTGGGTCCTCTACTTTTTCCCCGGGCCCCCTGCGACTGTGGGGTCTGCTTCCTCTATAGTTATGCCACTGGGCCTGGATTAGAACCATTATAAGCCCACTGAACCTCTGGGCTGCTACGTTCAGTGTATAAAAAACAGCATATCTAGCCATATTCTTTTGGGCTTCCGTTAATACGATGCAATAACAATAAAACCACTGATTAAAGGCTACAACTGCTTGGTGAGAAAAAATAGCCACTGCCATAAGCCCCAAAGTTCCCTGTTTACAACCCACTGCTGTGTCATTCCTGGTTCTGCTAAACGTTTGCTCTTCTTACTAATCTGGCAGTTGAAATGTGGCACCTTCCATGCATTATCATCCTGTATCCCCAGTTTGTGGATATGGCAGTTTGCCATTTATATATACACACATAGGCATTGCAGGTTAGAACAACATCTTCGTTTATGCTGAGATGAGCCGAGTGAGCAGAGCCATGATGAGCAATTGTGCACACTTGACTTGCTGGGGCTGCTGGGCTAGCTTGTACTCTCTCTGGCTATTTATATGCGCCTGGGAACCAGTGAGGAGCATATGTATATATCTCTCCTCTCAAGCATGCCCGGAATGGGGGTATAGGGCCGGTGGAGCAGTGCAATGCTGATGCTAATCAGCTAATTTATGGAGATAAGGTCTATTCTTGCAACGGGAAGTCACAGAACTGAATTACGGCTTCTCCAGGCTCCATAGGAACACTTCATTATTATCTCTCAGGCCCCAGGGTGCTCTCCTTTCATTGTAACTGCTACTGAGACTCGGACACACTGGGGTTCCAAATCCTATAGCTGAAATATCATTCTGTTCAGTATCAGTGGGTTCCGTGCCCAGAGAGAGGAAGAGAGAGAAGAGAGAGAATCTATATAGTTGCTGATGGGGCAGGGATCGACAGAGTTGGTGTGGCGTCAACCCACAAGGTAGTCATGCACCAACCAATACGTAACTGATGTGAGCACACCTGGTTGCCATAGGCTACAGAAGAGTTAAAGCCATTGCACCAGTTAGTAGGTGAACTTCAGTAACTTGCAGAAGAGGAATGCACAGTGTTATAACAAAACAATACATATTGGCCTGTCTAGTCTGCCCTTTAAAGTGTCACCCAGACACAAAAATCTGTATAATAAAAGTCCTTTTCAAATAAACATGAAATACAAATTCATATCTGTTGTAAGCTCAATTAAAAATCTCAGCTGTCAATCAAATATTGTCTGCCCCTCCTCTATGTCTTAGACAATTACTTTCACTTTCCATTCAGCACTTCCTACATGTCACTGCTCTTCCCACATTCCCCCTGTCTCTTCACCATTTAATTGTGTAGCCAGGACATGGGGATGGACATCAGGTCCCCCATTCTGGTGCACAAACAAGATTTGAGATGATACAAGGCTTGTCTTAATAAGTGTCCACAAAATGGCTCCTGCCTGTTATAATTATGAATTCCCAGACTAAATGAAACAAGATTGAAATAATTTATATAGTGTTATTAAAGTTAATTTGTTTGACTAATGTGATAAAATAGGAATTTGAATAATTTTTTTCGGGTGAGGGGTCCCCTTTAAATCCAAATTTACATAATCTTTTACAACTTTAACATTTATAGTGGAACATTGGCTCTGCCCTAGTGCTGTGTCCAGTGGATAGAGAATAAGAGTGCTCCGGTGCGACTCCCAGTATTATGTTCGGACAGTGGGATGTAGAAGTCACGGAGATAAAAAGTCGGAAGATCAGAGACTGGGAGAATGATCTTTTTACCTCTGTGACCCTGCTGTGATGGAAACCACACCTGTCAGATAATAGCCGTTCATTAGCTTGGCTTCCATGTTTGTTTTATGGATTCTCCCCTATGTTTAAACCATGGAAGGTGCCACATTTCAACTGCCAGATCAGTAAGAAGAGCAAACGTTTAGCAGAACCAGGAATGACACAGCAGTGGGTTGTAAACAGGGAACTTTGGGGCTTATGGCAGTGGCTATTTTTTCTCACCAAGCAGTTGTAGCCTTTAATCAGTGGTTTTATTGTTATTTCATCGTATTAACGGAAGCCTAAAAGAATATGGCTAGATATGCTGTTTTTTATACACTGAACGTAGCAGCCCAGAGGTTCAGTGGGCTTATAATGGTTCTAATCCAGGCCCAGTGGCGTAACTATAGAGGAAGCAGACCCCACAGTCGCAGGGGGCCCGGGGAAAAAGTAGAGGACCCAAACTGCTTCATGTATACCAAACAAGAACCCACCCCTCCTTCCCCAGCTGCTCTCTTACCTGCGGCAGGGAAGCAGAGCGCATTGGCATGGAGTGGAAAGTAGGCGGAGTCTGGGTGCGGGTGTGGGTGGAGTCTGGGCAGGTAGTGGCTGGAGTCTGGACGGGATGTGGGTGGTCCCCAGCAACTTCCCTGCCCTGGTTAGCGTTAGGCCATCTTCTGGGTGTCTGTGACACTGCACATGCTCAAGGGTCTCTGGGCTGCTGTTGGGAACCTCTTGCTTATCAGTGTAGTAGTTTGCTGGTGATGGTCCGTGCTTGGTGTAACCCTCTATAAACCTTTCTCCAAATAGTGACATGTGGGGCACAGAGTTTTTTTTCCCCCTCCATGAGCACCCACCCTTGTTTTCTGACCATAATTATAGGGAATGTTAATGTCTCTGTTCTAATGTAGCTGTTCTGCATAGCTTAGCAGAAAATAATGGGATTTATATGAAGACGTCATGATAATGTATGCCTTGCCTGCTTTAATTAAGGCTGATATGAAGCAGGGCATTAAATATGGTCTAATGAGAGAGGCAGATGCACCCTCCTTTTCCCATCCTGAATTTCAGGCGCTCTTGACCGATCAATTATCACCTTTTCTAGTCCAAAGCAATCAACACCTTGCTGAGATTGTGGCGCAGTCGGGAATAGTCTGATGTTAGACGTATGCAAGGGAAATTGGCCTGAGCTCAGCAGTGCCAGTGCCCACAGTAGCAGCACAACAGACAAAATGTTGAAGGGAATGACTTTCCCCATAATCCCGTATAGAGTATTAGCTCATTAAGGTCTCTCTACGGCTGCCATTGGAGACGTTTGGTGTGATTGACTGCCATCTACTGGTCGTTGGGTAAAACCTTGAGGCCTTTGTGTAGCTTGTAGTGTTCCCCCAGTCATTTGGTAAAACCTCAAGGCTTTAAGGTGGTCATTAAACAGTCTTTCCTGGAAAAGATATTTTCAAGAAAGCTGATTCAACTCAATACACACGTGTAGAGCTGAATCGTCCGATATACAGAGAGAAACAATAGAATTCTACCTGTATCTGACGATTCAGCACTAACAATGGCTGATGTTCAGGTGCTTCAAAGGCGCCAGATCAATGGGCGGCCGATATCTAAGTCTTCTGCCAATTTCAGTCGTCTCGTCTCCCACCACACACGCACCAAATATTCTACAAAAATGTATTTTGAATGCTATCGATGCATGAATGGCCACCTTAATAATAGAGTCCCTCAGCCTGCAGAGCACCACCCCCTGGGCATGGGGTCCATAGCAGGGAAATTATGGAATACTGTATATATATATATATATATATATATACACACCGTAGCACAAGTCAGTTTTACTGTATTGTCTTGAATCAGAACCAGCAGAGCAAGGAATATAAACAGCTTTTGGTTGAAAAAGCTGAAGATGAACAGGTTGAAGCACTGAACCTTTCCCATAATAATTGTTTATCTCTGGCTCTAAGTAGCATGTGATCTTGCGAAAGAAATCAATCCTCAAGTTGATTATATCCGACCCCGTGTTTAACGATTGACTGCAGTAGTTGCTCTTGGATTAACTCTGCTAAATAATGTATTGGAGAGTAAGCTCACATTTGTGAACCTGATAGGTGCTTGTGTGTGAGTTTAAGTGGCGATCCGACGAGCGCCATTGTTTCCTACCCTCGGTATAACATGTCGGCCAGTTTGTTCTACAGAATTCTTGGCTCTCTCTGCTGTCACCAACACAGCTTGTCTCAAGTCGTTTCACATCTCTAACCTGCTGCTTTGAACACGCAGATGGACTACAACTCTCAGAAGTCCCTGAGAGCAAAGCAAGAAGGTCTTTAGTTTCTATTAGCCTATGCATATTCTATACATGTGCTTAACTTACCTGGCTCTTGTTTGTCTTTGAGAATTTCTGATAAAATATTGAGTAAATCCGTTTTGCAGAAATACCTAGGGCATGGGGTCTTCAACCTTTTTGTTCCCTGAGCCACATTCAAATATAAAGAGAGTTGGAGAGCAACACGAAGCATGAAAAAGGTCCCTGGAGCTGTCAAATAAGGGCTGTGATTGGCAATTTGGTAGCCCCTATGTGGACTGGCAGCTTACAGGAGGTTGTGTTTGGTAGTGCACCTGGTTTTATTCAACAACAAAATCGCCTTCAAGCTTGGAAATCAAAAATAACCTGCTTTGAGGACACTGGGAGCAACATCCAAGGGGTCGGGAGCATCATGTTACTCACAAGCTACTGGTTGGGGATCACTGACCTAGGGGGTAACATAGGGCTAGTAATAAGCTTAGCTGTAGCATGCAATGCCGGTCAGTAGGGTACCATCCTATTTAAAAAAGGGCTATAGATTCAGAGGATCAAAGCACTGGTGATGCCCCTTAATGACTGGTCCAGTTGGCCTTTTGAATTCAGTAAACATTTTCCCCTTGAAGGCAATCGGAGAGAACTTTGGATGGGGTGATTTTTTTTACACCCTGGTTTCATTTTCTTTTCAGTGCAAATGAGTTCAGCGGCATGTGCTCGAAACACACATCTACAATTGACTTCATTGCGCTCCATTAAACAGCTGTGCATGTTTGGCTCCAGTTCTAAATGATAATCGCAGCACTTGTCCATTGTGCCCATGGCTGCAGGTACTGTCGGGATGCTCATAAGCTTGTTGCCTATAGTATCTGGCTCCCAGCTCATGTCATTTTGTCTGTATTTGTATTTTGTGGCCCTTCGTAAACCCGGAATGAGGATGGTTGTCATGAACTCCCACCCCATGAATTAAATAAACCACACTTTTTTTTTTTTTAAATGATGAGCTTTTATCATAAATAGTAAGAGTCAATGCTGTACTACTTATGCTCCCAAACCAAATGCAACATTAGAGGTTCTTGGTGCTGGAATTGGTTGTCATTCCTAATGCTAGACAGGGTGGGGTGAGTACTTATTTGTGGTGTAAGATAATACTGGACAATAGAATGACTAAGTGTTTGTACAGTAATATATCTGTGACCTTGTTATAAAATAAGTAAGGTGCCTTATGCCCAAACTTTAGAAAAAAGTCAGAAAACAATTGGCATATTCCATACCCCCAAAAGTGTCTTAACTGTAAAAATGTTGGACTTGCAATAACATCAGAGGTTCTACCTGAAGGCACCAGCCAAGGACAATGCATATGAAGTTGGCCATAAATGATGGCATCCACTCATCTGGCAACCCTTAACTTATGAACTCGTCATTCCTAAACATAGGATAATGGGGAGACTCATCGGGAGAGGACCATTTGTCGTTTTTATGACTTAGAATTTTCAGGCCAGCCAGATATTGCCCAATTTTTGGTGTGGTAGATATCTATTGGTCATGATCTTCCACGGGCCCATAAATGAACTAGTAAGCTGCCAACTCTGCCTGAAGGGACAGATATCATCAGCCTCTATATGGCCATCTTTGAGATCTTTTATTGGCTAACTTGGATTATGAGAGGCAAGCTTTCATGGCTTCTTAGGTTCTTTATAGGCTACATACCGGTTTTCAGGCTCCACTCTTTCATTCTGTATGAGAAATGCCCCAAAAGTCTTATCTATAAAAATGTTGGACTCGCAAGAACACCAGAGGTTCTACCTGAGGGCTCCAGTCAAGGACAATGCTTATGAAGTTGGCCATAAATTATGGCATCCACTCATCTGGCAACCCTTAACTTATGAACTCATCATTCCTAACAGTAGGCTAATGTGGAGACCCATCGGGAGAGGACCATTTGTTGTTTTTATCAGGTAGAATTTACAGGCCAGCCAGATACTGCCGAATTTTTGGTGGGGTAGATATTTACTGGGCATGATCTTCCAGGGGCCATAAATGAACCAGTTAGCTGTCAACTCTGTCTGAAGAGACAGATATCCGCCTCTAAATGGCCATCTTTATTGAGACCTTTTATTGGCTAACTTATATTATGAGAGGCAAGCTTTCATGGCTTCTTAGGTTCTTTTTCTCAGGCGTACATACCAGATTTCATTCTGAACTGTATAAGAAATGCCCTGTGATCTTTTGCTAGAGATAATGCTAATCCTTATAATATAGGATTTATAGAAGTTCACTTTATCCCACTGTTCCTGTATCATTATATTTGCATTTTAAGCATAGAGAGTGAGCAATTATGGAATTGAGCGCCCGCCTTTCTGCAGAATGTGTTGTCTCGCTGTGTACCAGCTTCGGGTGACCTTCTCGCCTAGACGCTGCGCATTCGCCTAAACTCAACTTTAATGAAGCAGGCAAGATGGAATGTTCCGGCACTTTTCCTCACAGCTACTTTCCCTTCTCTGTAGTTCATTTCAAGGTCGTCAAATACAATTATAGGAGAGCGTTAAAATTTTCAAAGAAGGGAGGCAGCGCGCGTGATTTATGGAATAATTATCCAGGTTTAGCTCGATCTTTGCTGGAAAATTACATCCATTTTTTTATGGAACCATGAGGCATTATCTCCCGGCAAATGATAATTAAACACCTGTGAAATCAATTAGCCCTCGGAGCAGGAATCAAACTACAAGGCAGAATTATACATTGTCACTCACACAAACTTTATGTTTATGGATACTCCGATGCATGAACAATGCGTACTCCTCTTGCTGTTGTTTTGAACTTGAAAAGTCAGTTATATGTTGCTGAAGGTAGATATATACTTGCTATCCAACCAGTTGGACTGAACAGACTGATAACTATTAGTGCAGGGTTCCCCAACCTTTTTTTCCATGGACTGGGGGTGGGGGGCTCAGAGGGGTTCAGGGAGGTGTCTGCGTCCAATTTGGGTGCGATGGCGTCAAATTCGGCGCACCGTGTTCATTGTTCGGCGGCCCAGTTCAGGACTGTCCGTGGCCCAGTGGTTGAGGACCCCTGTATTAGTGGACAAACATAGTATGGCCAACTTTCTGTCCTGTTCGTTAAGGGCAGGGGCACACAAAAATACTGGGGGTGATTAGTGGCCCATCAACAAATCGCTTCTTCTTCTTTGGGCAACTAATCTCCCTGAACTGCCTCCCCACCGGCTAGAATCTAAATGGCCAGCAGGATGATATTCGGATCGCTTCGTTTTCCGAGTCGCCTGAAGTTGCCTCACGAGGAAACTTCGGCCGACTTTGGAAAACCAAGCACTCAGCACTGGCCGTTTAGATTCTAGCCGACGGGGAGGCAGTTCAGGGAGATTAGTTGCCCAAAGAAGAAGAAGAGATTTGTCGCTGGGCCACTAATCTCCCCCAGTAGTTTTGTGTGCCCCTGCCCTTAATGAACAGGACAGAAAGTTGGCCATACTATGTTTGTCCACTAAAAAAAAAATTCCTTCCTGATCCCATGATGGCAATTGGACCAGTCCCTGGATCAACTTGTACTATGAGCTATCTTCCATAACCCTGTATTCCCTCACTTGCTAAACACCATCTAACCCCTTCTTAAAGCTATCACCCCTTAAGCGCCTCTTCTCCAGCGTGAACATCCCCAACTTGGCCAGTCTTTCCTCATAGCTAAGATTTTCCATACCTTTTACCAGCTTAGTTGCCCTTCTCTGTACCCTCTCTAATACAATAATGTCCTGTTTGAGTGATGGAGACCAAAACTGTATGACATATTCGTGTTCCCTATAATTAGTGATGGTAGAAGATAATGTGTCAGCTCATGGGTACAACAAAGCCGTACATGTGCCGCACATACACTGTACATGATTAATAGGCATGTTCAGGAGAACTGTTGGCCCTGAAGGGGTCCCAGTAATATGCTGACCCCAACTGGGGAAAAAATCTTAATGAATCATTTTTGCTCACTTCAAAGTTCGGTGTCTTAACGAGGCTCCGCTGCCTTGTTATTGGATGCTGATGGGCAGCTTGTGTTTATGGTAATCAGGCCTCAGACGTAAGGAAGGGAAACGAAGAGGCGGAAAGAATGTAGGCAGTATAAGGTTAGTGATAATGATGCTTCTGCCGACATAAGCTGCTTTTCTTGTTTTGTTTTGTTTTTTTTTTATATAAAGACACTTATTAGTCTGTACTGATAAAGGCTACGGTGTTTGGAACACAGGATAACAACATGGGATGGTTAACGAAAAATGCTACTGCAGAATAATGAAACACCCTTGTTGCTTTAGATCCATGGTCAATACGTCTGGTTTGGGTTTTCTTCCCATTCTTCAATCCACTGTTAAAGGAACAGTAAGACCAAAAAAATTTGTGTTTTAATGGAATGACAATGTACTGTTTCCCTGCACTGGTAAAACTGGTGTGTTTGCTTCAGAAACTCTAATATAGTTTATATAAACAAGCTGCTGTGTAGCCATGGGGGCAGCCACTCAAGCACAGGATACACAGTAGATAACAGATAAGTACTACTATAGTTTATATAAACAAGCTGCTGTGTAGCCATGGGGGCAGCCATTCAAGCACAGGATACACAGTAGATAACAGATAAGTTCTACTATAGTTTATATAAACAAGCTGCTGTGTAGCCATGGGGGCAGCCATTCAAGCACAGGATACACAGTAGATAACAGATAAGTACTACTATAGTTTATATAAACAAGCTGCTGTGTAGCCATGGGAGCAGCCATTCAAGCACTGGATACACAGTAGATAACAGATAAGTACTACTATAGTTTATATATACAAGCTGCTGTGTAGCCATGGGGGCAGCCATTCAACAACAGGATACACAGTAGATAACAGATAAGTACTACTATAGTTTATATAAACAAGCTGCTGTGTAGCCATGGGGGCAGCCATTCAAGCACAGGATACACAGTAGATAACAGATAAGTACTACTATAGTTTATATAAAGAAGCTGCTGTGTAGCCATGGGGGCAGCCATTCAAGCACAGGATACACAGTAGATAACAGATAAGTACTACTATAGTTTATATAAACAAGCTGCTGTGTAGCCATGGGGGCAGCCACTCAAGCACAGGATACACAGTAGATAACAGATAAGTACTACTATAGTTTATATAAAGAAGCTGCTGTGTAGCCATGGGGGCAGCCATTCAAGCACAGGATACACAGTAGATAACAGATAAGTACTACTATAGTTTATATAAAGAAGCTGCTGTGTAGCCAT